>NC_071496.1:29890214-30490214 GCF_028500815.1 Rissa tridactyla | reverse complement strand
CTATATCACACTGCCACAAACCCGTCAAGGCAAGCGCCCTGTGCTCACAATGGTGGAAGCAACCGCCGGATGGCTGGAAACATACCCTGTGCCCCATGCCACTGCCTGGAACACTATCCTGGGCCTTGAAAAGCAAGTCCTGTGGTGACATGGTACCCCAGAGAGAATTGAGTCGGACAACGGGAGTCATTTCCAAAACAGCCTCATAGACACCTGGGCCAAAGAGCATGGCATTGAGTGGGTGTATCACATCCCCTGTCACGCACCAGCCTCTGGGAAGATAGAACGATACAATGGGCTGTTAAAAACTACACTGAGAGCAATGGGTGGTGGGACTTTAAAACACTGGGATGCACATTTAGCAAAGGCTACCTGGCTAGTTAACACCAGGGGATCTACCAATCGGGCTGGCCCTGCCCAATCAAAACTTCCACGTACCGTAGAAGGGGATAAAGTCCCCGTAGTGCACATGAAGAATATGTCAGGGAAGACAGTCTGGGTCAGTCCTGCCTCAGGCAAAGGCAAACCCATCCGTGGGATTGCTTTTGCCCAAGGACCTGGGTGCGCTTGGTGGGTGATGCGGAAGGATGGGGAAGTCCAATGTGTACCTCATGGGGATCTCATTTTGGGTGAGAATAGCCAATGAATCAATTTGTGTGTTGTTGATTGCTAAGTAACCCTGCCACTGTATGTCCTCATTGCTATAATTGCTATCAGTTGTACTACAAGTAAGGCACAGGGATGATGGGATAAGAACCGACCTCAGCAGCTGGCGCCCAGCAACTTCCTCAAGATCGACATCTTCAGCCCATGGACTGTGGGCATGAGCCACACCGGGTGCACCAGCCACAAGCTCCGAAAAATACAGCATGCAACAGCCCAGCACCACCCAGCATCTCACCTGCCCTGAGAGACTGTTCTGACAGATGGAGCCCAAAGCCATGGATTACAAGAACTCACTGGACACTTTGGAGGGATGGCCCATAAACTAAGGGCATTATATCTGCATGAATATATATGTGTATATATATATGACAGGGGAAAGTGGTGGCAATTCACTGGAACCTGCTGGGCATGGCATAGATGGTATGGAATAAGGGGTGGATAATGTCCTGGTTCCGGCGGGGATAGGGTTAATTTTTCCTGGTATTCCATGCCATGTGAGCCATGCCCACCCTGAGCTGCCGGGGGAGGGGGCAGGAAGTCGCCGCTTGGAGCGGGCTGGGGTGTCCCGGGTCCGGTCGGGGAGCGGCGGGGAGTGGCGGTTCCGTAATCGTGTTTGTATATGCCTCTGTCCGTGTTGTTGTTGTTGTTTGCTTGTTCCCTCTGCTGTTCTGTTAAACTGCCTTTGTCTCAACCCAAGAGTCTTGCCTTTTTCTTCCGATTCTTCCTGTATTGGGAAGGCCCGAGCGAGCGGCACGTGGTTCTTTGTTGTCGTCTGAGGCTAAACCAGGACAGCACCTCAATAGGAGAGAGATCTCGAGGTGCTGGAGCAAGTGCAGAGGAGGGCAACGAAGCTGGTGAAGGGCCTGCAGAATAAATCTTATGAGGAGCGATTGAAGGAGCTGGGACTGTTTAGTTTGAGGAAGAGGAGGCTGAGGGGACACCTCATCACTCTCTACAACTACTTGAAAGGACACTGTAGAGAGGCTGGTGCTGGTCTCTTCTCACAGGTAATTAGCGATAGAACAAGAGGGAATGGCTTCAAGCTGCAGCAGGGGAGGTTTAGGCTGGACATTAGGAAAAAATTCTTCCCAGAAAGAGTGGTCAGACACTGGAATAGGCTGCCCAGGGAGGTGGCGGAGTCACCATCCCTGGATGTGTTTGAGAGTCGTTTAGATGTGGTGTTAGGGGATATGGTGTAGGGGAGACCTTTGTAGAGTGGGGTTGATGGTTGGACTCGATGATCCCAAGGGTCTTTTCCAACCTAAATGATTCTATGATTCTATGAGCACGACTAGACTGAAGGTGCAGTCCACTATTAGCGTATCCAAATCGTAACATTTTGATACATATTAAACGCAATTGGACTGATAGTGGTGAATTGGGCATCATTCAGAATTTAAACCTAGCCACACCTGGCCTCCCACCTCGGTGAGGAGTGTTAGAACGCAAGGGGGTTTATCTTCTGCCAAAACCTTTTTGCCCCTTCACGCAACAGGCTGTGTTTTGCATTTGTGATTAAAACAGTGTTGATAATGCAGGAATGTTTTCATTATTGCTGATAAGTGCTTACACAGAGTCAAGGCCTTTTCTGCTTCTCACACCACCCCACCAGCGAGTAGGCTGGGGATACACAAGAAATTGGGAATGGACACAGCCAAGACAGCTGACCCCCAATGGCCAAAGGGATATTCCATACCATATGACATCGTGTGTTGGAGTGGGAGACGGACCCAGAGTAACGATGGAGTCTCAATATGAGTATGATCATTCTCCCTTTATTCAAGTTTTCACAGAGTATATATAGACAGGCAATAAGAGCACACGCTAGCGGTAGCTATATGATTGGCTTACAGTCTCTGTTCACGCGCTGTCCATGCAGTTCATTCACAGATCAGATTGGTTACAAGAATTCACATAGTAAATTACTTAGTCATTAGCACAACATGTTTTCTACCTTCTCAGTTCCCGTTTTTCCCATGTACTAATTCCATCTTCTACCACCTGTTTTGCCCTTAATCTAATCTCTCATAGTAGGGAGGCTGGCTCACGTGACCGTTTTCTCTCAGACACATTCCTACAATACCCCCTTTTTCTTGAGCCAGCCAGACCTTATGCATGGCATTTTCTATCATGTCAGTCACTTTGCGGAGAACACACGAGGCTACCATAATCAATAATAATATAACCAACAATAGCATGAGCCCTTGCTTTAGTAAGTCTGGTAACCATCCCGTTATACCCCATGAGTTTGACCAATCATCGAAACCCTTTTTGACCGCTTTTAATTTGGACATGTTATCCTTGTTGTGACGCTCTTAGCAGGTTATATACTAAACACAATTAAAAACAGAATCAAAAAGAACCCTGCTAAGGCAATAAATACCCAGATTCCTAAATTTAGCCCAGAAAGCCAATTTCTTTGGATTTACCCACAAGAAATCCTTTTGTAATATTTCAAATACATTGCGGTTGCTGACAGCACAAGCGACCCTGGAAAAACAATCGTGGTAACATTTCGATCATCATAGTTACTGGTTTTGAAAAGGCATGTGGCAAAAATACCCACTCTAATGCAGTCAGGCTCTTTGTGAGTGCATCATCCCACTGTCCTATCAGGGCATAAAGTTGAAATTCTTGTAGGAAGGTGTTCAATGTGTCTTGCAGCAGTAGTAGACTATATCTTATCTTGCAACATGCTGTAATGCCTTCGGAGCTGTTGGGGTTAATGAACATAGAACTTATGGGGGAGGGCGGGGGCAGACACAGTGCTTCAGGGCATCCCCTGTATCTTCAAAGTGCGCTCATGTCTCTCTCCCCCTCTCTGACCCGAGACAGCCCCCTTATATCCTGCACTGGATTGAGTGGAGAAGTACAGGCTAGAGTCACTGCATGCATGGCCAGTGCACGCAGCGAGTCCCACCAGACTCTCCTGCACTGGATCGAGTAGAAAAGTGCAGGCCAGAGTCGCTGCACACGTGGCCAGTGTATGCAGCGAGTCTCACCAAACTCATGATCCAGCTTTGCTAACAGCGGCTGCCTGATACGTGACTACATTGTTGTAATCCCTTCTTGTTATCTTCTTCTGTGAAGGTCAGGTTCTCATGGATACACACATAGCTTTTAGAGCAACATATTCTACAACTCGTACAAGGGTACGATGCAAAGCGGCATTTACAGCTGATCATATAATGCTTATTAAACATGGCAAACAGCATACTAAATGTAACAGACAAATTCCTTCCACACAGGCAATGAGTATAATTTGCTTCAACCAACCCCACCCCCAAGTCCATCCAGCAAAGAGATTTTCAAAAGTGGTCTCCACAAGTTGCTGGTTCGGTCGGCACAGTTCCTGCAGCTGGGCATGGATGGATTTGGAGTGGTCACTTAGATTCATACAATACAGTCCTTTAAAATCTTGACAACCATGTCTGTGAGCTGAAAGCAAAAAATCAGTAGCAGCTCTGTTTTGCAACATCGCATATCGAATACTATCTACATCTAGCAATAACTCAGAAATAGCGGTACTAGTCGCATTGTTAAACTTAGCCTTGGCAGCAAGAGAGTCCTTGTTATCACGAATCCTTGGCAGCAAAAGAGTCCTTGTTAGCAAGAGCGCATGCGGACTCCCTGTTCTTGCTGGTACTGTGCTTTGATCTTCTTCCACGACAGGCCAAGATTCTCAAGCAGCTTGATAAGGTGTCTGTGAGTCCATTACAGGCTTATGTCATCCAAATGTTTTTCTTGCAAGCACCCGAGACTGAATAACAATTGGTGTGATATGTGTGTTTTCCAGCACCCAGGTGCGAGTCCCTTGAGTGTATTTACAGTCCTCCTCGCCGATCTTCCGTTGCTTTCCCATATTCCACCCCCTTGCTCAAGAGACCGCTTCTGCTGGGTTCATTTTAGTCTCACAGGGTATAACACAGAGCAATCTACTAAGGCATGCAATAACATAGACACATAGAGGAAAAAACCAAAACCATATCTCTATGGTACTGCTTTGAATCAGGTGTCCTATTTCTCTTTTTCTGATGCTTTCTTGTAATGCTTATGGCATACTTTTGTGCTAACGTGGCACATTTCCCATCTAATTGTTCCTGTTTGGTTTCTTTTTGTTTGGTGTTTTTTCTTTTTTTTTTTTTTCCCCATCACTTACGACTGACATAAAAGTCTGCCTTTGCAACAAGAGCTCAGTTTCTCATTTTTCCTTAAGTTTCTCATTTTCCTACAGAGCATCCTATAGATTTTGGCTCAACTCCTTTTCCCAATCAACCATGATCTTATAGACAAACAACAAACAACCAGCCATACGCCCTCCACGGGCGAGCCGTTCCCGAGAGTGTAAACGTGTCGGCTCGTGAAAACTTCCCCAATATTTCAGGACTTCCATCCGTTCTACAGCCCATCCTGGTGTATCTGCCTGGGGCGCGCTCGCCTTACGTCTAAACACTGTGTATATACAAACTTCTTCACTTGACGGAGTGTCAGCCCTAGATGCATACGAGAACAGTACCACACCGGGCAGAACACCTGCTCAAGGGGAGTCACCTAACGACACTGCACACAACAAAAAGCAAACAGTAGCACACATGCTGATCAGCAGGTACAAGCTGGCGCCCACACACACTTACACAGCAGCCATACAAAAACAGCACTTTTATCTCAGGGAGACGACTGGGGAGGGGAGGGGGCGATGCGGGCAATGGCAGGAGCAAACAGCTCCGGCTCTGTCCTTCTCTGCTGACATTCTGCCTCCTCCCTCGGCCTCAGGTGGAGCAGAGGGGATCAGCAGGGGATCGTCCCAGACCTTCGGACCTGGCCTGTTCGATCCCCCTCCCGTGGGTTGTAACGCTGCAAAAGCCCTGGCTGCTGTGTCTCGCTCCGCGTTCATATCTTGTAAGGTCGATAACACCAACCACCATGTCGTCGCTAACGGTGATGCCTCTTTGTCTCCTTTACTTATCCCTTCCCACAGTTTTTTTCCCAACAGCCTCCCATATTTCTGGTTTGAAAGCTGTCTGGGGCTCTGGTGCGAATCCGTTCTCTCTGCACCAGGTTAACAACCTTCGGAGCATACGCTCATCGTATTTCACCCCTCTCTTAGAGAGGATATGCAGGAGAAGTCTTAATATAGCTCCTTCTTCTTTTGTTACTTGTTGCCCCGTCTCCTGCCCTGGCTTAATCAGTTTGAGCAACAGTTTCGCTGGTGTTTCAATCCCTCTCTTAGAGAGGATCCCAGCGAGTAGCGTGGCCGCAGCTTCTGTTTCCATAGCTGCGCCTGGGAGGTGAGGAGCGACCTCACGCCGTTGTCTGCTCCCGCTGATGCGCCCAAGCAGCACGTCTCCCAGCCGAAGTTTCCCACTCCCCTCCTCTAGCTGCTTACCGCAGTCTCGGAGAACTCAGTCGCGCTGAACCATCCTCTGCTACCAGATGTTGGAGTGGGAGACGGACCCGGAGTAACGATGGAGTCTCAATATGAGTATGATCGTTCTCCCTTTATTCAAGTTTTCACAGAGTATATATAGTCAGGCAATAAGAGCACGCGCTAGTGGCAGCTATATGATTGGCTTACAGTCTCTGTTCACGCGCTGTCCATGCAGTTCATTCACAGATCAGATTGGTTACAAGAATTCACATAGTAAATTACTTAGTCATTAGCACAACATGTTTTCTACCTTCTCAGTTCCCGTTTTTCCCATGTACTAATTCCATCTTCTACCACCTGTTTTGCTCTTAATCTAATCTCTCATAGTAGGGAGGCTGGCTCACGTGACCGTTTTCTCTCAGACACATTCCTACAATCGTGCTCAGCAATAAAAAAGCTGGGGGAAGAAGGAAGGGGGAACATTTGGATTTATGGCATTTATCTCCCCAAGTAACCGTTATGCACGATGAAGCCCTGCTTTCCTGGAAATGGCTAAACATCTGCCTGCTGATGGGAAGTAGTGAATAAATTCCTTTGCTTTGCTTCACGCACGGCTTCTGCTTTACCTATTAAACTGTCTTTATCTCAACCCACAAGTTTTCTCACTTTTACCCTTCTGATTCTCTCACCCATCCAACTGTGGGGGAGTGAGCGAGCGGCTGTGTGGGGTTTAGCTGCTGGACAGGGTTAAACCATGACAGTCCTTTCTGGCATCCAACATGGGACTTGAAGGGTTTGAGATAATGACAGATTTGATTGGAGTGTGCTAGACTAAATTTACACCTGTTTAGCTATTAATTTAAAGGCTCCTGTGCTTGCCATGGGGCTTGCTTGCCTTACTGTATATTACAGTCTAGTGCTTTTTAGTGGCTGCTTTTTGCTCTTGCTGCTTGATGTACTGCTGTACTGCTTATCATCTTGCTCCGCTGTGCCTGGGAACATTTTGATAACAGCAATGGCCATGTGCCTGGGCTGGCAGATGGCCAGGGCATTGCTGCTGTTCCTGTGCTGTTGTACTGGACAGGATGGAACTCCAGTGTGAACTCGAGACGAAATGACTGTGACCTGTGGATAAGTCCACATGGAGCAGGTACACCTTGAAGTGTCTGTGGCCATGGATAAGTCCACAAAACATCAGGTACAACCCTGAAGGAACTCTGGCACGTGGATAAGTCCTCATTGGAGCTGGTTCACACGTGAAAGGACTGTGGCTGTGGGTAAGGCCATGCCGGAGCAGGTACACCCCTAAGGGACTATTGTACATGGATAAGTCCTTGCTGGAATAGGGGCAAGGGGAGGAGTTCATTGCAATATTAAACCCTATGGCCTGGTCCAAAGGGACCAGGGATGGGGATTGTGATGGATATACCTTTAAATTGCTGTAACCCATGATTTGAGTTGCATGTTATAGGAAGTACTATAGCAGGAACCACCCAAACGAACCTCACAAGAAGCAGTGCAAGTACAGCGGTGACCCAACCTGAGCTGGCTTTGGTGCCCAGTAACTCCATGGGTCTACGCAATACACCACCTCTCTTGTCCTGACTGACCACCATAACAAATGGAGCCCAAAGTCATAGATTAAATGAACTCAGTGGACATTTCATGGACATTTTATAGACATTTTACGGACATTTTACAAGGATAACCCATAGACTAAGGGAATGATATCTGTGTATATATTAAAGTATGAGTAGGTGATTAATGACGATATATTGGATAGTGTGCGACCTGAGCATGATGTAAACGGTTGTCCTAGTTTGGGGTGAAGCGGAGCCAACTTTCTGTTCAGTGAGAGAGGCTCTTGCCTCTTGTTGCTGTGGCAACCAGGGTCATCTGACTTGGTTGTTTACCCTGTGGAAGAATGTGGCTGTGCGCTCTCCCCTTTTCCCCCCCCGGCTCCTGCTCAAGCCATGGCCATCAGTGGCAGCTGTTGTGGGGATGGCTGGCAACACAGTCAAAACACTGTCTGGAGTGGGGGCCTAGACATCTTGTTCCCATGGGAATATGACTATAGGTCAATTATCTTACTCCATAAATAGCGGACAGCCCAAGAGCCCTTTGAGCTCTCCTGCACGGCAGCGGGCTGCACGCCAGGATCTCCCCTTGAGTGGGGACGCTCGCTTAAGGTTCTGCTCCTCGAGGCTGAGAGATTCCTTGCCGCAGCAGATTCTCAGTAAGTGACTGATAGCATGCTAAACTTTGAAATCTTAGCTGAGTGAGATAAGGATTGATTGCGCATATAGAATCCTTTAGACACAAACCATTGACCAAGTCTGGGACTAGGAGTGGATCCAGCCGCCCCTAGGCTCCTCTCTGAGAAGGAGTTTAGAAAGCCAGGGGGTCCTTTCTGAACCTCGTGACTCAACGGGAGGGTCTCCCTGACAGCTTGTCTGACCCTGGCCTCTGTGCAGTAAATAACCAAGTGTGCCCTGGCATCGAATCTCGTAAAACACTGTCGCATTCACTACTGACTTTGTTAAATCGCTGTTTTATATTAATAAATATTTCACTGCTTCTCTCTTACAAGTGAAGTTAATCACTCCGCCCGTGACAAAGGGTTACAGCTGTGGACAGGTCAGGTGACCCAAACTGACCAATAGGGTATTCCATTCCATCTGCCATGCTCAGTATAAAAGCTGAGGGATCAAAGGGATTGTGTTGGCTCCTTTCTAAGGGCTTGTCTTCAATGACTGTTTTTCTTCAATGACTGTTTTTCTTCAATGACTGTTTTTCTTCAATGACTGTTTTTCTTCAATGACTGATGTCTGAGGAGGAACCCATCAGCTCATCTGCCTTTTGATCCTGATCAGTGTGTTCCAGTTCCCATTTGTCACTGAGTCCAGTCTGGAACTTTCCCAGTGCCCGACAATGATATCTCCCTGGGAACTTGATCTGGATTTTTATATATTTATTTATATTGTATCTATTTCATTCTATCCTTTTTTATTTTATTATTAACTTTTCATTAGTTTATTTCTTTTCCTAAGCTCATAGCTTTCTTTATCTTTCTTTTTATCTCTCCTTGGAGTAAGAGGTGGGGGAGAGCATGTGTCATCTTGTTATTGGCCAACCTGGCCCAAACCATGACAATGGTATAGTATAAGGGGTGGGTAATGTATTGGTTTTGGCTGGGATAATGTTAAATTTCTTCATAGTAGCTCATATGTTGATATGTTTTGGATTTATGATGAGAGCAGTGTTGATAACACAGGGATGTTTTAGTTATTGCTGTGCAGTGCTTACACAGACTCAAGGCCTCTTCTGCTTCTCACACAGCCCTGCCAGCAAGTAGGCTGGGTGTACATGGGAAGTTGGGAGGGGACACAGCTGGGACAGCTGGCCCCAACTGACCAAAGGGATATTCCATACCATATGACATCATGCTCAGCAATAAAAGCTGGGGGAAGGAGGAGGAAGGAGGTGTGTTGGGAGTTATGGCATTTGTTGTATTTCTGTGTGTCGTGGTTTTGGCCGGATTGGCCAATTGGAACAACAGATGGCCCTCCCCCCTCTCTCTCCTCAGAGAGGAGAGGAAGATATAAGGAGATTTACAAGTTTAGAAAAAGAACTAACCTACTTTAATGAAAATAATAATAAATAAGGAAATAAAAAATAATAATAATTAAAAAGTATACAATGTATACAAAACCGTATCCAGCTCCCAGGATGACAATCGCGTCACCAGCAGACACAGGGAAAATCCCAGACTGGAGTCAGCGATTGACAGGAGCTGGATTCCAGATCTGGAGTCAGGAATGCTCGGATCGGGATCAAAGGCAGACAAACAGACACAGTCCTCCTCGGACATCAGCCATTGAAGAAGGAGAGCGAGCCCCTTGCCCCTTTGATACCTTAGCTTTTATACTGAGCGTGATGCAGATGGGATGGAATACCCTGTTGGTCAGTTTTGGGTCGCCTGTCCTGTCCACTCCTCCCTGCAGGTGGGACCCCTCTAGGCTTCTCCGCTTCTGACCCTCTAATGGGGCAAATAGTGAAGTGAGCTGACCTTGGTTGTTATAGCAATAAGTCTAAGCAAGAGCTTCTCTGTGTACCATTCCTTGGTACAATCAGGTCTTATCACTCTGAGAGTGAACAGTTTCTGAACAATATGCTGTTAATTTCAGACTTTAGTCAGTTAGAAGAGGCCCAGCTAAAAAGTAAAATTACAAAACAGAAAACTGGTTCTGTTTTACCTCAAACCAGGACACTGTGTCTTTTTTCCTCCCCACCCACAATATAAACAGGTTTCCTGCCACAATAATTCCCCTCAGTTTTCACTCATATCTTCTAAATAACTCCTCTACGGTATCCTCAGCTCCCTCTCACATTCTTTATGAAGTTTTGTTTTGCATGCTGGTCATTAGTGAACAGGAGGACTGCAAACAGGGTGTGCCACAGCAGTTTGCGTGGCAGTTTGCATGGAAGGGTGTGCAGGAAGGGACCTGCAACCTGCTTGTTGGCCCACAGCCCAGGGAAGTGGTCAAGTTCTCTGCCAAAATGGTGGGCACTTGCCTCAGAGCTAAAACCAGTGCTCCTACACAGAAAGCCCCTCAGATGTCTGATGTATCCACACAGACAGAACTGGTAAGGAGGGAGACTTCAGTACAGGTGGTAGGTTGCAGTGAGTGCCCAGACCCTTTTCCTTCTCCTGGCAGAAAGGTAAGTTCTTGCACACACAGTGTGCACAGGTCAATGATCTGTTATGTCAGGTGGCCAAGTTGCAAGAAACGGTTAAAAGGTTGTGTAGTATCAGAGGAAATGAGACAGAGATAGATAGGTGGTTTCATAACCATGTTCCTGTAGTGGATACAACTGAGAATAAGGCACCTTGGACCCTGGTGACCCACAAAAGCAGGACTCCACTTTAGCCCCCACCCTCTGGCATCGCAACAAAAAACAGGTATGAAGTTTTAACAGCTATAGACAGCCAGGAGGACCTGCACCAGCAGCACACAGTAGATATGGTAAAAAATGACAAGTGCTAGTAGTGAGTGACTCTCTGTTAAAGGGAACTGAGGCACCCATCTGCTGTCCTGACAGGGAGTCATGTGAAGTATGCTGTCTTTCCCAGGAGCTGAGGTTTGAGATGTTGCCAAGAGGGTGCCATGACTTGTCAGGAGTATAGACTACTACGCACTGTTACTCTTTCATGTGGGCATGAATGACACTGCAATCTGGAACCTGGGCAAAATTAAGGAAGACTATAAAGCCCTTGGGGTGCAAGTGAAAAACATTGGTGTCCAAGTTATCTTTTCCTCCATTTTACCTGTTAGAGGAAAGGCAGCAGCCAGAAATGGACAGATAAAGCATATCAACTCCTGGCTATGTGGCTGGTGCCGTTGTGAGGGTTTTGGCTTTTATGACAATGGGACATTCTTTGATGATTATGGCCTGTTAAGGAGGGATGGGATCCACCTGTCTAGAAGAGGCAAGGGAATCTTTGGCAGCAGGCTGGCCAACTGGGGAATAAGCCAGGCCAACCAGAGTATTGACAAATATTCCTTAGCTGACTCCCAAGATGAGATCCAGAAGGCCAACCTCCTCAAGGGTGCGAATGGCTGTGGTGGATCCTCTTGCTCCCCTCCAGAGAAACCTGCATGCTCGACTGCCTCTCTGAAACGCCTGTACACCAATGCATGCAGCATGGGGAACAAACAGGAAGAACTAGAGATCTGTGGGCAGTCACAGGGCCATGATCTCATTGCAGTTACAGAGACATGGTGGGATAGCTCACATGACTGGAATGCTGTCATGGATGGCTATGTCCTTTCCAGGAAAGACAGGCCAGTGGGGCAAGGTGGTGGAGTTGCTTTCTACATGAGAGAACAGCTGGAATGTATTGAGCTCTGCCTAGGGATGGATGAAGGACATGTTGAGAGCTTATGGGTAAGAATTAAGGGGCAGGCTAATATGGGAGACACTGGTGTGGGTGTTTACTACAGGCCACTAGATCAGGAAGAAGTCAATGAGGCCTTCTACAGACAGCTTGAAATAGCCTCATGGTCACAGGTCCTGGTTCTCATGGGGGACTTCAACTACCCTGACATCCGCTGGAAAGGCAACACAGCCAGGCATGCACAGTCCAGGAGGTTTCTGCAGAGCATTGACGATAACTTCTTGACACAGGTGGTGGAGGAACCAACAAGGAGAGGTGCATGGCTGGACCTTGTGCTGACAAACAAAGAAGGTCTGGTTGGGGATGTGAAGGTTGGGGGTAGCCTTGGCTGCAGTGACCGTGAGATGGTGGAGTTCAGGATTCTGTGTGGAAGAAGGGCAAAAAGTAGAATTACAACCCTGGACTTCAGGAGAGCTGGCTTTGGCCTCTTCAAAGATCTACTTGGAGGAATCCCATGGACTAAGTCTCTAGAAGGTAGGGGGGTCCAAGAGAGCTGGTTAATATTCAAGCATCACTTCCTCCAATCTCAAGATTGGTGCATCCCTATGAGTAAGAAATCAGGCAAGGGAGGCAGGAAACCTGGATGGATGAGCAAGCAGCTTCTGGAAAAACTCAGATGGAAGAAGGAAATTTACAGAATGTGGAAAAAGAGACTGGCCACTTGGGAGGAATATAGGAACGTTGTCAGAGCATGCAGGGATGCAACAAGGAAGGCTGGTGCCCACTTGAAATTAAATCTGTGTGTGGGAGAGTAATGGAAGATCGGCGAGGAGAATTGTAAATACGCTCAAGTGACTCACACCTGGGGTGCTGGAAAACACATATATCACGCTAATTGTTCAGTCTTATGTGCTTGCAAGTAGAACATCTGCACTTAGATAACATAAGTCTGTGATGGACTCAGGGACACCTTATCTAGCTGCTTGAGAATCCTGGCCTGTTGTTGAAGAAGATCAAAGCACAGTGGGAAAACTATGCCTGCTTGAACCCTTGAAATACTGGCAAGAACAGGGAGTGAGTGTTCTCATTCTCTTGCTAACAAGGACTCTCTCTCACTCTGCAGTGCCTGCGTCCCCTGCTTGCATGCCTCTGCCTGGGTACTGCTTCGAAGATTCCCCAATCCATGAGGTATCAAGATTAAAATTGTCCTTTGTCTTTCATCCGTGGTTTTGTGGCTGTTCCTGTATCCTGCCTGCATCGGCTCACACACCTGGCAAGGGATGTCAAGGACAGTAAGAAGGGCTTCTTCAAGTATATCAGTAGAAAAAGGAAGACTAGGGCAAATGTGAACCCACTGCTGAATGAGGTAGGTGTCCTGGTGATGGAGGATGCAGAGAAGGTGGAGTTGTTACCGAATGCCTTCTTTGCTTCAGTCTTCACTCCTAAGGCCGGCCCTCGGGAACCCCAGACCCTGGAGGTAAGAGAGAGAGCCTGTAGAAAGGAAGACTCTCCCTTGAACGAGGAGAACTGAGTTAGAGATCACTTAAGCAATCTTGACACCCACAAATCCATGGGCCCTGATGGGATGCACCCACGAGTGCTGAGGGAGCTGGCAGATGTTATTGCAAAGCTGCTCTCCATCATCTTTGAAAGGTCCTGGAGAACAGGCGAGGTGCCTGAGGACTGGAGGAAAGCCACTCCAGTCTTCAAAAAGGGCAAGAAGGAGGACCCAGGGAACTACAGGCTGGTCAGCCTCACCTCCATCCCTGGAAAGGTGATGGAACAGCTCATCCTGGATGTCATCTCTAAGCATGTGGAGGAAGAGAAGGTCATCGGGAGTGGTCAGCATGGATTCACCAAGGGGAAATCATGCTTGACCAATCTGATAGCTTCTACAACGGAATGACTGGCCGGGTGGATGAAGGGAGAGCAGTGGATGCTGTCTACCTTGACTTCAGCAAGGCTTTTGACACTGTCTCCCATAATATCCTCATAGGTAAGCGTAGGAAGTGTGGGCTAGATGGATTGAGAACTGGCTGAATGACAGAGCTCAGAGGGTCGTGATTAGGGGCACAGAGTTTAGTTGGAGGTCAGTGACAAGTGGTGTTCCCCAGGGGTCAGTACTGGGTCCAGTCCTCTTCAATATATTCATCAATGACCTGGATGAGGGGATAGAGGGCACCCTCAGCAAGTTTGCTGATGACACAAAGCTGGGAGGGGTGGCTGACACAGCAGAAGGCTGTGCCGCCATCCAGAGAGACCTGGCCAGGCTGGAGAGTTGGGCAGAGAGGAACCTTCTGAAATTCAACAAGGGCAAGTGTAGGGTGCTGCACCTGGGGAGGGATAACCCCCTGCACCAGGACAGGTTGGGGGCTGACCTGCTGGAGAGCAGCTCGGTGGAAAGAGACCTGGGAGTCCTGGTGGACAACAGGATGACCATGAGCCAGCAATGTGCCCTTGTGGCCAAGGCAGCCAATGGCATCCTGGGGTGCATCAAGAAGAGTGTGGCCAGCAGGTGGAGGGAGGTCATCCTCCCCCTCTACTCTGCTCTGGTGAGGCCGCACCTGGAGTACTATGTCCAGTTCTGGGCCCCCCAGTTCAAGAGGGACAGGGAACTGCTGGAGAGGGGACAGCAGAGGGCTACAAAGATGGTCAAGGGACTGGAGCACCTCTCTTATGAGGAAAGGCTGAGAGCCCTGGGTCTGTTTAGCCTGGAGAAGACTGAGAGGGGACCTCATCAATGCTTATAAATATCTAAAGGGTGGGTGGTCAAGAGGATGGGTCAGACTCTTCTCAGTGGTGTGCAGCAACAGGACAAGGGGTGATGGGCACAAACTGGAACACAGGAAGTTCCATTTCAACATGAGGAAAATTTCTTTACTTTGAGGGTGACAGAGCACTGGAACAGGCTGCCCAGAGAGGTGGTGGAGCCTCCGTCTCTGGAGATCTTCAAAACCGGCCTGGATGCATTCCTGTGCAACCTGCTCTAGGTGAAGATGCTCTGGCAGGGGGGTTGGACTAGATGATCTCCAAAGGTTTCTTCCAACCCCTACCATTCTGTGATTATGTTTGGGAAAGAGGCAACATATGCTGACTCTGGCAAATGATGAAAAATTGGCTTCCATATTTCCTAAAGGATACAAAGTGCTCCTTTTCTTTACAGGTGACTGTTTGCTTTAAGAGTTTGAAGGAATAAGATGCATCATACTTAGGAGGAAATTCCATTCTGAGACAGTCCTTGTCCTGGTTTGGGGTGGAGCAGAGCCAACTTTCTGTTCAGGGAGAGAGGCTCTTGCTTATCCTTGTCACTGCGGAAACCAGGATCAGCTGACCTGGTTGTTTACCCTGTGGAGGGGTTGCACCTGTGGGGAGGAGTGGACAGGTCAGGTGACCCAAGCTGACCAATCGGGTATTCCATCCCATCTGCAATGCTCAGGATAAAAGCTGAGGGAGCAAAACCTCTGGGTTCTTCAATGACTCATGTCTGAGGAGCTATGTGTCATTTTGCCTATCTTTGGTCCCTATCAGTGTGTTCTGGAATCCGGTTATCATTTGTCACTGAGTCCAGTCTGGAACTTTCCCAGTGTCTGCTGGTGATGTTTCCCTGGGAGCTTGATGTGGGTTTGTATATATTGTATCTATTTCTTTTTTTTTTATTTTATTACTAATATTTCATTGGAGTAATTTATTTTTTTTCTAAACTCATAACTCTCTATCTCTCTTCTTCCTCTCCTTGGAGTGAGAAGTGGGGGAGAGCATCTGTTGTCTTTTCATTGGCCAACCTGGCCCAAACCATGACAGCTCTTTATTGGATGAGCATACAATGTCTGGTGATGTGTGAGTGTAAGAGAGTCAGAAAGTAAAAGGTTGAAGATTGCAACAGATGCTGGAGCAGTGTGAGGAGTGCTAGAAAGCAACAGTGAGGGATGCAGGAGGACAAGGAGAGGCTACCAGGGGTGTTCCCTGAGCAAGCAAGTGAGCATTGACCTGCTGATTGGATGAGCCAGCAAAGGGTGGAGCCTGCACCAGACAGTTCAGGTGACTTAAATAGGCTAAAACAATCAGCCCACCTGGTTGCAATGGATGGTGTATAGCCTCATCAGACAGGTGTGTGGCAGTATGGTGACCACCTGGGTTGGGGGAAGCAAGCAAGCTTTGTCCTCTGCTTCTACTGAGCTTCTAGCACCTGGTAGAACCAACATAGCTACACAGACAGAGCTCCTGTCAGAGCATGTGACCATACAGGCTTCAGACTGTGTGGTGTATATGAGGATATTTCTGGAGATGGAGGGTGATAGCAAGAATGCCTGTAGGAGGTGTGACCAGGTAGATGAACTGCTCTGCCTAGTGTCTGAGCTTCAGGAGGAGGTGGGCAGACTGAGGTGCATCTGACAGTCTGAGAAGGAGATAGACCAATGGAGCTCTGCTCTGCCATCTCTGGTATACACAAGCCAACTCAGCATGGCTGCTATTGAGGTAGGTCCAGGTTCTGTTTTGTGCCAGGAGGAAAGCAGCATTATGAGGGAGAGAGTGGAGTGGAAGCAGGTTACTGCACGAAGGTGTAAGAGGAACCCCTCTTTACTTTCTCAGCTGCCTTTACGGAATAGGCTCTGGGTATGGTAGACAAAGCACATAATGAGACAGATGAGGAAGAACCTATGCAAGCACTCTCGACAAGGTCAGATCAACCAACCCCTTGCAATAAGACCCGCATTAAGACCAGCGCTGAGGAGAAACAATGGTGAGTTATGGTCATAGGTGACTCCCTCCTGAGAAGAACAGAGGCACCCATTTGCAGATGGGGCTCTCCTTTCAGGGAAGTTTGCTACCTCCCTGGGGCCCAAATTACAGATGTCACCAGATGACTGATGAGCCTAATACAGCCTTTGGACTATTACCTATTCCTGCTCTTTCATGTAGATATTAATGATGTTGCAGCAAGAAGTCCAAGGTCAATCAAAAGAGATTTCAGGGCCCTGGGAAGAATGCTAAAAAACTTGGGAGCACAGGTAGTGTTTTCCTCAGTAATGGGGAGAGGCTTTGGAAGAAACAGACAAGCCCAAGACATCAATACCTGGCTCCAGGACTAGTGCCTCCACCAGAACTTTGGTTTTTATAACCATGGAAGAGTCTCTGAGAGACAAGGTATGCTGAGGCCTGACGGGATCCACCTGTCCCCACAGGGGAAACACTTCTTTGCTCATAAGCTGGCTGGACTGATTGAGAGGGCTTTAAACTAAAATCAGTGGGGGAAGAGCAAACCAACAGGAGAGCTGAGGGTAAGCCAAGGGTTGGCATGGCATCATCTGAGGGTGGCAATGCCAGTGGGAGAATTTATGCTGCTCCAGGGAACACTGAGGGCTTAGGAGCACATCTGAAATGCTTGTACACCAATGCATGCAGTATGAGAAACAAACAGGATGAACTGGAACCGTTGGTCATTTCCTAGATCTATGATGTCTTTGGTATTAGTGAGACTTGGTGGAGTGAGTCCCACTATTGGAGTGCTGGTATGGAGGGCTACAGGTGGTTCAGGAAGCATACGCAGGGCAGGTGAGGTGGAGGTGTTACACTGTATGTAAGGGAGGGATGTGACTGTACAGCCCTTACAGTTAGGGATGACGTAGTTGAGAGCCTCTGGGTGAGGATTAGGGGGATGGAAAACAAAGGAGATGGAGGTGAGGCTGACCAGCCTGTAGTTCCCCGGGTCCTCCTTCTTGCCTTTTTTGAAGACTGGAGTGACACTGGCTTTCCTCCAGTCCTCAGGCACCTCGCCTGTTCTCCACGACCTTTCAAAGATGATGGAGAGCAGCCCAGCAATGACTTCCGCCAGCTCCCTCAGCGCTCTCGGGTGCATCCCATCGGGGCCCATGGACTTGTGAATATCTAATTGATCCCTTGTTCAATCCTCCCCAACCCAGGGGAAGTTGTCGTCTTCCCCGTTACTTTCCGCAAAGCCTGGGACTCTTGAGGGCTGGGCCGAGCAGTAAAGACCGAAGCAAAGAAGGCATTCAGTAACTCCGCCTTCTCCGCATCCTGCGTCGCCATGGCTCCTGTCTCATTCAGCAGCAGGCCCACAACTTCTCTAGTTTTCCTTTTGCCTCCAATATACTTGTAGAAGCCCTTCCTGTTGAGCTTGACATCCCTTGCCAGGTTTAATTCCAAGGAGGCCTTGGCTTTCCTCATTTCATCCCTGCATGCTCTGGTGGCACTCTTGTAATCCTTCCAAGGGGTCAGTCCCTTCTTCCACTTGCTGTAAACTTCCTTCTTCCACTTGAGCTTTTTCAGAAGCTCCCTGCTCAACCATGCAGGTCTCCTGTGTCCCTTGCCCGATTTCTTGCTCTTCGGGATGCACCGATCCTGAGCTTGGAGGAAGTGGTCTTTGAATACCAACCAGCTCTCTTGAGCCCCTTTGCCTTCCAGAGCCCTAGCCCACAGGATCTCTCCAAGCAGTTTCTTGAAGAGGTCAAAGTTAGCCCCCCTGAAATCCAAGGTTGTAATTTTACTCCTTGTTGTTTTGTGCGTAGTACCCATGATCCTGAACTCTATCATTTCATGATCACTACAACCTAGGGTGCCCCCAACCTTCATGTCCTCCACCAGTCCCCCTGTGTTTGTCAGTACCAGGTCCAGGAGTGCTCCTCTCCTTGTTGGCTCCTGCACCACCTGTGTCAAAAAGTTATCATCAATGCACTGGAGGAGCCTCCTGGACTGTGCATGCCTGGCTGTGTGGTCTTCCCAGCAGATATTGGGGTGATTGAAGTCCCCCATGAGAACCAAGGCCTGTGATTGTGAGGCTACCTTCAGCTGTCTGTAGAAAGCCTCATCAGCTTCCCCATCCTGATCAGGTGGCCTGTAAGAAACACCCACAACAGTGTCCCTCATATTTGCCTGCCCCTTAATCCTTACCCACAAGCTCCCAGCCCTCCCTTCATCTGCCCCTAGTGAGAGCTCGATGCATTCCAAATGCTCTCTCACATAAAGAGCAACTCTACCGCCTCGCTGGCCTGTCTTTCCTGAAAAGGACATAGCCATCCATGACAGCATTCCAGTCATGTGAGCTGTCCCACTATGTCTCAGTAATTGCAATGAGATTGTGGCCCTGTGACCGCACACAGATCTCCAGCTCTTCCTGCTTATTCCCTGTGCTGCGTGCATTGGTGTATAAGCATTTCAGAGAGGGAGTTGTGTGTGTAGTTTTGACCCTTGAGATGTGGTGTGCCTTCTGGCTCTCAGAAATGCTGGCACATTCCCCCACAAGTGCCGAGCAACTACACCCAGGCACCTCACTGTCAAGCCCAGTACTGTCCCCACCCCCCTTCAAATCTAGTTTAAAGCTCTCTCAGTGAGCCCCGATAACTCTTGTCCTAGAACCCTTTTCCCCCTGGAAGTCAAGGTATTCCCGCCTGTTACCAGCAGGCCAGGCGTTTTGTAGATCAGGCCATGGTCAAAGAACCCAAAGTCCTGCTGGCAGCACCAGGCTCAGAGCCAGGCATTGATCTGCTGGCTCCTCCTATTTACCCCCTCATTGTTCCCCACAACTGGGGGGATAGATGAGAACACAACTTGCGTTCCCGATCCCTTGACCAGCCGTCCCAGGGTCTTGAAATCTTTCTTCATTGCCCTTGGACTTCTTTTTCGCTACCTCGTTGCTGCCTACCTGAAAGATCAAAAGGGGGTAATAATCTGAGGGCCGTACCAGGGAAGGAAGCATCCTCTTCACATCTTTGACCCGGGCCCTAGGGAGGCAGCAGACCTCCCTATGTACCGAGTCTGGCCTGTATATTGGGCCTTCTGCTCCTTTCAGTAGCCAGTCACCTATGATAATGACCCGTCTTTTCTTCTTTACTGCAGAGGTTTTGATGCGGGGGGAGGTCTGACTAGACCTCGCTGATACTTCCAAGGTAGGAGAACTATCATGCTTGTCATCATCCAGATTCCCTTGCAGAGCACTGTACCTGTTATGTAATGGCACCTGGGAAGATGGGGTAGTCGCCAGGCAGTCCCAAATACAGCGCCTGTTGTGCTGGGCAGGAACTTCTTGCCATTGCCCCCTGTCCTCCAAGTCACCACCTTCATTCGAGGGGAGAGAGGACAGGGAGCTCTCTGCTGCAGGGGTTCTGTCTGCCTGCTTGGTTTCTGTCATGGGATGTAGGATTCTACTCCAAGCATCTCTCTCTCTCTCATTCCCTGATGCTCCTCAACCTTCTTACCTCCTCCCTGAGCTCCGTTACTAAGCAGAGGAGATCGTCTACCTGGGCACATCTCCCACAGGCGTGCCCACCACTGCCATCTGACAGTGGCATAAGAGCAGGGCACACCCTGCAGCCTGATGTCTGTGTGGTAGCATGTTCCCACAGGAGCTCTGTCTGAGAGGCTGCATCAGACCTGGTGGTTGTGGAGCTCATGTATGCCATGGTCTTCTTACGAGTAGATACCATCACTTCTTGCCCAGGTTAGCGGTCTTTCAGCACTCTCCCGTGTGAACTGCTGTGCAAACTGCTGTGATCAGACTGTTGTGTGGCACCCTGTTTGGCCACCCTCTTTGCCAGCCCAGGAAGTACACCCTTGTTGTGGTGCACCCAGGTGATTCCCTGGGAAATTTATTGCTCTTTCTCATGACTCAAGCATTATGCAGGAATCCAGGGCAGAAATAAAAATCGGAAAATGACAGGTAGGGTAACCTTCATCATGACATTATTATCTGTCATAACTCTTAGCCACAGTTTAGAACTAAAAACCTGTTCTCTGCATACTTGTTATACTTTGAACTGAAATGGGTTTTCTTCATAGCATTTGGCTTCTCTGTTCAACAGAGGCTGTTGCATCTGAAATGAAGCACAAAATGTAATGCCAACACTTTCACAGTGGTCTTTCCTAAAACAATTAAATGTATTTGTTCACCAGCTTTGGCACAATTTTAATCCACATGTTTAATCTAGGTTCATCACAAGGTTGACAGCCCACAGATGAAACAAGCAGTGATCTGAAACTGGATAATAAAACAGAATACCTTGGAAATGTGTGAATGTGTAGATCTAGAATGGGAAAATGTAGCTCAAGATAAAAAGAACTAAAGGACTATAGAGATACACTTCTCCCTCATAAAAGTGAGTCCTTACAGGCAGGATTACACCACTTCAAGGAGGCACATCAAGTTTGGGAAGTTTTCATTTGACTCCTTCCTCCTCACACTCTCCTCCTGTTCCAGTGTGGTGTCCTTCCCACCCATGGAAGACAGTCTTTCATGAACTTCTCCAACATGAGTCCTTCCTGTGGGTTGCATTTCTTCATGAACTGCTCCTGCATGGGTCCTTTCCACAGGTTATAGTCCTTCAGGATTGGGTTACTCCAGCATGGGTCCCTCACAGGCCACGGGTCCCTCACAGGCCACAGGTCCTACCAGCAAACTTGCTCCAGTGTGGACTCCTCTCCACAGGGCTGCAGCTCCTGCCAGGAGTCTGCTCCAGCACAGGCTCTCCGTCAGAGCTTCCTTCAGGGCATGTCCACTTGCTCAGGTGTGGGGTCCTCCACAAGATGCAGTGTGAATATCTGCTCCACTGTAGTCCTCCAGGGTCTTCACCACAGGCTGCAGGGGAATCTCTGCTCCCACGCCTGGAGCACCTCCTCCCCCTCCTTCTTCACTGACCTTGGTGTCTGCAGAGTTGTTTCTCTCACACATTCTCGCTCCTCTCTCACAACTGCTGTTGCGCAGCAGTTTTTACCCTTTCTTAAATATGTTATCACAGAGGTGCTACCACCATCGCTGATTGGCTCAGCTTTGGCCAGTGGTGGGTCTGTCTTGGAGCCGGCTGAATCTGGCTCTGTCGGGCATTGGGGCAGCTTCTGGCATCTTGGATGGCTATGTCCTTTTCAGGAAAGACAGGCCAGCGAGGCGGTAGAGTTGCTCTTTATGTGAGAGAGCATTTGGAATGCATCGAGCTCTCACTAGGGGCAGATGAAGGGAGGGCTGGGAGCTTGTGGGTAAGGATTAAGGGGCAGGCAAATATGAGGGACACTGTTGTGGGTGTTTCTTACAGGCCACCTGATCAGGATGGGGAAGCTGATGAGGCTTTCTACAGACAGCTGAAGGTAGCCTCACAATCACAGGCCTTGGTTCTCATGGGGGACTTCAATCACCCCAATATCTGCTGGGAAGACCACACAGCCAGGCATGCACAGTCCAGGAGGCTCCTCCAGTGCATTGATGATAACTTTTTGACACAGGTGGTGCAGGAGCCAACAAGGAGAGGAGCACTCCTGGACCTGGTACTGACAAACACAGGGGGACTGGTGGAGGACATGAAGGTTGGGGGCACCCTAGGTTGTAGTGATCATGAAATGATAGAGTTCAGGATCATGGGTACTACGCACAAAACAACAAGGAGTAAAATTACAACCTTGGATTTCAGGGGGGCTAACTTTGACCTCTTCAAGAAACTGCTTGGAGAGATCCTGTGGGCTAGGGCTCTGGAAGGCAAAGGGGCTCAAGAGAGCTGGTTGGTATTCAAAGACCACTTCCTCCAAGCTCAGGATCGGTGCATCCCGAAGAGCAAGAAATCGGGCAAGGGACACAGGAGACCTGCATGGTTGAGCAGGGAGCTTCTGAAAAAGCTCAAGTGGAAGAAGGAAGTTTACAGCAAGTGGAAGAAGGGACTGACCCCTTGGAAGGATTACAAGAGTGCCACCAGAGCATGCAGGGATGAAATGAGGAAAGCCAAGGCCTCCTTGGAATTAAACCTGGCAAGGGATGTCAAGCTCAACAGGAAGGGCTTCTACAAGTATATTGGAGGCAAAAGGAAAACTAGAGAAGTTGTGGGCCTGCTGCTGAATGAGACAGGAGCCATGGCGACGCAGGATGCGGAGAAGGCGGAGTTACTGAATGCCTTCTTTGCTTCGGTCTTTACTGCTCGGCCCAGCCCTCAAGAGTCCCAGGCTTTGCGGAAAGTAACGGGGAAGACGACAACTTCCCCTGGGTTGGGGAGGATTGAACAAGGGATCAATTAGATATTCACAAGTCCATGGGCCCCGATGGGATGCACCCGAGAGCGCTGAGGGAGCTGGCGGAAGTCATTGCTGGGCTGCTCTCCATCATCTTTGAAAGGTCGTGGAGAACAGGCGAGGTGCCTGAGGACTGGAGGAAAGCCAGTGTCACTCCAGTCTTCAAAAAAGGCAAGAAGGAGGACCCGGGGAACTACAGGCTGGTCAGCCTCACCTCCATCTCCTTTGTTTTCCATCCCCCTAATCCTCACCCAGAGGCTCTCAACTACGTCATCCCTAACTGTAAGGGCTGTACAGTCACATCCCTCCCTTACATACAGTGTAACACCTCCACCTCACCTGCCCTGCGTATGCTTCCTGAACCACCTGTAGCCCTCCATACCAGCACTCCAATAGTGGGACTCACTCCACCAAGTCTCACTAATACCAAAGACATCATAGATCTAGGAAATGACCAACGGTTCCAGTTCATCCTGTTTGTTTCTCATACTGCATGCATTGGTGTACAAGCATTTCAGATGTGCTCCTAAGCCCTCAGTGTTCCCTGGAGCAGCATAAATTCTCCCACTGGCATTGCCACCCTCAGATGATGCCATGCCAACCCTTGGCTTACCCTCAGCTCTCCTGTTGGTTTGCTCTTCCCCCACTGATTTTAGTTTAAAGCCCTCTCAATCAGTCCAGCCAGCTTATGAGCAAAGAAGTGTTTCCCCTGTGGGGACAGGTGGATCCCGTCAGGCCTCAGCATACCTTGTCTCTCAGAGACTCTTCCATGGTTATAAAAACCAAAGTTCTGGTGGAGGCACTAGTCCTGGAGCCAGGTATTGATGTCTTGGGCTTGTCTGTTTCTTCCAAAGCCTCTCCCCATTACTGAGGAAAACACTACCTGTGCTCCCAAGTTTTTTAGCATTCTTCCCAGGGCCCTGAAATCTCTTTTGATTGACCTTGGACTTCTTGCTGCAACATCATTAATATCTACATGAAAGAGCAGGAATAGGTAATAGTCCAAAGGCTGTATTAGGCTCATCAGTCATCTGGTGACATCTGTAATTTGGGCCCCAGGGAGGTAGCAAACTTCCCTGAAAGGAGAGCCCCATCTGCAAATGGGTGCCTCTGTTCTTCTCAGGAGGGAGTCACCTATGACCATAACTCACCATTGTTTCTCCTCAGCGCTGGTCTTAATGCGGGTCTTATTGCAAGGGGTTGGTTGATCTGACCTTGTCGAGAGTGCTTGCATAGGTTCTTCCTCATCTGTCTCATTATGTGCTTTGTCTACCATACCCAGAGCCTATTCCGTAAAGGCAGCTGAGAAAGTAAAGAGGGGTTCCTCTTACACCTTCGTGCAGTAACCTGCTTCCACTCCACTCTCTCCCTCATAATGCTGCTTTCCTCCTGGCACAAAACAGAACCTGGACCTACCTCAATAGCAGCCATGCTGAGTTGGCTTGTGTATACCAGAGATGGCAGAGCAGAGCTCCATTGGTCTATCTCCTTCTCAGACTGTCAGATGCACCTCAGTCTGCCCACCTCCTCCTGAAGCTCAGACACTAGGCAGAGCAGTTCATCTACCTGGTCACACCTCCTACAGGCATTCTTGCTATCACCCTCCATCTCCAGAAATATCCTCATATACACCACACAGTCTGAAGCCTGTATGGTCACATGCTCTGACAGGAGCTCTGTCTGTGTAGCTATGTTGGTTCTACCAGGTGCTAGAAGCTCAGTAGAAGCAGAGGACAAAGCTTGCTTGCTTCCCCCAACCCAGGTGGTCACCATACTGCCACACACCTGTCTGATGAGGCTATACACCATCCATTGCAACCAGGTGGGCTGATTGTTTTAGCCTATTTAAGTCACCTGAACTGTCTGGTGCAGGCTCCACCCTTTGCTGGCTCATCCAATCAGCAGGTCAATGCTCACTTGCTTGCTCAGGGAACACCCCTGGTAGCCTCTCCTTGTCCTCCTGCATCCCTCACTGTTGCTTTCTAGCACTCCTCACACTGCTCCAGCATCTGTTGCAATCTTCAACCTTTTACTTTCTGACTCTCTTACACTCACACATCACCAGACATTGTATGCTCATCCAATAAAGAGCTGTCATGGTTTGGGCCAGGTTGGCCAATGAAAAGACAACAGATGCTCTCCCCCACTTCTCACTCCAAGGAGAGGAAGAAGAGAGATAGAGAGTTATGAGTTTAGAAAAAAAATAAATTACTCCAATGAAATATTAGTAATAAAATAAAAAAAAAAGAAATAGATACAATATATACAAACCCACATCAAGCTCCCAGGGAAACATCACCAGCAGACACTGGGAAAGTTCCAGACTGGACTCAGTGACAAATGATAACCGGATTCCAGAACACACTGATAGGGACCAAAGATAGGCAAAATGACACATAGCTCCTCAGACATGAGTCATTGAAGAACCCAGAGGTTTTGCTCCCTCAGCTTTTATCCTGAGCATTGCAGATGGGATGGAATACCCGATTGGTCAGCTTGGGTCACCTGACCTGTCCACTCCTCCCCACAGGTGCAACCCCTCCACAGGGTAAACAACCAGGTCAGCTGATCCTGGTTTCCGCAGTGACAAGGATAAGCAAGAGCCTCTCTCCCTGAACAGAAAGTTGGCTCTGCTCCACCCCAAACCAGGACAAGGACTGTCTCAGAATGGAATTTCCTCCTAAGTATGATGCATCTTATTCCTTCAAACTCTTAAAGCAAACAGTCACCTGTAAAGAAAAGGAGCACTTTGTATCCTTTAGGAAATATGGAAGCCAATTTTTCATCATTTGCCAGAGTCAGCATATGTTGCCTCTTTCCCAAACATAATCACAGAATGGTAGGGGTTGGAAGAAACCTTTGGAGATCATCTAGTCCAACCCCCCTGCCAGAGCATCTTCACCTAGAGCAGGTTGCACAGGAATGCATCCAGGCCGGTTTTGAAGATCTCCAGAGACGGAGGCTCCACCACCTCTCTGGGCAGCCTGTTCCAGTGCTCTGTCACCCTCAAAGTAAAGAAATTTTCCTCATGTTGAAATGGAACTTCCTGTGTTCCAGTTTGTGCCCATCACCCCTTGTCCTGTTGCTGCACACCACTGAGAAGAGTCTGACCCATCCTCTTGACCACCCACCCTTTAGATATTTATAAGCATTGATGAGGTCCCCTCTCAGTCTTCTCCAGGCTAAACAGACCCAGGGCTCTCAGCCTTTCCTCATAAGAGAGGTGCTCCAGTCCCTTGACCATCTTTGTAGCCCTCTGCTGTCCCCTCTCCAGCAGTTCCCTGTCCCTCTTGAACTGGGGGGCCCAGAACTGGACATAGTACTCCAGGTGCGGCCTCACCAGAGCAGAGTAGAGGGGGAGGATGACCTCCCTCCACCTGCTGGCCACACTCTTCTTGATGCACCCCAGGATGCCATTGGCTGCCTTGGCCACAAGGGCACATTGCTGGCTCATGGTCATCCTGTTGTCCACCAGGACTCCCAGGTCTCTTTCCACCGAGCTGCTCTCCAGCAGGTCAGCCCCCAACCTGTCCTGGTGCAGGGGGTTATCCCTCCCCAGGTGCAGCACCCTACACTTGCCCTTGTTGAATTTCAGAAGGTTCCTCTCTGCCCAACTCTCCAGCCTGGCCAGGTCTCTCTGGATGGCGGCACAGCCTTCTGCTGTGTCAGCCACCCCTCCCAGCTTTGTGTCATCAGCAAACTTGCTGAGGGTGCCCTCTATCCCCTCATCCAGGTCATTGATGAATATATTGAAGAGGACTGGACCCAGTACTGACCCCTGGGGAACACCACTTGTCACTGACCTCCAACTAAACTCTGTGCCCCTAATCACGACCCTCTGAGCTCTGTCATTCAGCCAGTTCTCAATCCATCTAGCCCACACTTCCTACGCTTACCTATGAGGATATTATGGGAGACAGTGTCAAAAGCCTTGCTGAAGTCAAGGTAGACAGCATCCACTGCTCTCCCTTCATCCACCCGGCCAGTCATTCCGTTGTAGAAGCTATCAGATTGGTCAAGCATGATTTCCCCTTGGTGAATCCATGCTGACCACTCCCGATGACCTTCTCTTCCTCCACATGCTTAGAGATGACATCCAGGATGAGCTGTTCCATCACCTTTCCAGGGATGGAGGTGAGGCTGACCAGCCTGTAGTTCCCTGGGTCCTCCTTCTTGCCCTTTTTGAAGACTGGAGTGGCTTTCCTCCAGTCCTCAGGCACCTCGCCTGTTCTCCAGGACCTTTCAAAGATGATGGAGAGCAGCTTTGCAATAACATCTGCCAGCTCCCTCAGCACTCGTGGGTGCATCCCATCAGGGCCCATGGATTTGTGGGTGTCAAGATTGCTTAAGTGATCTCTAACTCAGTTCTCCTCGTTCAAGGGAGAGTCTTCCTTTCTACAGGCTCTCTCTCTTACCTCCAGGGTCTGGGGTTCCCGAGGGCCGGCCTTAGGAGTGAAGACTGAAGCAAAGAAGGCATTCGGTAACAACTCCACCTTCTCTGCATCCTCCATCACCAGGACACCTACCTCATTCAGCAGTGGGTTCACATTTGCCCTAGTCTTCCTTTTTCTACTGATATACTTGAAGAAGCCCTTCTTACTGTCCTTGACATCCCTTGCCAGGTGTGTGAGCCGATGCAGGCAGGATACAGGAACAGCCACAAAACCACGGATGAAAGACAAAGGACAATTTTAATCTTGATACCTCATGGATTGGGGAATCTTCGAAGCAGTACCCAGGCAGAGGCATGCAAGCAGGGGACGCAGGCACTGCAGAGTGAGAGAGAGTCCTTGTTAGCAAGAGAATGAGAACACTCACTCCCTGTTCTTGCCAGTATTTCAAGGGTTCAAGCAGGCATAGTTTTCCCACTGTGCTTTGATCTTCTTCAACAACAGGCCAGGATTCTCAAGCAGCTAGATAAGGTGTCCCTGAGTCCATCACAGACTTATGTTATCTAAGTGCAGATGTTCTACTTGCAAGCACATAAGACTGAACAATTAGCGTGATATATGTGTTTTCCAGCACCCCAGGTGTGAGTCACTTGAGCGTATTTACAATTCTCCTCGCCGATCTTCCATTACTCTCCCACACACAGATTTAATTTCAAGTGGGCACCAGCCTTCCTTGTTGCATCCCTGCATGCTCTGACAACGTTCCTATATTCCTCCCAAGTGGCCAGTCTCTTTTTCCACATTCTGTAAATTTCCTTCTTCCATCTGAGTTTTTCCAGAAGCTGCTTGCTCATCCATCCAGGTTTCCTGCCTCCCTTGCCTGATTTCTTACTCATAGGGATGCACCAATCTTGAGATTGGAGGAAGTGATGCTTGAATATTAACCAGCTCTCTTGGACCCCCCTACCTTCTAGAGACTTAGTCCATGGGATTCCTCCAAGTAGATCTTTGAAGAGGCCAAAGCCAGCTCTCCTGAAGTCCAGGGTTGTAATTCTACTTTTTGCCCTTCTTCCACACAGAATCCTGAACTCCACCATCTCACGGTCACTGCAGCCAAGGCTACCCCCAACCTTCACATCCCCAACCAGACCTTCTTTGTTTGTCAGCACAAGGTCCAGCCATGCACCTCTCCTTGTTGGTTCCTCCACCACCTGTGTCAAGAAGTTATCGTCAATGCTCTGCAGAAACCTCCTGGACTGTGCATGCCTGGCTGTGTTGCCTTTCCAGCGGATGTCAGGGTAGTTGAAGTCCCCCATGAGAACCAGGACCTGTGACCATGAGGCTATTTCAAGCTGTCTGTAGAAGGCCTCATTGACTTCTTCCTGATCTAGTGGCCTGTAGTAAACACCCACACCAGTGTCTCCCATATTAGCCTGCCCCTTAATTCTTACCCATAAGCTCTCAACATGTCCTTCATCCATCCCTAGGCAGAGCTCAATACATTCCAGCTGTTCTCTCATGTAGAAAGCAACTCCACCACCTTGCCCCACTGGCCTGTCTTTCCTGGAAAGGACATAGCCATCCATGACAGCATTCCAGTCATGTGAGCTATCCCACCATGTCTCTGTAACTGCAATGAGATCATGGCCCTGTGACCGCCCACAGATCTCCAGTTCTTCCTGTTTGTTCCCCATGCTGCGTGCATTGGTGTATAAGCATTTCAGAGAGGGAGTTGTGTGTGTAGTTTTGACCCTTGAGATGTGGTGTGCCTTCTGGCTCTCAGAAATGCTGGCACATTCCCCCACAAGTGCCGAGCAACTACACCCAGGCACCTCACTGTCAAGCCCAGTACTGTCCCCACCCCCCTTCAAATCTAGTTTAAAGCTCTCTCAGTGAGCCCCGATAACTCTTGTCCTAGAACCCTTTTCCCCCTGGAAGTCAAGGTATTCCCGCCTGTTACCAGCAGGCCAGGCGTTTTGTAGATCAGGCCATGGTCAAAGAACCCAAAGTCCTGCTGGCAGCACCAGGCTCAGAGCCAGGCATTGATCTGCTGGCTCCTCCTATTTACCCCCTCATTGTTCCCCACAACTGGGGGGATAGATGAGAACACAACTTGCGTTCCCGATCCCTTGACCAGCCGTCCCAGGGTCTTGAAATCTTTCTTCATTGCCCTTGGACTTCTTTTTCGCTACCTCGTTGCTGCCTACCTGAAAGATCAAAAGGGGGTAATAATCTGAGGGCCGTACCAGGGAAGGAAGCATCCTCTTCACATCTTTGACCCGGGCCCTAGGGAGGCAGCAGACCTCCCTATGTACCGAGTCTGGCCTGTATATTGGGCCTTCTGCTCCTTTCAGTAGCCAGTCACCTATGATAATGACCCGTCTTTTCTTCTTTACTGCAGAGGTTTTGATGCGGGGGGAGGTCTGACTAGACCTCGCTGATACTTCCAAGGTAGGAGAACTATCATGCTTGTCATCATCCAGATTCCCTTGCAGAGCACTGTACCTGTTATGTAATGGCACCTGGGAAGATGGGGTAGTCGCCAGGCAGTCCCAAATACAGCGCCTGTTGTGCTGGGCAGGAACTTCTTGCCATTGCCCCCTGTCCTCCAAGTCACCACCTTCATTCGAGGGGAGAGAGGACAGGGAGCTCTCTGCTGCAGGGGTTCTGTCTGCCTGCTTGGTTTCTGTCATGGGATGTAGGATTCTACTCCAAGCATCTCTCTCTCTCTCATTCCCTGATGCTCCTCAACCTTCTTACCTCCTCCCTGAGCTCCGTTACTAAGCAGAGGAGATCGTCTACCTGGGCACATCTCCCACAGGCGTGCCCACCACTGCCATCTGACAGTGGCATAAGAGCAGGGCACACCCTGCAGCCTGATGTCTGTGTGGTAGCATGTTCCCACAGGAGCTCTGTCTGAGAGGCTGCATCAGACCTGGTGGTTGTGGAGCTCATGTATGCCATGGTCTTCTTACGAGTAGATACCATCACTTCTTGCCCAGGTTAGCGGTCTTTCAGCACTCTCCCGTGTGAACTGCTGTGCAAACTGCTGTGATCAGACTGTTGTGTGGCACCCTGTTTGGCCACCCTCTTTGCCAGCCCAGGAAGTACACCCTTGTTGTGGTGCACCCAGGTGATTCCCTGGGAAATTTATTGCTCTTTCTCATGACTCAAGCATTATGCAGGAATCCAGGGCAGAAATAAAAATCGGAAAATGACAGGTAGGGTAACCTTCATCATGACATTATTATCTGTCATAACTCTTAGCCACAGTTTAGAACTAAAAACCTGTTCTCTGCATACTTGTTATACTTTGAACTGAAATGGGTTTTCTTCATAGCATTTGGCTTCTCTGTTCAACAGAGGCTGTTGCATCTGAAATGAAGCACAAAATGTAATGCCAACACTTTCACAGTGGTCTTTCCTAAAACAATTAAATGTATTTGTTCACCAGCTTTGGCACAATTTTAATCCACATGTTTAATCTAGGTTCATCACAAGGTTGACAGCCCACAGATGAAACAAGCAGTGATCTGAAACTGGATAATAAAACAGAATACCTTGGAAATGTGTGAATGTGTAGATCTAGAATGGGAAAATGTAGCTCAAGATAAAAAGAACTAAAGGACTATAGAGATACACTTCTCCCTCATAAAAGTGAGTCCTTACAGGCAGGATTACACCACTTCAAGGAGGCACATCAAGTTTGGGAAGTTTTCATTTGACTCCTTCCTCCTCACACTCTCCTCCTGTTCCAGTGTGGTGTCCTTCCCACCCATGGAAGACAGTCTTTCATGAACTTCTCCAACATGAGTCCTTCCTGTGGGTTGCATTTCTTCATGAACTGCTCCTGCATGGGTCCTTTCCACAGGTTATAGTCCTTCAGGATTGGGTTACTCCAGCATGGGTCCCTCACAGGCCACGGGTCCCTCACAGGCCACAGGTCCTACCAGCAAACTTGCTCCAGTGTGGACTCCTCTCCACAGGGCTGCAGCTCCTGCCAGGAGTCTGCTCCAGCACAGGCTCTCCGTCAGAGCTTCCTTCAGGGCATGTCCACTTGCTCAGGTGTGGGGTCCTCCACAAGATGCAGTGTGAATATCTGCTCCACTGTAGTCCTCCAGGGTCTTCACCACAGGCTGCAGGGGAATCTCTGCTCCCACGCCTGGAGCACCTCCTCCCCCTCCTTCTTCACTGACCTTGGTGTCTGCAGAGTTGTTTCTCTCACACATTCTCGCTCCTCTCTCACAACTGCTGTTGCGCAGCAGTTTTTACCCTTTCTTAAATATGTTATCACAGAGGTGCTACCACCATCGCTGATTGGCTCAGCTTTGGCCAGTGGTGGGTCTGTCTTGGAGCCGGCTGAATCTGGCTCTGTCGGGCATTGGGGCAGCTTCTGGCATCTTCTTACAGAAGCCACCCCTGCACCCCCTGCTACCAAAACCTTGCCACATAAACCACGTACGCCAATACAAATATTATTTAATACAATTTACTGGTTGTTGCATAGTAACAAAGAGGCGTAGAGGCAAAATAGTTTTGGCAAAAAATAAACCCCTTTGTGTTCTAACACTCCTCACCAAGGTGGGAGGCCAGGTGCGGCTAGGTTTAAATTCTGAGTGATGCCCAATTCACCACTATCAGCCCAGTCGCGTTTAATATGTATTAAACTGTTACGATTTGGATACGCTAATAGTGGACTGCACCTTCAGTCTAGTCGTGCTCATGAACTAGCACGGCCACTCTCCAGCCTTTGGTCGCGTTCAGTGAGAAACCGAAACGACTAGCTACTGAAACAGTGCAGTTTATTTGAACAACAGATATACAGGTTCTTATGGGTTGACGGTGATAAATACACTGTCTGCAAAGCACGTGCAAATGAAAGTATTGTTACATATACAAAACACACGACAAAGTTATAAACGATACAGCCTGGCTCTAAATGTAGGAAAGAGACTCCCTAGAGAGATTTCTATGTTTCCCGAGGAAGCACTTGGTATAGTCTGAGTCTTACCCAAAGGCGTCCCTATGAGGGGGGAGAAAGGCTCAGCCTGTCGACTGGTCCCGGAAGTCAAAGGCAGTCTGTGATGGAGTCCTCCTTGACTTGTTCACGATGGTGTCTTCCCCGATATCCCCCCTCTCTCAGGCTATTTTTATACTATTTTTAACTTCAAGGTGAAGTTTGAGTGACTTTAGTCATAAATACCTTTATTATGATTGGTGTAAAATTCTCTTGCTTCACATTTAAAGGTATAGTTTACAAAAAATTCAAGACGCAGACTCAAGGAGGAGTGGTTGCACCTTGGAGGCAGGTAGCCTTTGGGATGGAGGTGTGTTTTGGTATTATAATGACATTACAATGAGCAAAGTTCGCACAAAGGACAGCATTTCGTCAAAATTTGACAGACTGTTGGCTCAGGGTAGTAAGTATGCAGCTTATCAGTTCCATAGTACCATCTCGTTCCCATATCTGCTGTATTATCACAGGAGATGGCTGTGGAATTTCCATCCCACCCCGTCCCCCGCATTGCTTTGCAAGCAATATTGTACAGGGAATCACAGATGTAGTGGATTCTTCACATACCAGCTGCGGCTGTATTCTACCCTAGAAGCTTTTTGATTTTATACCTTTCCTTAATGTGTGAACAATGCTGTATTTTTGATCATTTTAGTAATCATTCCACACTGGTACATATTTAAATTTGCATTATTTTAACCTATTTCAATTAAATGTCAAAACACAGTGAAGTTAAGTTGGCTGTAGAAAACAATGTGAAGTTTTATTGAATGTAGTATATCTGTTCAGTAATTTTACTTCTTAGCTAGGCCTCTTCTAACTCTGAAATTAACAGCATGTTATGTCAAAAATGGTTTCTTCTCAGACTGATAAATGCCAAGGAATGGTATGCAGAGAGGCTCTTGCTTATACTTATTGCTATGACAACCAAGGTCAGCTAATTTCATTATTTGCCCTGTTGGAGGGTCAGAAGCAGAAAAGCGTAGAGGGGTCCCACCTGCAGGGAGGAGCAGACAGGACAGGTGACCCAAAACTGACCAACAGGGTATTCCATCCCATCTGCCCCATGCTCAGTATAAAAGCTGAGGGAGCAAAGGGTCAGGTTCTCTTTCTTCAATGGCCGACATCTGAGGAGGACCCTGTCTGTTCATCTGCCTTTGATCCTGATCTGTGTGTTCCTGGCTTCAGCTTTGGAATCCAGTTCCCACCTGTTGCTGAGTCCAGTCTGGGACTTCCCCAGTGCCTGCTGGTGACGTCATCCTGGGAGCTTAATACAGTTTTGTATATACTGTATCTATTTCATTATTTCCTTTATATTTTATTATTAATATTTCATTAAAGTAGTTTAGTTTCTTCTAAACTCGTAAATCTCTTTATCTCTCCTCCTCTTCTTCGTGTGCGAGAGGTGGGGGGGGAGCATCCGTCACCAGCCATTGGCCAATTTGACCAAAACCACAATAATATCTTTCAGTTAAATGAAGGAATGTAAAACACTGATACAGCAAAGAATCCCAGCTTTTCAATCCAACTTTTGCTTCACTGAACATTAATATAATAATGCTTAACAAAAATTCTAATAGCCTAATTGGGTAATTTGTGTTAATTTATATATAATTCTGCTAAATCACATGAAGGTAAAAAAAATCTCTGAGACATAAATCTTAAGAAATCTGTGAAGCTATTTGTTTAACTAAAAGTTTCTGAAACAAAATGAACTGAATTAAAATTTTCCACAAATGAAAAAGAAGTGAAAATGTTCAAAGATATTTCTGTTTTCTCAAGAGAATATTTTGGGAGCAAAATGAAGGTGAAAATTTTAGCATTTTCTAGAAAATAAACTTGATGAATTTATGGGCAACTTGACTAGTGTTTCCTTAAAGAATATGAAAAAGAAGATTGATCATAGAATCACAGAATCATAGGGTTGGAAGGGACCTCTGGAGATCATCTAGTCCAACCCCCCCTGCCAGAGCAGGGTCACCCAGAGCAGGTGGCACAGGAACGCGTCCAGGTGGGTTTTGAATGTCTCCAGAGATGGAGACTCCACCACCTCTCTGGGCAGCCTGTGCCAGGGCTCTGCCACCCTCAAAGTAAAGAAGTGCCTCCTCATGTTTAGGTGGAACTTCCTATGCTCAAGTTTGTGCCCGTTACCTCTTGTCCTGTCCCCGGGCACCACTGAAAAGAGCCTGGCCCCATCCTCCTGACACCCACCCTTTCAGTATTTAGAAGTGTTGATAAGGTCCCCCCTCAGCCTTCTTTTTTCCAGACTGAAGAGACCCAAGTCCCTCAGCCTTTCTTCATAAGAGAGGTGTTCCAGTCCCCTCAGCATCTTGGTAGCTCTCTGCTGCACCCTGATAATGCTGATGATAAATATATTTTTATTTATTCATCTCACAAACTGTATGAAGTGATTTCATCAAATGGTATTGATTTCTAAATATTATGCTGATTTCAGAAACAATTCTTGTTTACATTATATCCAATATGCAAATGGCTAGGAAATACTTTCCTGGATTGGATAGATCAAATGTAGTATACAGCAATTCATGAGTGGAACACCAATCATGTGCAAAGTGTATCAATTAAATATTAAATGTTTATGTAATTGTCATGGTTTAACCCCATATGTAGAGCTATAGAATCATAATCATAGAATGGATTGGGTTGCAAGGGACCTTTAAAGATCATCTAGTCCAATCCCCCTGCCATGGGCAGAGACATCTTTCACTAGATCAGGTTGCTCAAAGCCCCATCCAACCTGACCTTGAACACTTCCAGGGATGGGGCATCCGCAACTTCTCTGGGCAACCTGTTCCAGTGTCTCACCACCCTTATTGTAAAAAATGTCTTCCTTAAGTCCAATCTAAATTTACCCTCTTTCATCTTAAAACTGTTGCCCCTTGTACTATCACTGCAGGACCCAGGAAAAAGTCTCTCCATCTTTCTTATAAGCCCCCTTTAAGTATTGAAAGGCTGCAATCGGGTCTCCCCGGAGCCTTCTCTTCTCCAGGCTGAACAACCCCAATGCTCTCAGCCTGTCCTCGTAGGAGAGGTGTTCCACCCTCTGATCATTTTTGTGGCCCTCCTCTGGACCTGCTCCAACAGGTCGATGTTTTTCTTGAACTGGGGACCCCAGAACTGGATGCAGTACTCCAGGTGGGGTCTCACCAAAGCAGAGTAGAGGGGGAGAATCACCTCCCTCAACCTGCTGGCCACGCTTCTTTTGATGCAGCCCAGGATACGATTGGCTTTCTGGTCTGCAAGCGCACATTGTTGGCTCATGTCCAATTTTTCATCCACCAGTATACCCAGGTTCTTCTCTGTAGGGCTGTTCTCAATCAGTTCATCCCCCCGTCTGCACTGATATTGGGGATTGCCCCAACACAGGTGTAGGCTCTTGCACTTGGCCTGGTTGAACTTCATGAGGTTTGCACGGGCCCATCTCTCAAGCCTGTCCAGGTCCCTCTGGATGGCATCCCTTCCCTCAAGTGAATCAACTGCATCACTCATCTTGCTGTCATCAGCAAACTTGCTGAGAGTGCACTCAACCTCCTTTATGGGAGTAGCAAGAGAGACTGATATTCATTGTAAATTTTAGTTATCTAATATTTCTTTGAAATTTTCTTTTGTCTATAAAAGTGTTTTTCCAAATGAAATAATTAATCCTGTTGACCTGTCTTATGCTCGTTCTGGTGTAAATCAAACATAATTTCCACAAAGTGTAGTTATACCATAGTGAAACTGATGAAAGGAAGACTGAATCAGTGCTAGAAGTAATTTGTTTCTTTCTATATGTGGAAAGGACATTTGTGGCAAACCAATAACTTCACATCAGTGAATGAACGTTAAAAGAAAAATAAAATATTTCCAAATGGGCTGTCTTTACAGTAATTCTGCACAGAAAAAATAATCCATTCCAGTTTCAGTTTTAAGTTTCTCATGGGAATGAGAATTGATACAATAAATAAAAGCAGCTTATTGTTGATGCTCTTTGACTTACATTACTAGAGTTGCTTCACTGAGCTCATCCCTCAATGCTATTGGTTAATAATCTTACAAGAAAAAGAATGTTAAAGCTTCTTTTCCAGTTTTATTTCTTTTTTTTTAATGTGCATAGTTTAACTAATTGAGAAATATCTTGAAAAATATTTTGGAGGCAAAACTAAACTAAACCAAATTATTGCTGAAATTATTTCCTCCGTCTGCCCTCCAAAAAAAACCCTCAGGCTCAGTGAAAGACTAAAAATATGCACACGGATCAATTATAAAAAAAAAAACCCACGTTTCTTTGAATGAGGAAAAGCTGATTGGAATTAAGATAGGCTTTGTTCATATCTGCAAGATACAAGGAGAGAACTTTTAAGTGGAACAGAAAAGGGGGATTTGGGAATGTTTGACTGCTTAATGCTATAGCGCTTCTGAGCCCATGTGAAAATTTGCTGCTAGCTATTAATCATCATTGTGTCCCTGCAAAGAAGCTGTTACAATGATGACTATATGTCATTATATTCCCACTGTAAGTAACAAATCAGAGAGCTGGGAAAGTTGGATAAGAGCGGCTGGCAAACTTTTAAGTGATGGAATCTATTTAAATAAATTTACATCACATTTGCTACTTTATCTCATATGGAAATCATACTTTAAAATGAAACAATACGCTGTGTTCATGGGCCCTGGTCTTTTATTCTCTTGTCTCTAAGCTTGCTTTCCAGGTCAGCCTTTGCCAACACTGACAGCACGCTTTTCTCATAGCCTCCTCTTCTCATAGCCTTTGGTTGCTTTCAAGTTCAATTTAGCACAATGAAGTTGTTATGCATGACAGTTTGGAGAGCAGAATAGGTGGTGTCTGAGCCCGCTGTGCTGCTACAAAGTGGATCCATTCTCTGCAGGCTGGCTCAGTTACTGAAGTCTTGCTGGTGGGACACTGCATTGGACTTCCAGATGTTCCCATCCCAACGAAAACAATTAGTTTCAAACTGCAAGAAGCCATGGGGTCACCCTCTCTTTCAGTGAGACTGCATCATTTAATATGCTGCAATGGATTTCAAATTCATGTTGATTTATCCTGTTGTACTCTTCTTTTATGATCTTTATTTACAGATGTGTAAAAGAACAGGGAAAGTTTTAGTATCACATGGTTCAAGAGTTTTATTAGATATCTAAATAATTGGTTTATGTTTATTTTATTAAAAAAATAGAGTTGAAACGTCAGGCTTAATTCCATTAGACTAAACAGCCTAAAGGAGAGCCCTGAGGTTCCTAGAACAGAACCTGAAAGTGTCTCTTCTGCTAAACACCAGCAACAATCCAAACAATAAACAGCCCTAAAACATTAAAGTTGTCAGCAGTTATCTGCTACAAGATTACCAAAAAAAGCTCAAATAATTTCCAACCTGCAAATTATTCAAGTTAAATATGAAAGATTATTTAATTCTGAGCCTATTTTGAGATATTACAAGACACTTGTCTATACCAGGCATAGATCAAAATATCTGGTGGTGTTTATTGCTAACTATACTGTAGGACACCCAATTAAATAATACACTGCACTTGTTATTCCTATTGGAAAAAAAAATATTTTTACATAAACGTAGCTATTAATACAGTGATAGCTTGCTTTTTTCTTATCAGGTACTACTGGCATTAGTATGACAAAGCGGGTCAGTTGTAAACTACTTGAATGTGTGCTCTAACAGATGTGTTCAGTTTCTTAGATTGCCCAATAAGAAAAGAATCAATTATCTTGATTATGGATCTTGCGAATTACTGGGTAAACCCATCAAATAATTCTCCTTCTAGACTAAAAATTAACTCAAAGAGTATTTCATCAATCCTTCCATAAAAGACTGCAGTATTAGAATAGTACGATGTTCCCACCCCTTTGCTTCTTCCCTCCCTATCTGCCCCTCCTCCCCTTTTTTCATCTGTAAGAACAAAATTATCTAAAGCCCTTCTTTGTAAACTGCTTGATTTGGCTGTGTGCTGTTGAAAGGTAAAATAAAATTATACCAGTGAGTCTTTGATCTCTTAAAAATTATTTCTGTTTTTCTAAAGAATCAGATAATGCAATTAAAATGTCTAGTTTTGAACAACACAAAATGTGTCTATTACAAATGAAAAATGCTACAATCTTGTCTAATTACAGTTTGAGTTTCAGAAGGTTGTTTTTATTACTGTTAATTAACTTTCCTCCAACAATATACGAGTAAGACTTGGTGTAATTAGCAGGCTATAGCAAAAAGAAAAACAATCAGCATTACATTTAAAGTCAGATATAGATGACTCAGTCAAAAAAGGGGGAGGGAATTAGAGTGCTTGGTTTATGATATAATTTACATCAGTGTGTCAAGACCACCAGAGCTATTCTTAATTGTTAAATACAGAACTCTCTGTCCTTCATCCACAAAAGGACAAACATTATTTTTGCAGTATTGCTGCAGCTAAACACTTCCTTTATTAACGATTATCCTTACCAGTACAGAAGAATGTCTGGTACATTATGCTGTTTATTACTTCCTTAAAAAGTGTGCAAATGAATTGTGTCAATGAGGAGCCAAATTTAAATATAAAAGAAAACGATGCAAGAACCAGCCTTTAAAATTGCAAGAAGCCCCTTTGCTTGGCATATTTTATCCAAACGAGGGCTTTGTCATACTTCTTCAGACATCAGCGACGCAGGTCTCACTGATTTTATCAGTAGCAGATGTAGGTCTACAAAATGGAAAAAAGCTATTGGAATATAAGGTTTTTCATGAAAAAAATGGAATATAAGAAAAGAAAATAGTAATGAAGAAAACAGGAAAAAGCAGAATAATGTGGCCTTGAGAAACAGTTACCAGCTTTATCCCAATACACAATCACTAGAAATCAGGAATGCCCTAAGCAAGAACGTACCATGGTGTCCTGGTTTGAGGTAGAATCATAGAATCTTCATATCTTCATGGCTGGAAAGGACCTTTGAGATCATCGAGTCCAACCATACACACACCAAAACCAAAACAAACCCCAAAAACACCACAAACAACCAACCTACAATCTCTGCCACTAGAGCACGCCCTGAAGTGCCACATCTAGACGTTTCTTAAACACCTCTAGGGATGGGGACTCAACCCCCTCCCTGGGCAGGCTGTTCCAGTGCGGGACCACTCTTTCAGTAAAGCAATTCTTCCTGATATCTAACCTAAACCTCCCCTGCCGCAGCTTCAGACCATTTCCTCTGGTCCCGTCATTATTCGCCTGGGAGAAGAGGCCACCACCCACCTCTCTCCACCCTCCTTTCAGGTAGTTGTGGAGGGCAATGAGGTCTCCCCTCAGCCTCCTCTTCTCCAAGCTAAACATGCCCAGCTCCCTCGGCCTCTCCTCATATGCCCTGGTCTCCAGACCCCTCACCAGCCTGGTAGCTCTCCTCTGGACATGCTCCAGCACTTCAATGTCCCTCTTGTACAGCGGGGCCCAGAACTGAACACAGCACTCGAGGTGAGGACTCACCAGTGCCCAGTACAGAGGCACCATCACTCCCCTGCTCCTGCTGACCACGCTGTTCCTGATACAAGCCAGAATGCTGTTGGCCTTCTTGGCCCCCTGGGCACACCGCTGGCTCATGTTAAGCTGGCCGTCCACCAGCACCCCCAGGTCCTTTTCTGCCGGGCAGCTTTCCAGCCACTCTGCCCCAAGCCTGTAGCGTTGCTTGGGGTTGTTGTGACCGAAATACAGGACCCGGCACTTGGCCTTATTAAACCTCACACAGTTGGCCTTGGCCCATCGATCCAGCCTGTCCAGGTCCCTCTGTAGGGCCTCCCTAACCTCAAGCAGATCAACACTCCCACCTAGTTTGGTGTCGTCTGCAGACTTACTGAGGGTGCACTCAGTCCCCTCATCCAGATCATTGATAAAGATATTAAACAGAACTGGCCCCAAAATTGTAAAACAGACCCAACTTTCTGTTCAGTAATTTTACTTCTTAGCTAGGCCTCTTCTAACTCTCTGAAATTAACAGCATGTTACGTCGAAAATGGTTCGTTCTCAGAGTGATGAGACCAATGTTTACAGTTTGTGCCAAGGAATGGTATGCAGAGAGGCTCTTGCTTATATTATTGTTATAACAACCAAGGTCAGCTAATTTAATTATTTTCCCCGTTGGAGGGTTGGAAGCAGAAAAGCGTAGAGGGGTCCCACCTGCAGAGAGGAGCTGTTGCGTGAAAGGAACAAAGCAGTTTTGGCAGAAGATAAACCCCCTTGCATTCTAACACTCCTCACCGAGGTGGGAGGCCAGGTGCGGTAGGTTTAAATTCTGAGTGATGCCCAATTCACCACTATCAGCCCAGTCGCTTTTAATATGTATGAAACTTACAATTTGGATACACTAATAGTGGACTGCACCTTCAGTCTAGTCATGCTCCTGAACTAGCACGGCCACTCTCCAGTCTTTGGTCGCGTTCAGTGAGAAACCGAAACGACTAGCTACTGAAACAGTGCAGTTTATTTGAACAACAGATATACAGGTTCTTAGGATTGCCGGTGATAAATACACTGTCTGCAAAGCACGTGCAAATGAAAGGATTGTTACATATACAAAACGCGCGACAAAGTTATAAACAGTACAGCCTGGCTATAAATGTAGGAAAGAGAGTCTCTAGAGAAATTTCTAAGTTTCCCAGGGAAGCACTCAGTATAATCTAAGTCTTACCCAAAGGCATCCCTATGAGGGGGAAGAAAGGCTCAGCCCGTCGACTGATCCCGGAAGTCAGTGATGGAATTCTTCGCGATGGTGTCTTCCCTGGGTATCCCCCCTCTCTCGGGCTATTTTTATACTGTTTGTTATCTTCAAGGTGGAGTTTGAGTGACTTTAGTCATACATACTTTTATTATGATCGGTGTAAATTTTTCTCGCTTCACAATTAAAGGTATAGTTTACGAGAAATTCAGGGCGCAGAGTCAAGAAGGAGTGGTCGCACCTTGGAGGCGGGTAGCCTTTGGGATGGAGGTGTGTTTCGGTGTTATAATGACATTATAATGAGCGAAGTTCGCACAAAGGACAGCATTTCATCAAAATTTGACAAAATGTTGGCTCCGAGTATCGAGCGGGCAGCTAATTGGCAGCTTATCTGTTTCATGGTACCATCCCATTCCCGTATCTGCTATACATCATAAGGTAAAGCCGCAGAATAATTGCATCCCGTCCCATACCTCATGTAGCTTATCAGGGAACCACAGGTGGTGTATTCTTCATGCCAGCTGCGGCTGTTTTCTACCTCAGAAGCCTCTTGATTTTATACTTTTCCTTAATGTGTGAACAATGCTGTACTTTTGTATTTTTAGCCAATTTAGTAATTATTCCACAGGAGTGTACAGGACAGGTGACCCAAAACTGACCAACAGGGGTTTTCCATCCCATCTGCCCCATACTCAGTATAAAAGATGAGGGATCAAAGGGTCAGGTTCTCTTTCTTTGATGGCCAACGTCTGAGGAGGATCCTGTCTGTTCATCTGCCTTTGATCCCAATCTGTGTGTTCCTGACTCCATCTGTGGAACCCAGTTCCCACCCGTCTCTGAGTCCAGCCTGGGACTTCCCCAGTGCCTGCTGGTGACTGGGAGCATAATACGGTTATTATGCTGGGAGCATAATACGGTTTTGTATATATTGTGTCTATTTCATTATTTTCCTTTTTATTTTATTATTAATATTTCATTAAAGGAGTTTAGTTTCTTCTAAACTCGTAAATCTCTTTATCTCTCCTCCTCCTCTCTGTGTACAAGAGGTTGGGGGGGAGCATCTGTCTCTGGCCATTGGCCAATTTGTCCAAAAGCACGACACATGGTCATGTCAATCAAAAACTGGAGCCTAAATTTAGACTGCTAAAACCAAAATGTTTAAATTATCTAAGTTGATTTTGTAGTAATTTGTTATGGTCACGATGGCCTGGGTGGATGAGGCAAAGTTTACAGGAAGAGATAATATCTTTTAGTAGGCTGAGAACCTTTGGAAGAGTTCATGAAACTGAAAGTTTACCCATTTTTTCAATATGTCTGTTGGTTTAATAAAAGATATTAAAACTCTTATAAACCTGCTTAGGGGGCTTTTGAAAATTATACTACTAAATAACCTGATTTTTCAAAATGATGGTTATTGCAACTCCTATTAAAACCAATAAGAACTGCTGTTTTTACTGCACCTTCAGAACAGGCTAATTTTAGGCTTTTCTTTTTGACTAACATGGCCTGGTGATTCATCTAGAAATACAGATGCCAATGCTAGAAAACCACCTACACATATACTATATAAGTAATGCTGTGGTTTTGGTAGTATATTTGTGTCTGCACAATACATACAAAGTGGAGGTAAATTTGTTATGCAGTGTACTGGTTTGGGCTGGGATAGAGTTAATTTTCTTCATAGTAGCTTGTATGGTTCTATGTTTTGCATTTGTGCTGAAAATAGTGTTGATAACACAGGGATGTTTTAGTTCTTGCTGCGCAGTGCTTACACAGTCAAGGCCTTTTCTGCTCCTCACACTGCCCTGACAGCGAGTAGGCTGGATGTACATGGGAAGTTGGGAGGGGGCACAGCTGGGACAGCTGACCCCAGCTGACCAAAGGGATATTCCATACCATATGATGTCATGCTCAGCAATAAAAGCCATGGGGAAGAAGGAAGGGGGGACGTTCAGAGTGATGACGTTCGTCTTCCCAAGTAACTGTTATGTGTGATGAAGCCCTGCTTTCCTGGAGATGGCTGAACATCTACCTGCCTATAGGAAGGATGGGGAGGGACTCTTTATCAAGGAACACAGGGCAACATTTTCAAACTCAAAGAGGGTAAAATTTGATGCCCCATCCCTGGAAGTGTTCAAGGCCAGGCTGGATGAGGCTTTGAGCAGCCTGGTCTAGTGGGAGGTGTCCCTGCCCATGGCAGGTGGGTTGGAACTAGATGATCTTTAAGGTCCCTTTTATCCCGAACCATTCTGTGATTCTCCGAAGTAATGAATTAATTCCTTATGTTGGTTTGATTGCATGCACATCTTTTGCTTTACTTATGAAACTGTTTTTATCTCAACCCACGAGTTTTCTCACTTTCACCCTTCTGTCGTGATTTAGGGCCGGTGCATGTGGCAAAGTAGCTTTTGCCGGTACGGGCAGTGGAGTAGCTTGTGCCTGTATGGGCGGGGGAGTGGCTTTTGCCCGTGCAGGCGGCAGCGTGGCTTTTGCCGGTAGGGGCGGGGAAGTGGCCTGTGCCTGTATGGGCTGCGGAGAGGCTTGTGCCAGTACGCATGGGGGAGTGGCTTGTGGGGTTTGAGTAGCAGCATCACATGTCATATAATACTTACTCCCGAAACAATTCTTAATAAGAAACCACCACTGCAACACATTCAGGAAAACTGACAACAAAATTATGATTTTGAATTATGTAGGAAGAGGGTGTTTGTTCATGAGTTAGCGGGGCTCATTGACCGAGCTTTAAGCTAGGCTTGTTGGGGGAGGGGGATATTACCCAGCTTGCTCGTGACAAGCCAAGGGATGACGCTCCAAGGTCTGAGGGATGGGTCACTAGCGAAGGCTGGGTACACTGCAGCACACTCGAAGTCTTATGGGCATGAGCCATGGGCTCCTGAGGCAATAGGAATGGGGGAGTCACAGATAAAACACCCCCAAGGAAGACCAGCTGAAGAGCAGCATGAAGGAAATGCAGCCGCTCCAGCCAGTGAGTCATCTTCATCAGGCACCCAGCTGAGGTGCCTTTATGCAAATGCACGTAGCATGGGAAACAAGCAAGAGGAGTTAGAGATGTGCACACGCCTCTTATTGGCATCACAGAGACGTGGTGGAATGGCTCTTATGATTGGAGTGTTGGAATGGAGGGATACAGACTCTTCAGGAAGGACAGGCAGGGGAGACGAGGAGGGGGTGTTCCCCTCTATGTCAATGACCAGCTGGAGTGCATGGAGCTCCACCTGGGGATGGATGAAGACCCAATGGAGAGCTTATGGGTCAAGATTAAAGGGAACACAGGGGCAGGTGACATTACAGCAGGGGTCTGCTACAGGCCACCTGACCAGGACAACAGAGCGGACGAGGCCCTCCATAGACAGATAGGAGCAGCATCGCGTTCACAGACCCTGGTCCTCATGGGGGACTTCAACCACCCCGATATCTGTTGGAAGGACAACACACAAGAAATCCAGGAAGTTCTTGGAATGCGTCGATGACAACTTTCTTCTTCAAATGGTAGAGGAGCCAACGAGGAGAGGAACTATGCTGGACCTTGCCCTTACCAACAAGGAGGGGCTGGTGGGGAATGTCAAGCTCAAGGGCAGCCTTGGCTGCAGTGATCATGAAATGGTAGAATTCAAGATCCTGCAGGCAGCGAGGAGGGTACGCAGCAAGCTCACTACCCTGGACTTCAGGAGAGCAGACTTTGGCCTCTTGAGGGACCTGCTTGGCAGAGTACCATGGGAAAAAGCACTGGAGGGGAGAGGGGCCCAAGAAAGCTGGTTAGTATTCAAGGATCACCTCCTCCAAGCTCAGGAGCAATGCATCCCAAAAAAGAGGAAGTCAGGCAAAAGCGCCAGGAGGCCTGCATGGATGATCAAGGAGCTCCTGGACAAGCTCAAAAGCAAAAAGGAGGCCTGCAGAGGGTGGAAGCAAGGACAGGTAGCCTGGGAGGAATACAGAGAAACTGTCCGAGTGGCCAGGAACCAGATTAGGCAAGCTAAAGCCCACACAGAATTAAATCTGGCCAGGGACATCAAGGATAACAAGAAAAACTTATATAAGTACATGAGGGATAAAGGCAAGACTAGGGAAGATGTGGGCCCTCTCCGGAAGGAAACGGGAGACCTGGTCACCCAGGATATGGAGAAGGCTGAGGTATTAAATGACTTTTTTGCCTTGGTCTTCACCAGCAAGGGCTCCAACCACACTGCCCAAATCGCAGAATGCAAAGGCAGGGGCTATGAGAAAGAAGAACCGCCCACTGTAGGGGAAGATCAGGTTCGAGACCACCTGAGGAACCTGAAGGTGCATAAGTCCATGGGACCGGATGAAGTCCATCCACGGGTCTTGAGGGAACTGGTGGATGAAGTTGCCAAGCCACTTTCCATTATCTTTGAAAAGTCGTGGCAGTCTGGTGAAGGGGACTGACTAGAAAAGGGGAAACATAACCCCCATTTTCAAAAAGGGAAAAAAAGGAAGACCCAGGGAACTACAGACCGGTCAGTCTTACCTCTGTGCCTGGCAAGATCATGGAGCAGATCCTCCTGGAATCTCTGCTAAGGCACATGGAAAATAAGGAGGTGATTGGTGACAGCCAACATGGCTTCACCAAGGGCAAATCGTGCCTGACAAATTTGGTGGCCTTCTATGATGTTGCCACAGCATTGGTGGATAAGGGGAGAGCAACCGACGTCATCTACCTGGACTTATGCAAAGCATTTGACACTGTCCCGCACGACATCCTGGTCTCTAAATTGGAAAGGCATGGATTTGATGGATGGACCACTTGGTGGATAAGGAACTGGCTAGATGGCCGCACTCAAAGGGTTGCAGTCAATGGCTCAATGTCCAAGTGGGAACCAGTGACGACTGGTGTTCCTCAGGGGTCGGTACTGGGACCGGTGCTGTTTAACATGTTTGTCAGGGACACGGACAGTGGGATTGAGTGCACCCTCAACAGGTTTTCTGATGACACCAAGCTGTGTGGCACAGTCGACATGCTGGAGGGAAGGGATGCCACCCAGAGGGACCTGGACAGGCTTGAGAGGTGGGCCCATGTCAACCTCATGAAGTTCAACCAGGCCAAGTGCAAGGTCCTGCACCTGGGTCATGGCAATCCCAGGCACCAATACAGGCTGGGCGGAGAATGGCTTGAGAGCAGCCCTGAGGAGAAGGACTTGGGGTGCTGGTGGACGAGAAGCTCAACATGAGCAGGCAACGTGCGCTCGCAGCCCAGAAAGCCAACAGCATCCTGGGCTGCATCAAAAGAAGCGTGGCCAGCAGGGCGAGGGAGGTGATTCTCCCCCTCTGCTCCGCTCTGGTGAGACCCCACCTGGAGTACTGCGCCCAGCTCTGGAGTCCTCAGCACAGGAGGGACATGGACCTGTTGGAATGGATCCAGTGGAGGGCCACGAAGATGATGAGAGGGCTGGAGCCCCTCTGCTGTGGGGACAGGCTGAGAGAGTTGGGGTTGTTCAGCCTGGAGAAGAGAAGGCTCCAGGGAGACCTTATAGCGGCCTTCCCGTACCTAAAGGGGGCCTACAGGAGAGATGGGGAGGGACTCTTTATCAGGGAGTGTAATGATAGGACGAGGGGTAACAGTTTTAAACTGAAAGAGGGGAGATTTAGATGAGATATTAGGAAGAAATTCTTTCCTGTGAGGGTGGTAAGGCACTGGCCCAGGTTGCCCAGGGAAGTTGTGGATGCCCCATCCCTGGAAGTGTTCAAGACCAGGCTGGATGAGGCTTTGAGCGGCCTGGTCTAGTGGGAGGTGTCCCTGCCCATGGCAGGTGGGTTGGAACTAGATGATCTTTAAGGTCCCTTTTATCCCGATCCATTCTGTGATTCTATGATTTTATGAAAATAACACTCCTTTTTGAAACAGCCGAAAGGTTTCCATCCCCTAGCTCTGATCGTGTCACTTTGGCATAAGCATTAAAGGGCAAAGTAAACCTTCCTGTCCTGGTTCCGGCGGGGATAGGGTTAATTCTTCCTGGTATTCCATGCCATGTGAGCCATGCCCACCCTGAGCTGCCGGGGGAGGGGGCAGGAAGTCGCCGCTTGGAGCGGGCTGGGGCGTCCCGGGTCCGGTCGGGGAGCGGCGGGGAGCGGCAGTTCCGTAATCGTGTTTGTATATTCCTCTGTCCGTGTTATTGTTGTTGTTTGCTTGTTCCCTCTGCTGTTCTGTTAAACTGCCTTTGTCTCAACCCAAGAGTTTTGCCTTTTTCTTCCGATTCTTCCCGTATTGGAAAGGCCCGAGCGAGCGGCACGTGGTTCTTTGTTGCCGCCTGAGGCTAAACCACGACACTTCCCCAGGTAAAACTGAAAGCGTAATTAGTAATAGAATCCATCACATGATACCTGAGAGATGCAGGTAGAACCGTTATCCGGGTAATCATATTATACATCTGAATGCCAATCCACACCAAAATAGCACATTTAAAACATCACATACAAACACAAAGAGCAAACAAACCATGCAACATATTCGGCAGGTTAAGCAGCTTTGCATCAATTAACTTCAAACAAAGCTCTCTAAAGGCACGATATAACATTTTGCTTAAGAACGACATGATGTGAGCATGAGCATGTGATCCCTGAGCAAGCTGGAATTCAAACTATTCAGGCAATCTATCAGAGCTCTGATGAGCCCCGCTCGAGCCCCATGTTGGGCACAAATAAATCTGTTGTGTTTAGGACCGGATTGGCCACTGAGATGAACGACAGATGCTCTCCCCCACCTCTCTCTTCAAGGAGAGGAGAGAGAGAGACTTATGGGTTTAGAAGAAACTAAAATACTTTAATGAAATATTAATAATAAAATAAAAAGAAAATAGTGAAATATATATACAAAACCAGTATTGAGCTCCCGGGATGACAATCATGTCACCAGGAGGCACAGGGAAAATCCCAGACTGGACTCAGTGACGGATGGGAACTGGATTCCGGATCTGGATTCAGGAATGCATGGATCAGGATCAAAGGCAGACAAACAGACAGAGTCTTGGGTCACCTGTCCTGTCCACTTCTCCCTATAGGTGTGACCCCTCTACGCTTCTCCACTTCCGACCCTCTAACGGGGAAAATAACAAAGTGAGCTGACCTTGGTTGCTATAACAATAAGTCTAAGCAAGAGCCTCTCTGTACCATTCCTTGGGATAATCAGGTCTTATCACTCTGAGAGTGAACGGTTTCTGAACAATATGCTGTTAATTTCAGACTTTAGTCAGTTAGAAGAGGCCCAGCTAAAAAGTAAAATTGCAAAACAGAAAATTGGTTCTGTTTTACCTCAAACCAGGACATTCCACCCCTTATTCCATACCATTTGTGTCATTCACAGATTACTGTCACTTCTTATCCATCAAATATATGCATATATAGATACATAGATCTCTCACTTATGATTTATCTTTATACACCAAAGTTCATTAAGTTCATTTAGTTCATAATTGCAAGTTTTCCTCTATCATAGCAGACTCTCAGGGCAGAAAAGATGATATGAAATTCATTGTGGTCCATGTCCACAGGTAGCATGTCCATCCTGAAGAGTTGGCTGGACACCACTTGATGAAGCTATCTCAGGTTTCATCACCACTATGTTATCCTGAAAAACACTTATAGAACACTGTTAGTATCATATAACAATTGACATCATATAGCTCAGAACTGAATATTCTCACCAAGGGTTAGATTTCCTTGAGGCACACATTGAGCTTCTCCATTCTCCAGCATCACCCACCAAGTACATCCAGGTCCTTGAGCAAAAACAGTCCCACGAATGGGTTTGCCTTTGCCTGAGGCAGGAAAAACCCAGTTTTCCCTAACATATTCCTTCCCCCTCCTTTATCCCCTTCTACATTATGTAAAAGGTCTGACTGAGCAGGACCAGCTCGATTGATGGATCCCCTGGTGTTAACTAACCAGGACATCTTCATAGCATACTTTCCTTGAAGATTTCCACAGAATTCTGCAAAAAATTGCCAATTTATCAGCATTCACTTACATCCTCAGTTTCCATTTTGTTTTCCAAATGGGCTTGTGCACTGTTTATCACAACATTAGGAAAGGTTTTGCCAGCATGACGTCTAAGTCAGTTGTATTATTATACTTGTATAAAACTCTCCAGCCAGTGAATTTATTTCAGCACCTTTTGTCTTTCACCGGTTTGAAGGATCTGCTGAATTCATAGGCCTCATCCCATTCACTCTGCACAGGGCTACAGTTCCTTCCCTTAGTTGAAAATTTCAGAGAAAATACTGTGGAGAACCTTCACGGAATCAGAATCATGGAATTTTTCAGAGTTGGAAGGGACCTCTAGAGATCATCTAGTCCAACTGCCCTGCTAAAGCAGGATTGCCCAGAGCACGTTACTCAGGACTGCATCCAGATGGGTCTTGAAAGTCTCCAGAGAAGGGGACTCCACAACCTCCCTGGGCAGCCTGTTCCAGTGCTCTGTCACCCTCACCGTAAAGAAGTTTTTCCGTGTATTTGATCGGAACTTCCTATGTTCCAGCTTGTGCCCGTTACCCCTTGTCCTGTTACTGGGAACCACTGAAAAGAGTCTGGCTCCATCCTCCTTAAACCCACCCTTTAGATACTTGTAAACATTAATAAGGTCTCCCCTCGGCCTTCTCTTCTCCAGGCTACAGAGTCCCAGCTCTCTCAGCCTTTCCTCATAAGGGAGATGCTCCAAGCCCTCAATCATCTTTGTTGCCCTTACGGCATTTTCTTTTTTATATGCCATCTTAAGTATATTTCTTTGTGAATGGAATGCCTTAGTTTTATATTTTTACACAATAATCATAGAATCATTTTGGTTGGAAGAGACCTTTACGATCATCTAGTCCAACCGTTAACATAGCATTGCCAAGTTACCACTAAACCATGTTCCTCAGCACTACATCTACACATCTTGTAAATACCTCCAGGGATGGCGACTCAACCACTTCCCTGGGCAGCCTGTTCCAATGCTTGGGAAACCTTTCTGTGAAGAAATTTTTCCTAATATCCAATCTAAATCTCCCCTGGTGCCACTTAAGGCCATTTCCTCTCATCCTATCACTTGTTACTTGGGAGAAGAGACCGAGCCTCACTTCTCTACACCCTCCTTTCAGGTAGTTCTGGAGAGCAATAAGGTCTCCCCTCAGCCTCCTTTTCTCCAGGCTAAACAACCCCAGCTCCCTCAGCCGCTCCTCGTAACACTTGTGCTCCAGAGCCCTCACCAGTTTTGTTGCCCTTCTCTGGACAAGCTCCAGTACCTCAGTCTCTCTCCTGTAGTGAGGGGCCCAAAACTGAACACAGTACTGGTGAGGTGCAGCCTCACCAGTGCTGAGTAAAGAGGGACGATCACTCCCCTAGTCCTGCTGGCCACACTATTTCTGGTACAAGCTATTGGCCTTCTTGGTCACCTGGGCGCACTGCTGGCTCATATTCAGATGGCTATTGATCAACACCCCCATGTCTTTTTCCACCGGGCAGCTCTCCAGCCACTCTTCCCCAAGCCTGTAGCGCTGCATGGGGTTGTTGTGACCCGAGTGCAGGACCCGGCACTTGGCCTTGTTGAACCTCAAGCCATTGGCCTCAGCCCATCGATCCAGCCTGTCCAGATCCCTCTGCAAAGCCTTCCTACCCTCAAGCAGATCAACACTCCAACCCAACTTGGTGTCTGCAAACTTACTGAGGGTGCACTCAATCCCCTCGTCTAGGTCATTGATAAAGATATTAAAGAGAATCGGCCCCAATACCGAGCCCTGGGGAACACCACTTGTGACTGGCTGCCAAATGGATTTAACTCCATTCACCACAACTCTTTGCGCCTGGCCACCTATCCAGTTTTTTACACAGCGAAGTAAATGCCCATCCAAGCCATGAGCAGCCAGTTTCTCCAGGAGAATGCTGTGGGAAACAATGTCAAAAGCTTTACTAAAGCCTAGGAAGACAATATCCACAGCCTTTCCTTCATCGACTAAGCGGGTCATCTTGTCATAGAAGGAGATCAGGTTAGTCAAGCAGGACCTGCCTATCATAAACCCATGCTGATCACCTGGTTGTCCTTCATGTGCCACATAATGGCACTCCAGATGATCTGTTCCATAACATTCCCACGCACCAAGGTCAGACTGACAGGCCTGTAGTTCCCTGGATCCTCCTTCTGGCCCTTCTTGTAGATGGGCATCACATTTGCTAGCCTCCAGTCCTATAAGTCTCTCTGAAATTAATCAGTACATTACTGCTTAGACAGAGCTGGTTGTATAAGTAGTCTAATTCTAAAAGTAGAGCACTCAAAAGAAAATCACAAGTGCTTTCCTTTCTAACATAAATAATTCAGTGAGCTATTTAGTGGCTTTACCCGCACTTCACTTTTCTTTTCTTTTCTTTTCTTTTCTTTTCTTTTCTTTTCTTTTCTTTTCTTTTCTTTTCTTTTCTTTTCTTTTCTTTTCTTTTCTTTTTCTTTTCTATTAATGTATAATACCTATTATTTGGAGAAAATAAATCTTCATTGCTTTTCTTTCTCAGAGTCCTCCATGCATTAGGCTGGGGCACCGCTTTGCGTGTAGCTAATATGAGATAATAAATTCCCTTAGTTATTCTATACTAAGCATCCTCGTCTCCCTCCTTGGCTGGCGAAGAACTGACTTTAACACTTCCTTACATAAGAGAGCTTTCTTAGTAATAATTTCCAATTGAGGGACTTTCACATGATATTTAAAGCTATGGATAAACTCCATTAAAATGTGTCAGCTAATCTTTGATTTGGGAGTTACTTGCAGGAATAAATAGATAAATAAAAAAGGAATTAATTGGCAGAGCATGCAGGTAGCTAAATTAAATTTTAAATACAGAAAGATTTAGGAATGAAATTTGGGCTCATAGGTCACTGCAACAGCTGGAGCATTCATTTTTGTTAGCCTACATACAGCTACAGTCAGCAGATTTGATTTTATGCAAATGTATACAGTCATGTCTGAAAATACACCAGCCTTTGTAGAACAGTAAAGAAGCATTTTTCATGTACCTAGTATGACAGGTTTACTTAGAAAAACCTTAGAAGACTGCAAAATATTCCGCTTCGATTAAGAACACATAGTGGGGCGAATTCTCCTCTGAAGTATGTGATTGTGCACATGTAACTGAGGATGAGATTCATTCCTTCCCACGTAGAATCATAGAATAGTTTGGGTTGGAAGGGACCTTTAAAGGTCATCTAGTCCAACCCCCCTGCAATGAGCAGAGACATCTTTCACTAGATCAGGTTGATCAGAGCCCTGTCCAAGTTGACCTTGAATGTTTCCACATGCAGAGTCAATAAGCTTTGCATTGACAGTTTTAGGTTAAGAGCAACTACTCCAGTGAACTCCATATGCGGAGCATTTTGGCTACAGTATCCATATCAATATAAACAAAATAACCCCTTCTAACTAATTCTTAGTGCTCTGCATGTTGATGTGAAAAGCAGTGTGAAGAACACTGCTTGGCATCTGGAATGTGCAGAGGCTATATATTCATGGCTATTTTGTGCATTCAAGAGTACAAGCAGTTTTCTATATGTCCTGGTTCGGGGTGGAGCAGAGCCCACTTTCTGTTCAGGGAGAGAGGCTCTTGCTCACACTTGTTGCTGTGGCAACCAGGGTCAGCTGACCTGGTTGTTTACCCCATGGAGGGGTCGCACCTGTGGGGAGGAGTGGACAGGTCAGGTGACCCAAGCTGACCAATCGGGTATTCCATTCCCTCCCATCTGCAATGCTCAGGATAAAAGCTGAGGGAGCAAAGGGATCAGGCTGGCTTTTCTTTGATTGTTTTCTTTCTTCAGTGGCTGATGTCTGAGGAGGATCCTGTCAGTTTGTCCACCTTTGATCCTGATGTGTGGATTCCTGAATCAAGATCCAGAATCCAGTTCCCATTTGTCCCTGAGTCCAGCCTGGAACTTTCCCAGTGCCTGCTAGTGACATCTCCCTGGGAGATTGATATGGTTTTTTATATATTTCTATATTTTGTATCTGTTTTATTATTTCCTTTTTCTTATTAATATTTCATTAAAGTAGTCTATTTTTTTCTAAACTCATACATCTCTCTATCTCTCTTCTTCCTCTCCTTGGAGTGAGAGGTGGGGGAGAGCATTTGTCATCTTGTCATTGGCAATCCTGACCCAAACTGCAACAGATTAATTGGTGCCCAATGTGAGGCATGAGCTTCCAGCTTGCTCAGGGAATGTCATTCCGAAGTGAAATGTTATATTGTGCCTTTAGAGAGCTTTGTTTGAAGTTAATAGATACAATGCTGCTGAACTTGCTGAATATATTGCATGGTTTGCTTGCTCTTTGTATTTGTCTGTGGTGGTTTAAACAGGGTATTTTCATGTGGATTGACATTCAGATGTATAATATGATTACTAGGATAACAGTGTACCTGCATATCTTGGGCATCACATGATGCATTCTGTTACCAATTACACTTTTGGTTTCACCTGGGAAAGGTTTATTTTGTCCTTTAATGATTATGCCAAAGAGCTAGGGGATGGAAACCTTTTGGGCTGTTGAGAAAATGAATGTTACTTTCAAAAGATCATGTTTTTATTGCTTGTTCTCTCTCCTGAATGTGTTGCAGGGGTGGTTTTGTGTTAAAAATTGGTGCAGGAGTGGGTATTGTGTGATGTGCTGCTGCTACTCAACTCCCATGGGCCAATTCACAGCCAGCATAGACACAAACCACTCCCTAAGCTACCCCCCACTGGCACTGGCCATGTCTCTGCCCCTGTCTGCACTGGGGGAAGCTGTGGCATCAGCCCCACTGGCACTAGCCCCAGTGACATTGGCCATGCCAGTCACCCACCACCAGTGCAGGCCGTGCTCCAGCCCATCCTGGCACCAGTCGCTCAGCAGTGTGTGGTAAAAGTTACTCTACTGCCTGCACTGACATGAGTCGCTCCAGCCTCAACAAGAACTGCTGCTACACAACTGTTCCAAGAGAACTGGTACAAGTTGCCCCGGTGACCAGGAAGCAGAAAACAAGATCAACTTGTTCCCCTGCCCCTTAAGACAAAGACCAGCAGAAGCCAGGTAGCATGGGAGAGATCTTCTGATGAAGATCCAGGAGATAGTCCTTCTTGGTCAGTGTCAAAGCTGAAAAGGAGATCAGCTTATTCCCCTACCCCTTATGACAAAGACCAGCTCAAGCCAGACAGCATGGGAGAGAGTTCTTCTGACAAAGATGAAGGAAAGGGTCCTTCTAAGACAGATCCAGGAGAGGGTCCTTCTTGGGCAGCATTAACACAGGATGAGGACTCAGATGCAGAGATAACTGTTAAATCCTTCTCTATGAAGGGTTTGCGAAATATGAGGAAGGATTTAGTAATCAAGAAGGGGAGACACTTATCTCCTGGTTGCTCAGATGCTGGGACAATGGGGCTGATTCCATAGACTTAGATGGTAGAGAAGCTAGGCAGGTGGGAAGCCTGTCCAAAGATGGAGGGATTGATAAAGCAATTGGGAGAAAGACAAACACTCTCAGCCTCCGGAGGTGACTGCTATCAGCTGTAAATGGCAGGTATCCCTTTAAGGATGGTATTGAATGCTGTCCAAGCAAACGGACCAGCATGGAAAAAGGTATCAAGTACTTGAGGGAACTGTCTGTGCAAGAGGTGACTTATGGTGAACTGGCAAGTGAATGTAGACCATGATGAAATGCCGTGCAAATGATCTTTGCTCAGGAAGTTTGTGCAGAGTGCACCATGGATGTACTCCCATACATTGTCAACAATGGTTTGGGGAGGATCTGATGCTGATGCACCAACTGTAAATGAAGTGGCTAACAGGGTACGACAGTATGAAGGCAGTCTCTCTCATCCCCTCACTGTGGCAGCTGTGGAAAAAGTGACTGAGAAAACAGAGGAAATGACCAAGACAATAGCTGAGCAAAATGAGGCAATAGCTAAGAAAAATGATAAACTGTTTGAAAAACTGTCTGGGATGGAGAAAGAATCCCCCCTTCCCCTCAACAGACCCACATCTCAGTCATTAAGAAAAAATGCCTTCCTACGAAACCGATTCAAGAGGAACAGGACCCCCTCTGAGATTTCCCGTGGCTTTGCTTCTGCAACTATGGAGAGGATGTGAGTAAGCAGGATTAAAAACCTACCCTGGTCCTACAAGCACGAGAGCTTGAGTTGCAAGGTAAAGTGGGTGGAAGAAAGAATTTTTGCAGGAGGGTGGCTGCTCCAGTCCAGGGTAAGCGGTTCTCTGGTCTGGATAGGAGCTCATCTGCTAATGGTAGATGTCCTCAAGGTTAGAGGTGCCCTGCGTCCAGCCAGGAGGAGGAGAGGGATAACCGAGTTTATTGGACTGTGTGGATTCGATGGCCTGGCACATTAGAGCCACAAAAGTATAAAGCCCTGGTGGACACTGGTGCATGGTGTACCCTATTGCCATCGAATCATAAAGGGACAGAATCTGTCACTATTTCTGGAGTGACAGCTGGGTCTCAAGAACTGACTGTACTGGAGGCTGAAGTGAGCCTGAATGGGAATAAATGGGAGAAGCACCCCATTGTGACTGGCCCAGATGCTCTGTGCATCCTTGGCATAGACTACCTCAAGAAAGGGTATGGGTGGGCTTTTGGTATAGCAGCTGTAGAGACTGAGGACATTACACAGCTGTCTGCCTTACCTGGCCTTTCAGATGACCCTTCTGTGGTGGGACTGCTGAGGGTTAAAGAACAGCAGGTGCCAATAGCTACTGCCACAGTGCATCAATGACAGTATCGCACTAAGTGAGACCCCCTGGTTCCCATCCAGAGCCTGATTTGTGCACTAGAGACCCAAGGAGTGCTCAGCAAGACTCGCTCACCCTTTAACAGCCCGATATGGCCAGTGCGAAAGCCTGATGGAGACTGGCGGCTAACAGTAGACTATCGTGGCCTGAATGAAGTCACACCACCACTGAGTGCTGCTGTGCCAGACATGCTAGAACTGCAGCATGAACTGGAGTCCAAGGCAGCCAAGTGGCATGCTACAATTGACACTGCTCATGCCTTTTTCTCTGTTCCTTTAGCAGCAGAGTGCAGGCCACAGTTTGCTTTCACCTGGAGAGGCCTCCAGTACACCTGGAATTGACTGCCCCAGGGGTGGAAACACAGCCCCACCATTTGCCATGGGCTGATCCAGACTGCACTGGAACAGGGAGAAGCTCCAGAACACCTGCAATACGTTGATGACCTCATTGTGTTGGGGTAGTACAGCAGAAGAAGTTTTCAAGAAAGGTAAAAGATAATCAAGACCCTTCTGAGAGCAGGTTTTTCTGTAAAAAGAGGTAAGGTCAAGGGACCTGCATGAGACATCCAGTTCTTGGGAATTAAGTGCCAAGATGGTTGTCACCAGATCCCAATGGATGTGATGAACAAAATAACAGCTATGTCCCCACCTACCGACAAAAAGGAAACACAAGCCTTCTTAGGGGTTGTGGGTTTCTGGAGAATGCATGTTCCAGGTTATAGTCAGATTGTGGGACCTCTCTATGAAGTGACTCGAAAGAAAAATGAGTTTATGTGGGGTCCTGAGCAGTGACAGGCCTTTGAGCAAATCAAACAAGAGATTGTGCACACAGTAGCCCTTGGACCAGTCTGAACAGGATGGGACATTAAATATGTGCTCTACATGGCAGCCGGGGACAATGACCCTACCTGGAGCCTCTGGCAGAGAGCACCAGGGGAGACTCGAGGTCGAGCCCTAGGATTCTGGAGTCGAGGATACAAAGGCTCCGAGGCCAACTATGCCCCAACTGAGAAAGAAATCTTGGCAGCATATGAAGGAGTCAGAGCTGCTTCAGAGGTAATTGGTACTGAAGTGCAGCTCCTCCTGGTGCCCCGATTACCAGTGCTGGGCTGGATGTTCAAGGGTAAAGTTCCTTCTACTCATCATGGCACCGATGCTACCTGGAGTAAGTGGGTTGCCTTAATCACTCCGTGAGCTTGAATAGGAAACCCAAATCATCCAGGAATCGTACAAGTGATCACAAATTGGCCTGAAGGCACAGACTTTGGAATGCCACCAGAAGGGAAGATGACCCATGCTGAGGAAGCCCCACCATATAACGACCTCTCAGATAATGAGAAACACTATGCCCTGTTCACTGATGGGTCTTGTTGTATTGTAGGAAAACATCAAAAGTGGAAAGCTGCTGTGTGGAGTCCTACATGACAGGTTGCAGAAGCTGCTGAAGGACAAGATGAATCGAGTCAATTTGCAGAGATAAAAGCCATCCAGCTGGCCCTAGGCATTGCTGAAGGAGAGAAGTGGCCAATACTCTGTCTCTGTATTGACTCATGGAGGGTGGCAAATGCTCTGTGGGGGTGGTTACAGCAGTGGAAGCAGAGCAACTGGCAGCACAGAGGTAAACCCATCTGGGCTGCTGAATTGTGGCAAGATATTGCTGACCAGCTAGGGAAACTAAGTCATAAAGGTACGCCATGTAGATGCCCATGTACCCATGAGTCGGACCACTAAGGAACATTGAAACAATCAGCAAGTGGATCAGGCTGCTAAGATTTTTCCAGACAGATTTGGACTGGGAACATCAAGGTGAACTATTTTTAGCTTGGTGGGCCTATGACACTTCAGGTCATCAAGGAAGGGATGCAAAATATAAATGGGCCTATGACCGAGGAGTGGACTTAACCATGGATGCTATTGAGCAGGTTATCCAATTAGATATTCACAAGTCCATGGGCCCCGATGGGATGCACCCGAGAGTGCTGAGGGAGCTGGCGGAAGTCATTGCTGGGCCGCTCTCCACCATCCTTGAAAGGTCCTGGAGAACAGGCGAGGTGCCTGAGGACTGGAGGAAAGCTGGTGTCACTCCAGTCTTCAAAAAAGGCAAGGAGGACCCGGGGAACTACAGGCCGGTCAGCCTCACCTCCATCCCTGGAAAGATGATGGAACAGCTTGTTCTGGGCGTCATCTCAAGGCATGTGGAGGAAAAGAAAGCTATCAGAAGTAGTCAACACGTATTCACCAAGGGGAAATCATGTCTAACTAATCTGATAGCCTTCTATGATGGCATGACTGGATGGAGAGATGAGGGGAGGGCGGTAGATGTGGTCTACCTTGACTTCAGCGAGGCATTCGACACGGTCTCCCACAGCATCCTCATAGGGATGCTTAGGAAGAGTGGATTAGATGAATGGACAGTAAGGTGGATAGAAAACTGGTTGAAAGACAGAGCTCAGAGGGTCGTGATTAGGGGCACAGAGTCTAGTTGGAGGTCAGTGAGGAGTGGTGTTCCCCAGGGGTCAGTACTGGGTCCAGTCCTCTTCAATATATTCATCAATGACCTGGATGAGGGGATAGAGGGCACCTTCAGCAAGTTTGCTAATGACACAAAGCTGGGAGGGGTGGCTGACACAGCAGAAGGCTGTGCCGCCATCCAGAGAGACCTGGACAGGCTGGAGAGTTGGGCAGAGAGGAACCTTCTGAAATTCAATAAGGGCAAGTGTAGGGTGCTGCACCTGGGGAGGAATAACCCCCTGCACCAGTACAGGTTGGGGGCTGACCTGCTGGAGAGCAGCTCTGTGGGAAGAGACCTGGGAGTCCTGGTGGACCACAGGATGACCATGAGCCAGCAATGTGCCCTTGTGGCCAAGAAGGCCAATGGCATCCTGGGGTGCCTCAAGAAGAGTGTGGCCAGCAGGTGGAGGGAGGTCATCCTCCCCCTCTACTCTGCCTTGGTGAGGCCACATCTGGAGTACCGTGTCCAGTTCTGGGCTCCCCGGTTCAAGAGGGACAGGGAACTGCTGGAGAGGGGACAGCAAAGGGCTACCAAGATGATGAGGGGACTGGAACACCTCTCTTATGAGGAAAGGCTGAGGGACTTGGGTCTCTTCAGTCTGGAAAAAAGACGGCTGAGGGGGGACCTTATCAACACTTGTAAATACTGAAAGGGTGGGTGTCAGGAGGATGGGGCCAGGCTCTTCTCAGTGGTGCCCGGGGACAGGACAAGAGGTAACGGGCACAAACTCGAGCATAGGAAGTTCCATCCAGACATGAGGAGGCACTTCTTTACTTTGAGGGTGGCAGAGCCCTGGCACAGGCTGCCCAGAGAGGTGGTGGAGTCTCCATCTCTGGAGACATTCAAAACCCGCCTGGACGCATTCCTGTGCAACCTGCTCTGGGTGACCCTGCTCTGGCAGGGGGGGTTGGACTAGATGATCTCCAGAGGTCCCTTCCAACCCTATGATTCTATGATACAGAGTAGCATTTTACCCCACAAGAAGCACTGATGAAATCAATAGAACTACTCATGTAGGAAAGTATTATTCAAGAGCTCATAGTTTGATCTTAGAGTAATTTAGAACCATCAAATGTCAACATTCTTCCTGAAGAACAGATTAACTTCAATAACAATGCATAAAGTTACACGTTATTTTCCAAAAACATGCAGTAAAATATGTAAGTAAACACTTCAGATGGAAGAGGTACAAAATTATTAATAACAACATTTTTGAAGTATATGTTTATGGACATATTGCTGTCATTAACAGAATTATTAGAAATTGAATTTTTGAGAAAACAATTTGCTGGGTTATAGTTATGTGGTCATAGCAAGATGTATAAAACACATTTATAAAAACAATACCTCATCAATACAATTCTCTCCTTATAAAAAAGTTGTGTAAAGCAGTAACTTCATTGCAGGTTTTTTATAGGGACAAATGAATGCAAGTGTTAACAAGGCATAATCTTCTCCTCTGTATTTGCTTCTTCATTAAGCTCTAACTATGTTTTTGCCTTTGCATTGAAGATTTGATGAGAAGATGGTATGACAGGCTTGGCTTCTCCCAATGCAGCTGGCACTGCTCAGGCCAAAAGCCTGAGTCTGTTGTAGTGAGATCATGAGAGATTCGTTCAGAGCACAGTTTGCCAGTCAGTTTCCCATCAACCTCAGAGCACTCAGCTCCATCCCTGAATCCCCTTAATGAGAAGTGGAGGACAATACCAGTATTGTTGTTTCTATTTGGGATCTTGTGGAAAGAATAATTGCTGTTTACCGAAGCATTTGTACCATCCAAACTGTTGATAATTATTTCTAAAGCCTCTGATTAACTCTGCTCTCTTCCTCAGCATAAATAGCTATTGAGCTAGACACAGGACAACTTTTCTCTCTCTCATAGTCTTTTAGTTTACTGAAGTCTCATATTTTACTGTATATTGCTTAGGTGTGATATTTGGCGCAGAAACAACAATACACCTTAATTCACACTCATCTATGTCATGAACAAATGAGAAATTTGTGCTTTGGTCTGATGCTGGAAATGCAACAAAAGGTGGCAGTTCTGAAAAGTACTTCTCTGATTTCTCATTCCTGGTTTTCTTTACAACTGTCAGTAATAAAAAGAATCTTCTAATTAGCACTGGCATTTCTCAGCAATTTATCCTTATTAAATTTTTATGGCTAAATATATAGCACAAAAATACTAATGAATTGTAAGCATCATAAGGATGCTACGGACTTTGTTTTGTTTTTGTAAACCAAGCAAACTGAAACTGTTGCTGAGTCTATTTCTAGGCTGCTGGCAATTTTAGTCTGTCAAATCATTTGGTCTTTCCTCACCCTCCTGCCTTCATATCCCCCCATGAAGCCCGCTGCTAGCATTATGCAAAACACTGTCATGAATATGCATAATTATGGAGATTCATGGTAATTTTTCAGGGTTATCTGATGTGACATTTATAGGACAGCAGCATACATCAATTTAAATGAGAGTGACAAATATCCTTTTTATTTCTATTTTATTTTTAATATTTCTTTGGTCTCTCCTGGGAGTAGTGTAAACTGGTAGGAATTTGAATAAAATATTTTAAAAATCAATTACTTTACTAGAATATTACTTTTCAAAGCTTCAGGGTTTTTATATACATGCGATATGTGTGCATGCATGTAAGATAGTCTGTCTTCATCTTAAGAGTAATTATTTACATGAAATGAATAAAAGTCTTTTTGTAGATATTTTACATATTATTATGTTACCTACAGATAACAGTGGAGGGTAAAATGTCTCTTATATTGGACTGATTCCTGAAAATGAGTTTGATATAATTACTTCAGTAATCTGATCACCCACCTGATAGAATGATTTAGCAAGCTTCTTTTCTCATTTTTATTTTAAGTGCAGACTTTTGAAACAATGACCCTAAATTGTCTCTTGGTAACTATGACATACTGGAATTATGTTCTAGATCTATTGAACATCCTAGAGATTTGGATAGGATTTTTATGAAAGAAATTAATTGGGACCTATCCTAAGAATTTCCTTTTTGTAATTATTACTGATAATGACTATTAAATATTCTATGATTCTATGAAATATGATAATTTTTGTTCTGTATATTATAAGCGGCTAGCACATCAGCTAAATCTTCAAATTCATGACATGATTTCATCTGAAATCAGTAAAGTTACTTGCAGATGAAGGTATAATGCATTGTAAGACCAAAATATCAGTAGATATTCACCATATATTAGTATGCAACAGTAAGATTGGGAAGTCTGGCTTTTTATAAAAAACAAATAAAGTTGCCTGTTACACTGCAAATACAGTATTACTGGATACTGTTATAGAGTTAATTAATTTGCAAAAACATATGTGTTATTTAGGCTGCCACATGCCTCAAAATATTCACAAAACAATGCATGCAATATCAGTCCTATATGAATACTTCAGTCTTAACAGAAATTATTCTATGGTTATATACCTAAACTTAAAAAAATATTGCAGGCCAAATTAAAGAGAAAGCACAATTTTAATTGTATATGTTCTTAGTCAAACTTACTGTCTGTTCATAAAATTTAAGAGTACACTTCATTGTGTCAAATACATAAATACATCACTGCATTTGCACTTACGAAAGAAGCCATAATTTTTGTTTTATTCATTAATATTGTACTGTTGTAATCTATAGAATTTTTTTCATGGCCATAAACCCAATATCATCCTTCATGTGTAACAATGTAGTGGAAGAGAAGCTCACTGAAAGTCGTGTCTTTCATTATTATATGATATCTCAAATTTAACTGGGGAAATTAGCCAGAAAATAATGAAACAATGGAATAAGTGGGAAACCTTTGCTTTATATAACATAGGAGTGTTAAATCTAGCATTTTACATTTATTTGTTTCAAGTGACTATGTACATAAAGTATAAACTTGACTGCGACACACAACAAAAATAACTTACAACTGTGTTATTGCATATGAAGGAATAAAAAATACATAAAAAATACACAAAACCAAATGAATGGGTATGCACATGTGTGAATGTGTGTGTGGATGCATGTGTATCACACCTGAACAAAACAATATGGCTCCCAAGTATTATTTTTTAAATGATAAAATTTATAATCTGTCAGAACATCCATGAAGACCAAATAAATGTCTTTACACGTTTGGGTTTTTTTCAGAAAACATGGATATCCAAATACATAAATGTAGGAATTTTATCTGTTTACTTTGAATATGTATTTTGTATTCAGAAGTCATAGAATGAGTGTCTAACATTTATCCTGTTCTGCTCTGTGTTCATAAAGGGTACAAACCTGAACACCACTGAACACAAACTCTCATTGTAGTTTTGCACTAGTGAACTGAGAGCTGTCACCTTGAAGATGCTCAGTGCCTTACAGACATAAGACCAAAACAAACATTAGGACACGGTTCTTGGGCACATGTAAATTGTCACAACCCATCTGAATGAAATATACTAGGAAAGTTTACATCAGCTAGGGATTTGTCACTATATATTTTCAGTACATTTTTTAATGATAGTATATCCTAATTCTTGAAGAATCAGCCATTAATCTGAGCCTGCATTTGTTCTCTGTTTTCAGTTTTCAGGCTAAGCTAAGTTTTAAAAACTGTTCAGCAAAGACTAGAGACTTTGAAGTAACGTTTAAGCAGATATGCTTACTAAGGCCCTGATCCTGCAAGACACTAAGCAGCTCACAGAAGGTACCAACATCCTGTCAAAATTATTGGAAGAACTATCTTGAGAGCAGCACCTTGAAAATTTGTAATATATTCCTTTAAATTAGTGACAAGTCAAAGTATTGTACTAGCTCTCATTAAAAGAGAAGGCTTGGTTTATTTACAATTTTATTATATTACATTATGAGTTTTTATCAATACCAACTATCAAGACTTGAATGCTAAGCATCACCAAAATATTTTATGATCCTATTGGAAGATTAAAATGAACTAATGCTGTTATAAATTCACTACATGCAAACTCACATGTAATAGTTGCTCATATTTTTCATACTGCTTGAAAAATACTACTTGATGCATACAGTAGGTAGAAAAATACATCTGTCTACACAAAGATAGAAAGGTATAAAAATCTTTCTTATGTAATTATTTATAGCTTTTTTCAAAACATTATTTTAATTTGTTTTAAAAACCATGATCTATAATTTTGTTTATGGAAAGCAAACTTCTGGAATTAAATAGACACATTTTACAAATGCCACATAGTAAGCATGACAGATATTTTTCTTTTGAATTGTAGAGGAGCAAAATACAGTAATTTGGTGGCAAACATCTGTTTAGTAATCATATAAGATAAATTCATAAGAAATAAAGGAAATATATTTATTTACTGTTAATGCTAAGCCAGCCTTTGTTTATCTTATAAGATTTTTCATCTATGAATGGAAAATAAACTTTCCTTCAAGAAGTCTGTGAAATGAATAAGAAATGTCAGGTCTAAATCCTCTATGAAAATCAGTTTGGTTCAATCCTGGATATTCTTCAGCATGCAAATGGATACTTGAGGTTTCTCCTGTCCTGCTGTCATATGCCAATTTACAGACCCTAGCACACTATATGTGTATACATTCTCCTCCTGCCCCTCCCCCTCCATCTGAAGAATTGGTCTCAGCTGCCTGCCTTTCACAGAAAACCACAAACCAAGGAAACATATCAGTAATAATGCCCTGTAAATTAACTTGACATATTTGATGCAGAAAAACCCCTAAAAGCTTACAAAACACATTGAAAACAAAAGCCACTCAGGACCTGCACTACATATATTGTGTATTTAAGAGATCTGGAAGGTAGTTATTCTATTGTAAGCAACACACAGCCTTCATCTTCTTTGTTAAGACAGTTCAGTCATTCTTTGTTAAAGCTGCAGTATTTGTCAAATAAAAAAATAAAATGATGTATTTCCATAAAATAGCAACCATAAAGCCAAGTAACATCAAAAAAGGACACTGTGAGTTATGGGCTTGGCTTTATTTTGCATCTTAAAAATTGTAATGTTTTTCAATATGCAATTATTAAAAGATAAGTTGGAACTATTAATATTAATTTACCAATAATAAGGTGCACTACATAACTAAAATATAAATAATTTAATGTTACCATTTTATGATTGGCACGTACCAAGTTAAGCATGAGTTATGCAAACACTGTTGTATCTTGAAAATATTGCTAAGGTAAACATTTAATTTTTCCATTGAAATCTACAACTCTTTTCTTCTCTTTTTTTTGGAAAAAGTACTTGAATCAAATATGAAATATTAACGAAATATTAACCAATTCTTTGACTCTACTTGCAATACAGACAGCAATAGGATACAGAGAGACACAGCATACTTAAGCTATTACACATGCAGAAATGTTATTATGCTTTATTGTGTCTGCTTGTCCCCACCTCTCTTCCTCTCCCCCTTGCACCTCTTCCTTCCTCCTCCCTCCTTCCTTCACTGTCTTTCACACACACAAGCATACACATGCACATGGGCACACACAAACACTCTCTCTCCCTCTCACACTTTCTCCTTCTCTGCAGAGCTGGCAATACTGCATCTCACCAATATCTCGCCTTATGGTTTACAAGCATAGAAGTGTACTGGTAAAATGCATAATCTTAGCATTTCTGCTTCTTGATATCCATGGATTTATTTACAAGTCCTTGCATTGGACTTTTTTCCCATTTCTATAGTTTATATTGTTGGCATGCCTATCTTCTTGCGGGCTTTTCAAATAAGAATCAAGATATAACTGGCAAATATTCAAATAATGCAGTCTGAATTTCCATAATTCAGATGAGTTTTATAAAAGATACAATTTTAAAAGGTTTATGTATTTATGGATATATGAAAAATATTTCGATTGGGTTTTTTATTACTTAAGGTTCTGTTTGTGTAAAATGGCTGTAATAAAAAGAATTTACATACACATACATGCTTGCGTGTATATAAATGCAGTTGGAATGAAAAAGTTCATAAATCCTTGTCAATCATGCTGATTAAGCCCCATACTCTGACATTGGCAGTGTTAAGATTTTACAGAAAGAGCTAAAATGCTAAAGAAATTTATTCATTTTAGTTTTTCTTTTGGTAGAAACTAAAGAATGGATTTAACTAATTCAAAGGAAGTCATTCATACTTAGCTAATTTTCACTTTTTTAAGAAAGCATTTCCGTAGCACATTTTGCAATTTTCAAATGGATGCTTTCAGCTTGTAAATGGAAAGCTATAGCATATTTCAGCAATTATTTCTTTTCTAAACATTTACTGACAAGGGCTTGATTCTGCAAGTTCTGGCACACAAGTAACTATCCTTACTTGAGTAAACCTCTTAATATCACAGGGGTTACTCATATGAGTATTTTCTTGTAAGTGAATTTATTGAATCAGGCTCTAAAATCAAAAAATAATTTCAATATGCATTCCATTTATTATTTCAGTATATTTTTCCTTTTTTTCCTCAAGAGGTTCACTTGTGAACAAATATTTGACATTAATTCTTTTCCAAGAGCTGATATTATTTAGTTTTCTCAGGCTACAACAACAAAAAATAACACTATATATATTGACCATGTATAGTTCCTACATTTTTAACCTTTTTTATTTGAAGTAACAAGATATTCCTCATAAATTCACTATAAGTAAAATACCATTTTTCTTAACATAAGCATGCACTTTATATTATTAAATAAGACTAATATCATTCAAAAAGTGAATTTGCAAACAGAAGCAAAATAAGTCACATCAAGATCATTCTGTCTGGATTTTTATTTTGTAAGTGTGGTGTTTTTACAAGACTGCCTCAGTAGTAAAGCAATTTAGAGTGGAGGATATTTTTAGACTACATTGATTTCAGGGGGAGAGGCCATGCAGTAAGATATACATGTATTTGTAATTCATATTGTTGCTGTGCTTCTATTGTACTCTAAGCTTCCGTCATGGCTGAGACATGGGGAGCTGGCATCCAGACAGTGCAGCAGGGCAAAAAGCCCACTCATTGAAAACACAGAAAATGGGGGTTGTCCCTCTCCTTCATTATCCACAATAATTATTAACATGTTGCTTTATTTTAAAAATAAAGGTAAACTGCTGTAGGCTAGAAAGGTATATCTGGACAGTCTGTTAAAGAATGTTATTAAACCTTTTAGTCCAAAACAGAGATCTCATTCTGGTCTTTCAAGAATCTCAGTCTACCCATTCAAAAAGATGACAGAAAAATGAACTTGAATGTGCAAGCATTAAACATTTAAATTCTCTACTCCTTGGTCATTATACCGATGGCCATATTTTACCCCCTCCTCCACTATACTTTTGTTGATTTTACTTCATTTGTATGGCCTCATTATGCATATAGCCTTTGTTATAGCCATCTGATATTAGGATTTAATTTATCAATATAACTCAACCTTAAATCAAATTTATGTTCTTGCTTATGAAATAATGGACTTACAATTATTTAAGAAAATGAAAAGCCAGTGTCTAAACTGCCTCTAAAAATCTTTTGATTTAGCAATACATTGAGGTTTTTTGTTGATATCTGTTTAAGCAAAAATAGTAGCCATAGGTAACAGGTAAGAAGTACTATTATATTTATGAGTGAGATATCGGCTATATATCTATGCATGCTTTGCTGGGTAAAAATCTGTCTGGATGGCTGGGCCCAAAGAGTTGTGGTGAATGGAGTTAAATCCAAGCTCTACAGAGGAATCTGGACAGGCTGGATCAATAGGACAAGGCCAATGGCATGAGGTTCAACAAGGCCAAGTGCCGGGTCCTGCACTTGGGTCACAACAACCCCATGCAGCGCTACAGGCTTGGGGCAGAGTGGCTGGAGAGCTGCCTGGCAGAAAAGGACCTGGGGGTGTTGGTCGACTGCCAGCTGACTATGAGCCAGCAGTGTGCCCAGGGAGCCAAGAAGGCCAACAGCATCCTGGCCTGTATCAGGAACAGTGTGGCCAGCAGGATTGGGGAAGTGATTGTCTCCCTGTACTGGGCACTGGTGAGGCCCCACCTCAAATACTGTGTCCAGTTTTGGGCCCCTCACAGAATGGTAGGAGTTGGAAGGGACCTCTGGAGATCATCTAGTCCAACCCCCCTGCCAGAGCAGGGTCACCTAGAGCAGGTTGCACAGGAATGCGTCCAGGCGGATTTTGAATGTCTCCAGAGATGGAGACTCCACCACCTCCCTGGGCAGCCTGTGCCAGTGCTCTGCCACCCTCACAGGAAAGAGGTGCCTCCTCATGTTTAGATGGAACTTCCTATGCTCAAGTTTGTGCCCATTACCTCTTGTCCTATCACTGGGCATCACTGAAAAAAGACAGTGAATCACTTAAAAATACAAACAAATATTTATTGAAAATTATACAAGGTATTCCACCAGCCTATAATGCAAAAAGTAGATAACAGCTGTAGGTACTGGAAGTCATCTTTGAAGCTTTTGAAATTTCCACATCAGGTAGATGGATTTCAGACTGATTGAGACCAAATTTATGTTCTTCCTTAGTTGTTTATAAATCTTTAGGTGTTTGTGACTAGTGCTGGAACACACATTACTCCCAGCACTAGAGTATCCTGATACCCAGTATTTCACTGCTGTCTCTACTGTGTAACTCAGAGGCAAAGTATGTATTTTATATATATCTCTCAGAGCTGTCCACATACAGAAAAGTATCTGACCTCAGTTACTGGTTACTCCGTTCACTCAAGTGAAAGAAACCTGTGCTATGGCTTTGAAGAGGTTACCTTTAAACTTTGCTGATGGAATATGTGAGAAAAATAGTATATGATCAAAGAAAGTATCATAAAGGTTACAAGAACGGCTTGCCTTTCTCTCTCTGCCATATATACTCATATGCATACCACATTATTTCTGTAAAAAGATAACAGAAGCCATCCCTGTTCAAGTAACATGTAGACCTTGCAAGGATTATAACAACAATTATAACTGATTGTACTGATTATAACTAAGTAATTAATTAAAATTGAAGCATTTATGATGTGAAACAGTACATAAAGAAGTGATTTTGGGTTACTGCTGATATTTATTTCATTATTTGTTTTCATCTTGGTTTTCATCCCCTTCAGAACAGGGGAAGCCATTTCATTATAGGGCTATTTCATTTCATAAATTTAAAAGCAGTAAGTGGTAGGTTGTATCTGTCAGAGCAGACTTCTACTCTACCCACACAGTAAATGATTCTATTTATGTAAGCTCCAGAGAGGTCAGAATGTTGCTCAAGACCCTTACTTTCCAAGAAAGTAGCCTTATTTGGGATGAGTTCAGTTGTTCTCTGTGTGCCTATATCACAAATTCACCACCAGTCTCTGACTTATTTGGCAGACTCGGAAGAGATGTCAGAATGAATGAGTTAGATTAAAACTGGCCTGGATTCAGCCAGCCTAAATTTCACCAAAGTCCCTGTGCCTGTCATTGGCTGCCCGTAGGTCTTTTCTCTGTAGGGAAAGTCAGAACCTGCCCTGCATACCAGGAATGGGCTAGTCTTGGGTGAGGGCGCTCTTCAACTCCTGTTCAAGATGTGCCACTTTGCTAAGAAACATTCAAGATTCAGTAGACCAGAGAGAAAAAAAAAAGTTAGAAGGAACATCAGCAGATAAAATACCTATAGGTATTTTAACAAAAAATCTCTATACTAGTGCTATCACACTTCTTCAGAAGATGAACAAACACCACAACAAATGCAGCTACATTATTGATCCAAGCCAGCCCAACTGAACTGAGCAAAAAATTTGTCCTATCCAAACTATTTTGCAGGGCTAAGACAAATGATGTTGTTGATTAGCTTGTTGATTCTTATTATATCCCCAAGAGTTAAGAGTGGACCAAATTGGTATTTATATGGAAGTTCATCAAAACTCTCCTGAGGAGCAGTGGTATAGCACTACAAGGTAATTTGCACTCCTATATGTATTCTGTACTTAAATGAAGGTATTCATTACTCTCCAAGAAACTAAAGTATTATAGGAGACTTATGTTCTAGATGTGCTTCAGTTTCCATTGTTTTCAGCTTGTACCATAAAAGATCAGTAATTGAGTTATGCATATTTAACATAAAACTAAGATGAGTAATAGAATCAAAAATCAGTCTGAGATCTCATTAATACTTTCATGGAGTAAGAGTGGTGCTACAATTAAAAGTACTGAAGAGATTAAATATTTTGTTACATTTTAAATTAATAAAATATTGTTTAAATTCAATACTCTCTTTGTAAGAGTTTGACAGGGCATTTGCACCTGAAAACAATGTAAGCAGTCAACTTACTTCTAGAATTAGAAGCCACTAGAAATTAGAGGGATGTGCATGCATATGTATATAAATATATATAATTATGTGAGTAATTCCTCTTAAAGAATGAGAAATGTATATGTGACCCAGTAGGGTTGATTCTGCCCTCATTTTATATCAGGCATACCCTGATACAAAATGATTGCAACTGAAACCTCTTCTGATGTACACCAGGTTAAGGGAAAGCAGGATCTGAGCATTTTCTCTAACAAGAAGAGTAGCCCTTGTAGTATCAGACTGAATGATTAACTGTTCACATTCTCATTTAAAATTGTCTGATTTTCCTTTAACGGGATCTCTGGGGGTTGTAAAGGCTTTGCAAATTATCTGAAAACAACAGTGCTCTTCTTTTGCCATTATGCTGTGTATTCTTAGGTAAATAACTAGTTAGTTAAACTTCACAGTAATTTAAGAAAGTGCTTCATTGTGGCAGAAGTGTGGACTATAATTGTTAGTAAAACCTGTCCATCACCTAGAGAAGTTTTTAGTTCTATTTACTAAATATCCCTCAGAAAGGAATTTATGTTTACCGTGCCTCATAGAGTGATGATGCCCCCAGGGTTTTGCCCATTTTCCTGGGTTTTTTTGGCTTCAGGCATATAGAACTTTTGCCAGGCATGACACTGTCAATGCACAGTCAGCTGGACATGCATCACTTTGGACTTCTTGCCTTTCAGCAGTATTACCTTAGATTTGCAGAGGAGACTTCATGCTGGTCTAATTCCAAGAATTCCAAACAGACATCCTAGTTATTTTCCTCAAAGTAGATAAGTCACTAGCCATATACTGCTCTGAAACATAGAATTAAGTGCATTAAAGATGCTTGTAAAGCATGCTCATTTTTATAGTTTAAATATAACTTCAAAGAACAAAATCTTCCCTCTTTCATTCTATGTGCAATACACTAATGCAGATGTGTGCTTATCTACTAAGAGAAAATTAATCATTTGTTTTATAGATAACAGGACACAAAAAAAATTACACATTAATGTTTTGGATATTTTCCTCTTTAACATTCTTGTCATAACAAATTCATTTATATTAGAGCAAAAGGACAAAGGAAGTAGGAATATCAAGTAGTCTAAGTATATGAACAGCTCTGGAAAACCCCTAGTTTTAACCCTAGTTCTGATAATATCTTGTACTTGACCTCAGTAAAATCTTTTACCTCTGGTATATCTCTATTCTTATGAAATGGGAATAAAAAGATAATTTAAAAAGAATATTTAGGCACACAAATATCTAGTTCCAATTTGGATAGGATAAGCATCCAAAGATTCTCAAAAGGATTGTCGTCTTCTAGCAAAAACCTAAAGTACTAGTAGTCTTGCTGGCAGCCCATGCAGAAATGTAAAAAACATACAGAGACTTTGGGCCAGGTATGTAGGCAAATTTCCAATAGTATGTCTACCTGTTGTCACCAAAACTCCTTTAAAAATCTGATTGCTTCCCTTCCCCATACATGCAGTACAATCACATCAAAGTCATATGTCAAAGCACACCGAATAAATAAGGAAGCAGACTACTGCAATACGCCTGCAAACTAACTTTATCATAGAACGATAGATTGTGTTGGGTTGGAAGGGACCTTTAAAGGTCATCTAGTCCAACCCCCCTGCAGTCAGCAGGGACATCTTCAACTAGATCAGGTTGCTCAGAGCCTCATCCAGCCTGGCCTTGAATGTCTCCAGGGATGGGGCCTCCACCACCTCTCTGGGCAACCTGTTCCAGTGTCTCACCACCCTCAGTGTAAAGAACTCCCTAATGGCTAATCTAAACCTGCCCTGCTCTAGTTTAAACCCATTGCCCCTCGTCCTATCGCTACATGCCCTTGCAAACAGCCCCTCCCCAGCTTTCCTGTAGGCCCCCTTCAAGGACTGGAAGGCTGCTATAAGGTCTCCCCGGAGCCTTCTCTTCCCCAGGCTGAACAACCCCAACTCTCTCAGCCTGTCCTCATAGGAGAGGGGCTCCAGCCCTCTGATCATCTTCATGGCCCTCCACTGGACCCCCTCCAACAGGTCCATGTCCTTCTTGTGCTGAGGGCTCCAGAGCTGGACACAGTACTCCAGGTGGGGGTCTCACCAGAGCAGAGTAGAGGGGCAGAATCACCTCCCTCGATCTGCTGGCCACGCTGCTTCTGATGCAGCCCAGGATGCAATTGGCCTTCTGGGCTGCAAGCGCACACTGTTGGCTCATGTCCAGCTTCTCATCGACCAGTACCCCCAAGTCCTTCTCCTCAGGGCTACTCTCTATCACATCATCCCCCGGCCTGTATTGATAACGAGGATTGCCCCGACCCAAGTGTAGGACCTTGCACTTGGCCTTGTTGAACTTCATAAGGTTTACTCGGGCCCACCGCTCTGGCTCGTCCAGGTCCCTCTGGATGACATCCCGTGCCTCTGGCCTGTCAACCGCACCACTCAGCTTGGAGTCATCTGCAAACTTGCTGAGGGTGCACTTGATCCCACTGTCTAAATCATTGATGAAGATGTTGAGCAAGCATGGGTTCCAGTACGGATCCCTGAGGGACACCACTTGTCACCCCTCTCCATCTGGACATCGAGCCATTGACCACTACCCTCTGGAATGCGACCATCCAGCCAGTTCCTTATCCACTGAACAGTCCACCCATCAAATCTGTATCTCTCCAACTTAGAGAGAAGGATGTTGGGGGGGACTGTGTCAAAGGCCTTGCAGAAGTCCAGGTAGATGATGTCCGTAGCTCTCCCCTTGTCCACTGATGCAGTCACTCTGTTGTAGAAAGCCACCAGGTTGGTTAGGCAGGACTTGCCCCTGGTGAAGCCATGCTGGCTGTCTCAAATCACCTCCCTGTCCTCCATGTGCCTTAGCATAGCTTCTAGGAGGATCTGTTCCATGATCTTCCCAGGCACAGAGGTGAGGCTGACAGGGCGGTAGTTCTCAGGGTCCTCCTTTCTACCCCTTTTAAAAATGGGTGCGATGTTTCCCTTTTTCCTGTCACCAGGGACTTCACCTGACTGCCATGACTTTTCAAATTTCATGGAGAGTGGCTTGGCAACTACATCAGCCAATTCCCTCAGGACTCTGGGGTGCATCTCATCAGGTCCCATAGACTTGTGTATATTCAGGTTCCTCAGGTGGTCATGAAACTTGTCTTCGCTTACAGTGTGTCGTGGTTTAGCCTCAGATGGCAACAAAGAGCCACTTGCCGCTCGCTCGGGCCTTCCTAATACAGGAAGAATCAGAAGAAAAGGCAAGACTCTTGGGTTGAGACAAAGGCAGTTTAACAGAACAGCAGAGGGAACAAGCAAACAACAACAATAACACGGACAGAGGCATATACAAACACGATTACGGAACCGCCACTCCCCGACCGGACCCGGGACGCCCCAGCCCGCTCCAAGCGGCGACTTCCTGCCCCCTCCCCCGGCAGCTCAGGGTGGGCATGGCTCACATGGCATGGAATACCAGGAAAAATTAACCCTATCCCCGCCGGAACCAGGACATTATCCACCCCTTATTCCATACCATCTATGCCATGCCCAGCAGGTTCCAGTGAATTGCCACCACTTTCCCCTGTCATATATATATATACACATATATATTCATGCAGATATAATGCCCTTAGTTTATGGGCCATCCCTCCAAAGTGTCCAGTGAGTTCTTGTAATCCATGGCTTTGGGCTCCATCTGTCAGAACAGTCTCTCAGGGCAGGTGAGATGCTGGGTGGTGCTGGGCTGTTGCATGCTGTATTTTTCAGAGCTTGTGGCTGGTGCACCCGGTGTGGCTCATGCCCACAGTCCATGGGCTGAAGATGTAGATCTTGAGGAAGTTGCTGGGCGCCAGCTGCTGAGGTCAGTTCTTATCCCATCATCCCTGTGCCTTACTTGTAGTACAACTGATAGCAATTATAGCAATGAGGACATACAGTGACAGGGTTACTTAGCAATTAACAACACACAAATTGATTCATTGGCTATTCTCACCCAAAATGAGATCCCCATGAGGTACACATTGGACTTCCCCATCCTTCCGCATCACCCACCAAGTGCACCCAGGTCCTTGGGCAAAAGCAATCCCACGGATGGGTTTGCCTTTGCCTGAGGCAGGACTGACCCAGACTGTCTTCCCTGACATATTCTTCATGTGCACTACGGGGACTTTATCCCCTTCTACGGTACGTGGAAGTTTTGATTGGGCAGGGCCAGCCCGATTGGTAGATCCCCTGGTGTTAACTAGCCAGGTAGCCTTTGCTAAGTGTGCATCCCAGTGTTTTAAAGTCCCACCACCCATTGCTCTCAGTGTAGTTTTTAACAATCCATTGTATCGTTCTATCTTCCCAGAGGCTGATGCGTGACAGGGGATGTGATACACCCACTCAATGCCATGCTCTTTGGCCCAGGTGTCTATGAGGCTGTTTCGGAAATGACTCCCGTTGTCCGACTCAATTCTCTCTGGGGTACCATGTCGCCACAGGACTTGCTTTTCAAGGCCCAGGATAGTGTTCCGGGCAGTGGCATGGGGCACGGGGTATGTTTCCAGCCATCCGGCGGTTGCTTCCACCATTGTGAGCACAGGGCGCTTGCCTTGACGGGTTTGTGGCAGTGTGATATAGTCAATCTGCCAGGCCTCCCCAGATTTATATTTCAGCCATCGTCCTCCATACCAAAGAGGCTTTAACCGCTTGGCTTGCTTGATTGCAGCGCATGTCTCACATTCATGGATGACCTGTGCAATAGTGTCCATGGTCAGGTCCACCCCTCGGTCACGAGCCCATCTATATGTCGCATCTCTCCCTTGATGGCCTGAGGAGTCATGGGCCCCCCGAGCTATGAATAGTTCGCCCCTATGTTGCCAGTCCAGATCCACCTGAGCCACTTCAATCCTAGCAGCCCGATCCACCTGCTGGTTGATCTGATGTTCCTCCGTGGCCCGATTCTTTGGTACATGGGCATCTACGTGGCGTATGTTCACAACCAGATTCTCTATCCGGGCAGCAATATCTTGCCACAGTTCAGCAGCCCAGATGAGTTTGCCTCTGCGCTGCCAGTTGCCCTGCTTCCACTGCTGTAGCCACCCCCACAGAGCATTTGCCACCCTCCACGAGTCAGTGTAGAGATCAAGTACTGGCCATTTTTCTCGCTCAGCAATGTCCAAAGCCAGCTGGATGGCTGTCACCTCTGCAAACTGGCTCGATTCACCCTGTCCCTCACTGGCTTCTGCAACTTGTTGTGTAGGACTCCACACAGCAGCCTTCCACTTTCGATGCTTTCCCACAATACGGCAGGACCCATCAGTGAACAGGGCATATTTCTTCTCATTTTCTGGCAGTTTATTATATGGTGGGGCCTCTTCTGCACGCGTCACCTCCTCCTCTGGTGACATTCCGAAATCCTTGCCTTCTGGCCAGTCCATGATCACTTCCAGAATTCCTGGGCGACTGGGGTTTCCCATTCGAGTTCGCTGTGTGATCAGTGCAATCCACTTACTCCATGTAGCATCAGTTGCATGATGTGTGGTGGGGACCCTTTCTTTGACCATCCAGCCCAGCACCGGCAGTCGAGGTGCTAAGAGGAGCTGTGCTTCTGTGCCAACCACTTCCGAAGCAGCTCAAACCCCTTCACATGCTGCCAATATCTCTTTTTCTGTTGGAGTGTAGCGGGCTTCGGATCCTCTCTATCCCCGACTCCCAAACCCTAGGGGTCCACCTCGGGTCTCCCCTGGTGCTTTCTGCCAGAGGCTCCAGGAAGGGCCGTTCACCCCGGCTGCGGTGTAGAGCACATTTTTAACATCTTGTCCTGCCCGGACTGGCCCCAGGGCCACTGCATGGACTGTTTCCTGTTTGATTTGTTCAAAAGCTTGTCGTTGCTCAGGACCCCATTTAAAGTCGTTCTCCTTCCGGGTCACTTGATACAGAGGGCTTACAATCAGAGTGTAATCTGGGATATGCACCCTCCAAAAACCCACAATGCCTAAGAAGGCTTGTGTTTCCTTTTCACTAGTTGGTGGAGACATAGCTGCTATTTTGTTGATCACATCCATTGGGATCTGACGGTGTCCATCTTGCCATTTTATTCCTGAGAACTGGATCTCCTGCGCAGGTCCCTTGACCTTACTTCGCTTTATAGCAAAACCAGCTTTCAGAAGGATTCGGACTATTTTACTCCCTTTCTCAAAAACAACTTCTGCTGTGTTTCCCCATACGATGATGTCATCAATGTACTGCAGATGTTCTGGAGCTTCCCCCTGTTCCAGTGCAGTCTGGACCAGTCCATGGCAAATGGTGGGGCTGTGTTTCCACCCCTGGGGCAGTCGATTCCAGGTGTACTGGATGCCTCTCCAGGTGAAAGCAAACTGTGGCCTGCACTCTGCTGCCAAAGGGATTGAGAAGAATGCATTCGCTACATCAATCGTGGCATACCACTTGGCTGCCTTGGACTCCAGTTCATACTGCAGTTCTAGCATGTCTGGCACGGCAGCGCTCAGCAGTGGCGTGACTTCATTCAGGCCACAATAGCCTACAGTTAGCCTCCACTCTCCATTAGATTTTTGCACCGGCCATATGGGACTGTTAAAGGGTGAGCGAGTCTTGCTGATCACTCCTTGAACCTCTAGGTGACGAATCAGCTTATGGATGGGAATCAGAGAGTCTCGGTTAGTGCGATATTGCCACCGATGCACCGCTGTGGTAGCGATCGGCACCTGTTGTTCTTCGACCCTCAACAACCCCACAACAGCAGAGTCCTCCGAGAGACCAGGCAAGGTAGACAACTGTTTAACTTCCTCCATCTCCAAGGCAGCTATGCCAAAGGCCCACCAGTACCCTTTTGGGTCCTTAAAATACCCTCTCCTGAGGTAATCTATGCCAAGGATGCATGGAGCCTCTGGGCCAGTCACAATGGGGTGCTTTTGCCACTCATTCCCAGTTAGGCTCACTTCCGCCTCCAGTACAGTCAACTCTTGGGATCCCCCTGTCACCCCAGAAATACAGATGGGTTCTGCCCCTCTATAGCTTGATGGTATTAGGGTGCACTGTGCACCCGTGTCCACTAGAGCCTCATACTCCTGTGGGTCTGATGTGCCAGGCCATCGAATCCACACTGTCCAATAAACCCGGTTGTCCCTTTCCTCCACCTGGCCGGAGGCAGGGCCCCCCTAATACTGGTCAGAGTATCCATTACTCACTTCTTGCAGGAATGACTTGGAAGTTCCCTCAAGAGGATCAGAAGAAAGATCAGGCCTTCTGCTCTGTCTGGGGAACTGCCCACTGGAAACCGGGGCAGCACTTTTCCTGGAGGGATCCCCTTTTGTGGTTGTCCTTCCTTGCGACTCCTGTACCCGTGTCCGCAGGGTCGAAGTAGGTTGTCCATCCCACTTCCTCATGTCCTCCCCGTGGTCACGCAGGTAGAACCACAGGGTGCCTCGTGGTGTGTACCCTCTGTACTCTCTCTCTCGAGTGGGGAAATGCCTGCTCCTAATAGCTGAGATGCTGGCCCGTACAGGTGGGGAGTAGGAGATATTCTCTTCAAGTTGCTGGACCTTCCGGGACAGTTTCTCCACAGCTGAGACAAGGGGGGAAGAGAGACTTCCTTCATATCGCCGGAGCCGGCCAGCCACCTCATCCACCGTTGGTCCCTCTTTGCCTTTCCATTCCATTACTGTCAGTGAGCTGGCATGTGACGATGGTGCGCTCCGTACAAACTTCCGCCACATGGGCCTTGTGCACTGCACCTCATCGGGGTCTGTGGGTAAGTCTGCATTGTCCAGGTCATAATAAATCATCTCCCGCACGGCTAATTCTCTCAGGTCCTGGATACCTCTCTCCATGGTAGTCCACTTGCTTGGGTGACATACAACATCCTCACTGAAGGGGTACCTCTCCCTCACGCCTGACAGGAGTCGTTTCCAGAGGCTGAGGGCTTGGGTCTTCTTCCCAATTGCCTTGTCAATGCTGCCTTCCCTAGACAGGGATCCCAGCTGCCTGGCCTCCCTGCCCTCTAATTCCAGGCTACTGGCCCCGTTATCCCAGCACCGGAGCAGCCAGGTGACAATGTGCTCGCCTGGAAGTCGGCTGAAATCTTTTCGCATATCCCGCAACTCACTCAAGGATAGGGATCGAGTAATTATCTCTGGTTCTGCCTCTTCCTCCTGCTCTCGTGATGACCCTGGTTCATCATCATCTCTTACTAAGAGAACTGATTTCTTCGTGTACTTCTCCTTCTGTATGGGGGCAACTGATACCGGCACGGGTTGGTTCCCTGATTCAGTGGCAGTGGCTGCCACAGGGGTCGGAGTAGCCGCAGTGTCCGTCGCAGGGGTTGCAGCAGCCGCAGTGTCTGCTGGTCTGGTCTCCATCTCTTCCCCCTGAGGGTGCTGCATAATTCTGAGCAGTGCCTGGTAGATACTGGCCAGGGCCCAGCACAGCGCGGTGAGTTGTGCCTCTCTAGAATAGCCACAGCATTTTCCCTTCAAATATTCTACCACTTTATCAGGGTCCTGTAATTGTTCAGGGGTGAAGTCCCAGACCATTGGAGGTGAGAAGTTCTCTAGGTACCTGCCCATGTTCTCCCACATGCCATGCCACCCCTGACTATCCAGCCTCGGGGCAGATCTCCGGGTGGTAGTCTTAAATAGTCGCTTAACCCTAAACAAGACCTGGAACGTATTCAGGAGACATAACACTAGGAACATGCTGGTTTGAGTATTCCAAGGATATTCAAAATTCTCAAAAGCTGTCATACCTGACCCGAAGGAGAAAAGGGAGGCAAAAGAGCTGGGGAAAGTGCCCCCCCCCCCCCCCCCCATTTCCCCCACAGACTGGGTGTAATTATTAATAAATTCTGAGAGACGGTGCCCAATGTATGGGCAGGACAGCAATACCACATAAACACCCCAAAATAGCTGTCTGAACAGTGATGTTATCATATCATAAACAGATATCGCACAGAACAGCAGAATGATAATCCTCATCCCTCTCCCAGACACAGTAAACAGCACTGCAGGGAGTACATAAGCCATATAGGAATTTACATAACCCAGCCATGAGAACAAACCAAGCAACATGATGACCAGCGACTATTCACCTAATACAATAAATGCATACAAAAAATCTGTTTTTCCACGTTCTAGTTGGATTCTGTCGTTATCTCAACCCTTCGAGCCCCACGTTGGGTGCCAAAAAGGACTGTCGTGGTTTAGCCTCAGACGGCAACAAAGAACCACGTGCCGCTCGCTCGGGCCTTTCCAATACAGGAAGAATCAGAAGAAAAAGGCAAAACTCTTGGGTTGAGACAAAGGCAGTTTAACAGAACAGCAGAGGGAACAAGCAAACAACAACATGGACAGAGGCATATACAAACACGATTACGGAACCGCTGCTCCCCGCCGCTCCCCGCCCGGACCCAGGACGCCCCAGCGGGGACTTCCTGCCCCCTCCCCCGGCAGCTCAGGATGGGCATGGCTCACATGGCATGGAATACCAGGAAAAATTAACCCTATCCCCGCCGGAACCAGGACACAATGGGAGGCACTTTGTCCCCCAGGTCCCCGCCTTGTGGTCCTTGAACTCGGGAGGCGTGAGGAGAGAGGCTGGCAGTAAAGACCGAGGCAAAAGAGTTGTTGAGAACCTCAGCCTTCTCCTTGTGTGTTGTTACCAGTTTGCCATTCTCAGTCATCAGGGAGGGCGCGCTTTCTTTGACCTTCCTTTTCTGGTTGACGTACCTGTAGAAGCCCTTCTTGTTATTCTTAGCATCCCTTGCCAAGTTCAGCTCCAGACGCGCCTTGGCCTTCCTGACCTCATCCCTACATAACCAGGCAGCATCCCTATACTCTTCCCGGGACACCCGATGCTGCTTGAACTGCCTGTGCAGTTCCTTCTTGCCTTTTAGTTTGACCAGCAGGTCCCAACTCAGCCATGCTGGTCTCTTCCCTTTCTTGCTTGATTCCTTACACCTGGGCATCGAGAGCTCTTGTGCTCTATGGAAAGCATCCTTGAAGATCTGCCAGCTCTGTTCTGCCCCCTTGTCCCTGAGGACCATTTCCCAGGGGGTCCTATTGACTAACTCCTTGAAGAGCCGGAGGTTTACTTTCCTAAAATTCAGGGTCCTGACTACGCTCCTTGTCTGACACGTATCCCTCAGGACCGTGAACTCCACCAGTGCGTGGTCACTGCAGCCCAGGCTGCCTCTAATCTTGACATCCCCGATGAGCTCACTCGCATTGGTGACTATGAGGTCCAGCATGGCATCCCCTCGGGCAGGGCTGTCTATTTCCTATCTTAGGAAGTTATCCTCGAGGCACTGCAGGAACCTCCTGGATCGTCTACAGCTCACCGTGTTACTTTTCCAGCAGATGTCGGGGTGGTTGAAATCCCCCAGCAGGACGAGAGCCTTTGAGTGCGATGCCTCCTGTAGCTGGAGGAAGAAGGCTTCATCAGTAGGTTCCCCTTGATCAGGCGGCCTGTAGTAGACACCAACCACAAGGTTCCCCATGTTGCCTCGGCCTCTAATTCCTACCCATAAGCTTTTGACTTCCTCTTGGCTGTTCTTTAGGGACATCTCTTCACACTCTATCCCCTCCTTAACATAGAAGGCAACACCTCCCCCCCTCCTTCCTTGCCTGTCCCTTCTGAACAGCCTGTAGCCATCGATAGCCACGTTCCAGTCATAGGATTCGTCCCACCAGGTTTCAGTAATGGCCACTATGTCGTAGCTTTCCAACAGCACAGTAGCTTCCAACTCCTCCTGTTTGTTGCCCATGCTGCGTGCATTTGTGTAGAGGCACCTCAGCCAGGCTGTTGGCTGTGACGCCTTCTTAGAGGAGCACCCCTTGGGGTGTTTCACAGGTGTTTCCCTGTTGACTCGGACTACCTCAGGAGCCCCTGGCTCACCTCTGTAAGACTTTGGCTGTGATGTAGCATCCCCATCATGCCTCAGGGCAACAGGTCAAGGGCCCTTACTAGCGCCCCCTCCCTCTATCCCTGATGTGATGTCCCACAGCTTGTCACAGACAAGCCTAATAGTATCATCCCCCTCCCCTTTCACATCTAGTTTAAAGCCCTGTCAATCAGCCCCGCAATCTCTTGGGGCAAAGACCCTCTTCCCTCTTTGAGAAAGGTGTTTCCCATTTGATGCCAATAAGCCCGGTGCCATGTAGGCTATCCCATTATCAAAAAACCCAAAATTGTGGCGGCGACACCAGCCACAGAGCCATGTATTAATGGACTGGAAGGAACAGACAGATCCAATGTCACTGCCTGCAACTGGAAGGAGTGAGGAGAAAATAACCTGTGCCCCAGACTCCCTTACCAACCTTCCCAAGGCCCTGAAGTCCCCTTTGATTGCTCTTGGTCCACGAGTCACAGCTTCCTCTCCACCTACATGGAAAATCATTACCGGGTAATAGTCCGAGGACTGTATCAAACTAGAGAGTTTCCTAGTTACGTCCTTAACCCAGGCTCCAGGAAGACAGCAGGCTTCCCTGTGAGGGGGGCCCACCCAGCATATTGGGCCCTCTGTTCCCCTCAGGAGGGAGTCACCAACAACTATAACCCTCCTTTTCTTCCTTGGGGATGTGGTGATGATACAAGCAGTACGCCTTTCTAATGGTGGAGATGACTCTGGTGGAGGTTGGCCATCATCCACATCCTCATTTGACTGGCCTTCCTCATCCAGTACCTCATATCTGTTATTCAGAGATACTGGGGGGGGGGGGGGGGGGCAAGGAGAGAGTTTGCCCGCTGCCCCGACCAACCATGAACTCACCTCCATTCACTCCCTTCATTTAGGCTTCTGCCTGACAGGAGCAGGGTACAGGGGCCCCTTGATCCTGACTACTTTCTGACAGGTGCTCCTGTTTCTGTATCAAGGAGGGCAGAGCCTGGCTCCACCAGTCTATTTCTTCTTCAGCCTCCCTAATGCTCCTTAACCTTTCAACTTGCTCTCTCAGCTCTGCCACCAGGCTGAGCAGGTCATTTACCTGTTCACAACATACACAGTTGTTCCCATAGCTGCCTCCCGTTGCCAATGAAAGGCTCTGGCACTCCCTGCAGCCCGTGACCTGGATGGCTGCATGTTCCTGTGGGAGCTCTGTCTGGGTTCCCGCATCCATTCTGGCTGAGGCTGAGCGCACAACTTTCTTCTGGGTGGAAGCCATAGCTAAGCTCCTTAGAGAGTGGGATGACAGCCCTTGTCGTGGCGCTCTCAGGCGACGCCTACTCACTGCTTGCTTACTCGGTGCCCAGCGACCTGGTCCCTACGCTCCCGAAAGGCTTCTTTTATGGGGGGGCGGGGAGGGGAATTTACACCTCGTTCAGACCTGCCGCCGGGGGCGCTGGCTCCGCCCCACGCCTCCTCAGTTGTCACCGCCCCCCGGAAGTGCCGGGTACCGGCCCGGGCTGGCCGCTTTTCCCGGCTTCGAAAAGCCTCAAAAACGAAACTTTGGTGTTTCAATGCAAAATACATATGTATGATGCAAGTCTTTTATATTGGAAGCTATGAAATCTAGTAGCTATACTCTACTCCTAGACTCAAGTTTTGGTTCTCTGTAGACAAGAGGTTTGAAGTAAGATTTTCAATGTAATTTTGCAGGAAAAAAAAGGCAGTGTTATCTTTGGCTTCCTACAGAATGTCATCAAATCACAGACTTGAGAAGTACTATATCTTTTCTGTGTGGGATGGAAGATGCTAAAACTGTGTGTTCTCTGCCGAAAAACTTTAGTAGCAAAATATTACCAAGTTTCATATAACATTAAAATAAAGCACTGGATGACAGAAGTTTAAAATATAGTTAGTAGCTTCTGTAAAAGCATGGATTGTACAAAAAAACCCAGTCTAAAAATTTTTATACTGTAATCACTAGGCTAGTAAAGGAATTGTTCAGTGATACTGAACAATTCAGTGATACTTCTTTTCCTCAGTCTTAACTGGCAAGGGCTCCAGCCACACTCCCGGAGTCACAGAAGACAATGGCAGGGGTTGGACAGAACTGCCCATTGTAAGTGAAGATCAGGTTTGTGACCATCTGATGAACCTGAAAGTGAACAAGTCCATGGGACCTGATGGGATACACCCACGGGTACTGAAGGAACTGGTGGATGAGGTTGCTAAACCACTCTCTATTATATTCCAAAAGTCATGGCAGTCTGGTGAGGTCCCCACTGACTGGAAAAGGGGAAACATAATCCCCATTTTCAAAAAGGGAAAGAAGGAGGAACCAGGGAACTATAGGCCAGTCAGTCTCACCTCCGTGCCTGGTAAGATTATGGAGCAGATCCTCCTGGAGGCACTGCTGAGGCAGAAGAATAACAAAGAGGTGATTGGGTACAATCAACACGGCTTCACCAAGGGCAAATCGTGCCTGACAAGCCTGGTGGCCTTCTATGAGAAGGTCACAACATCAATAGACAAGGGGAGAGCAACTGACGTCATTTACCTGGACCTGAGCAAAGCCTTTGACGCTGTCCCGCGTGACATCCTGGTCTCCAAGCTGATAAAATATGGGTTTGATGGATGGACAATTCAGTGGATAAAGAACTGGCTTGACGGCCGCACCCAAAGAGTGGCTGTCAATGGGTCCATGTCCAAGTGGAGGCCAGTGACAAGTGGAGTCCCTCAAGGATCAGTACCAGGACCGGTCTTGTTTAACATCTTTGTCGGCGACATGGACAGTGGCATAGAGTGCACCCTCAGCAAGTTTGCCGATGACACCAAGCTGTGTGGGGCGGCTGACACGCTGGAGGGAAGGGATGCCATCCAGAGGGACCTCGACAGGCTGGAGAGGTGGGCCCATGCCAACCTCATGAAGTTCAACAAGGCCAAGTGCAAGGTCCTCCATCTGGGTCGGGGCAATCCCAAGCACCGATAGAGGCTGGGCAGTGACTGGCTTGAGAGCAGCCCTGAAGAAAAGGACTTGGGGGTGCCAATGGACAAGAGGCTCAACATGAGCCGTCAGCGTACACTAGCAGCCCAGAAAGCCAACAGCATCCTGGACTGCATCAGGAGAAACGTGGCCAGCAGGTCGAGGGAGGTGATTCTCCTCCACTCTCGTGAGACCCCACCTGGAGTACTGCGTCCAATTCTGGAGCCCCTACTACAAGAGAGATATGGACATGCTGGAACCTGTCCAGAGAAGGGCCACAAGGATGATCAGAGGGCTGGAGCACCTCTCCTATGAGGACAGCCTGAGAGAGTTGGGGTTGTTCAGTCTGGAGAAAAGAAGGCTCCGAGAAGACCTTATAGTGGCCTACCAGTATCTTAACGGGGCCTACAAGAAAGCCCGTGAGGGACTTTTCAGGATGTTGGGTAACAGTAGGACTAGAGGGAATGGATTAAAACTAGAGATGGGACGATTCAGACTGGACGTTAGGAAGAAGTTCTTCACCATGAGGGTGGTGAGACACTGGCCCAGGTTGCCCAGAGAGGTGGTGGAAGCCCCATCCCTGGAAGTTTTTAAGGCCAGGCTGGACGGGGCTCTGAGCAACCTGATCTAGTGGAAGATGTCCCTGCCCAGGGCAGGGGGGTTGGAACTAGATGATCTTTAAGGTCCCTTTCAACCCTAAGAACTCTATGATTCTATGATACGAGAATGTACTTATCTATAGTCAAACAGAGCATTCATATTTCATAGAGTAAGTAAAGTTTGGCCGTGTCAGTGACTGAGATAAGAGGTAGGAGATACCAGAAATTGGTTCTATGTATCAGTAGCTGGCATACTTCTGCATAAGTGAGTATAAAATTAAATATTCCAGTGAGCAGTCAGTTGCATTATTTTGCCAAAAATATGCCTTGGCTGAGAAGAAAATCTAGGCCCTATCACTATACTGGTTAAAAACCCTTGATAATGAACTGCGTAAGAGCAAAAATTCATCTCTATGACTGAGAAGCTATGCTGGACCTTCTCCTTACCAACAAGGAGGGGCTGGTGGGGAATGTCAAGCTCAAGGGCAGCCTCGGCTGCAGTGAATAGTAGAGTTCAAGATCCTTAGGGCAGCGAGGAGGGTACGCAGCAAGCTCACTACCCTGGACTTCAGGAGAGCAGACTTTGGCCTCTTGAGGGACCTGCTTGGCAGGGTACCATGGGAAAAAGCACTGGAGGGGAGAGGGGCCCAAGAAAGCTGGTTAGTATTCAAGGATCACCTCCTCCAAGCTCAGGAGCAATGCATCCCAAAAAAGAGGAAGTCAGGCAAAAGCGCCAGGAGGCCTGCATGGATGATCAAGGAGCTCCTGGACAAGCTCAGAAGCAAAAAGGAGGCCTGCAGAGGGTGGAAGCAAGGATGGGTAGCCTGGGTGGAATACAGAGAAACTCTCCGAGTGGCCAGAGACCAGATTAGGCAAGCTAAAGCCCAGACAGAATTAAATCTGGCCAGGGACATCAAGGACAAGAAAAGCTTCTACAGGTACATCAGTGATAAAAGGAAGACTAGGGAAGATGTGGGCCCTCTCCGGAAGGAAACGGGAGACCTGGTCACCCAGGATATGGAGAAGGCTGAGGTATTAAATGACTTTTTCGCCTCGGTCTTCACCAGCAAGGGCTCCAACCACACCGCCCAAGTCACAGAAGGCAAAGGCAGGGGCTATGAGAAAGAAGAACCGCCCACTGTAGGGGAAGATCAGGTTCGAGACCACCTGAGGAACCTGAAGGTGCATAAGTCCATGGGACCGGATGAAGTCCATCCACGGGTCTTGAGGGAACTGGTGGATGAAGTTGTCAAGCCACTTTCCATTATCTTTGAAAAGTCGTGGCAGTCTGGTGAAGTTCCTGCTGACTGGAAAAGGGGAAACATAACCCCCATTTTCAAAAAGGGAAAAAAGGAAGACCCAGGGAACTACAGGCCGGTCAGTCTCACCTCTGTGCCTGGCAAGATCATGGAGCAGATCCTCCTGTAAAAGGAGGTAACAGGAGGATCCTCCTGTAATAAGGAGGTGATTGGTGACAGCCAACATGGCTTCACCAAGGGCAAATCGTGCCTGACAAAATTGATGGCCTTCTATGACGGGGTTACAGCGCTGGTGGATAAGGGAAGAGCAACTGATGTCATCTACCTGGACTTATGCAAAGCATTTAACACTGTCCCACACTACATCCTGGTCTCTAAATTGCAGACACACGTATTTGATGGATGGACCACTCGATGGATAAGGAATTGGCTGGATGGTCGCACTCAAAGAGCTCTGGTCAACAGCTCGATGCCCAAGTGGTGACGAGTGGCGTTCCTCAGGGGTCAGTACTGGGACCAGTGCTGTTTAACATCTTTGTCAGAAACATGGACAGTGGGATTGAGTGCACCCTCAGCAAGTTTGCTGATGACTCCAAGCTGTGTGTTGCAGTCAACACGCTGGAGGGAAGGGATGCCATCCAGAGGGACCTGGACAGGCTTGAGGTGGGCCCATGTCAACCTCATGAAGTTCAACCAGGCCAAGTGCAAGGTCCTGCACCTGGGTCATGGCAATCCCAGGCACAAATACAGGCTGGGTGGAGAATGGCTTGAGAGCAGCCCTGAGGAGAAGGACTTGGGGGTGCTGTTGGACGAGAAGCTCAACATGAGCAGGCAATGTGCGCTTGCAGCCCAGAAAGCCAACAGCATCCTGGACTGCATCAAAAGAAGCGTGGCCAGCAGGGCGAGGGAGGTGATTCTGCCCCTCTGCTCCGCTCTGGTGAGACCCCTCCTGGAGTACTGTGTCCAGCTCTGGAGTCCTCAGCACAAGAAGGACGTGGACCTGTTGGAACGGGTCCAGAGGAGGGCCACAAGGATGATCAGAGGGCTGGAGCACCTCTGCTATGAGGACAGGCTGAGAGAGTTGGGGTTGTTCAGCCTGGAGAAGAGAAGGCTCCGGGGAGACCTTATAGCGGCCTTGCAGTACCTGAAGGGGGCTTACGGGAAGGATGGGAAGGGACTCTTTATCAGGGAGTGTAATGATAGGACAAGGGGTAATGGTTTCAAACTGAAGGAGAGTAGATTTAGATTGGATACTAGGAAGAAATTCTTTCCTGTGAGGGTGGTGAGGCACTGGAACAGGTTGCCCAGGGAAGCTGTGGATGTCCATGTGAATGGTCCCATTCTTGGACCATTTAATTTGGGCCAAGAAGCACACAGCTATAAATATATATATATTTATATATACAATATCTACATCGAAACGTGTAACATCCTCAAAGAAGGGGATGGCACTCAGCATGGGGTGGCACAGGCCACCACAGTTTGTCATGTAACTAATTTGCTCTGCTTAACAGTTCCGCATGTCAGATCCCTCACTGCTATAAGTGCTGTGAAACTCCCAGCAAAACAGAGATTATTGTCACTGTTATTTAGATCAATTAAATAGCTCTGGTTTTTGTCTATAATTTTGGTATGGGGGAGACTGTAAGGTTCTGTGAACCCCACACCAACAGCTTTTACAATAATGATAGCCAGGTGGAAAGTCTGATCAAAACACAGCACTCTTACTTTGCAGGAGAGAGTAATGATTCAGTTTAAAATTATCTCTTCATTCATATTGCTTAAATTAATACTGGGAGAATATAAAGAATTGTGCCTGCTGACAGCTTCAAGACAGAGCTGAGCATAATCACCATGTTCAAACGGCTGGCGTAAATGGTCAAAAATTTGCTCTACACCCCAAACAAATGTTTCATAAGCTTCATGTAGTGAAGGGGGAGATTTTCTACCCTAGTGGGAGACGTGAGAAATGGAAGCTGAGGGGAGACCTTGTTGCGCTCTACAACTACCTGAAAGGAGGTTGCAGAGAGGTGAGGGTTGGTCTCTTCTCCCAAGTAACAGGCAATAGGACAAGAGGAAATGGCCTCAAGTTGCACCAGGGGAGGTTTAGACTGGATATTAGGAAAAATTTTGACACCGAAAGGGTTATCAAGCATTGGAACAGGCTGCCCAGGGAAGTGGTGGAATCATCATCCCCGGAGGTATTTAAAAGATGGGTAGACATAGTGCTTAGAGATATGGTTTAGTGATGGTTATTGTCAGTGTTAGGTTGATGGTTAGACTCGATGATCTGAAAGGTCCCTTCCAACCTAGACAATTCTATGATTTTATGGTTCTATGTTCACTGGCCCATCAGGTTCAGAAAAGCAGTTTGCATTGAAGGGGCCTTACGATCCCCGTAACCCCTTGCCAACACAACAATGCAGCAACACCAAATTTGTTTAATTTTCCTAATTAGCAGTTTATTGGAACATTTTTTTCTGTTTTGCTAGCCTGTAAGCCAAGGCCCCAGAACTAATCGCCCCACCAGCCCTTTTATCACCACCATCCTGCCTGACCTCATCCTCTGTGCTCAAAAGATAATCGTGGTCTTTCAGCTCTGCAATACCTCCATTAATCTTACTGATCTGCTTGTTCTTTCTGCAGAAGCTGTGGTCTCTAAGAGCATGGGGCTGCAGCCTGTGTCCCAAAACCTGTGTCGTGCTGCTTTTGCAATAATCATTGTCTAACAGGACAGACTTGACAGCATGCTTGGTTCTCTGCCTCTTTGCAGCATTTCCCTAAGGATAAGGAAACACATACAGCACCAGCCTGCACCACACAATGGTCTTACAGGTAGTTGTAAGATCCCGCGCAACCATGGGTAAATATATATTTGCCCATATTCATATATTAATATATATATAATAGTGTATCTATAAATAATATATATGTATACATATTTTTACACCCCTTTATATATATCTTTCTATATATGTATATATTGTATAATATACAATATATAATTGTATATGTTTTTTCATAGCTGTGCACTTCCTTTCTGTGAAATCAGCATGCTGGGGTGCCTCTCTTGAGTGCCTGTACACTAACACAAACATCATGGTGAATAAACATGAAGAATTAGAAATCTGTATGCTGTTGCAGGGCTATGATCTTGTTGGGATCACAGAGATGTGCTGGAGTGGCTCCCATGACTGGAGTGTTGCAAAGAAGGGATACAGGCACTTTAGGGAGGACAGGTTAAGAAGACAAGGAGGTAGAGTTGCCCTTTAAATGAGAGAGCATCCGGAATGCATGGAGCTCTGGCCTGGGGATGGATGAGGAGCCTGTTGAGAGCTTATGGGTAAGGATTAAAGAGCAGACTTGTACAGGCAACATTGTAGTGGGTGTCTGCTATAGGCTCCCTGATCAGAAAGAACAAGTGAATGAGGCCTTCCAAAGACAGCTAGAAGCAGTCTCACATTTGCAGGCCCTGGTCCTCATTGGGGACTTCAACCACCCTGATATCTGCTGGAGGGACACCACAGCAGGGCATAAGCAATCCAGGAAGCATCGATGACAACTTCCTTATCCAAATGACAGAGGAACCAACAAGGAGAGGTGCTGTGCTGGACCTCATACAAACAAGGAAGGGTTCATTAGGGATGTGAAGGTCAAAGGCAGCCTTGGTTGCAGTGACCATGAGATGGTGGAGTTCTGAATCCTGAGAGAAGGGAACAAGGCAAGCTCAGAGTCCTGGATTTGAGAGAAGAACAGACATTAGCCTCTTCAAAGATCTGCTTGGAAGAGTCCCATAAGATAAGGTGCTAGAGGGAAGAGGAGCCCAAGAAAGTTGGTTAATATTCAAGGATCACTTCCTCCACACTCAAGAGCAGTCCATCCCAATGAACAAGTCAGGCAAAAATGGCAGGAGGCCTGCATGGATGAACAAGGAGCTCCTAGCAAAGCTCAAACACAAAAAGGAAGTATACAGAAGGTGGAAGCAGGGACAGGTAACCTAGAAGGAACACAGAGGCACTGATCAAGCGTGCAGAGATACAGTTAGGAAAGCCAAAGCCCAAGTAGAATTGATTCTGGCAAGGGATGTCAAAGACAAGAAGGGCTTCTTTAAATACATAGTCGGCAAAAGGAAGACTAAGGGAAATGTGGGCCCACTGCTGAATGCGGCAGGGGCCCTGGTGATATAGGACATGGAAAAGGCTGAGATACTGAATGTCTTCTCACCTCAGTCTTTACTAGCAAGACCAGCCTTCAGGAATCCCAGGTCACAGAGACCAGGGGGAAAGGCTGGAGCAAGGAAGATGTACCCTTGGTGGAAGAGGATCAGGTCAGGGAGTGTTTAAGCAAATCAGACACACATAAATCCATGGTCCCTGATGGGATGGTCCCAGAATTGCTGAGAGTCATTGTGAGGCCACTCTCGATAATCTTTAAACAATCATTGCAAGTGGGAGAGGTGCCTGAGGAGTAGAGGAAAGCAAATGTCACTCCTATCTTCAAGAAAGGCAAGGAAGAGGACACAGGGAACTACAGGCCGGTCAGCCTCACATTGATCCCTGTGAAGGTAAATGGGAGTAGTCAGCATGGATCTACAAAGGCGAACCCATGTTCAACCAACCTGAGAATCTTCTACGATGAAATGACTGGCCTGGTAGATGAGGGAAGAGCGGTGGATATTGTCTACCTTGACTTCAGTATAATTCCATCTCCTCAACTAAGAGTTTGTAGGAAGGCATTATGCTCTGCTGTGTAGCTAGCAATTGTGTCAAGAGAGATTTCTCTGTTCCATATATAAGGATATCATCATCCCTGAAACAAAGTCTGTAAAGGAGAGCTTCAATACATATTGCCTGTAGGCTCAAAGAAAAGGAAAAGAAAAGTAACGAAGGTGCTTAGGTGTACTCTTGTCTCAGACTTATTTTTAAGTGATCTGTTGAAGGCTGATTTCTGAGTGGATGGATTTGGCAGAAATGCTAAAAAAAAAAAAAGACCTTAAAAACAGAGTGGGAAAATAAATGAATATTAAAAATATATTTTCATAAATCAAATTATCATAGAATCATAGAAAGCATTTGGGTTAGAAAAGACCCTTGGGATCATCGAGTCCAACCATCAACCCCACTCTACAAAGTTCTCCCCTACACCATATCAGCAGCTCTCCAGCCACACTTCCCCAAGCCTGTAGCGATGCATGGGGTTGTTGTGGCCCAAGTGCAGGACCCGGCACTTGGCCTTGTTGAAGCTCATTCCATTAGCATTGGCCCATCGATCCAATCTATCCAAGTCTCTCTGTAGTGCCTCCCTATCCCTCATGCATTTGACTGCTTGACAAAATCCCTTGGGAGGCTGCCCTGAAGGATATAGGAGCCCAGGAAGGCTGGACATACTTCAAGAGAGAAGTCTTAAAGGCACGGGAGCAGGCTGTCCCTGTGTGCCGAAAAACAAGTAGGCAGGGAAGGAGACTGTCGGGGCTAAATAGGGACCTTTGGCTGGACCTCAAGAACAAATTATGAAATTGTATATTTTGTTAAGATTTATGTCACAGTATAAGGACACAGGAAATCTCTGATATACAAATAACAGTGAAACTCTCTTGTTAAACTATTAAGTGATGATAATTTAAAGATGATGCTCACAGGCTGGGGGAGCCATAAGAGTGCACACTATGTTCAGAAATACTACAACACAGGCCTGAGGCAGAGAGCAGAAGAAACTTTACGTATCAGTGAAACAAATAAATGTCTTGTAAAATGGAGAGATAATTATGTCAGGTTGTCCTGGTTTGAGGTAAAACAGAACCAATTCTCTGTTTTGTAATTTTACTTTTTAGCTGGGCCTCTTCGAACTGACTAAAGTCTGAAATTAACAGCATATTGTTCAGAAACTGTTCACTCTCAGAGTGATAAGACCTGATTGTACCAAGGAATGGTATGCACAGAGGCTCTTGCTTAGACTTATTGCTATAACAACCAAGGTCAGCTCACTTTGTTATTTTCCCCGTTAGAGGGTCGGAAGTGGAGAAGCCTAGAGGGGTCCCACCTGCAGGGAGGAGCAGACAGGACAGGTGACCCAAAACTGACCAACAGGGTATTCCATCCCATCTGCATCACGCTCAGTATAAAAGCTGAGGGAGCAAAGGGTCAACTCTCTTTCTGCAATGGCCAACGTCCGAGGAGGACCCTGTTTGTTTGTCTGCTTTTGATCCCGATCCGAGCATTCCTCACTCCAGATTCAGAATCCAGCTCCTGTCCATCACTGACTCCAGTCTGGGACTTTCCCTGTGCCTGCTGGTGCCGCGATTGTCATCCTGGGAGCTGGATACGGTTTTGTATATATTGTATACTTTTATTTTATTATTATTTATTTCATTAATTATTAATATTTTCATTAGTTTAATTCTTTTTCTAAACTTGTAAATCCCCTTATCTCTTCCTCTCCTCTCTTTGGGGAGGGGGGTGGGGGGCCATCTGTCATTCTGATTGGCCAATCCAGCCAAAACCACGACACAGATCAAATAAAAAATAAAAACAAGACCATTCCCAAAGGAGTTACAGAAGGTAATAGAAGATAGTAACAGGACTAGGGCTAAAACTAGAAGTTTTTTTTCCAGATTTACACTTATAAATACTTAAAGGGTGGGTGTCAGGAGGATGGGGCCAGGCTCTTTTCAGTGGTGCCTGGGGACAGGACAAGGGGTAACAGGCACAAACTTGAGCATAGGAAGTTCCATCCAAACATGAGGAGGCACTTCTTTACTTTGAGGGTGGCAGAGCCCTGGCACAGGCTGCCCAGAGAGGTGGTGGAGTCTCCGTCTCTGGAGACATTCAAAACCCGCCTGGACGCGTTCCTGTGCAACCTGCTCTGGGTGATCCTGCTCTGGCAGGGGGGTTGGTCTAGATGATCTCCAGAGGTCCCTTCCAACCCCTACCATTTTGTGATTCTGTGATTTTTTTTCTGGCACGATCAGAAAGAACATGGATAATAGCGGGGGGAGGTTGCGGGTTTTTGTGAATGACCACCTCTGGTCATTCATTCAACCCAGGATCATTGGATATACCACCAGTACTTCCACTGCCTTACCTCTGTCAAATAACCTTTCACAACAAATCAGACTCATCTTCAAATTCACCGTGCACATCAACATGAAAAATCCAGTGTTGTGGTTTAGGTCTGGCTAGCTCAGTTGGTAGAGTATGAGACTCAATCTCAGAGGGTTTGACTCAATCTTGTGGGTTTGAGCCTGTCCTGTCCACTCCTCCCCACAGGTGTGACCCCTCTACACTTTTCTGCTTCCGACCCTCCAACGGAGCAAATAACAAAGTTAGCTGACCTTGGTTGTTATAGCAATAAGTATAAGCAAGAGCCTCTCTGCGTACCATTCCTTGGTATTCACTATAAACATAGGTCTTATCACTCTGAGAACAAAGGGTTTCTGCACAACATGCTGTTAATTTCAGAGAGTTAGAAGGGACCCAGCTAAAAAGTAAAATTACTGAACAGAAAGTTGGTTCTGTTTCACCTCAAACCAGACATCTGAGGAAACTTCGAACAGAGAGCAATAGATATATATACTTATCTATGAAAAAGCTTTGAAAGAGCTTATAAAAAGGCACCTATAACATCTGTGCAAATAACCGTTATTTGCAGATACAGTTCAAAATCTAACTCAGACTGATCTCAAATGCTTCTGCAGTTCATATCAAATAGATAAGCCATCGCTAGACTTCAGCATCCAAAATCATTCTTTGTGCCTTTTACAACTGATCAGTGTTTGTATGTACAGATAATGTTTACTCAACAGCTGCACTCAGAAATTAAATTTGCTCTAATTACTATCTATTTATTAATATACATGAGGCCTAAGCTAAATTTGATGTTGAAGTACAAAGCCCACTGAAAATTACAGACTTTTTTTTAGAATTTCAGGGTGAAACTAATATTACTACTGATTTTTACTAAGAATACCTCATTTCTTTTTTAACTTAGGCATTGTACTCACAAAGCAAACATTTTCTTTTCCCAGAGAAGTTTACTTTTACTAAAATCAGAAGACAACGCAAGTCTGAGAACAGAGAGGAGAGACACAAACTTCACGATAAAAAATAAATAACTATGGTTATTTAGCAAAAGTAAGTTTCCCTCATGGTTGTTTATCTCAATGTGTATAACTCATAAAATAAATAAACTCCCAAACATTCAAAAAGATCACCTGGGTTGCTTTAATTTTAATACATAAAACTGGACTTCAACCAGAGATCTGACTAAGGGGAAGGTGGATAGTTTGTAACACAGTTCACAAAGGATGTTCTATGCAAATAGCAGGAAGGAGACAAAAAGACAGACAAGGAGAGAAGCAGCCAGCCAGGGCAACAAGAGTAACATCATTAGTAGAAAAGAGAGGGCAGAGGCAGGTCAAATAAGGTAGGACAATATTATGAAGAGTTTTGAATACAAAGGCAAGAATCCTGAATTTAGCAGGGATGTGCTGAATTTGAGAGACATACAAGACTGTAGGATGTGCTCAACACCTTGTAGAATTGCATTTGAAGAGCGAATTTTCATCATCAGTGGGACATTGTGCATTAGTAATGACTGCAGAATTAGGTTCCAAGTGTTTTGGAATGTATCTGGAAAGATGATACAGCATGAACGTCAGATTATTATCATTAAATAGAAGTATCTGAACAATATTAAGAAAAGAAAGAAAATGTAAGCTGAACAAAAGGAAAATGTTCCTAATGGTGAATCCTATTAGACTGTTGAAAAGTTTCCATGGGGAAATGGTGGAGTCTTGTTCTTTACAACACAAGACAAACACCAAAGAACATACTATAAGGAACAATCCTAAATTGGCAAAGAAAAGCATTAGATAGCTTACTCGCCATCTTTGATTACTGGTGAAGATGATCTTCATCATCTTTGATTACTATAGAACTGAATAGAGCCAGAGAACAGCACTAAGAAACCACAAATATTCATTTACTAAAAATCTTTTGCTTCATTAATGTTGGTGTGACCTGTGAATATTTAGGCAGTTAAATCTTTGTTACTTTGGCAGAAGCAGAAGTACCATAAATGCTACCAATGGTACCTCTGCAAATATATACTCATGCAAGTGTTCTATTCCAGAACAGACTACGTATCTGTTTAGATAATTTATTCTAGTCTCATGAAATAAGAAACAATAGGTCATAATATAGGTAACATACCAACATAAAAAGATAATACCACGTGCCATGTAACAGGAACATTGAATCAGAATATGATAAATTTGCATGGAAGTGCAATCAAATGTCTGAGAGCAATCCACTGCATTACATTTCTTTATGCCAAATATTAGTTTACACTGATAATCACACTAAAAAAAATTGATAAAATTCCTATTTAATCATTATTGAACAGATTTTTTGGTCAATAATACTTTGTGGCCAATTTTGAAATTTAGCTTCTCAAAGAATAGTATGAAAAATATTTTTTAAAATATTTCTGTGCTAATTAATATCAATTAAAATAGTCAGATGATACAATTTGAAGCAAAAGATGAGTAAGCGTTGGCACAAAGCCCAGTAACTGGAATGTTGTTGTACCTGTGTCCTGGTTCAGGGTGGAGCAGAGCCCACTTTCTGTTCAGGGAGAGAGGCTCTTGCTCACACTTGTTGCTGTGGCAACCAGGGTCAGCTGACCTGTCCACTCCTCCCCACAGGTGCGACCCCCTCCATGGGGTAAACAACCAGGTCAGCTGACCCAAGCTGACCAATCGGGTATTCCATTCCCTCCCATCTGCCCTGCTCAGGATAAAAGCTGAAGGAGCAAAGGAGTCTGGTTGGCTCTTTGTCTTTTCTGTAGTGGCTCTTCTTCAATAGACTGCTTCTTTGATGGCTCTCTTTCCTCAATGACTGACAACTGAGGAGGGCCCTGTCAGCTCATCTGCCTTTTGATTCTGGTCAGGGTGTTCCAGTTCCCATTCGTTGCTAAGTGCAGTCTGGAACTTTCCCAGTGCCTGCCAGTGACATCTCCCTGGGAGCTTGATCTGTTTTTGTATATGTTTATTTATATCTATTTCATTATATTTTTTTTATTAATAGTATTTTATTAGTCTAGTTTTTTTTCTAAATTCTTAACTCTCTTTATCTCTCTTCTTCCTCTCCTTGGAGTGAGAGGTAGGGAGAGCATCTGTCATCTTGTCATTGGCAAACCTGGCCCAAACCATGACAATCTGTATTTGCAGGTTCAGACTCATAAGCCTCAAACAGAAGTATAAAGTGTAAGATGTACTCTTGCTAAGTTGCATTTCATCACTGTCACTCTCCTGATCTATGAAAAGAAAGTTGCAGTCTGCCTTCCATCCTTCAGAAAGAAAAATCTACAGCATCACAAGGAGGTAAGAAGTAGGTACATAGAACTTTTGTTACCCTGTTCTTTAGTTTCAGATCTTTATTTTGATAGCACTCTTCACTAAAATAGCATAAGGAAGGTGAAGTAAAACTCATTTGGTCCTATGCCTGCTCTCAACAAGACAAAGGTACAACAAGGGAAAGAATATGATCAATAGTCAGGACTAAGAATGTTACACAACTGGTGCAAGGGCCTGTTTGCTATTATAGTGGAAAAACTTCACAATGGCACTATATGTGCCATTCATTCCACTTTGGCCTTTTGTAATAATACTTACACATGTACTTCTGAAAATATATTAAGAAAATTCCATGGATCTTCCCTACAAGGGAGGGCAGCTGCCTTAACCATATGGCACTGTTCCTTGTAGCGCACCTGATAATTGTAGCTAATAATCAGTATCTAATGGGACAAGTTCAGCTCTCTTTTATAGTCACTGAATTTCATTTTCCACACCTTCTTTTGAATAGAAGTCTACAGATAGCTTTACTGTCCCCCCCAGAGTTTTTGTATTTGATTTGACAAGCATTATTTTTCCCCCTCAGTTTTTGGTTTTGGTATTTCTCACTGATGTTATGTTTATATTCTGAGCAATGACATAGAAACAGAAAAAAAATCAGATAAATCATTTAAAACATAGGCCCAGACTAAATGTTTTTGACAGTAATTTTCTTATTGCTGTTATCTTCGTTAAGGGTTTTATCAATGATCTCAGCATAGTCCCACAACAATAGCCTCTTCAGGGCAAAATTATTTCAGAAACAAGCAGTCATTTTTAGTTTCTGAATTTCTTTGATTATTGGAATCCTATATTTTTATTTTGAAATATATATTTGTGTTTAAAACCTATTTTTATTACTAAAGAGAAATGTGTAACCCCTATGCATATAGCTGATGACACAAAACTGGGAGGAGTGGCTGACACACCAGAAGGCTGCGCTGCCATACAGCGAGACCTGGACAGGCTGGAGAGTTGGGCAGAGAGGAACCTTCTGAAATTCAACAAGGGCAAGTGTAGGATGCTGCACCTGGGGAGGGATAACCCCATGCACCAGGACAGGTTGGGGGCTGACCTGCTGGAAAGGAGCTCTGCAGAGAGAGACCTAGGAGTCCTGGTGGACAAGTTGACCATGAGCCAACAATGTGCCCTTGTGACCAAGAAGGCAGACAATGGTCTCCTGAGATGCACTAAAAAGAGAGTGTCCAGCAGGTTGAGGGAGGTCATCCTCCCCCTCTACTCTGCCTTGGTGAGGCCACATCTGGAGTACTGTGTCCAGTTCTGGGCCCCTCAGTTCAAGAAAGACAAGGAACTACTAGAGAGAGTCCAGCAGAGGGCTACAAAGATGATCAAGGGACTGGAGCATCTCTCTTATGAGGAAAGGCTGAGCCCTGGGTCTGTTTAGCCTGGAGAAGAGAAAACTGAGAGGGGACCTCATCAATGCTTATAAATATCTAAAGAGGATATATATGTCAAGAGGATGGGGTCAGGCTCTTCTCAGTGGTGCCTGGTGACAGGACAAGGGGCAATGGACCCAAGCTGGAACACAGGAAGTTCCATCTCAACATGAGGGAAAACTTCTTTACTTTGAGGGTGACAGAACACTGGCACAGGCTGCCCAGAGAGGTTGTAGAGTCTCCTTCTCTGGAGACATTCAAAACCCACCTGGGTGCATTCCTGCCCAACCTGCTCTAGGTGAACCTGCTTTGGCAGGGGGGTTGGACTAGATGATCTCTGAAACTCCCTTCCAACCCCTGTCATTCTGTGATAGTGTAACTAAAGGCCAGACACTGAGACGGAGCACTTGAAAGAAGGTAAATAGCATATTCTAATAGATATATTCTTGGTCTCCCTCCATCTCCCACCATGTAAGAAGTGATAATGTTTCAGAAGAACATCTTATGTCCAAGAAAAACTATATAGCAAACTCAAAAGGTCCTCAGTTTATACTGAGGCTAATTTGGTGTTCCTGAAACTATTATTCTACCTGTCTGATGCTGAGCAAACACTAGTTCTCAACATTTAGATTAAAATGTAATTGATTATTTTGGTTAAGAAAAGAGTAGTGAATGTAGCTAATGTAGAGCTAACTGTCCTGTTTCTACTACTTGACTGGAGAGGGGGGAAAAAAAAAAACCCACATCCCATCAAAACATTGGTGGTGTATCAGCCAGTTCTAAGGAAGAAATATTTTAAGTTAAACTGTCATAGTGATAGCCCACCCTGACTTCAGATCAGGACTTCGGAACTCAAAAAGGGATTTGATTCAGGTAATGATTTTGATTTCTGCTTTGTGCATACTGTATGTAATTGACTGTCTGCTGGGTCAGAGTTATGAAGAGATCCACAATAAACGTGCTTTTAGAGAGACATACTTCCTGAGTCGTCATGGAAAATTTCTATTTCTTTATTCCTTCTTTTTCTGAGGCTATAATGCAAATGGAGAAATGCAGATAGAGAAAACATGTTTACTTCTTAATAAAGGGGAAGCATATAGAAATAAAAATAATGTTTCTTGGGTTTTAAAATGAGCCCAGTATATTCTGAGATGTGACTTTGGAATTTGAGTCTAATTCAGAAAGAGCAAGAAATGACATCCTAAAACTAGAGATCAGTGTCCTATTAGTGTGCATAGGCAGATATGATTAATAAAGCTTATGTTTATATATCTTTTTATTACGGAATCACGGAATCTTCAGAGTTGGAAGGGACCTCTAGAGATCATCTAGTCCAACTCCCCTGCTAGAGCAGGGTTGCCTAAAGCACATCCCTCGGGGCTGCATCCAGGCGGGTCTTGAAAATCTCCAGAGAAGGGGACTCCACAACCTCCCTGGGCAGCCTGTTCCAGTGCTCTGTCACCCTCACCGTAAAGAAGTTTTTCCATGTATTTGAACGGAACTTCCTATGTTCTAGCTTGTGCCCATTGCCCCTTGTCCTGTCGCTGGGAACCATTGAAAAGAGCCTGGCTCCGTCCTCCTTAAACCCACCCTTTAGATACTTGTAAACATTAATCAAGTCCCCCCTCAACCTTCTCTTCTCCAGGCTAAAGAGTCCCAGCTCTTTCAGCCTTTCCTCATAAGGGAGGTGCTCCAGTCCCACAATCATCTTGGTTGCCCTACGCTGGACTCGCTCCAGTAGTTCCCTGTCCCTCTTGAACTGGGGAGCCCAAAACTGGACACAGTACTCCAGTTGTAGCCTCACCAGTGCAGAGTAGAGGGGGAGAATGACCTCCCTCGACCTACTGGCCACAGTCTTCCCTATGCAGCCCAGGATGCCATTGGCCTTCTTGGCGACAAGGGCACACTGCTGGCTCATGGATAATTTGCTGTCTACCAGGACCCCCAGGTCCTTCTCCTCAGAGCTGCTTCCCAGCATGTCCGCCCCTAACCTATACTGGTGTTTGGCATTCTTCCTTCCCAGGTGCAGGACCCTACACTTGCTTTTGTTGAACCTCAGTAGGTTCTTCTCTGCCCAGCTCTCCAGCCTGTCCAGGTCACGCTGGATGGCAGCACGGCCCTCTGGAGTGTCGGCCACCCCTCCCAGCTTGGTATCATCAGCGAACTTGCTGAGGATACACTCTGTCCCCTCATCCAGGTCGTTGATGAATATACTGAACAAAATTGGTCCAAGTATTGACCCCTGAGGGACACCACTCGTTACAGGCCTCCAACTGGACTCTGTGCCGCTGATCACAACCCTCTGAGTTCTGTCACACAGCCAGCTCTCGATCCACCTCACTGTCACCTCATCTAGCCCATACTTCCTCAGTTTCCTAATGAGGATGTTATGGGAGACAGTGTCAAAAGCCTTGCTAAAGTCAAGGTAGATGACATCTACGGCTCTCCCCTCATCCAGTCATCCAGTTATAACATCATAGAAAGCTATCAGATTGGTCAGGCATGATTTGCCCTTGGTAAATCCATGTTGACCACTTCCAATGACTTCCTGTTCCTCAACATGTTTGGAGACGACATCCAGAATGAGTCGCTCCATTACCTTCCCAGGGACAGAGGTGAGACTAACTGGCCTGTAGTTCCCTGGGTCCTCCTTCTTGCCTTTTTTAAAGATTGGAGTGATGTCAGCCTTCCTCCAGTCCTCCGGCACCTCTCCTGTTCCCCATGACCTTGCAAAGACAATGGAGAGCGGTCTAGCGATAACATCTGCCAGCTCTCTCAGCACTCGCGGGTGCATCCCGTCAGGGCCCATGGATTTATGAATGTCCAGCTTGGCCAAGTGGTCTCTGACCCGGTCCTCCTCAACTAAGGGAAAGTCTTCCTCTCTCCAGACCTTCCCCCTTGCCTCCAGGGTATGGGATGTGTGAGGGACGGCTTTATCAGTGAAGACCGAAGAAAAGAAGGCATTCAGTAACTCTGCCTTCTCTGTGTCTTCCACCACTAGGGCACCCGTCTCATTCATCAGTGGACCTATATTTTCCCTAGTTTTCCTTTTTCTGTTGATATACTGGAAAAATCTCTTCTTGTTGTCTTTAACTGCAGTGGCCAAGCTGAGTTCTGATTGAGCTTTGGCCCTTCTAACTTTCCCCCTGCATAGCTTTGTTATATCTTGATAATCCTCATAAGTTGCTAAGCCCCTTTTCCAGAGAATGTAAGCCTTCCTTTTTTTCCTGAGGTCCAGCCAAAGCTCTCTATTTAGCCAGGCTGGTCTTCTTCCCCGTCAGCTCGTCTTTCGGGACATGGGGATGGCCTTCTCCTGTGCTTCTAAGAGCACCTGCTTGAAGTATGACCAGCCTTCCTGGGCACCTTTGCTCTTCAAAGCTGCCTCCCAAGGGACACTCTCAACCATGCTCCTAAACAGGTTAAGGTCTGCCCTTCGGAAATCCAAGGTGGCAGTTCTGCTGGCTCCCCGCCTTGCCTCTCCAAGAATTGAAAATTCTACCATTTCATGGTCACTGTGCCCAAGACGACCTCCAACCTTTACGTCCCCCACAAGACCTTCTCTGTTAACAAACAGTAGGTCCAGTAGGGCACTTCCCCTAGTTGGTTCCTTCACCAGCTGTGTTAGGAAGTTGTCTTCCACACACTCCAGGAACCTCCGGGACTGTTCCCTCTCTGCTGTGTAGTATTCCCAGCGGACATCCGGGAAGTTGAAATCCCCCACAAGAACAAGGGCAGATGATCGCGAGACCTCTGCCAGCCGCTTATAGAATACTTCATCGGTTTCTACATCCTGATTAGGGGGTCTATAACAAACTCCCATCATGATATCTGCCTTGTTGGCCTTCCCCTTGATTTTTATCCATACACACTCAACACTGTCATTCACACTGTTGAGTTCTAGACATTCAAAACCGCCCCTAACATAGAGGGCCACCCCACCACCTCTCTTCCCTTGCCTATCTCTTCTGAAAAGCTGGTAGCCATCAATTACAGCACTCCACTTGTGTGTGTCTTCCCACCACGTTTCTGTGATGGCAACCACATCATAGTTTCCCTGCTGCACGATGGCCTCCAGCTCGTCCTGCTTATTCCCCATGCTGCGTGCATTAGTGTAGATGCACTTCAGTTGGGTTAATTGTCCTGCCACTTTCTTGGGGGGACAGGCCCTGATTTGCACCTGATCATTCTCGGACACTACTGTAGTTACCAAATTATCACTACTCCTTGTGTCTATGCTGCCACACAATTCACTATCCCCCACCATCGCTGAGACAGGCTGCAAGACCTTGCTATCACTTATACCCATGAGCACTGCTATGTTGCTCCCAGGCACCACTTTTTTGATCCTGGTTTCATCCCCATCCCCCTTCAAACCTAGTTTAAAGCCTTGTGAATAAGCCCTGCTAATTCTTGTCCCAGTCTCTTTCTTCCCCTTCGGGTTAGGCTTCCCCCGCCTGTTGCCAGCATGCCTGGTTTCCTGTAGATCAGCCCATGTTCAAAAAAGCCAAAGTCCTGCCGGACGCACCAGTCGCGGAGCCAGGAGTTAATTTGCTGGCTCCTCCTATTTATCCCCTCGTCTACCCCTGCAAATGGTGGGATAGAGGAGAACACTATTTGTGCTCCCGATCCCTTAACCAGCCGTCCCAGGGCCCTAAAGTCATTCTTCATTGCCCTCAGACTTCTGGTACCTACTTCGTCACTGCCTACCTGAAATATCAGTAGCGGATAGTAATCTGATGACTGGACCAGGGAAGGGAGTTTTCTCCGTATGTCCTTAATTCTGGCCCCAGGGAGGCAGCTGACTTCCCTGTGGGATGGGTCCGGTCTACAGATAGGGCCCTCTGTTCCCCTCAGAAGGGAGTCACCTACTACAATAACCCTTCTTTCTTTCTTTGTTGAGGATGTCCTGAGGTGTGGGGGTGAGTGACTAGCACTGGGCATTTCACTGGATGGATCAGCTTCTCCATCCTCAGTCGCCTGGTCCTCAATTTCCAGAGCCTCATACCTATTACGTAAGGGCAGTTGGGATGGTGAGGGGGGCCGTGAGAGGTTTCGCTTACCTCTCCGGGGAGGGATCTGACTCCACTCCCCCTTATCCCTTGAGTCCTCTCCTTCTGCCTGGTGACAGGAGGGAAGTGGGTCATCCACTTCTGATAGAGCCTCTTCCTGCTACCTTTGCCTCAGGGTATGGCTCCACCAATCTATTTCGTTTTCACAGTTCCTAATACTACTTAACCTTTCTACCTCTTCCTTCAGTTCAACCACCTTCCTGAGCAGATCATTTACTTGATCGCACCGTATGCACACAGTGTCTCTGGAACCCTGTGGGAGCAGTGCCAGACTCAGGCATTCATTGCAGCCCGAGACCTGCACAGCCACATGCTTGCAGGGGAGCTCAGTCTGAGTTCCCACGTTCTTCCTCGCAGAAGCTTTTGACTGTTTTGCAGCCATGTTCTTTTCTCGTGCCGGGAGATGGAGGATCTCTGCTGTCCGCTTCCCTTGCGCCCTGAGCCGGTGCCCTTGCACGCCGATGTTCCTCTGCTTGTGGTTGCCCAGCTTCTGCTTAGCTTAGACTCAAGGCTTCCAGTGACCCACCGTACGAAATGCTGCTCCTTGTTTGTTCGCTCGCACTGCGGTGCCGCCCTGGGTGACCCACGCAGGTTACCCGCGTGCTGGGTGCGTAGCGGCCGGCCGCTGCGCTCCGGGACCACCCGTTTAGAGCTGCCGCGTGTGACGCTGACTCCGCCCCTGCCGCGCCAGCAGCCCGCCCCCGAGCTGCCGGTTTCGGCACGAGCTAGCCGCCTTTCCTGGCTACAAGAGCCCTCGAAAGAGCCCTCAAAAGAGCCCTTTGCCGGCCTTATCCGCCGCGATCCCCTTCCCCAGTGAGGCCTTACCTGCACTGAAGCTGGTCTCCACGGCGAGATTGGATCTGGATTTTTAAAAACTCCAGTGACTGTAACAAAACATTAAGAAAAGCATTTTATGACATTGCTACCATTTCAATATATTGTTCTGATAACAAAAAAGCTGATGTGATTTTAGCCCACTGTCCTGGTTTGAGGTAAAACAGAACCAATTTTCTGTTTTGTAATTTTACTTTTTAGCTGGGCCTCTTCGAACCGACTAAAGTATGAAATTAACAGCATATTGTTCAGAAACTGATCACTCTGAGTGATAAGACCTGATTATACCAAGGAATGGTACACAGAGAGGCTCTTGCTTAGACTTATTGCTATAGCAACCAAGGTCAGCTAATTTCGCTGTTTGCTTCATTAGAGGGTCAGAAGTGGAGAAGCGCAGAGGGGTCCCACCTGCAGGGAGGAGCGGACAGGACAGGTGACCCAAAACTGACCAACAGGGTATTCCATCCTATATGCATCACGCTCGGTATAAAAGCTGAGGGGATCAAAGGGGCAAGGCTGCTCTGGCTCGCTTTTTCTTCAATGACTGGTGTCTGAGGACCCTGTCTGTTCGTCTGCCTTTGATCCCGATCCGAGCATTCCTGACTCCAGATGCGGAATCCAGCTCCTGTCTGTCGCTGAGTCCAGTCTGGGACTTTTCCTGTGTCTGCTGGTGACGCGATTGTCATCCTGGGAGCTGGATACGGGTTTGTATATATTGTATACTTTTTTCTTTAATTTTTATTATTCTGTTATTTACTGTTTTCTTATTATTATTTACTATTTTTTATTTATTATTATTTTCATTAAAGTAGTTTAGTTCTTTTTCTAAACTTGTAAATCTCCTTATCTCTTCCTCTCCTCTCTGAGGAGAGAGAGGGGGGAGGGCCATCTGTCATTCTGATTGGCCAATCTGGTCAAAACCATGACATGCACCTTTAAATTCTCCATATTCTGTACTATGCACATGTGGAGGTTATCTTGAGGGTTGTAAATTTATCTCACCTTTTACTGCTTCTATGATGGTTAAGCATGCATAAAATGCACTACAATTTTGGTCTTGTGATTCTTGTCACACTTGGAAAAGTCTTTAAATAATAATTCCAACAATATATGGGTCTTCCTAGTCACATAAAGAAGGGCATAATTTTCACATATTTATGAGAGCCTGTTTATTAAATGCACTAAACCAATTTGGAGTTGTTGGCTGGTGTGACAGATAGCCATATAACCTTATGGCATGAGCAATCTACATTCAGAGATACTTCACTAATGTAAGAAAAAGATCATCCTCCAGTATTTGAATAAGAGGAGCAGAAATGTCAAAAGGTGTGTGGAAGAGAGAGGTATGAGCTTCACTGAGACTCAGTGAGAGAGCAAAATATACAATAAGCTGTGTGAAAATCAGATCAAAAAAAATCAGTAAAAAAAAGATACATGCAAAAGGTTCACGGGAGTGTCTCAGACTATAAAATATTACAGAAAAAACCCTACATACGCAGTTTACACTGAATTCTACAGGACAAGGGACTCTATGCACTTACAGCTTAAAAGAAAGCTTCATTTTAAATTTCAGGGAAATATTTGATCCATCAAATATTAATGAAACATACATTGAAAGTAGCCAAAAGAAACCCTGTTTTAATTACATTCACTGAGGCAATTACATTCACATTTTGGCCCCAAAAATAATAAAATTATCGATGTCCTATAAAATTCATAAGTTTAAGATATCTTCAGTTTTTAGAATTGAAGGATCACATTGATTTATGTGCTTTATATTAATATAATTTCTCTACTGTTTTTTCATACAAAACTTTTACTCATGATCTTAATGAGTTTTTAACCATTGCTATCCTGTATGCAGTTTCCATTACTTCAGTGAGAATTATTTATCCAATGGCAAAAAGCATGAGAATTGACATCCTGGATCAAGTCATCCTGACTCTATTGCTGGCCAGCGTTATTTACATCCAAGGAAAATCTGTTTAGCACTAGAATTGATCATCATGAAGTTACTAGTCCAGAAGGAAAGTTTCTTGATTTTACTTGCTGACGAGTTATATGTACAACATATCACTTTTCATATAACATAACTGTGACTACTCAAGTTGTCCATTAGCATACCTAATACTTTGCTGGAGTGTTGTCCTGATTATTTCTTACAAAAGTGAGTTTCACATATTATGTAGCTTTTTTTTTAAGAAATACTAATAATACTGTTCTAAAAAACTATAGTTTTGGCTATGATTTCATCTATTAAGTGTAAATTGCCTTCTTTTTATGGCAGGAGTTACTAAATAACCCATGTAGCTCTGTGTCTTCTTTTGTTTATACTGTAAATAATGCTCATACTTTTAAAAAATGCTAATTTTTACTAGTTGCATCTGTGATGTCGAACAGGAAATTAAATGCTCTTCATGAAACTTGTTAATTGTAGCTTCATGGGACACATTGTTTCAGCCTTGCAACTGTACATAGGTATTTTGAATAAGATTATTTAAAGGAGCAGTTAAAAACTTAACATTAGAGAAATGGAATACAGGCATATAAAATGACGTGAATGTTGAAATTTGTATATTTAAAAGAAAAGCTAGGTGCCCAAGCATGCAACCTTTACAAGCATAAATACATCTTATATGAATACACCCTATAAGTTTGTACTTACACTGCTACAGATCTGAAGTAACTCCTCTGACCTTAATAGGTTTACTTCAAGATGTACCCCTTGTACAGATGAGAGAAGAATTTAGCCTTTTAACCTCAATCAAACTCCATATGCAAGTAATATATCATGAAAGTCAGGATAGCAGAATCAGGTCTTCCATATAAAACGTTATTGTTAGAGAAATGTTTAGACAGTGATTTTTCAGAGTAGTCTTTAAATCTGTAACTGGGCTTAATTAAGTCAGTAGCAGTCTTATTATTTCCTAGTGCTGTCCCTGGACAGAATGCTGACTTTAGAATAACTCTGGGGGTATAGTTCTCAGAGTTTGTTTAGTTAAGTAAATCTCAGTACCCCCAGCTTTTGCCCCAACAACGTTCTTCTAGTCTTTAAAATACATGCTGGAATACAGAACGAGGTTTTGTCTGTGTGTGTTTGCAATGGTCTGTCTTTGAGGCCTTCCTCAGGTTGAAGAAGGAATAGAAAAATGTTAGTTTTCAGTTCATGACTTGAAGTCCCAACAGCCAAAACATCACCTTTAACTCAGATTCTGGTTTTGAGCGTCATTTGCTATCAATTCTTCTTTCATTTTACAGCTTTCATACTGCTGCCACACTATCAGTACTTCCACTTATCCTATTTTTGCGAAGCATCAGATTCTTTCTGAGGAACCTCACAGTGATCCAGATCGTGCAACTGACTTTTGAGCAGAACCTCCTGTTGAAGTCAGTGGTGAATTCTTGTTAAAAATCAGTGGCATAATTTGACCCAACATGAGTGAATAGGACTTTGAGAAAAGCAATAAATGAATGACAGCTTAATGCAAAAATTGATGTTTTGCATGGGGCCCTAAAAGATGAGCACTAACGTGTATGCATGGTCTTCATTTTTTTGAATAAATACTTTTCAGTTACATAGAAAAAGAAAATCTGGTTTTATGTGGATTGAGAAACAGAAAGAAAAAACAAACTAATGTCAATTATCTGTTAAGAGATTTTGCCACATTTCATTCCTTAAATGTTTTGCTTAGTACAAAAATGTAATTATCAATTTTTTTTATTTATAAGTATAATTTACATTTTATATGTTCATAAACCATTTCTAATTTCAAACAATTTCACAACTGACACACTGATAATATTACATTTACTGGCATTTTTATTTGCATTATGTTGCAATATCTTTCTATTAACTACCATAAAAATACCACCTTATATGAAAGACTGTTTTGACTTTGGTTTAAAAATTATAAACAAGACTGACAAATGTTGCTTTTGGTATATTGCAGTTTCATTTCTTAAGATTACTTTTAAATTTTAACAACTGATGGTATTTGTGAAAGTTACAAAACTCACAATAATGTAACAACAAAATTATTGACTTATTCTAGAAGTTATTAGATTCAATCCAACACAAGAACCATCAGAATACCTAAACCAGTGATTTTAAAAGATTAATTTGGAAATTCAGCTTTGATACAAGATGTATCCAGATGCAATACATTTTAAAAACATATTTTTGTCCTGGTTTGAGGTAAAACAACCCATTTTCTGTTCAGTAATTTTACTTTTTAGCTAAACCTCTTCTAACTAAGCTCTCTGAAAATTAACAGCATATTGTGCAGAAACTGTTCATTTTCAGAGTAATAAGACCAAGGAATGGTACGCAGAGAGGCTCCTGCTTATATTTATTGCTATAACAACCAAGGTCAGCTAACTTTGCTATGTGCTCCATTGGAGTGTTGGAAGTGGAAGAGTATAGAGAGATCGCACCCGCAGAGAGGAGCGGACAGGACAGGTGACCCAAAACTGACCAACAGGGCATTCCATCCCATCTGCCCCATGCTCAGTATAAAAGCTGAGGGAGCAAAGGGTCAGCTCTCTTTCTTCAATGGCTGGTGTCTGAGGAGGACTCTGTCTGTCTACTCTGTCTAAAATAGCTTAGTTTCTTCTAAACTCATAAGTCCATCTCTCTATCTCCCCCCTCTCCTTGGAGAGGGAGGTGGGGGAGAGCATCTGTCGTTTGGCTCAGTGGCCAGTCTGGCCCAAACCACAACAATTCTTAACTTGTGAGTTTTCTCACTTTTACTCTTCCGATTTTCTCTCCCATCCAAACTTGGGGGAGTGAGCAAGCAGCTATGTGGTCCTTGTTGCTGGCTGGGGTTAAAACACAACACTAAACTAAAAGATTAATCAAATTGAATTAAGGGCATTATCCTCTTAAATGCTGACAGGCATGTATGGGGCATTGAGCACCTCTCTAGGAAGCCTGTTCCAGTGTTTGACCACCCTCTTGGTAAAGAAATGCTTCCTAATGTCCAGTCTGATCCTCCCCTGACACAGGTTTGAGCCATTCCCCTGTGTCCTGTCCCTGGATCCCAGGGAGAAGAGCTCAGCACCTCCCTCTCCACGTCCCCTCCTCAGGAAGCTGTAGAGAGCAATGAGGTCGCCCCTCAGCCTCCTTCTCTCCAAACTAGACAAACCCAGAGTCCTCAGCCACTCCTCATAGGACATGCCTTCCAGTCCTCTCACCAGTTTTGTTGCCCTCCTCTGGATGCAATCTTACCTTCACATCCTACTTAAATTGTGGGGCCCAGAACTGCACACAGTACTCAAGGTGAGGCCGCACCAACGCTAAATACAGCAGGATCATCACCTCTCTTATCCGGCTGGTTATGCTGTGTTTGATGCACCCCAGGATGCGGTGTGCCCTCCTGGCTGCCAGGGCACACTGCTGACTCCTATTGAGCCTGCTGTCAACCAGCACCCCCAGATCCCTTTCTGTGGGGCTGCTCTCCAGCCGCTCCTCTCCCAGTTTATACTTGTGCCTGTTGTTACTCCGTCCCAGGTGCAGAATCCAGCATGTGTGCTTGTTAAATTTCATGCCATTGATGATTGCCCAGTGCTCCAATCTATCTAGATCCCTCTGCAAGGACTCTTGTCCCTCAGGAGAGTCAACAGCACCTCCCAGTTTAGGATCCTCAGCAAACTTGCTAATGATGCATTCAGCTCTTGCATCGAGATTGTTGATATATATATATATTTTGAATAGGACTAGCCCTAGAATTGAGCCCTAAGGAATGCCGCTGGTGACTGGTTGCCAGCCAGATGTAGCCCCATTCACTACAACCCTTTGAGCCCTGCCCTTCAGCCAGTTCTTCACCCAGCGCACTGCATACCTGCTCATCTCACAGTTGGACAACTTGTCCAGAAGGATGCTGAGAGGGACAGTACCAAAAGCCTTACTAAAATCCAGAAAAATTACATCCACCACCTGCCCTCCATCCACTAGATGTGATTAAGAAGGGAAATTCCTTTTTTTTTATTATTTTGGAATTTATGTTTGGAAGAATCTTTTTTATGAGTAAAAATGGCCACATTTAATAGCCACAGCAATTTCAAACTTGCTTTTATAAAGTCTAGGGACTCTTCTCTTTGTGCCAAAGTCCAATGGAGGGAAAATCAAATGTCCTCAACAAAAGGATGCAACCTTAAAATTAAGGCTTATCTGCATGGAATAATAGATGTGTTTTTAAAAGTGCAGGCTTGAGTTCAAGTTCTGCTCATATACATTACCAAAGTATTTTTAAAATTAGCAGCAATTATTGTGACTGAAATCACTTTTTAAAATAAACAAATACATTATCTTTCTTCTTCATTGGTCTAGGCTGAGAATCTGCCAACTTTCTTCATGGGGGAATCAATAGCATTGCTTAAATTATTCATCATCACAGTAGAAAGAATCTTGCCCTTGACTACTCGGCCACATTTTATCTACACTAGCCACTGATTTTGATTTTATTTCTATTGCCCAAACTGACAGAATGGATGTCTGAAGTGGATACATAATTTGGGGAAACGAAAAACAGTGGCTCTTAGCTTTTTACTTAACCTAAACAAGAATACATCTGCACAAAGAAACTAAGGCTGAAGTTACATTTCATATATTTTCTCTGTATTAAGATGATTTTTTTCTTGTTTTTAGTGGTTATGATATTATAACTTAGGTTGTTAGCTATGCTAGTTAGCATGCTCAATTATCTTTTGTGTGTGTGTCATTTTTAACACGTCAATTTCTTTTTTCCCTCCCATTTAAAACTGTCCCTGATTCTTGTCTCTATGGGAAATAAGGACATCTGTTCTCTAGAACACAAATGTAAAATAATCTATCCAAGTTTAAAAACTAAATATAAAAAGACATTTTCCCATTATTGTTATTATTTTTTTTCATTTTAAAATCTATTAAAATCTGATATTCCCATGTTTAAATCCTGCACCATATTTTCTTAAAAGTCTTATAATCCAGTTATTTTTTCCTTTATACACTGGGTTTGTTGCTCAGTGTGCATGCACTTGCAGCCATGCAACTTGATTAGACAGGAGACTACATTGCATCAGAGCCCCATTCATATATGAGAAAAGGAATCCAGCCTTCAACTTCCATGAAACAATATTAGAACATGGAGAGATATAATTTAATAACAATAAACCCAAAACTTTTTATTTCGTTTTTCCAGAAGAAAATCAAAAGATTTCAGCAAACCCAGAAATTTTCAATGGTAATTTTCTTCCTTGAGCTTTATTCCCAATCACTTTGATTCCCGTGTTCTTCTCTTTTGGCCTGATTCTGAAAGGGCATAATAAATGCCTTCAGTGAAAGTAAGAATCCCTCAATAATAGGCAGGTTAGAACATTTAATATATAAAAAAACCCCAGAAACTGTTAGCTCTACATTAGCTACATTCATTTCTGATTTTTAAATTTATATTTCAAGCCAATGTTTGTATTCCTACTACTCCCACGATGGTACCTAAGCAGTAAATACTATCACAATAGGTCTCTATCATGTATGTTTCTCAAAATCAGTGTGCAATTGCACTATCAAGATTTATCTTTAGAAAACATTTTATTTGAAGATTTAACTCTAGGCATAAGAAACACCTGGAATCAAATGACTATATAATCATAAAAATTTAGAGATTGAAAAAAAGATCTAAAAGTTGATTTAGTCAGTCCTCTGAAGTAACCTACAATGGGTTCTCTAGAGCACTGGTCTCCAAAGTAGGATGCACGCACCCCAGGAGGTGTGTAAGATGATCCGCTGGAGTGCAGGAAAAAAATATTAAAACTTCTACTTATATTTATTTTTATCTAAAAAAATAAGAAAGAAATTAAGCTTTACTAATATTTAATATATGGATTGACACTGGCACCCTCACTCGGTCTATATGTCAGACATGACATGTACGGTACACGAGGTATCCTGAGGGAAGAGTGGGTGTTCCACAACGCAAAGGAGTTCGCCCTCACTCGTTCATTTGCTTTCAGCGTATTGCAATGTATTGCTGTTCACGTGTGCCCACTTAAGTGGATTTATGGATTATAGAATCTAGTTTTAACTAAGCTAACCCTCTCAAAACAGACAAGTGGCTTAAAAAGATTCCTGCAAAGAAACTGCGGATTGAAGATAATACTGATAATGCAAGCACAAGGGAACAACAAGAAAATGGCAGAGCTGACACTTCTCCTACTTCTAGTATGAGTCCTTTATCGAAGTAAAAAGAATGACAACCTAATATAATCTGACGAGAACTTGGTCCCAAAAAATTGAAATTATCAGTATCAAAATAAACTGAACTTAGAAACAGACCTTTGAAGCACTGCATCACAAAGTGTTAAACCAAAATTTTCAAAAATAATGAAGCATAGTCTTGAAACATAGCTCTCAAAAAAAAAAACATTATTAATAATAATATTTTTGAGGGGAAAGCCAAAAGATTTTTTGAACCGTTAATAAACAAAATATTTTTTTAATTGAAAATATTGTTTATACCATCTTTATCTCATCCTTGTAAAATTTTTTTTATGATTTATAATGTACAGTACATATATATAATTTATAAATAAATAAATATACATATATTGGGGTGCACACAAAAAATTTGTACTGATATATGATAATTTTGATACATGATTCTATGATTTACATGATAAAAAAAGTTTGGAGACCACTGCTCTAGAGTATTCTACACTCTAGATTTAAATGACTCAGACAATGGAGTCACCGTCATTTCCTTTTAATCTGTTCCAGTCTACCTCTACAGCCTACAAACTCCTGTGCTCAGTTTCTTCTCATTTACTTTTCCTAGGTACACAGACCATCATTTCAGTACTGCTTTAATATTACATTCTATTTTCAGTTATATTGACCAAGACGTTGAGGTGCTGGAGTGGGTCCAGAGAAGGGCAATGAAGCTGGTGAGGGGTCTGGAGAACAAGCCTTATGAGGAGCGGCTGAGGAAGCTGGGGTTGTGTAGCCTGGAGAAAAGGAGGCTGAGGGGAGACCTTCTCGCTCTCTACAACTACCTGAAAGGAGGTTGCAGAGAGGGGGATCAGTCTCTTCTCCCAAGTAACAAGTGATAGGACAAGAGGAAATGGCCTCAAGTTGTGCCAGGGGAAGTTTAGACTGGATATTAGGAAAAATTTTTACACCGAAAGAGTTATTAAGCATTGGAACAGGCTGCCCAGGGAAGTGGTTGAGGCACCATCCCTGGAGGTATTTAAAAGACAGGTAGACATAGTGCTCAGAGATATGGTTTAGTGCTGGTTTTTGTCAGAGTTAGATTGATGGTTGGAGTAGATGACCTGAAAGGTCCCTTCCAACCTAGGCAATTCTATGATTCTATTCTACAGAAAACTCTGGACACGTACAACGAAGGAGCAGTTGACACTATGCAAGCTTTTGTCAGCTTGGATTACTCCCTACCTCAACATGAACATGCTTTTGATTACCAATTAGCTCAGTTAGTTCTCTCAAGCTTTCCTCCTGAATCAATCCCTCCATTCTGTGTTACCAGTTTTCCTTTTTTCCATTTTGGCAAACAGCCAAACTCTCACCCAGCTGCTCACTCACTCCCCCTCCTCAGTGGGATGGGGGAGAAAATAGGATGAAGCTTATGGGCTGAGACAAAGACGGGGAGATTGCTTACCAGTTACTATTGCAGGCAGAACAGACTCAACCTGGGGAAAATGAATTTAATTTATTGCCAATTAAATTAGATTCTGGTAGTGAGAAACAAAGAGAAACATTCAAATAACACTTTTTCCTCCTCCCCTTCTCATGATCAACTTCACTCTGGACTCCTCTACCCCCCTCCCCCAGTGGCGCAGGGGGGATTGGGGGTGGGGTACACAGAGGTTTCTCTCTCTGCTGCTCCTTCCTCATGCTTTTCCCTGCTTGAGCATGGGCTCTCTGTTGGTTGCATTCCTTCAGGAAATATCCAACTGCTCCAACATTAGTCCTCCATGGGCTGCAGGGAATATCTTCTCCAGCACCATGGAGCATGTCTTCTTCCTCCTCTGACCTTGGTGTTCCCTCTGCTGTTTCTCCCTCATTTTGTTCCCTCCTCCTCTCTCTCCATAAACTTTGCTGATTGGCTCAGCTTTGTCCTGTGGTGAATCTGTTACCAAATCAGCTCAAACCAGCTGTGTCTGATACAGGGCAGCCCCTGATCTCTTCTTACAGAGGCCACCACTGCAGCCCCCGTACTGCCAAAATCTTGACACATACACCCAGTACACCTTTGAATCTCATCAATTTGACTCACTACATCTTTTTGAACTACATGCTGTATTCTCGGTACTGTCTAATATTGCCATGTGGAGATTATCAGTTCCCAATATGATGCTTTTCTATATCCTGCATAAAAAACATTGCTGCTACTTTTTTAACAAATCATATTTTAACCTTGTATCCAATTTTCTGCCCACTTTCACCCTCAGGTCTCTTACTATTACTTAGCATCTATTTCCATTGAATAACTGTGTTTATATTTTTTTTCTCCCACATATCCATTACCTTGTATATTTTTCCATGTTTAATCTTATATTTTGATTTCTAGACAATATTGCTAATCTGTCTTGGTTAGTTTTATTCTTTCTCTTCTTCCCACAAGCACTTACAGCATCACCAAATACAGTAACTTGAGTTGTTTTATTTGTACTCTCCAAATTGTTATTCAGTATTCATAGAAATAGGTAATAAATTTCCCTAAAATTATTAAACAACATTCTTTTATCTAAATCGGAGAGATATGGATTTGATGGGTGGACTGTTCGGTGGATAAGGAATTGGTTGCATGGTCGCATCCAGAGGTAGTGGTCAACGGCTCAGTGTCCAGATGGAGATCAGTGATGAGTGATGTCCCTCATTGCAGGGGGGTTGGAGTAGATGATCTTTAAAGGTCCCTTCCAACCCAAATCATTCTACGATTCTAATTATATAAGCATTTTTGGAAAAATGACATTGTTAATTTGTAAATTTATTAGAGCATTAAAAGTATATATTCCTTTGTTCATTTTTCATAGAATCATAGATTGTGTTGGTTTGGAAGGGACCTTTAAAGGTCATCTAGTCCAAGCCCCCTGCAGTCAGCAGGGACATCTTCAACTAGAGCAGGTTGCTCAGAGCCTCATCCAGCCTGGCCTTGAATGTCTCCAGGGATGGGGCCTCCACCACCTCTCTGGGCAACCTGTTCCAGTGCCTCACCACCCTCAGTGTAAAGAACTTCTCCCTAATGGCTAATCTAAACCTGCCCTGCTCTAGTTTAAACCCATTGCCCCTCGTCCTATCGCTACATGCCCTTGCAAACAGCCCCTCCCCAGCTTTATTGTAGGCCCCCTTCAGGGACTGGAAGGCTGCTATAAGGTCTCCCCGGAGCCTTCTCTTCTCCAGGCTGAACAACCCCAACTCTCTCAGCCTGTCCTCATAGGAGAGGGGCTCCAGCCCTCTGATCGTCTTCGTGGCCCTCCTCTGGACCCCCTCCAACAGGTCCATGTCCTTCTTGTGCTGAGGGCTCCAGAGCTGGATACAGTACTCCAGGAGGGGTCTGACCAGAGCAGAGTAGAGGGGCAGAATCACCTCCCTCGATCTGCTGGCCACGCTTCTTTTGATGCAGCCCAGGATGCAATTGGCCTTCTGGGCTGCAAGCACACACTGTTGGCTCATGTCCAGCTTTTCATCCACCAATACCCCCAAGTCCTTTTCCGCAGGGCTGCTCTCTATCACATCATCCCCCGGCCTGTATTGATAACGAGGATTGTCCCAACCCAAGTGTAGGACCTTGAACTTGGCCTTCTTGAACTTCATAAGGTTTGCTCTGGATGGCATCCTGTCCTCTGGCCTTTTAGGTGAACTGGTCATATTACACCTGAGACTTCAAATATCCTCTGGTCTTTAACATTCTGTTTACTTAATGGCTAGTTAAATACAGACTTGGGCTTGATTTCAGGTAACAAAACCACAGGGATGAAGACATAGAAAGAACAGGTCAAAATCAGTTTGAAAACTCAGCATACACAAACTTGGATCCATTAATGAGCAATTTTAATTTGCTGCATGATAGGCCCAACCTAGTTCTTATTTATACGAGCTGCCTCATTTAAACCAGGGAAACACCTTATGTAAGTGATGACTGGGAGCTTACAGGATTGAACTCTATACTTTAGTACTAGTATGTACAATGTCTTTTGATTTGGCAGATATTTTGGCCTACGTTCCTACAGATACTTTGGTGTATATTGTTTGCAAAAACACGGGTTAAATACAACAAAAATTAATTTTTCTTAGGTCAGCATGGAATAATATTATAAGCTAAATGTAACAAATTAAACATTTGTATTAAATATATTATCTTATGTTTATCATGTATACAGCAAGTGTGTGCATTTGTATACTGTACATTATTAGCAAAATTTGCTCAAGTGGCTGACTTTCATTTACGTTAACTGGCATACCTTTTTTCCTTCAATGATATTCTATTTGTTGTGCAGATACTGAGGCGCATAGACAAAACTAATATTTCTAAGCAAAATGTATCCCGTTTATGTTCAAAATAGGCTATTTCACTGGGGGAAATTTTGTTTCAGTATCATCTATCAACAGTGTTTAGAATAAGAGCAGTATCTTTCAAATCCAGCATTTGCAAGTCACCATTTGTCATTAAACATAACCATATGTTTAAGAGATTTGTAATAATAGTCTTTAATTAAACTGGGGACTGTTAGAGGGTTTCTGTTGCCCTTTGAAGTTCTTAATTATTAGTTGCATCCAGCCTTTCATAGCAGACTTAAGGTTAAACTACATAATTAAAATAAACTTCCAAGAGAAATATAAAGACTTTACATGTTTTAATTAAATTTTTGAGTGTCAAGGTTTTAAAAACAACAACATATGTTTTGATTTTCTTATGATAGCATACTAGAATGCTACATACTTTAGACAAAATATTGGTAGCTTTTTATAGGAATAATAGCTAAGCATGATGCATGTAAATGACCGATTTTCTATGTATGAATGGTTGAAGTGCTAATTAAATAGTTGGTATTCAAGTCTGTGCTCATCCATTGTTTAGTGACATACAAATTGAATGTGTGCCAGCAGACATTTTAAGTTGAACGCTTTCTCCTCTATGCTCTTTGTCATGAAATGGTGGCACCATGATGAGAAAACTAGTGTAAGGAAAACACTGAAAAATGCTTTAATAATTTTTTAACCATGTAGCAACACTATTCTAGTTTTCTAATGAATTTTTAATTTCTTTCCTCTTATAAGGATGTTATGAGTTACTGCTGATGCATATTAAATCATATACGTGAGTCATTTTCCCACTAAATTTGCATAAAACGGCTAAATCATAGAATCATAGAATCTTCATGGTTGGAAAGGACCTTTGAGATCATCGAGTCCAACCATACACACACCAAAAAAAAAAAAAAAAACCACAAACAACCAACCTACAATGCTTATGCATCAGATGGAGCTTACTATATATGGTACAGTAAATATGCCCTGCCTTGCAGGTTTTCTGCAATCAGCATCCTGTATTTCATTAGCAACTAGATAAATGTCTGTTGTGAAAAGGAAAAATTATTGTGTATATGCTACAAACTTATGATGTCTATATGATGATTAGAACCCAGTCTAGAATCATGATTTGCACAAGGTTAAAACTAAAGTTCCTTGACAAGTTGAGAGAGCTGGGGTTGTTCAGCCTGGAGAAGAGAAGGCTCCTGGGAGACCTTATTGCAGCCTTTCAAAACTTAAATGGGGCTTATAAGAAAGACAGGGACAGACTTTTTACCAGTGCCTGTAGTGATAGGACAAGGGGTAATGGTTTTAAACTGAAAGAGGATAGATTTAGATTGGATTTAAGGAAGACATTTTTTACAATGAGAGGGTGGTAAGACGCTGGAACAGGTTGCCCAGAGAGGTTGTAGATGCCCCATCCCTGGAATCATTCAAGGTCAGGCTGGGCGGGGCTTTGAGCAACCTGCTCTAGTTGAAGATGTCCTTGCTTACTGCAGGGGGGTTGGACTAGATGACCTTTAAAGATCCCTTCCAACCCAACACATTCTATGATTCTATCAAGTACAGTTAAATGTCCTCCCTGAAAGGAGTCTAGTACTGCTAATAACCACCAGGCAGTTCACTGGAACTTTTCACATTTAGTATTGAATGCTAGGTTTAAAATACACATAGCCCATTATTTTAGTTTTACAATGTTTTATATATCTCTGGCTCTCACTGCTAAATCTATAGCCACCAAAATCTTGCCAGCTCCTCACTATTTCTCAGTGCAAGTTAAAAATGCTATTCTTATTGTTATATACACTCACCTCCCACCCACATTAATTGTTCCATTCTTGTATTCCTGTTAATTGAAATTATATATATATAAAAATCAACATATATTTGAATTGATAGCATGGCCACAATAAGAATGGCATCACTGTAACAATATTATTAATCCAAACAAAAATATTGCATTTAATGAAGGAAACTTAGGGGTTTAGGTTGGTTTTTTTGTTAGGAGGGTGGGTTTTGGGGGAATTATTTCGGGTTTTTTTACACATCTGGAACATTTTTGTACCTGGTTCAAAAACAGGACTATTTGAAAATAAAATTATGCTTTGCCCTATGGTTATTTTAATTAGTTTTGATAAATAATTAAGTAATGCATAATATATTATTTAGATGCAATGGTCTCAAGAATTTGAGTGGTATTTCAACTACAATTATAGTAATTTATTTATCAGTGAAAAATTTACATAACCACACTTCAAAATCCAGTGGACTGGAGAGATATCAGAAAGACACCCAGGAATGTGCACAATGACTCTGGGCATTGGATTTACTTAATAACGTAGCGGTGTGCAAGATGTTATAACATCTAACATGACTATATTTGATTAATAATTTTTAAATTATGAAAGAATAAATACTGTTTTATCTTTTTAGCTTAATTTTGTGAAAAAGACAATTTTTAAATACAGAATAGGATTAGAATACTCTATACCAAATAAAATATTATTCCTAGTAGAATGTAAGTGAATTTAAGTATAATTTACAATAAAATTCTTGAGTCTGTCTTTTTCTACTATCAGAAGAATCATTGATTTTATCACCATAATATCACTAAATGGTTATTTGATTTTGTTTAGTTATTTTAGTTTATCACATTGGCAAATCAATGGTAAACAATGCAGGAAAGAAATGGAAGTTTTCTGACTTGTCAGTGTAAACAGACTGGTGATAGAGGTAACTCACTCTTGTTAACTCAGTCGTGCTATGAATCTTCCCTTAGCACATTAAGTCTTTTTGAGGCACTGTGGTAGAGCTTATGGTTACTGGGATTGTAGTGAACTTATTTAATGAAAGTGCACATGCAGATACAGATCATAGTTTTTTTAAGGATTTAAATTTACATATGCATAGACATACACACAAACAAGTTTGAGTACATATGTCAATTCTGTTCATGTATGTTTCTAAAATAAAAATTTAATCTACATAGCTGTCATATGTAACTAATTTATGCCATTTGAGAATTATGTGGATTTAGAGGACGATATATATCGTTTTCAAAACGCTACTTCTTATAAGACACTGGAAATCTACTACTGATGCAGTGAAGAAACAGCAGCATTTCCATTGTATCAAATATTGTCTCAGAGTTAAAGCAAAACAGTCTAGCATGGAAAATTTAGCCCTCATTATCAGTCTATGGCAGAGCTCTAGGAAAGAGCAATTCTGAGATCTGTTGGAATTGCTGCTGTTTACCTATGAAAGAAAAAACTTAGCAAGGCCTTGATGCTGGGGAGGCAACATTAGTTGTTGAGGTGCATTTTAGAAATGCAGCTTTACTCTGACTGTTGATACAGCACTAAACTAGAAAAGGCAATAGCAGGCAGCTGGAACTGAGGAGTGTTTCTGTCTGACCAGGTGTCCTTGTATCGTAGTTGCCCTTACTCCTCGTCTTCCTTGGCCTCCATGCAGGCAAAAAGAAAAGCGGCCGTGCACCATACCTAGGTCAATTTAGCTCCACCTTAAAGAATTGAAGGGTTAAGGTGGTATCATTAACTGCGCACAGCGTGATTTCTCTGTAATCCTTTCTAGAATTTACAAGTTTAAGCGTCCATACACGATGTTATTAACTGGCTTTAGAAAGTACTTAAGACCCATCATTTTTTTATAAACAACCTCTGGTCAACTTCTTTCTACCGAGAGGGGAGAGCTCAGCTTTCTGACGACGCGCCGGTCAGGAAGTAACTCTCCACGGCCCGGGAGGCTTTCCTGAAACACGAGGAGGGAAGGGGGGCAAGGAGCGGCTCCCGGCTCCCCCCGCCCCTTTCACGTTGCGATGATGCAAACTTGCACAAAGGTACGCCGGAACCGCTAACGGCCGCCAGTGTCTTCCTCGGCGCGCTGTTCGCGCGGTCTTCGCGGCCGGGTAGCGAGGTGTGCCAAGCGAGGAGCCGCGAGGCAACCTTCAAGGCGAGGGACGGTCGCCCGCCTGGAGAGTTTTCACTTTATTCACAGAAGGAGCTTTCCACATGCAAATGAAAGCGCTTGACATAATGACAAATCAGTATAATAACTCAGTTACTTTGCAATATGATACCTGGTGGGAGGGGACTCACTGCTTTTATATCTTGTTCATGTGAGCCTGAGGACACAAATGACTGCTTCTTAGTAAAGGAAGTGCTAATTAATAATAATCACTAACAACAATTAATAGTTGTCATTAATAATGCACACTTTGTAGCCCAACAGATAGAAGAACCTAAATTATTAATTGCAAGCGTATATAACTGTATATAAGTATATAAGCTACATACACATGCATGTAACTATATATAAGACTATGATGGGGAAACAAGGTCGGCAGCCAAGGGAGCGTGAGGGAGGTTATCCGTACCCCCGGCACGGATAACCTGACCCAGCAGCGCCTGGGAGAGCCTTGCCGCGGCTGCTGGTCTCCCAGGAAACGCTAATCAGAGCCCCAGTTGCAGGAGGCGCGTTACGCTCCACCGGTAGCGGACTGCCATCTCGGCATAGCAGCGGCCCTCGGCGGTGGGAAGTCATGGGGGTTGTCTTCAGTCCTGCGGGGGTGCCTCCCGCATGTCCCTCACTGCAGGCTAAGGAGACCAGGGCAGCAAACGGGTTCCAACGCCAAGGTTTCAGCTCATCTGTGGTTGAATTCAGTTGGAAAAGCTCTTAAGGGTGAAGCGCCCCCTCCCTGGAAGACCAGTGGCCAGGGTAACCCTCAAGCTTGCCAAGGGTGGCTGGGCCCCACTCTGGGTGAGCTGGGGTGGGAGGGTGGCAGGCCCAGGTCCCCTGCCAGCACTGTCCGCAGCTTTCTCATTTTCTAGAAGGGAACCCTCATGCGTGGACTCTACAGAGCCAAAGTACAGGGCTTTTCCTTCATTGGGGTCCCAATGAATCTTTCTTCTCCCCTGTCTACTGTAGACAACAGATTGGGGAAATGGGACCAGAGCCCCTTCCTTGGCAAGCTACACTTTAATAATAGATTTCCACAATTAATATTGACAGATATGACACAAGATCAAGCCCCAAATCTATGAAGACTAATGGTAGCTATTTTATTGACCTATTTTCCAAAAGCAAATCACACTGTCTTCAACACATACAGGAGTGGGCAACCATAAATCCAATCTTTCTTTCAGTGGCAGTTCTAAGAACAAGAACTGCAAGATTTGGTTCATTAATAGCTTATTCTTAATCATATTGAATTAGGGGGGAAATTGCATTACCTTTAATGACACAGACTGAACACCCCACTCCCCTTCCTTTCTCCTACATACTATATGTATGTATATAAATCTGCTAGACAACACTCTGGTATGAGTCTCAGTCCTGCTCACAGCAAAGCTAATAGCACAATTTCATCCAGATTAGACTCTGGCCCTTGCAGGTAATCTTCACACCTGCTTTACACCACAGACTATAAATGTATAGGTCTATATATACATGTACATATGTATATAGCTAAATACATGTGACAGGTTTAAGAAGAACAAAATAGGTTATTTTTAGTAGACAACTGCAAAGCCAAAGGGCTCCTTTCTCCTTCTCTTTTCCCATTCCTACCCAGAAAGGTCCATAAAAATGTATTCATTTTTACCTCATGCATTTACCATTTAGTGGGGAAATTTAATTGTCAGAAGTCTGGCATTTCCTTTCCTCTAAATTAAAAGAATGAAGGAGGTAAGGGCTAATTAATGTGCTCATCCCAGGGTGTGCAATCTATGAAAGTGTTGTGAATTTTAAAAATCTAAATGGACTTTTTCATTGTGTTTCTGTGGGACTGCTACTTCACCCTCCCTTCTGGAGCTAGTCAACAGAAATGAGAAAACAACTTCTAATTCACACAGGAAAGGCCAGATCTGCCCTAAAAGACAGCACACTCAAGTTATTTATAAAATTAAATATTTCACATATTGAAATTGAAATATTTCAATTTTAATTGAAACAAATAATGAATTTCTTCTACGTTAATGCATATTTAAGGCAACTTTAGGAAGAGGTAGATGCATTCATGAATATGTCCATTCATACAACCAATTTCTGGACTGGTAAATATAGTTTCTCTAACTGCCATATTTTGTACAATACTCAGCTTTTGTTACTTTTGTTTTGTTAACAGACCCACTAGCACTATGGCTTACAGAAGGTTTACAGAGTTTTGACTTTTCTTTCTACCTGCCATGAATGGAATTTAAACGTGTGCTAGCATCATTCTGCTCTTTGTACTTCAAGTCTGGATTATTCTAATTGCTATTATTGTTTTTAACTTACAATTTGTCACATAAGAAATTAAGAAAATACAACTTTTCTAACATTAACTTTTCACTAGCCATTCTGCGTGGTCTCTGTCAGTATTACACAATAGAATTACAAATGTCGAATGCTGCAGATATTGTTCCTGCTTAGAAATTTACTAGGTAATGTGGTTGACACATGTATTATTCATCAAAAGTGTAGTTAGTCATTGCTTTGCAGTTTTATGCTAAGAACTGTATGACATTTTATGAAACTAACAAAATCACAGTCAATTAGATTAAAACCACAGTTGTTCTAATAAAATATATAACTCCTTGTAATGTGTTTGGACTGTTTCTTTTTCTTAGTCTGCATTGTGAACAATGCCAATTGATATATGAATACTAAATAGAGGACTAAACTGCACTTGTACTAGAAACTATTATCAAGCAAAAAAAAAGGGTAATAAAAACTGAGAGAACCGGAAACATTTCTTATGGATCTACACTGAATCTACACTGAGATGTATTAATAGATTTCACCAACACCTACAGAAATATATTACCCATTTACTTTTTTTATCAACTTCAGACTTATTTCTTCTATTCAAGGAGAAATATTTCCTTAGGCTCAACTCAGAAGCAACTTGTGTAATATGGAGTATGCTTATTTATGTTTTATCAGTCCCAAGCTAGAGAGTTGGAATAGTTGCAAGATACAAGCTTGCTGACACAGTTTATTTTCTTAATTACATAAGAAGCAGGTTTGTAACTTGAACTTCTCAGGAAACGATAAGCCAGCTCTATGTGCTGAATTCAAGTTCCCATAAGAAAATTTAAAAGTTTATCTGACTAGAATAACTTGTAAATGAACTAATTTTTCTTTGATTCTTTTTGTATTTTGGACATTGTAGACCTTAGCAATTATATTAGTTCTAGTGTGGGAAAATATTATAATTGAGATCTGGTAAGTTATTTGCAGATTTCAAGTTTTTCTTTACACTGTGCTGACATTTAGTACAGCCCCGGTGAGGAAAACAATACTGCCATTCATAGCTCTAGACCTAGATTTCAATTGACTTAAGCAGGCACAATGAAACTTGGTCATTCACTGGTTACCCATATTGTGTTCTCAAATTTTCTCTCAGCAAAAGTATAATGACTCAGTATTGTATGGTCGCATAGACAAGGCTCAGAACAAGAGACACTAGTTTTGTCTGACGGTGTGAGAAAGTTGTGAAGGGATCTTTTCTTCCAGATGGTGTTAAATTCAGCTGCCTTTTTAACATTGGCCTTGCACAGCAATCTGCTGCTCCCTTTTCACAAAGAATAAGCCTGGGTTCCTACTAGTTAACATGCATACTCACGCAACCCGCAACTTCACTCCAACTGTTTTACAATGGAGTGGTATGCTAAATAAACTTGACCTGTTTTTTCCCAGTGCTAAAACTAGCCTTCGAAGGACTGCTCAACTGATATTTACACTTCTTTTTATTTAAAGCTGTATGTTGTTTGATTTTTTTACAAGTTTTAAGGAAACGGCATTTTACAGGTTTTTGCTACGTGAGGCAAGAATAAACTTGGAGGGCATGCTACTACATTTTAACATGCTCTCTTTTCCCAAGTCAGATTTGCAGGACAAAAAGGGGAAGAAATGGGGCATTTTGCTTCTAAGCAATGAAGTAATAATAATATCAAATGTATTTTATTAATTTTTAGTCGTGTAACGTCAATAAGGTACAAATTAATTTAATATTACAATGGCTAATACGATTATAATATTGTTATTTTTCCTGAGTGCTTTTCTTAACAATTTTACATAAAAGACCAAGACGCAAGCAAAAGCTTAAGTAAATTGACTCCATTGAATGCCTAAGTAAACAATAGGTTTCCCCAGAAAACAGCTTATTGCCTTAATTGAAGCTCTTTGAGAAAGAAAACCACACACTTTGTAATGTAAATGTTAATTGTAGTAGACAATGGCTGTAGGTAAATAGCACCCCTGGACACGCAGTAAATAAAAGGCATACAGGCACTCAACAATGAAAGATTGGTCACACAAACACTGCTTCAAATGTAAACAAACAAGGGGCTTCTCATCGGTCACTACAGTAGTAAAACTTTGGCACGCGTACAGCAGCTAAAGTGGGAATTTATGTAAATACAGTTTGGCTGGGGTACTAGCTGAATCTCAGTAAAAAAGCCACCGAGTAACTCCTTTAGACTGATAAATCCTATAGAATATATTTGGAACTACAGGGAAGATGAGATGACTTTGGAGGCTAATTCTTTATTTTAAAACAACAACGCATGTGGTATTTCTAGGACCTATTTGATGGTTCTCTGTTTCCTTCCTCTCAGAGTATGTGATGTAAAAGTAAATATTTCCATTATAAACCCCCAAGTAATATCTTATGTGAGCCATCCTATTTCGAAGTAAAAATTGAAAAAAAAAAAAAAACAAAAAAACCCCACCAAAATCTGAAACAAACAGCCTGTACAAGGTTAGTCCTTTAATTTATGAAGAACGTTGAGAATTGTTCCCTTATCTCTGATCTTATTTTAATCTACCTTAGAGATGTTAAATTTCTAAGATAGTATTATACACTAGTGTGCCTCCGGAAAGCCAAGTCCAAAGGAAAATGTTACCCTTAAAAATTAATCCTGCTCAATTTCACTGTAAAAGATGCCTAAACTGCAATAATTATAAAGATGAATAGCATCCAAACAAGTGTTTATTAAAAACCATGAAATGTTTGCAAGGTCAACACATGATGTCTGCTATTTTTTCCATCAGGGAAGAGAGGCACAGTCTCCATAGATGCACTTCCCGGGTTTCCTTGCCTCTCCTCAATCATCTGCGAGACTCGTGCCATAGAAGAAAAGTGAAACTTGCTCCCGAGGAGCTTGTACCGAGGTTGCAGAATTAACAGAAGGAATCGCAGAATCATAGAATCGTCTAGAGACAGTGTGCAGCCACAGAGCAGTTGGTGTTCTCACTTGGGAGCCTGCAGATGGTTGTGGGTGGGAAATGCCTCCACTTACGGAGGCGATGGAGATGAGTATGGTATGGTGCACTTGATGGGTTTTTTTCATCCTCCAGTCCCCAGCAGGGCTGTCTGTCACGGCCTGCTGGGGCATGGAATTGCCACTTGCCCCGAGCGTGGGAATGGGAGCGCCCAGCCGTTCACATCTCCTGCACGCCGTTTAACGGAATCAATTAGGCAAGACAGACCGTCAGTTTCCCCACCCCCTTTCCATTTCTGTCAGGTCCATATATGTCCTAATTATTTCAGTTTTGGATGCCAGAGCTGTTTCCTGGGTAGACCTGATCATCCTTAAACAAAAAGAGAGGAGGTGCACACGTGGATTTTTGGAGTAAATGTCACTTTCATTTCCAATGCTAGGCGCAGAGTAAGACACAGAACATTTTTAATACTTTGACGAGGGGGGGCGATCTCGTCTCCATCACGTCTTTCTGCTTCAATAGCCTCCTCAAGGAAACCTTCTCCGAACAGAGAAGCATCTGTGCTCGCATTTTGAATAGAAGAATAAAAATCAGCCATCACTTTTTTCATCGTTGTACAGCTCCACCAAGTTTTCAGTAGATATAAGTTGTTAAGCTTGCCTACACTTCAGGGTAAACTTTTTTTAAAGCCTGGTTTTATATTATTTGAAATAACCCCCTGAATGCTTTGTCTAAGATGAATGCAGACTGATTTTTTTTTCCAGTTCAGTCCACACTGTATCATCACCGCCAACAACAACCATCATCTTCATCTTAACCAACTACCAGCTTTATTTTTAAAGCCATTTCATTGCAATGAATCATTTTGCAAAATGAAAACGCATTTCCAAATAGCTTTCTAAAAAAAATCGTCTCAGCCCAGTTAAACATTAACTGGTCTGTGTTTCTCTTTTTTTTTATTTAACAGCAATAGTTGCACATGCACTGTTTACCATCAGTACCATTTCCTCGTTGCAGCATTTAGCATCTGACAACTTCATATTTTGGACTAAGCATACCATTTAATTCCCTCCACTCCCACCTTTAGCTGTAAAAATGTTAGATTCAATAAGCATTCCTGACCTTTCTCGGGGTTTTGTTACTGTCTCTTGCAGTAGTCTTTCATTTTCACACGCTGTACGATGATATTGAAGGAGTTTTTACTTTCGGTTATCTAGCTTTATGAAGACCAAAACACTCATACAGCTAGATAACCAAAGATAACAACTCGCTTCCCTCAAAGCTGGTTTTTTTTTCTTGCTAGAATCCAGATTGTTTTTTCTGATAGATGTGTAGTTTCCTCCAAGAGTACTAGTGCTGCTTTAAAATAGTCATCCTTTTATGCAATTGTGACCTGATATGTGCGTGTGCGTGCGCGCAGCTAATAACATCCAAAAGAGATCTGTTGCTTTCAAAGTTTATTCCGAACTTTATCTTTCAGCCAGCAATTTCCAGCAGCGATAGCCAACAATTCATCTGTTAATATCAGAAAATAAACCCAGCTACTAAGGTGCATCAAGCTGTGATAAGACTGAAAAGCATCCATCCCTTCATAAGCCTCTATTTGCATTGTCAATTGCTTCAGTCTCGCGAAAGATTCTTTAGACTCTATAAAGATGTAAAGCCATCGGCAATTTCCAGCGCAGTGTAAGGAGGAAAAAAAAATCCCATTTCAGTAGAAAGTGACAAGATGATTCGAGGATTCAGATCCTGATCCTTTTAGATTATGCATGGTATAGAGCTTTTTACCAAATGGTGGCAGCTTGATTGCAAATATCTTGCATGTATGGGGGTGTGTGGGGGGGTGTGTGTGTGTAAGAAGATCCTCGATTTCTCAGGGCTCAGAGCTGGGAAGAAGATGTGGTCTTGATGGCTTGCTGCTGTCCCCGGTCTGAAAGAAGGAGAAAAGGGGCATCATTGGAGGGCTTTCAGTGCCAAAATGTGGACCAGCCCGGCAAGATCAGAGGTCCTGGACCATGGGACACCGAGGTAATGATGATGTCATGAGAAATTTCAAGTACACGCGGTTATTGATATGCATGAGTGATCAGCGATCTGCCCCTGCCAGCAGCAGCGGCGGCAACGGCAACCTGGGACTAAGCCAAACATTGCCTCTACCGCTCCCGACTGCAGGAAAATCCACCCGCCGCCTTTACCTTCCTTCTTGCTAGCGTAGATCGCTCTAATATCCAAAGACCGGAAGAATTCTCTCTCTAAGGATAGATAAAAGCATTTCGGATCTGCCTGCATTTCTCTTTTGGCAGCCTCTGCTTGTGCAGAGAGATGTGAGGCACTTTGCTATAGCTTAAAGCAGGGCCTTGGTTTCTGAGACTGGGGATCAGATCTGTGTTACGCAGTGAGTCTATGTGTAATTACACTGACAATTTGCCCTGCTGTGATGTGTTTTTAATGGCTTCACAGCTCGGTCATGTTTTGTGTCTATAGTGATTTGCAGGTATTTACACCGGGATGACTGTGCAACGCATTTTCCTCTATATGTTTTTTGGGAATGCTGCTAGCAGCAGGCTCCGGCTTGTCTCCAGTGTATTCTATAGCATCTATTCGCTCCTTGTCCCCAGTTCCCAGTGTGTGTGGGGTGGGGTGTGTGGGTGTGGTGTGTTAGAATGCAATACAGGTGAACATTGCAGAATATGGTGAAATGCCTTAATAAAAATGCTGAATTATTGTTTATTTTTATTAACCTCGTACTTAGAGTGAAGAAATGCATACTTACATTACTCAATAAATCATGGAGTTAAACTGAAATTCTTGTTGTTCTATACTGACTGTATAGCCTGCTCACATAATAAAACATATGTGTGCTTGTATGTACACAGGAGAACCATATATACACATGTAGGACTAAGTACATATGTGTATACATATTTGCATTTAAATATATATATAATATGTGGTTACACTGTAAAATTGCAACTATATAAACCAGTCCATTTTTTATCATAGATTAATATTGCAAAAGCATGAAAATGGGAAAGCAATAAAATTTATCAGACAAGGCCCAAAATTAATACTGCCACCAAGAAGTAACACATAAACATTACTAATGTGCCAAATCCTTAATTCAGTAGTGATGTTATTAATGAGGCCATTCATTTGTGCTTTCAGATTATCAGCCTCTGAAATCGAGCATTATTTTTTTAAATGCATGTTACTCTGGTATAAGGAAACACTACAATTTCCCACCAGTGCTTGGTATATATGAGATGCATGAGCTAATTGTGACAGTGTTCTTTTCAGATTATAGAGTCTAACATAAAATGGTTACTATTTGTTACTGTGCTTCTTCATTACTTCTCAGGCTGTTCAAGCACAAGGATGACAATTAGACATCTGATATTTCTAAAGGCACATGATCATTTTGATATTATGTAAAATTCTAATGAACTTCTCTGAACTGGCAGTTAGAGAGAAAGATGTTTTTTCTTGCAATAGCTAGATGCAGCAGTATTAGTGGTTAGGCATGTGTTATATCCAATAGGATTGCGAATTTATGCATTACATTGTCAGAGGCATGAAAATTCAGGTATTCCTTGTGTATGTGTGTATATGTCTATGCTTATATAGATATTTCTGTATATAATACATATTAACACAGACACATGTAAACATTAATGTGTGCATTAAAGCATGTTGCCATGTTACAGGATTTGCAGTTACATGCAAGGCCTTTTATTATAAATTAGTATGTTTCAAAGATGCAAAATATGCCTTTAAAACATCAAGCTCTGTTCTCAAGACCACCTTACTCACACACTGACTTAAGAAGTAACTGCAATACACCTGTCACACTTTAATGATTAATCATTGGAGCCTCAGAAAGTCAAAAGAGACAACACGACAATTATAACCTAGCTGTTCATTAGCCATATTGCCAATTAAATTTTCTAACTTTCAGTCATCAAGTAGGGCCTTGAAATCCAGGAGTGCCCAGTAAGACTGCACAAAAATATGTGCTTATTGTGAATATCACAAAAAACAAATCTATACAGCAGTTGTTATTTTTTTCCAAAATCACTTTAGAATGATTTGCATATTGGAAGATATAGGATCCAAACATTTATTCTTTCCTCCTGCCTCCCTAATAAATTCCCATTAATGGCCTTTAAATTGGTATGCGATTGCCATGCTTGTTTTCTAATCTTTTTATAGGTCTTCAGATGGCTGGGATGTAAAGAATAAACATCCTCCATGTATTTTTTAAGAATAAACAGTCTCTATTTACTTTAAAGAGGAATACTTATGATTCTCTAATTATTAGAGACTTGTTCCAATGCCAGTATCCCTATCTTCTGTATGGAATACACATAGGAATCCTATTTAAACTGCTATGAAGTACATAACTGTACAACATTATATGAATCCTCTTTTCATACTAAATTAGAATAGAATTCACATAAATGTAAAACATGTCACACCAATACAATCCAGGCAAGTATTTCCTGTATAATATGCCTTTCCTTTCAGCCTGGTAAGTCGCTTGACTGGCTTGTCTTCTAATAAAAGTGTCTTATCATTTCTTTTGTGATCAAAATTTAATTTTACAGGCAACTGTGGATTATATTTCTGTTGAACATATGGTATGCAAAAGGATATCTAATACAAATCCAAATTACGAAATAAAAAAGGCAGGCTCTTGAGAATTCAAAAACTTGGGGAAAAAAAAGAAAACCACACTCAGTAATTTCACATGGGTATACTGCGTGCTGTTAAAGAATATGTTCTATTGTCTGAGTTTTATTATTAAACAAAAAAATAAAAATACCATTTCTTGTCGTGATTGTCATTTCCTGTGGTCTTCCTGCATTGATTAAATCTGAAAAATAGTGACAAAAAAGGCAAAGGATCATAATTTAAACAATTTCACTGTTCTTGTTTATGAAATATATGTACATAGATAAATGCATGTGTGTTCAGGAGGTGCTGTGTATATCAACATCTGGAGATTATTGAATAAATTACTAAAACGCTTGACTATTAAACAGGGAAATAACTAGCCACATTTCCTGCAGATGATCTAATATGACATAAAACAGATACAAGTAATGTACTCAGGTATCTGCAGGGTTAAATGTGGTAATTAATATTTACAGGATATAATTATGAACAATAAAAACAAATTCCATAATTATTTGTGGAGACCTATGATTAAAAAAAAAAGTTTAAGAATATTTGGAGCTGCTGAATAGAGATGCTGAAAGCTAGAGAGGCATATATAATATATAAAGGATGGAGGCTCCATCTACCCTTCAGTTCAAAACATGCAAAATACATTAAACCAGTATTTTCCCGATAGAATCTCCACGTCTTTCAGATTACCGATGTCCTGAAATCAGGATCATTGGAAAGGCACGGTCTATATTTACAAAACTGTCACTATATCAAGAGTTGTATGTGTAAATTAATATAACACTCTAATCACTGTCATTGCATTATATCGATTACATCAGTCTTAGTTTAAAAGCATATTATTACTTACAAAGTAACTGTGCTCTTCTATTTTATGGTAAGTTATTTCCCCCATTTCATGAATCCTGGGCTAGAGCTGTTCTTGGAGAGGTATGCTACTTGGTGGGTGTATGAGAGGGGGGACTAAAATAGAAGCACCATTGTTGAAGTCCCTTGCTTCAGTTATGCTCTCTGCCTACCGGCGCCCCGGAGGGCCCGCGCCAGGGCTGGAGGCAGACTGCGCCCCGGCATCGGGCGGCCCGGCCTGGCCCGCCGCCGGGGCAGTCCCGCGCCCCAGGCCCGACCCCGCGAAAGCGGGGACTGTGCCGTGCCGCAGCAGCCATTCCTGGACTCCCGGAGCAGCGGCACCTAGAGCCGCGGCATGGCGCAGGCCGCCGCCGCCTCCACCTCCTCTTCCCCCACCTCAAAAAGGTGTGCGTTTTAGTCGGGCTGAGCCAGACACATCGCAGCTGCCCCTGCCGCCCCGACCAAGATGGGAATAATTGCATTACAATTTTGGACAACCCAGTAAGGGATGGCTGCTTGCTTGAAGTGACCCACTAAGCACAGAGGCAGGTGGATTTATTAACTATGGTGAATAATCTCCTCCACGTTGGCAATCTCAAAAGTATGAGTTCGACCTTTTAATTATTTTTTACAAAGCAGTTCAAAAATGTAGAGTCGACAGGAGTTAGTTCCCATATACTAATTTAAAACGCGGTGAATTATTGTTCCTATGTCTATACACCTTCGAAAGGTACCCAGGTACTGCTAAAAAGCTTCCTCTGCATACTTAAACGTTATAGCTCTGCTTTTACTGGCAATCTGCTTGATAATTAAGAGTTCCCACGCCTAACCACGCACAAGACCAACAAGTTTAGCATCAGACATACAAAATCAGCTAACCAATATAAGCCGTCATGTTAACTCATAAAACTCTGCCTTGTTAATCAAGTTCCCCTCGCGGTTGCCAGTGGAAGTTCCTGGAGCCCTACCAAGACGACCTGTTCTGCCTGACGCTGGGCAAGGCAGCCCCTACCCTTGAACCTGACACAAAGCTACTAACTGAGCTCAGGTTATATATATACCCACTCCCTCAATCGGAAAACGCGGACGTGCAATGAAGTTCAGCTCTCTCCCTTTTGTAACGAATTCAGATTCTGAATATCCCCCTCGCGATACTTACATTTGTTCTTTTTTAAATAAAGATTTGACCACAGATCTAAATGGTTAGGTGAATCTCCAGTAGAAAACAAAGATTCCCACCACGGTCAAGACCCCTTTAAAGCACAGAAAGCAGGTTCTTTCCTATCTCAAGAAATTCAGATCTTTTCGCTCGTCATTTCTATTTAGAAGTGCCGCTTAGTTCCATGGTGTAATTCTTGCACGTTTGGTTCTAAAATAGTTAGAAAGCTTCCACTAAAAAAAGGGGGGGAGGGGGAGAGAAAGGCATATTGCTGAAGTGTTGTGAGGCTCTGCAAGTTCTTTTTGGGGGGTTGGCCAAGGTCTAGTCCAGCCCTCTCTGCTGAGGAGGACGTGCTCTGAAATTCAACCAATTTTCCCAATGCTTTTGTTGCTGATGAACCGAAGCCCTTTTGTTCATCCATTGCCACGGTCTTTTCCCGTTCCTACTATATGTTATGCGTTGCCAGAGATAATGAATTTACACCAAAACCTCTCATAGTCCCATTTTGACAGACAGAACAAATTAGAAATGTGTAGTCTAAAGAAGAGCAATGGCTACATTTTCCTAGAGAAGGAAAGCCCACATTTCTTTGGAAACAAACAAAAAAAAATGGCACCAAATGTTTGAGTTTTTCTAAGGTGTTTTCCTCCAGCTAACTTCTGAGGAAGAGTTTCTTCTGGGTCCTGTTTCTGCGAGGTATTACCATTTTGTGTAACTTTTGTCAAAATTGATCAACCGGTCAACAACAACAACAACAAGAATCCTTTCCAATTTGTTATCATGAAAGTTATAGCGTGACCTCTCATCAACACAGTGATTGCTGGAAGGAGGCTTTCTTAAAGTTTTGTGGTTTCCTTCTTTTCCTTCTCATTCAACGCTTCAGGTTCAAAACCAGTGGCACAGGAACCAACATTTCACCCATGAAAACGCCAGCTCGTTTTAGGGCGCGGGAGCCGGGCAAAGAGCTGTATGGTGCGTTGGAAGAAGTTCGGGGGTGTGTGACCACGGGAGGTGTGTGGGGAAGGAGGAAGGGAGGTGGTGTACGGCAAGGTAGGGAGGCAGGACGGCTCTCTGGTACGTGCCCAGGAGGACGCAGCGATGGGGTTGTGCTTGCCGTTTGGGGTGGGCAGGAGGTGGACTGGCGGGGGTGGTTGCAGGGCAGCGGTCCAGCCACCCCGTCCTGGCCGCGGTCCTTCACAGCCCCTGTCTCAGCCCAGCCGCGTACAGCACCCATGTATACTCCTGCCAACACAGCCCCTGGAGACAAGGCAGACCAACAGAACTCTATGAGAATAAAAATGCAATCTCAGACTAAACTAACGAAATTCAGGATAAAGCCTGGTTACACAAAATTGCTGAAGGGATTTATAAAAGTCTGGATCAGTCTCTCAATCAGAAACACACTCGTGTTTCCATTCCCTGGCTTGGCCATTTAAGTTTAGTCAAGATGTTTGAACAGAGAAGCAGCGTGTGAGTGTGTGTGGGTGTGAGCGTGCATGTGTGTAGCCACTACCTTGCAGCTGGTTTGCTCTAAGAGTGACTGTGCCAAGTTCTAGGGAGATGCTCTGTAACATAACAAAACAGACAAACAAACATGAGAAAAACTTAGATCCTAATAAAAAATACCATTAATTTTCAAAACATCGATTGCATTTAATTCTACAGCCTCAACAGTAGAAATTCCCCTAGCGCTAAAAGTTCTCCAAACATCATTAAAACCCGAGGTGTTTCTAAAGGGAAAAAGGGTACAGGGAAAGATATAGAGGAGACAGCTTTAGAAAATTGTTCACATCTACCTTTTTCTACCTTGGTATCAACAACAAAGACAACTTTCTGCAGTCAGATATCCGAGAGCCCTTTAATACCGCTTCTCTTTCCAAATGGAAGAAATCAGTGCAAAGACACAAGAGTGGTTTTGAATTGCAGATCAGATCGGCTGGAGGAGCGAACGGCTTGTCTGTAGCCTAGCAATTTTTCAATTTTCTGCCTCTTCTCACCTTAAACCGGCACTGATATCAGCGAATCCCTTACACCAAACTGCTGACACTGTATCGATACAGTCATTCGAAATTATGATTTACCTGAACTGCGTGTGTCGTGCAATATTGGGGGGGATTTTTTGTGACTTGATCTATGTTTTCTATTTCACGCTCATTATCTGATGAAGAGGAGCGGCGGCGTTCCCGGGGACGGTGATAGCGCACCGCGAGGGTGGGCTTTGTTTTGCCGCCGTGCGAAGAGAGAGGGCGGGCGAGCCGGGTTAATATTTTTGTTAACGTTTATTTTATTGGGCAAGGGCTCTGATCAGCGTGGCAAAGCGGCGAGCGGACCCAAGCAGCCAACGCAGCTGCAGACGGTGCCTACCGGCGGTCCGGCCACCTCCCCGCTGCGGCCACCGCCCTGGCTTGGCCCGGCGCAGGCCGATGAGGCGAGGCTCGGCGCGGAGCGGCTCCGGCTCTGCGCCCCCGCCGCGTCTTCCCTCCTCGCTTCACGTTCAAGGTTTAACAGCGAGGTCATATTCATTGACGTCAGATTGAGGTTTACTGTACGTCCGGCTACATCTACATACATCGAGGAAATTAGGGCTTTAAAAAAAATATGGAAATCCTACTGCTTGGAGAAGAGAGTGAAGATTCCTTGTGCGATTGCCCCTATTAATGAAGATCGCAATTAATGGAACAAACAATCTGTTCTCCCCGCCCCCGCCCAACATCATAAACAACAACAAAAAACCCGAAATAACAAATGTCAGTTAGGCACGGGAAGGCTAGGATGCGCCGGCTTTGCGTCGGCCGGGGCCGGCTGCGACGCGGCACGGAAAAGAGATCGGCTCAGAGCAGGCTGCTCCAGACGGCTCCATACGCATAATCAGGGCTTCACCGCCATTCTCCTTTCCTCCTCCTCCTGCTGTTGATTCCACCGTGTATTATTTTTAATACTGATGCATATGTAAAACTATATTTGCATTTTTTTAATTAACCAAAAGTTAGAAGCTATCACTTTTTTCTCTGATCTTTCCTTCCTTCCTTTCTTTACCCACACTCTTCCCCCCCCTTTTGGCATGACTGCTGTGTATGTGCCTTTATATGCAGTTTCCTCCCTGCTTCTGTTTGTATGAAGTTACAAAATACGCACAAAGCTAATAAAACAAATAAAGGTGCACAACATGCTTATTGGGTCTTAAGAGGAGAGGCACATATCACTGCTATGTTCAGCTATAATACTAACAGGTTGAACCTGGAAATTTGATCACCTAATTAACTTCATATTAGGAAAAGATACTGGTTTAAGGTATAAGGCAATATAGATAACGCGTGTAATGGGGACTGATTCAAAGGATTTATAATACTTCATTGCAGAATTACGACCTATAAACGCACTTATATCTCTGTTGATTTCAGGAATGTTTTATTTCAGAATATTATCTTAAAATGTGTAGACCCAGGTATGGAGTACTTTCTCTAAGGAAGACATTTTGTACGTTCTGTCTTAACTGCTACATTATTTAATGTATTAAAATTCATGTTAAGACGTATAGCTTTAAAGCAACTACCTAAGTCTTTACCGAAAAGGCATTTTTAAAAGTTATTTTAAAATATTACCGTTATCATTACATTTTCTTTATCTGAGAATCCACAGGCCTTGAATTACATTTAAAAACAATATTAGCTACTTTCGATTTACCTTAATGGGGAAATTCTTATTTTAAAGAGTAGTTTAAATCTGATTAAAACCAGGAAATTACTCTTTTTTTTGTATTCCAGAAAAATTATATTTTAAACGATTAATGTTTTCCATAAGAACAATACCCACACATATATACATTTTTTCTTTAAAAAAAAGTCTAAGTACATGCATAGATAATTAGTTACACCATGAATGACTTACCTGCATAAACGTATAAGGCAAAAATTACCTCCCCTCCAAGACTGCCATGCATATTTTTTTTAAATAAAGATCAGAATGTCATACTCGATTTGTATTACTCAGTACCTATTTCACAACACGTATACTTTCTTTGGATTTCTTATGGTATTTACAGCGCTACCTCTAGCTCCAGTTGTACAAGTCCTACACTAAAGTGCTCGTATATGTCACCCAAGAAAAAGTAGTCAGATGGCTACCCGTAAAACATTAAAAAAATCCGGAAACAAATATTATCATCCATTAGGTTAGTTCTTACCTTACCACATAGAGTAATAATTCATATAGGAAAGTACTTTTTTTACACATATGAATAGCGGTAGGATTACACATCTGTGTGCAGGTGCCCATTTACGAGTGATGTTGGGGACTCTCAGCCCACGAAAGGAAACCTATTATTTCCACTGCTTTTAATTAGCACACATGAATCGCACTCTTCTATAGATCTGTAGTGACATATGCAGACAGACCCACAGAGCTGAGTGCCTAGTCCAAGTTCGGGTGTGTGTGCAGATAGCAGACAGCACAGAGGGAGAGCGGTGTGTGTGTGTAGGTGTTGGTGAGCGGGGGTATATGGATATGCTACATAATGTCCCTCTGCCTGCAGCACCAGTATGCAGCGGTGCGGCTGTCTCCCGCAGCAGCGCGGCCCTGGCCGCCTCCCTGCCCCCGGCTCCCTCGGTGGCGCAGGGCAATGATCCCAAGCCCCGCCACTCCCCGTGCTGCCGCTGCTGCTTACCCTCGCTGCGCGCCGCCGTTGCCCCCGACGGCACCGCACCCGGCGGGACGGGACGGAAGGCGCCGCCGCCGGTGCTCTGCCCCAGCTGGGCTGCCGCGGGAGCAGTGCCTGAGCCCCCCCCAAGCTCCCCTCTGCCTCTACCTCCATCGCCGCAGCCACACACCTGCCCCCCCGCCCCGTATTACCATACGGAGGCTGGATCCCCACGAATCACAGAGGCAGCGGGCGACATTTGAATAAGCCCCACAGCCAGCAGCAGCGCCAGCTCCTGCAGCGCCAGCTGCTGCAGCGGCAGCGCTCTGCGCGGGCCGCTTCCCCAGGCCGTCTGCCCCTCCCCCGCCCCTGCATGTGCCACAGGCATCGTGGAGACAGCTGTCTTGCCTCAGTCACTTGCCACTTTAACGCTAAATTGACCGGTAGAATATGAACAATAAATACCCCCCCCAACTCGTTACCTAATAAAGCTAAAAATCTCACATATGATTTCAATATGCCACTGAAGTGACGATTTCACGGATTTCAGACAGAAAAAAAAAGTAGCATTAATAATACTCAAATTTGGGGTAATCGTTACAGCTGATCGTTACAGCTGAGAGAGAGCCTCGGGTTGAAAATGTACATGAAATAAATTCCATGAAAACATACATGAAATAAATTCCCTCCCTCGTCTTTTTTGCAACGCTTTTAATGGCTAGAATCATCTAATATTCAACATTTTACATGTAGATTTTCCCCTCTCTACAGCTCTCACTATCTGTCTTTTAATCAAACCGTACATAATCAGATCTGAACCGATATGCTCTATGCGTGAACATACATGTTTTGGCATTATTTACAAATTGGTTTAGAAGAAGGGAGATACAGGTACAGAAAAGTGTCTTTTTTTTTTACGCACGATTTAAACCCTTGAACGAAAACTTGTAAAATGAATAACCGAAACTTGAAATGAGAAATAAATTGATTTTTTTTTAGTAAGGAAAAGGCTGAATTCAGTAGGTTTTGTCTTCACAAAAAAATCATAATTTGGATGTCCTTACATGTCCAGTGTGAATACACCTCATAATACACATCCCTTGGAAAAAAAACATACAAAGCCATACCAATCTCTCTCTGATTAATAATGTCTCCCCTGATTAGAGGTAGAAAGCTAGAAACCAAGAGGAGCAGCAGGGGAAGAGTGGGCGAGAATTTTAATATTCAGGAGTTCATGCATATTTAAAATAATTTCTAAATTGTTAGATTTCTGGGGAGGAGAGAGAAGGGATGACATATAGAAAACTCTATTAGATACATTTTAGTGAGCATTCAAAACGTTAACTTCAGCATCATTCTAGGATAAGTAGCCAATGCAGTTGAATTTCCGTACACAAAGTGTTTATGGCTTTGAGCACTATCAGAATTAGACAAATTTTCCTGACGGCTTTTCTGTTCTTCTGTTTACTTAATCAGTTTATAACTTGACATAAAATAAGCAATCAATAAATTAAGGTTTGAAATGAGTGGCTGTCAATGGGTCCATGTCCAAGTGGAGGCCAGTGACAAGTGGAGTCCCTCAAGGATCAGTACCGGGACTGGTCTTGTTTAACATCTTTGTCGGCGACATGGACAGTGGCATAGAGTGCACCCTCAGCAAGTTTGCCGATGACACCAAGCTGTGTGGGGCGGCTGACACGCTGGAGGGAAGGGATGCCATCCAGAGGGACCTCGACAGGCTGGAGAGGTGGGCCCATGCCAACCTCATGAAGTGCAACAAGACCAAATGCAAGGTCCTCCATCTGGGTCGGGGCAATCCCAAGCACCGATAGAGGCTGGGCAGTGACTGGCTTGAGAGCAGCCCTGAAGAAAAGGACTTGGGGGTGCCAATGGACAAGAGGCTCAACATGACCTGTCAGCGTACACTAGCAGCCCAGAAAGCCAATTGTATCCTGGGCTGCATCAGGAGAAACGTGGCCAGCAGGTCGAGGGAGGTGATTCTCTACTCCACTGTCGTGAGACCCCACCTGGAGTACTGCGTCCAATTCTGGAGCCCCTACTACAAGAGAGATATGGACATGCTGGAACCTGTCCAGAGAAGGGCCACAAGGATGATCAGAGGGCTGGAGCACCTCTCCTATGAGGACAGCCTGAGAGAGTTGGGGTTGTTCAGTCTGGAGAAAAGAAGGCTCCGGGAAGACCTTATTGTGGCCTACCAGTATCTTAACGGGGCCTACAAGAAAGCCCGTGAGGGACTTTTCAGGATGTTGGGTAACAGTAGGACTAGAGGGAATGGATTAAAACTAGAGATGGGACGATTCAGACTGGACGTTAGGAAGAAGTTCTTCACCATGAGGGTGGTGAGACACTGGCCCAGGTCGCCCAGAGAGGTGGTGGAAGCCCCATCCCTGGAAGTGTTTAAGGCCAGGCTGGACGGGGCTCTGAGCAACCTGATCTAGTGGAAGATGTCCCTGCCCAGGGCAGGGGGGTTGGAACTAGATGATCTTTAAGGTCCCTTTCAACCCTAAGAACTCTATGATTCTATGAACCGTTATTTCGATGGTTTCATAATAATTGGCTCTCAGAGAGGACTAAACCTGGTTTTGCTTTGGGTTATTTTTCCCTTTACATCAGCTTGGATTGCCGGAAACCACTTCTGATCTCCTGGCACAGACCAAGTGGAAAAGATTGGCAGGGCGTGGGTGTCCCTCAGCTCCATGACTCTTCGAAAGGATGTTTCCTACCCAAAGTTCCCCCCTTGGCTCCGCTGTGTGGCCGGCTCCGTGGAAGCCTCGCACGGCGGTGAGATCAGGAGGGGGATGCCGCCGCCTGAGACCGGTTGCCTGCCGTCCAGGCGACCCGAGACAGGCGGAGGTGTCCCAGACGGCGCAACTTTCCAGCGCCCGCGGAGGCCGCGTCCAGCAGAGAGACAGCGACACCTACCGGTGTTCCGCACGGCCCCGGCGAGCGCGGGCGATCGGCGGGGCTAGTGCGCGAGAAGGGCCACACCGCACCGCGCTCCGTTGCCCAACCTAGCGCAGCCTGGGGAGAAGACATCACGGCAGCGCTCTCCTCTGCGTGACCCGCTCTAGAGCAAGAATTCAGCCCTACTAGAGCGATCGTTTCAGTGGGCAGAAATGGGCAGAAATCAGCAAAATTCCACGAAAAAACAAGTGTGTTTTTGCGACGCGCGTTCTGAAACAAGTGGGGATGCTGTCCTTGTCGCCTCCTTGGGACCGCAGCCCCCAGCTACAGCGGCTGAAATCCCGATCCCCCCCCCGCATACACACGCTCCCACCTCCAGATCTGGGCTGTATCCCACAAAATTGGAGACCTGATCGGGATAATGACAAACGCCTCACTGCAAGCAAAGCCTTTCCAGAGAAGCTCGTGAAGGACGCGCTGAATGCAGAGAGCGAAGGGCAGCACCTGTGTGTTCTCCCTGTCGCTACTGTCTCGCCCCAGCCTCTTTCACCTTATTTATATTGTGCTATATACACCGGGAAAGGCAATATTCCACAAATACATTTCAGCAGGAATAATCGCCGCCTCCTCCACGCTTTGCATTTTAATTGCCAGGATAAAAAAAAAAAAAAAAGGCTCACGTTGTGGATTCCTGTTTGAAGAAAAGCATGGCTTTTCCGTGGGAAGGGGAACGACAGTAATATCCTAAGCAAGAGTATAATTTTAGTATTCGCCCCTGCGGAACGGCCCTATTCTTTATGTAATTTTTGTATTAAGGCCGTATGGAAAGAACTTTTTCTTGGAAACACTTTATAGTTGATCGCATTACTCTTTACCTTTACCCTATTCTCCTTTCCTCTTTTTATAATTAAAAAACAAGTCATTAAAATGAAAAGGCCGAATTTATGTTACCAAAAGGCAGTTTTTACAAGTACAAATGGCAGTGAAGGAGCACTAATCGTTTTAGGAGGAAGACACACATCCGAGAAGTCTGAGGCTACATTTGATTGGATTAACTGCCACTTTCTGTTGTTGTTATTTTAGTAGTTCATTAGCCGGGTGTGCTTTGATAATTGATTTCCGAGATCTCATTCTAGGAATTTTAGTTGCTTCGTATCTCAATAGGCTTTTCTCAACGGGCTATAGTTGGAGAAGAGAATAACTTGTCTGTTTCGAAGGACGGTTTTTGTGCATCTGCAGGAGTTTTTTTATTCTTGCCCGAAAAAAATAACGACGTGCAGTTCTTTTACACTGAGGAAAGGATGTGGCACAACTTGCGCCAACTACCTTTCAGAGGTTTTAACTTTCGTACCGTGAAAACAAATGCAGGGACTCAAAGTAGCTCTTCGAGTGCGTTTTCTAAATGTTCATTAAGGTTAACGAGCAAGACTTCGCTAAGTCTCCCTGGTCATAAAACTTGAGAATAAATGAGTTCGTCGCTAGTAGCATCACAAGACCGAGGATTCATTCTTAGAAAATGCACGTCTACTAAAATGAACCATTATATCATCTGAATAACGATCTCGCTTAGAGTGATGGAAAAATATGAATTAAAATCAACGAAAAATCAGCTTGCATCCTCAAGTAGTGAAGAGATCTCTAAATATTGGTTGATCACATCTAGTCCAAAATCAAGAATAAGACACGGCGCTAACATTTTCCTGGCTCTTTTTCTCCGAAGGGTACTGTTTTCTTTAGTAACTCCAGGAACTGCTGACGATCATTTTTACATTAAAATAATAGTAATGGGTGTCTCTCATTTTGCCCTAGACAGGCCGACGTCCTCCCATCCCATCCCATCCCGCCTCATCCCTCAAACCCAGAGAACAGCGGGCCGGACTGGCGGTCACACAACCTCCGTGCCGGCAGGACGCACGAGCGGATCGACGGGCGCCGGCCCTGCGGCTGACCGACGCCGCTGCTCGGACACGTTTCCACGCTCTAGGAGAGCCTCCTGAGAGAGAGTTGTAGCACCTTGCCATTTTGCTGAGAGCTGTGCGCGTGCCTATTTGGCAAAAAGTATCATACATCTTATAATGTATTTATCTTTCGTGTCTGATAATACAAGGACTACTTATTTAACAAAACACCACAGGGTATTAGACAGTCCAAACGCACAAAATCATTATAGCCCCTTGCCCCACAAGTGTGTGCGTGCCCCCTCCCTTCTTTCTCAGCTTTTCAGTAGCAATGAATGAATCGAGAACTAGAGCAGCATAATGAATCAGGACACGTAAACCTATAATCTTCAGTCGTCAAGGCTGAGACGGCAGCCTATAGCAGTAGGCATATTGCAGAAAACCTGGGAATGGGGAATGGCTGGCGAAGGAGTGCAGTTTGCAGCCGACTAACAGACTCATAGAGTGGCATAAAAGGAAGGTCACCTACCTTTCCAGGGCGCCTCCCCTCACATCCTCAAAATTAAACTCAGTGAGAGTAGAAAGAAGTGTATCTATGGGCTTTAAAACCTGCATATTCATTATAAAAGACTTTCTGAAGGTAACCTACTCTGCCAACCTAACTAAGCAGAACTTTTATTTCCTTCCACTTGTCTCTCTCACGTAGGCAGTACTATTTTCCCGATAGCATTTCCCTTTTATCCAACTAATGGGAAAAACAATTGTCAGACTTATACATCCAGAGCAATCATTAAACCAAACCCTCCCACCTCACCTTAACCATCATCAAGCCCTTATTTATTTTGATTATTTGTTAAAAGGGAACTTGACAATGTGCTCGCACCCGATCTCTCTCTCTCTCACACTCACACACACAAATGTGATGATACGAGCGTGTGTGTGTACGTATTGCCGTATGCGTACCAGCTCTGCCCGAACGAATTTCCCTACAGGTGTTACCGCTTCCAGCTCAATGCAACCTCCAACAGATGTGTGTGTGTTTAACAAAAACAAAGTAAGTCGCTATCAGGTGATCAGACTTGTAATCTCCGATAGTCTTTGTTCGGTTAAACAAGATTCATCATTAAGAGTAAAAAATTACGGAAAGGGGAGTAAGGACAAGGGGGGGGGGAGTAAGGGGGGGGGAGTAAGGGGGGAGTAAGGGGGGGGGGGGGAGTAAGGGGGGAGTAAGGGGGGGGGGGGGGGGGGCGGGCACAAAGAAATATCTCCCTGCCCAGGAGGAATGTCCTCGCTAGCTCGCTCTGCTAACGTCTGGGGTTACTGCGTCCGTCGCAACCCACTCAGCCCAGCATAAACTTTCAGAAGACTGAAGTGCCGTAGAAAGTCAACGAGGGATCCGAGGAATCGCAGGGTGACAAGGTGTAAGGAGGCCGGCGGGTGTGGGGGAGAGGTGTCCCTGCTGATGCCCTGCTTCTTCCCCCCGAGCCCTCGGGAGGCTGCAGGCAGGGTCGCCCTCCCCGGACACCCTCTTCCTGCCCCATGGGTGACACAGCGTGGCCTCCTCTGGAGCCCAGCGGGGCATCGCCTAGCCTTACCAAGCCACCGGCAAAGCCCAAGTCCCCGAGAGAGAGAGGCGCAGGGTGGCAGGGCTGCTCCGCGTCCCGGTACTTACCCCCGCGATGCCTGACACCGATCCGCTCCCGTCCGCAACCCCTCAGCAAAACATGTCACACACATCCTCGCAGAGATTAGTTGTGACTTTTCGAGTCCAACCCTGCTCATTCAACGGTAGGCAGGAGAGGAAAACCTAAGGTGCGACGGAAGCGAGGGGTGGCCACGGGTGCTGCCTCATACTGATCTGTAACGTGGCTCCCCCCTCCCCTTCGCCCTGGCATTTCCCACTCACCTCCTTCCTCCCGCCCTAAATCAGAAAGCCGCGTGAAGGAGGGATGACACACAGATCCGCACTAGCCGCTGGGGCTCCGTCAGAGGCGCACCCGCGCACCAGCCTCCACGCCTAGGTCCCGCCGCGGCGCTCCGGGGACCTGCCTGTGGGGCGCAGCGTTTGGTGAGAAAAGGGGGAGGAAGGGGCTGAAGGATTGCCCGAGGCGTGTCCGCCAGCCTGCCCGCCCGGATGGGGATCACATGCTACACGTGGGGCGCGCAGAGCTCCGTGGTACGAGGCTACTGCCCGGCATCCAAATGGGCTGCCGACTCCGGCGGGCATCGCCTCCCCTCCTTCCTGTTGTTATTTTTAATATTATTGTTCCTAATTATACTAATAATTAATTTTAAAGATCTTTGCACATGCAAACTGACAGCTGGGGATGAGGAGCAAGAGTAGCTGTTTTAAACAATAGATTAGGAACACTAGGAAGTATCTCCGCAGGGAATGGAGACTTTTTGCTTCGTCAAAGATGAGGTCTGCTGTCTGCTTAATAGTACAGTAACATCTTCAGTTCCCGACTAAACACAATAACGCAGGCTCTCGCGATTAATTTATACAGGAGGCTTTATGAATTGTGGTCCCTCCCTCGCTCTTTCGCAGACATACTCGCAGCACACCTATATCTGTGAGAGGCTGGAGTTGGCAGGACGCTGACGGTGGACCTAGTCGAAATTTTCAATATTGCAGACACAGTAATTATCCTTCTGATTTTCTTTGTTAAAATTTTATTTGGCGAATTGAAATTTTTTCCAAAATATTCATCGACACACGAAAATATGTTTGCATTTATATCCGCCAGAGACGAAGCAAAATAAAGATGCCCGAGTAGACCTCGTCTGAAATCAGATCCCCGCATTTGTAATTGTTACATACACAACAAATTGTTAACAATTTGCACACCAGAGATGGCATATTTCTAAGCCTCCTTTCCTTTGTAAGGCAAATGACGTCAAAATATGATCTACTATATAACTAATTGGAGCAAAGAACAGTACATCAGCAAGACTGTGGTTCCTATAGGGTTATGTAAGTTTCGTGTTTATACAGAGTGAAAAATAACAAACACTAATTAATTACGGCGAATTTGACAACGTGTTTTAAGATGCTTTTACCTGATACATACTATATCCTATTTAATAAGAGATCATATTAATGGTGTTTAAGTAAAATTAATAAATAAGAATTAAATTATATTTAAAAAATAGGTTGCACTACAATAAAAGTGTCTGATGCTTTAGGATAAACAGCCCTCCCAATATATATTGTAAAAATCCTATATTTTGTTCAGAAGAATAAAATTATCTTTGATTTTGTATCGATTTTGGTGTTATATAAAATGATTAATATAATAAATAGAAACAGATGAGTCAGACTAAGTAGAAAGTTACTATTATTTAAATTATCAAAATAAAATCCATCAAATAATGTTTTCCATTCTAATGAGCGTGGAAATGTTTCTCTTCTAATTTACTTATTTTCAAAACAGACATTAAAACATGTTAGAACTGATTTCCTTTCAAATCAGAAAAGCTAATATAAGAACAATTGTCTGCATATTTTTTTCTATAACGTGCCATTACCTGAAGCACATAAATACAAACACGCAAGCCCTGGAATTTGCATTTTTTTTTCTTACATTGTCTGTAAACATTGCTATGTGATTACATGTACTCACTTTCTCGTATGGACCATCTGTTATCTGGTGTCTACATCTTTCAGAATGTATTCACATTAAGGTTTAATCTTCTTTAAAGCAGTTACTAGATATACAATAATGTCAACATACATATAGGTATACACGAAAATTGCTTTAGACCTTCAGAAATCAGCTAAGCCCTCTGGGCAAGTCAGTTACAGTGACATTAGGCATGAGTTGCTTTCAAGCTCTAATAATTCAAGCGTAGAAAAAAAGCGGATTATGAAGTAGGGAATAATCACCAAATTCTAAAGCCATTAAAATTAGTGGAATTTATTTCAAAGGGGCAGAATTTGGCCCAGTTGATCAGGTTATAAAGGTGTGTAGCTATTGGTATAAAAATGTAGTTTTTAAGCCCATCTTTTGTTAACCTTACAAACTTTATATATAAAGGCGAAAGCAAGCTGTTCAGCAGTGTTTTCACAGGATTTTAAGGAGGGGGGAACTATTGAATTTAAAATTATTTATTCCCAAAATTCATTAGATTGTATAGCACCAACCTCTTCTAAAAAATATCTTTTATACTACTGCAACTACTGCAAAAACAAATGGAGATAAAACATTTAAAATACTCCTTAATTATTCTGGCGAGGTGTAATGCAGTAATTCTACTTCCATCTTTTCTCTAATGACTTTCTCTCCTCAGAACTCTCCTTGCAAATAGTACACCTGAGCAGGAAGTAAGCCACTCTGAAAATGATCTGGCCAAGCAATGAAAGTACCAAAGTCGGAATCACAGTCCTCAGTCAGTACATGCCTTGCCATAGGAGCGATGTGTCTATAAGACTCCCTATTGAAGCCACTGGAGAATTCAGCTTAGAAATAAAAAGACACACTTTGTCTTTCTCTTCACAAGACTAAATCGCTTGAAGTACATGATAAGTGTAAGATATATTATTTTTGTGCTACTTATTTGAATAACTTAAGAAAGACTTCAGCAGCTCAATTCATACTCGCACAAAACTTCCATTAGGTCAGAGGATGCTTTTCCAAGGGAAGAACTGAATAGTCTCAAAAAACAAGATAGAAATTTTGATGTGTTCTTTGGAAGTTAAGTTTTAAAAAGTTTGAACGTGATGCCATTATAAAAACGTATTTAAGTAATAAAATGAGAACTTCTGAACATGCCTTGACTGTATGTGTTTGACTTTCTTAAACTCCGCAAAAATAGGTAAGATTCTGTTCCCACTAAAGTAAAATACAAAATCCTATTGTTTTCCGTGATAGTAAGAAGAGCCCTTAAATTGCTTTTGTTTACACACAAACACATTTTGTATCTCATTTGTGTATCTCTTCGAGGCACACCTGAAAGCCAGGGCTCTGATATGTGTACTGATTCATGCGGGACCTCCACATCAGAAAAGACATTATGTTATCTTTATATTTTCTGTATGAACGAAGAAGGAAAGTAGTGAGCTTAACTATCTTCAAAAATGAACGTGGGTTTTCCCAACTAAAATGCTATCAACCGATTCCTTCTAAGCAAAAATGCGAAAAGAATCAAAAGATTCTTTCATGAGCTTCATCACTGTCTTATTTTAGCCGAGATCATTATACTTATAGGAGGAAAATGAAGTTATATGAATTGAAAAAAAGGAGGTGGGTATTTTTGGGGTGATGGCACTTTCCGGACACGTTTAAAGGGGATCATTTCCCCCAAGTGGTGCAGAAATGACAGGAGTAATTTTCAAAAGATAGTCCACTATTTTCCTGCAAGTTTTTTTTTCTTCCACAAATGAACAACTAGACTTATTGAACATCGAAGGAAACAATTTTTATTTTAAAGAGTATTTAAAGCCTTCAGGTGTATTGAACTTGGACCCGAGGGCAGTGATCCACCAGGGATGCAATCAACAATTCGTAGGATCAAGCCCGCAAACCCACATTTAGATGTTATATGACACTGCAGGAATTCTGTGTGTGTCTACAGAACTATAGATACCCATATAATGTGTAATATGCAATATAGTATGCATATAATCCTTATGATTACATATTATTAAACATAGATGCTATCATACAAACATGAAAATATATAATAAAAACCGAGCACCTTTCACGCTTGGCTTTCACTTGTATGTGTTGGGTCTGTGAGGCAGATCTTCTGAAACGGAGAAAACATCATTTAACCTAGCTGCCCGTGCATGTGCGGTACATCCATTTCCGTACACACATGCTGCAAAGAGCTCGTTAGGTGCTATTGTCAAACCGTTTGTATCTACATATTTATACCTCCATCTCACTGCCTCCAAGACTGAGAGGCAGAGGTATCAGAGTTAGACTTAGCTTTGGAAGCTTCATCAGAGTGAAATGAATAACGTTAAGGAAACAAAAAAATAAGCACTTTTAAAAGTTGGGTTAATATTCCTTTTTAAACGCGCAGGGCAGCCTCCTCCCAGACCAACTTTAAAACGCTTTTTGGCCAGCTGTCTGAAGGAGCTCCCCCGAGAACAAACGGATTAAACCTCTCACCGAGCCCCCCAAAAGCTCAGGAATACTGCACACACCGCACCGCACCGTACGCACGCACGCACGCACATACGCAGAGAACCTCTCTCTGTCGCCCCGCTGGCCCGCCTTGCCCCACCGGCGTCCCTGGGCGGGACCTGGGCACCACGCCGGGCCGCGGGGACTCTGCCAGCCGCGAATAGCTCTACGGCCTGGAGGGACGATATCACCTTGCCAGGGCCGGGTCCCGGGACGGTCTCCTCCGCCGCGGCCTTGAGGAGACGTAAGCAAGCCACGACACTGTATCTTGCCCCGATTGCTCAGGTGCGCGCCTCCCACTTTGCAGGGTGTGACGGGCTGTAGCAAGTGGTATGTGCGGAGACGCACAAACGAGCCCAAAAACGGTCGTGGCGTTAATTACAGCCATGCTAATTTGAGCGAGGAGCGGTGAGCGCGCGAGCAGGAGACATGGTGCAGTGCAGTGCAGTGCAGTGCAGCGCTGCTGCCCCCTGGCGGAGCCGCGCAGTGTCGTACCGGGCGGGATCTGCTCCGCACCCGCGGAGCCTCGCAGTGCTGGCTGCGTCCTGCCGGCGCGCCGTGAAAGGGAATAAGCAACCTGCGGAACCCCGCGCGGGGCAGCTCGAGCAGCGCAACCCCCGCAGAGAAGTGTGGGCGGCCTCCAGCCCGCAACACCAGGCAAAGTCATTTCTGCCCTAAAACGCCGGCCTGAACCCCGCGGTGCGAGTGTGGTGCTGAGGTCAGGGACAGCCTTTGGACCCCGTCCTCAGCTTCCACCTTCAGGCTGGCCCGGGTAAGTGCAGCAGCGCGGCGGGGCAGGATGTACGCTAGGTCCATAAGGGGATACGGCCACTCCACCCTTTGCAGAAGGGACTTCCTCCCCGCGGGGCCGAGAGGCGCCCAGTGGCCTCCGGGGCGTCCTGGGACCTAGACGCGATCAGAGAAATGGCTCCAAAGAAGAAACCATGAGAGGCTGGTATTAATGGTTCTTCGGATACGTAAACATAGCGGCATCCCCCTCCCTCCCTTTTTTATTCATATTGGTTCACAAATATAAGTATCAGGCAGATGCAGGACAAAGTAAAAAATTACTAGTTCGTTTAAAGCTAAGCCTAGTTACCAGCTCTTTCTAAATATCAAACTTTGTACAAATAGCCCAGATTTACATCTTTTTACGCACTGTTTTAAGTGTTGGAGCTTCATAAGAAAGAAATAAATACATGGAATAGATAAATATCAGAAAAGGCAGAGGAAAAAAAAGCACACTAAAGCAATATAGATAAGGCAGGGGGAAAAAAGAAAAAGCACTCAGCAATATTCATATACTGTGTGAAAAAAAAATCTAAATAAGTCCAAAATGTTAACTAAAGGAGGCATTTTGGTCCTTAAGAATTGCCAGAAACTTCAGAAAAACATCGAGAAATGTAACAATAAGAACAAGACAGGGGCACGAAGAGGGTGCAGGTACTTCCCACAGATGAGGTTCATGCAGATCCCGCAAAGTCTTGCTGGTGCAGCAAGAATTAAAATACCGCAAAGATATACCATGCACTCATGTTCCCCCCGGGACTTTCGCGGAGGTCCTGGGTGACGGCGCGGACTTTCCATGATACACAGCGAGGCAGGGGAGACCGCCAGCCACTGCGCCCGCAGCTGCTGTGCCTGTTGTGTGCTGTGGCACACGGCTCCTGGGCTCCCATACCTACAGGAGCTAAGCAATACCTGCTGCATTTACTCTGCAGCTGTCGGTCTTCAGCAGGGAAACCAAACTTCCACTGAACTACAGGCAGCAAAGGAGGTCTCCCCGCGCGGGGCAGGGTGCGGAAGGCCGCGGAGCTGGGCAGTGTGTGCGAAGGGTGTCTGGGTGTGCCTGCCTGCCTGCCTTCCTGTGCACGCACAATTGCACTGTAACTTGTTTTTATTTTGCCTCCCAGGACAAGTGATATTAGGATATTGGGAACTGCTGGCACAGAAGTATTTGTGCGTGCTGATTCAGAGTGGTGAGATCCGGCAGCCTTTAACGTGGGCACGGAGTTAGAGGTGGGCAGTGCCCTGCAGAACAGTGGGGCCCTGAGGATGGGGCTCCCCGGGTCGTTTTGACGGTCTGGGCAGCTAGCACTGCTGGAGCCTTACCTTCCAGAAAGGCTGTGCAGTATCAAATCACCCCACACTTCGAGGGCAGCTGTGCTAGGAATGAATTTTGACGTGGACAAGGACCTTTGCCTGGGTCAGTCGCCCTTGGGAGAGCTGGGGGGATGTTTGCTACCGGCCAGCCTCACACCTTCTCGCCTCGAGCTCTGGGGTCTTCTCCCTCTTGGCGTGGTTTGCCCTGATGCAGTGGTGAGCTGAGATTTCATGTGGGCGGCTGGGGACATCCAAAGGGAGCAAGCTCTTGGCTGAAGCTGGGGAGAGTCATCTGCCGTCAGACCCTTCCCCATCCCTGCCCTATGTCAGAAAGTTATTCTCGGGAGGCAAACCCAGCCGAAAGGGGAACCCACGTGGGTCCTGTTCACTCCAGAATTTCTCAAGCCTTGCTCTATGTACCCCGTTTAACTAGCAATATGTTTCCAGAGAATCAGCTCATCCCAGAGAGTGCCTTTCACCAGCTAGTGCCTGCTTATGGCCAGGGCAGGATTTGTTGCAATGGTAGTACACAATTTGTTGAAATTTTTGTGAAAAAGTGAGGTTAAGTAACGAATTGAATGTAGCTCTTAAAATCTTGTGCAGCAATTTAAAAAGGTGGGACTCAAAAGAGAAGTTGAAACCCTTGACTGTGCAGCTCTTTAAAGGTAATTACTAAAACCTCAAAGGGTCAATTTAATCTAGTCTGGTCTATAATCCTGTAAATTCTGTAACACCCCAGACAATTTCTGAGCACAAGGCTTTATTGTAACCTTAATTTATAAAGTAATACCACCCCCACTCCCCCACCCCCAATTTTTCACTCATTACAGGTAGGACAGAACCATGTTTGAAAAAGCAATGCCAGGAGATATCTCACAATGAAAATTTGCTACTCAAATTCCCAGGCCCAATCCTCCCCGCACAAAGAGGTGAGACTCAGATCTCCATACATTAGAGATGTCTAGATTATAACCTGTGGGCATTGTTCTTTCAGAATGGATCTCTTTAACAAAACTTCCTGGATAAATTCCCCTCACACATTGCTTTTGTCACTGATCACCTACTCCTACTTTGATCAGCAAGCATAAGGAAAACTAATCCTTAAAGGGAAAGGAAATTCATATGTATTAATAGACTGAGATTAACTATACAAAATGTAACAGGCCCCTCTCAGTGACAGAGTTTTACTGCTACTGAGAGTAAACCACTGTTAATGATATTAGCAGAAAACAGCAGCAGCTATTTCAGATGTCAGCTGTCTATTTCAAAGCTGTTATTCATTAAGATTATGATTAAGAATCAGGGATCTTGTTTCTGCTGCCAGGTCCCTGCCTCCCACACCACCATTCTCCTTCTTTCCTTGTGATTACTCATTCCAAAATATGGGAATAAATAATTTTTTCTTCATAAAATATTGGTGTTTTTTTTGTTTTGTTTTGTCTAAATTTTCAGTAGAAATGACTTTTCCTCAAAACTTCTAAGCATGAAAAACATTTTCTCTGGTATTCAAAAACTGAAATCCAGAAGTCAAGTAAAATAAAAAGGAAGCTCTAAATTCTTGAAAAACAAAAACATCTTTCATTTGCCTAAGTATTGCTGCAATCAAGATTATTTTCTAAACTAAACTCTTCTTCCTCCATGGATATGGGTACAGTAATCTTCTTTTGTGATTTCATGTTTAACAGTTGTTAAATACAACAATTAGATATTCAGTTTCTTCTATTGAACTGTATCAAAGGGTCTATTGTATCATGGGGAACAGGAGAGGTGCCTGAGGACTGGAGGAAGGCTAACGTCACTCCAATCTTCAAAAAAGGCAAGAAGGAGGACCCAGGGAACTACAGGCCGGTTAGTCTCACCTCTGTCCCTGGGAAGGTAATGGAGCGACTCATTCTGGATGTCGTCTCCAAACACATAGAGGAACAGGAAGTTATTGGAAGTGGTCAGCATGGATTTACCAAGGGCAAATCATGCCTGACCAATCTGATAGCTTTCTATGATGTTATAACGGGTTGGCTGGATGAGGGGAGAGCCGTAGATGTCATCTACCTTGACCTTAGCAAGGCTTTTGACACTGTCCCCCATAACATCCTCATTAGGAAGCTGAGGAAGTATGGGCTAGACGAGGTGACAGTGAGGTGGATCGAGAGCTGGCTGAGTGACAGAACCCAGAGGGTTGTGATCAGCGGCACAGAGTCCAGTTGGAGGCCTGTAACGAGTGGTGTCCCTCAGGGGTCAATACTTGGACCAATTTTGTTCAATATATTTATTAATGACCTAGATGAGGGGACAGAGTGTATCCTCAGCAAGTTTGCTGATGATACCAAGCTGGGAGGAGTGGCCGACACTCCAGAGGGCCGTGCTGCCATCCAGCGTGACCTGGACAGGCTGGAGAGCTGGGCAGAGAAGAACCTACTGAGGTTCAACAAAAGCAAGTGTAGGGTCCTGCACCTGGGAAGGAAGAATGCCAAACACCAGTATAGGTTAGGGGCGGACATGCTGGGAAGCAGCTCTGAGGAGAAGGACCTGGGGGTCCTGGTAGACAGCAAATTATCCATGAGCCAGCAGTGTGCCCTTGTCGCCAAGAAGGCCAATGGCATCCTGGGCTGCATAGGGAAGACTGTGGCCAGTAGGTCGAGGGAGGTCATTCTCCCCCTCTACTCTGCACTGGTGAGGCCACAACTGGAGTACTGTGTCCAGTTTTGGGCTCCCCAGTTCAAGAGGGACAGGGAACTACTGGAGCGAGTCCAGCGTAGGGCAACCAAGATGATTATGGGACTGGAGCACCTCCCTTATGAGGAAAGGCTGAAAGAGCTGGGACTCTTTAGCCTGGAGAAGAGAAGGTTGAGGGGGGACCTGATTAATGTTTACAAGTATCTAAAGGGTGGGTTTAAGGAGGACGGAGCCAGGCTCTTTTCAATGGTTCCCAGCGACAGGACAAGGGGCAATGGGCACAAGCTAGAACATAGGAAGTTCCGTTCAAATACAGGGAAAAACTTCTTTACGGTGAGGGTGACAGAGCACTGGAACAGGTTGCCCAGGGAGGTTGTGGAGTCCCCTTCTCTGGAGATTTTCAAGACCCGCCTGGATGCAGCCCTGAGGGATGTGCTTTAGGCAACCCTGCTCTGGCAGGGGAGTTGGACTAGATGATCTCTAGAGGTCCCTTCCAACTCTGAAGATTCCGTGATTCCGTGATTCCGTATAATGTTGTCAGTTAGAAAATAGACAGTAAAACAGAATAAGAAGTCCATTCTCTGAGTTATAGGCTTTTGAGAGAGTAAGATCAAAATGGCTGGAAGTAACTTGTAGTTGTTTTTTTCCCCCTGCTGTGTTTAGAACACTAGAGGTAAATGTTAGTTACTAAACGTTATAATGCTGTTATAGGGCTTGGACCAACCTCGCTCCCCCATTCTCAGATCTAGTTTTGACCATCCCAAAGTTTTCCAGATATTTATAAACTCCTCATAAAATGAGCTATAGCCTGCAATTTAGACATTCACTTTCTCAGCCCAAGTTACTGCAAAACAACATTACTGTTGTTGTTATAATTTATTTAATAATTAACCAAATAAATGAATATATTACAGGGGTGCAAAAATGAAATACAATGAAATACCAAAGACACATTTATGATTACTTTTCTTTGCATTAATTTCATTAAACCTTTATGTTTTGAACTATATAACTTTTACAAATCTTGAACAATACTGTGATGATGTATTTTTTATTTTAGGGTTCAAATGTAAATCATAGAATGTGTTGGGTTGGAAGGGACCTTTAAAGGTCATCTAGTCCAACCCCCCTGCAGTCAGCAGGGACATCTTCAACTAGAGCAGGTTGCTCAGAGCCTCATCCAGCCTGGCCTTGAATGTCTCCAGGGATGGGGCCTCCACCACCTTTCTGGGCAACCTGTTCCAGTGCCTCACCACCCTCAGTGTAAAGAACTTCTCCCTAATGGCTAATCTAAACCTACCCTGCTCTAGTTTAAACCATTGCCCCTCGTCCTATCCCGACATGCCCTTGCAAACAGCCCCTCCCCATCTCTCCTGTAGGCCCCCTTCAGGGACTGGAAGGCCTCTATAAGGTCTCCCCGGAGCCTTCTCTTCCCCAGGCTGAACAACCCCAACTCTCTCAGCCTGTCCTCGTAGGAGAGGGGCTCCAGCCCTCTGATCATCTTCATGGCCCTCCTCTGGACCCCCTCCAACAGGTCCATGTCCTTCTTGTGCTGAGGGCTCCAGAGCTGGATACAGTACTCCAGGAGGGGTCTCACCAGAGCAGAGTAGAGGGGCAGAATCACCTCTCTGGATCTGCTGGCCACGCTTCTTTTGATGCAGCCCAGGATGCAACTGACCTTCTGGGCTGCAAGCACACACTGTTGGCTCATGTCCAGCTTCTCGTCCACCAGTACCCCCAAGTCCTTTTCCGCAGGGCTGCTCTCTATCACATCATCCCCCGGCCTGTATTGATAACGAGGATTGTCCCGACCCAAGTGTAGGACCTTGTACTTGGCCTTGTTGAACTTCATAAGGTTTGCTCGGGCCCACCTCTCTAGCTCGTCCAGGTCCCTCTGGATGACATCCCGTCCCTCTGGCCTGTCAACCGCACCACTCAGCTTGGAGTCATCTGCAAACTTGCTGAGGGTGCACTTGATCCCACTGTCTACAACATTGATGAAGATATTGAATAGCACCGGTCCCAGTACGGATCCCTGAGGGACACCACTTGTCACCCCTCTCCATCTGGACATCGAGCCATTGACCACTACCCTCTGGAATGCGACCATCCAGCCAGTTCCTTATCCACTGAACAGTCCACCCATCAAATCCGTATCTCTCCAACTTAGAGAGAAGGATGTTGGGGGGGACTGTGTCAAAGGCCTTGCAGAAGTCCAGGTAGATGATGTCCGTAGCTCTCCCCTTGTCCACTGATGCAGTCACTCTGTTGTAGAAAGCCACCAGGTTGGTCAGGCAGGACTTGCCCCTGGTGAAGCCATGCTGGCTGTCTCTAATCACCTCCCTGTCCTCCATGTGCCTTAGCATAGCTTCTAGGAGGATCTGTTCCAGGCACAGAGGTGAGGCTGACAGGGCAGTAGTTCCCAGGGTCCTCCTTTCTACCCCTTTTAAAAATGGGTGCGATGTTTCCCTTTTTCCTGTCACCAGGGACTTCACCTGACTGCCATGACTTTTCAAATTTCATGGAGAGTGGCTTGGCAACTACATCAGCCAATTCCCTCAGGACTCTGGGGTGCATCTCATCAGGTCCCATAGACTTGTGTATATTCAGGTTCCTCAGGTGGTCACGAACCTTGTCTTCGCTTACAGTGGGAGGCACTTTGTCCCCCAGGTCCCCGCCTTGTGGTCCTTGAACTTGGGAGGCGTGAGGAGAGAGGCTGGCAGTAAAGACCGAGGCAAAAGAGTTGTTGAGAACCTCAGCCTTCTCCTTGTGTGTTGTTACTAGTTTGCCATTCTCAGTCATCAGGGAGGGCACGCTTTCTTTGACCTTCCTTTTCTGGTTGACGTACCTGTAGAAGCCCTTCTTGTTATTCTTAGCATCCCTTGCCAAGTTCAGCTCCAGATGCGCCTTGGCCTTCCTGACCTCATCCCTACATAACTGGGCAGCATCCCTATACTCTTCCCAGGATGCCTGATGCTGCTTGAACTGCCTGTGCAGTTCCTTCTTGCCTTTTAGTTTGACCAGCAGGTCCCAACTCAGCCATGCTGGTCTCTTCCCTTTCTTGCTTGATTCCTTACACCTGGGCATCGAGAGCTCTTGTGCTCTATGGAAAGCATCCTTGAAGATCTGCCAGCTCTGTTCTGCCCCCTTGTCCCTGAGGACCATTTCCCAGGGGGTCCTATTGACTAACTCCTTGAAGAGCCGGAGGTTTACTTTCCTAAAATTCAGGGTCCTGACTACGCTCCTTGTCTGACACGTATCCCTCAGGACCGTGAACTCCACCAGTGCGTGGTCACTGCAGCCCAGGCTGCCTCTAATCTTGACATCCCCGATGAGCTCACTCGCATTGGTGACTATGAGGTCCAGCATGGCATCCCCTCGGGCAGGGCTGTCTATTTCCTATCTTAGGAAGTTATCCTCGAGGCACTGCAGGAACCTCCTGGATCGTCTACAGCTCACCGTGTTACTTTTCCAGCAGATGTCGGGGTGGTTGAAATCCCCCAGCAGGACGAGAGCCTTTGAGTGCGATGCCTCCTGTAGCTGGAGGAAGAAGGCTTCATCAGTAGGTTCCCCTTGATCAGGAGACCTGTAAAGCGATAGGGTGTTAAACTTTGCTGCTGTACAATCCATAACACTCACTAGAGATGAGAAGTATGGACCAGTTTGTAATGATCTCAAAGTTAATGTGTACTTTGAAACCATTTATGAGGTTTAAAAATGTATTAGGCATACATTTAGAAATTCAGATTTTGTATTTATGATTTTGCAAAGTGGATGAAAACAGCAGTTTAACTCTGAGGACGACATCCAACAGGAAAGTGAGAGTCTATCCAACAGATTGACTCATAACACCTTTTTTCAGCTATGAATGGGTGAATATTTTTGCAGATGGAATTAACTTCAGTGGTGGAAGGAAGTATTTTTAACAAAACTATAAGTAAGAAAATTGTATTGCCTCTTCTACTCCCTCATATCCAATAGAGTTCTGCTAGGCCAGAAATCAGCATTTGGTCACTCTATGGAGTATTAGTTGAATATTACTTTAAATATTAATTTTATTGCTGCACCAGAGAAAATAATATCAATCAATTTTCCAGAAGAGATTAACTGAAACATCTACTTGTCTTTAGAAAAGATTTTTTTTCTTTTAAAAGCTTTTTTTTCACAACAAAACTAACAATCCTTTCAATCTCATAAAAGCAACCATTTGCTTCCTTCACTGCCCCCCAAATCAGCTCAGCCTTTAAAACTGGAGGAATATAATGCGATTAAATAAACAATAGCAACTAAACCATATAATTCTACTTGAAGTTTTTTATCAGAAATGGAAAAGAGCCAGATATTAAAATAAATTAAAAAATTGCCATTTTTAACAATTTTTCCTTAAGAAGAAATTAACGTACTATGGTAATAGGCAGCAGTACTGGAAGATAATACTGAGTTAAATAAGTTATTTTGATTTTTTTTTTAGTAAAAGAAAAAAACCTCATATTTTCAGATAGGCACTTTTTCACAATCATAGAAATTTCTTGCTACGCATATTGTCCTTATAGACTGACTTCGATATTTTAAAATGAATCTAGTGTGAAGAACAGAGATATTGAGGCATCCCTGAAGATTTCTGCATTTCTGCACTGAATGGTTTTATTCTTGGTAACAGGGCAAGGGTCTTCCTTCACTAATGATATGGTACAGTTGTGATTTGGAGGGACTGAATAGTAGGGGCTGATTTCTCGACTCAGTCTGTCCTTGGCATTTGCAGAGGCTTCCAGCAGTGATGGCAACTAAGAGGAGGTCAGATGGAGAAGCAGACTGAGCAAGCTGAGCAAGCAAGTTTTGTATATATTTGTATATATTGTATCTATTCCATTATTTTTTTCTTAAAATGTTTTATTATTAATATTTCATTAGTTTATTTTTTTCTAAACTCATAACTCTCTTTATCTCTCTTCTTCCTCTCCTTGGAGTGAGAGGTGAGGAGGGCATCTGTTGTCTTGTCATTGGCCAACCCAGCCCAAACCGCAACAGATTAATTGGCACCCAACGTGGGACACAAGCTTCCAGTTTCCTCAGGGAATGCCATTCCTAAGTGAAATGTTATATTGTTCCTTTAGAGAGCTTCATTTGAAGTTAATAGGTACAATGTTGCTTAACCTCATGAATATATTGCATGGTTTACTTGCTCTCTGTATTTGCATGCGGTGGTTTAAATGTGCTATTTTTGTATGGCATGTCATTCAGATGTATAATATGATTACTTGGATAATGGCTATACCTGCATATCTTGGGCATCATGTGATGGATTCTATTACTAATTACACTTTTGGTTTCACCTGGGAAAGGTTTATCTTGCCCTTTAATGCTGATGTCAAAGAGCTAGGGGATGGAAAACTTTTGGGCTGCTTAGAAAATGAATGTTACTTTCATAAAATTGTGATTTTGTTGCTGGTTCTCCTGAATGTGTTGCAGGGGTGGTTTTATGTTAAAAATTGGTGCAGGAGTGGGTATTGTGTGACACGTGCTGCTGCTACTCGTATCCCACAGGCCAATTCACAGCTGGCACAGGCTCAGACCACTCCCCAAGCTACCCCCCCCATCAGCACCAGTTGCTACTGTCACTACTCCAGTGGCTTCAACAATGAGTACTGCTGGTACTCAAACTCCAACAGAACTGGTACAAGTTGCCCCAGTGACCAGGAAACAGAAAAGGAAATCAGCTCCTTCCCTTGCCTCTTCTGATGAGGATCCAGGAGAGGGCTGTCATGGTTTTGGCCAAATTGGCCAATGGCCAGCAAGAGATGCTCTCGTGCACGGAGAGGTGGAGGAGAGATAAAGAGATTTACGACTTTAGAAAAATACTAAACTAATTTAATTAAAATATCAATAAATTAATGAAATAATAATAATAAAAAAATGAAATATATACAATATATAAAAAAATGTATCAAGCTCCCAGGGAGATTGTGTTACCAGCAGGTACAGGGAAAGTCCCAGACTGGACTCAGGGATGGACAGGACTACTTTAATGAAATATTAATAATAAGATAAAAAGGAAATAATGAAATAGATACAGTATATACAAAACTGTATTAAGCTCCCAGGATGATGTCACCAGCAGGCACTGGGGAAGTCCCAGACTGGACTCAGCAACGGGTGGGAACTGGATTCCACAGATGGAGTCAGGAACACACGGATTGGGATCAAAGGCAGATGAACAGACAAGGTCCTCCTTGGACGTCAGCCATTGAAGAAAGAGAGTTGACCCTTTGCTCCCTCAGCTTTTATACTGAGCATGGGGCAGATGGGATGGAATACCTCTGTTGGTCAGTTTTGGGTCACCTGTCCTGTCTGCTCCTCCCTGCAGGTGGGACCCCTCTGCGCTTCTCCGCTTCCGACCCTCTAACGGGGCAAATAGCGAAGTGAGCTGACCTTGGTTGTTATAGCAATAAGTATAATCAAGAGCCTCTGTGCGTACCATTCCTTGGCACAAACTGTCTTATCACTCTGAACGAACAGTTTCAGTCACAACATGCTGTTAATTTCAGAGAGTTAGAAGAGGCCTAGCTAAGAAGTAAAATTACCGAACAGAAAATTGGTTCTGTTTTACCTCAAACCAGGACAAGGGCACTTCTCGGTAAGCATCAAAGCCAAAAAGGAGATCAGCTCATTTCCCCTATCTGGTATGACAAAAACCAGCTCAAGCCAGACAGCATGGGAGACAGTTCTTCTGATGAAGCTAAAGGAAAGGGTCCTGCGAAAGCAGATCCAGGAGAGGGTCCTTCTTGGGCAGCGTCAATAACTGTTCAATCCTTCTCTATGAAGGATTTGAGAAACATGAGGAAGGACTTTAGTTGTCAAGAAGGGGAGACACTTATCTCCTGGTTGCTCAGATGCTGGGACAATGGGGCTGATTCCATAGACTTAGATGGTAGAGAAGCTAGGCAGGTGGGAAACCTTGCCAGAGATGGAGGTACTGATAAAGCAATTGGGAAGACAAATACTCAGTCTCTGGAGATGACTGCTATCAGCTGTAAATGGCAGGTATCCCTTTAAGGATGGTATTGAATGCTGTCCAAGTAAGTGGACGAGCATAGAAAAAGGTATCAAGTACTTGAGGGAACTGGCTGTGCGAGAGGTGATTTATGGTGACTGGCAAGTGAATGTAGACCATGATGAAATGCCATGGAAACGATCTTTGCTGAGGAAGTTTGTGCAGAGTGCACCATGGATGTACTCCCATACATTTTCAACAATGGTTTTGGGAGGATCTGATGCTGATGCACCAACTGTAAATGAAGTGGCTAACAGGGTACGACAGTATGAAGACAGTCTCTCTCATCCCCTCACTGTGGCAGCTGTAGGAAAAATGACTGAGAAAACAGAAAAAAATAGCTAAGAAAAATGACAAACTGTTTGAAAAACTGTCTGGGATGGAGAAAGAATCCCACTCTTCCCCTCAACAGACCCATGTCTCGGTCATTAAGAAAAAACACCCTCCTACAAAACGGATTCAAGAGGAACAGGACCCCCTCTTGAGATTTCCTGTGGCTTTGCCTCTGCAACTATGGAGAGGACATGAGTAAGCAGGATAAAAAACCTATCCTGGTCCTACAGGCATGTCTGCTTGAGTTACAAGATAAAGCAGGTGGAAGAAAGAATTTTTGCAGGAGGGTGGCTGCTCCAGTCCAGGGTAAGCGGTTCTCTGGTCTGGATAGGAGCTCATCTGCTAATGGTAGATGTCCTCAAGGTTAGGGGTGCCCTGCGTCCAGCCAGGAGGAGGAGAGGGACAACTGAGTTTATTGGACTGTGTGGATTTGATGGCCTGGCACATTAGAGCCACAAAAGTATAAAGCCCTGGTGGACACTGGTGCATGGTGTACCCTATTGCCATCGAATCATAAAGGGACAGAATCTGTCACTATTTCTGGAGTGACAGCTGGGTCTCAAGAACTGACTGTACTGGAGGCTGAAGTGAGCCTGAATGGGAATAAATGGGAGAAGCACCCCATTGTGACTGGCCCAGGTGCTCCGTGCATCCTTGGCATAGACTACCTCAAGAAAGGGTATTTCAAAGACCCAAAAGGGTATGGGTGGGCTTTTGGTATAGCAGCTGTAGAGACTGAGGACATTACACAGCTGTCTGCCTTACCTGGCCTTTCAGATGACCCTTCTGTGGTGGGACTGCTGAGGGTTAAAGAACAGCAGGTGCCAATAGCTACTGCCACAGTGCATCAATGACAGTATCGCACTAAGTGAGACCCCCTGGTTCCCATCCAGAGCCTGATTTGTGCACTAGAGACCCAAGGAGTGCTCAGCAAGACTCGCTCACCCTTTAACAGCCCGATATGGCCAGTGCGAAAGCCTGATGGAGACTGGCGGCTAACAGTAGACTATCGTGGCCTGAATGAAGTCACACCACCACTGAGTGCTGCTGTGCCAGACATGCTAGAACTGCAGCATGAACTGGAGTCCAAGGCAGCCAAGTGGCATGCTACAATTGACACTGCTCATGCCTTTTTCTCTGTTCCTTTAGCAGCAGAGTGCAGGCCACAGTTTGCTTTCACCTGGAGAGGCCTCCAGTACACCTGGAATTGACTGCCCCAGGGGTGGAAACACAGCCCCACCATTTGCCATGGGCTGATCCAGACTGCACTGGAACAGGGAGAAGCTCCAGAACACCTGCAATACGTTGATGACCTCATTGTGTTGGGGTAGTACAGCAGAAGAAGTTTTCAAGAAAGGTAAAAGATAATCAAGACCCTTCTGAGAGCAGGTTTTTCTGTAAAAAGAGGTAAGGTCAAGGGACCTGCATGAGACATCCAGTTCTTGGGAATTAAGTGCCAAGATGGTTGTCACCAGATCCCAATGGATGTGATGAACAAAATAACAGCTATGTCCCCACCTACCGACAAAAAGGAAACACAAGCCTTCTTAGGGGTTGTGGGTTTCTGGAGAATGCATGTTCCAGGTTATAGTCAGATTGTGGGACCTCTCTATGAAGTGACTCGAAAGAAAAATGAGTTTATGTGGGGTCCTGAGCAGTGACAGGCCTTTGAGCAAATCAAACAAGAGATTGTGCACACAGTAGCCCTTGGACCAGTCTGAACAGGATGGGACATTAAATATGTGCTCTACATGGCAGCCGGGGACAATGACCCTACCTGGAGCCTCTGGCAGAGAGCACCAGGGGAGACTCGAGGTCGAGCCCTAGGATTCTGGAGTCGAGGATACAAAGGCTCCGAGGCCAACTATGCCCCAACTGAGAAAGAAATCTTGGCAGCATATGCAGGAGTCAGAGCTGCCTCAGGGGTAATTGGTACTGAAACACAGCTCCTCCTGGTGCCCCGATTACCAGTCCTTACCTACTCATCATGCCACCGATGCTACCTGGAGTAAGTGGGTTGCCTTAATCACTCCGTGAGCTTGAATAGGAAACCCAAATCATCCAGGAATCATACAAGTGATCACAAATTGGCCTGAAGGCACAGACTTCACAATGCCACCAGAGGAGGTTGTGACTCATGCTGAGGAAGCCCCACCATATAACGACCTCTCAGATAATGAGAAACACTATGCCCTGTTCACTGATGGGTCTTGTTGTATTGTAGGAAAACATCAAAAGTGGAAAGCTGCTGTGTGGAGTCCTACACAACAAGTTGCAGAAGCGACTGGAGGAGAAGGTGAATTGAGTCAATTTGCAGAGATAAAAGCCATCCAGCTGGCCCTAGGCATTGCTGAAGGAGAGAAGTGGCCAATACTCTGTCTCTGTATTGACTCATGGAGGGTGGCAAATGCTCTGTGGGGGTGGTTACAGCAGTGGAAGCAGAGCAACTGGCAGCGCAGAGGTAAACCCATCTGGGCTGCTGAATTGTGGCAAGATATTGCTGACCAGCTAGGGAAACTAGTCATAAAGGTACGCCATGCAGATGCCCTCGTACCCATGAGTTGGGCCACTGAGGACCACTGGAACAATCAGGAAGTGGACCAGGCTGCAAAGATTTTCCCAAACTGACCAATAGGGTATTCCATCCCATCTGCCATGTTCAGTATAAAAGCTGAGGGATCAGAGGGGTCAGGTTGGCTCTTCTCTGTTGGTTCTTCTTCAATGGCTGCTTCTTCAGTGTCTCTCTTGCTTCAGTGATTGACATCTGAGGAGGACCCCATCAGCTCATCTGCCTTTTGATCCCTGTCAGTGTGTTCCAGTTCCCATTTGTCACTGAGTCCAGTCTGGAACTTTCCCAGTGCCTGCCAGTGACATCTTTCTGGGAACTTGATCTGGTTTTCTATATATTTGTATATATTGTATCTATTCCATTATTATTTTAAAAAAATATTTTATTATTAATATTTCATTAAAGTAGTTTATTTTTTTCTAAACTCATAACTCTCTTTATCTCTCTTCTTCCTCTCCTTGGAGTGAGAGGTGGGGGAGAGCATCTGTTGTCTTGTCATTGGCTGACCCGGCCCAAACTACGACACCATGGTGAGGCAGGTTGTCCCCCTGAAGCCCATGGAGGTCAACGGTGGAGCAGGTAGATGTGCCTGCAGGAGGCTGTGACCCCGTAGAGAACCTGTGTTGTGGCCCCATGGTGAGAGGAGCCCATGCTTGAGCAGGCCTGCTGGAAGGACTTGTGACCCCATGGGGGACTGTTACGTGAAAAGGGGCCAAGCCGTTTTGGCAGAAGATAAACCCCCTTGCGTTCTAACACTCCTCACCAAGGTGGGAGGCCAGGTGCGGTAGGTTTAAATTCTGAGCGATGCCCAATCCAGCACTATCAGTCCAATTGCGTTTAATATGTATGAAACTGTTACGATTTGGATACACTAATAGTGGACTGCACCTTCAGTCTAGTCGTGCTCCTGAACTAGCACGGCCACTCTCGAGTCTTTGGTCGCGTTCAGTGAGAAACCAAAACGACTAGCTACTTAAACAGTGCAGTTTATTTGAACAACAGATATACAGGTTCTTAGGATTGCCGGTGATAAATACACTGTCTGCAAAGCACGTGCAAATAAAGATATTGTTAAGTACACAAAACGCGCGACAAAGTTATAAACGATACAGCCTGGCTATAAATGTAGGATAGAGAGTCTCTAGAGACATTTCTAAGTCCCCGAGAAAGCACTCAGTTGTAGGAATGTGTCTGAGAGAAAATGGTCGCGTGAGCCAGCCTCCCTACTATGAGAGATTAGATTAAGAGCAAAACAGGTGATAGAAGATGGAATTAGTACATGGGAAAAACGGGAACTGAGAAGGTAGAAAACATGTTGTGCTAATGACTAAGCAATTGACTATGCGAATTCTTGTAACCAACCTGATGTGTGAACGAACTGCATGGACAGCGTGTGGACAGTGTAACTAGCTAATCAGAAATAAGCGAGTGGCGTGTACGGCTACAACGCAGGGTATAAAAGATGATGATCTGTGCTTAATAAACGGCTTCTGTTGATTCACGTTGGATCGTCTGGAGTCCAGTTATTTCTCCTCACTCAGTATAGTCTAAGTCTTACCCAAAGGCGTCCCTATGAGGGGGGAGAAATGCTCAGCCCGTCGACTGGTCCCAGAAGTCAGTGATGGAGTTCTTCGCGATGGTGTCTTCCCTGGCATCCGCTCTCTCTCGGGCTATTTTTATACTATTTTCTTATCTTCAAAGTGGAGTTTGAGTGACTTTAGTCATACGCACTTTTATTATGATTAATGTACTCAAGGAGGAGTGGTCGCACCTCGGGGGCGGGTAGCCTCCGGGACGGAGGTGTGTTTTGGTACATTGTAGTGAGCAAAGTTCGCACAAAGGACAGCATTTCATCAACATTTGACGAAATGTTGGCTCGGGTAGCGTGTAGGCCGCTTATGTGTTCCGTAGTACCATCTCGTCCCCATATCTGCTATTCGTCACAAGGGAAGGCCACGGAACAAGCGCGTTCCGTTCCATCCCTCGTGTAGTTTCGCAAACAACCTTGTACAGGGAATCACAGATGTTGCATTCTTCGTGTGCCAGCTGCGGCTGTATTCTACCTCAGAAGCCTCTTGATTTTATGACTTTCCTTAATGTGTGAACAATGCTGTACTTTTGTATTCTTGGCCAATTTAGTAATTATTCCACAGGGACCCACGCTGGAGCAGTCTGTTCCTGAAGGACTGTCTCCCATGGACCTGGCTGGAGCAGTTAGTGAAGGACCCCACACTGGAGCAGGGGAAGAGTGTGAGGAGGAAGGAGCGACAGAGACAACGTATGATGAACTGACTGCAACCCCTATTGTCCCAGAGGGACCTGGACAGGCTTGAGAGGTGGGTCTGTGCAAACCTCATGAAGTTCAACCAGGCCAAGTGCAAGGTCCTCCACCTGGGTCATGGCAATCCCAGGCACAAATACAGGCTGGGTGGAGAACAGATTGAGAGTAGCCCTGAGGAGAAGGACTTGGGGGTGTTGGTGGACGAGAAGCTCAACATGAGCAGGCAATGTGCACTTGCAGTCCAGAAAGCCAACCTCATCCTGGGCTGCATCAAAAGAAGTATGGCCAGCAGGGCGAGGGAGGCGATTCTGTCCTTCTACTCCGCTCTGGTGAGACCCCACCTGGAGTACTGCGTCCAGCTCTGGAGTCTTCAGTACGAGAAGGACATGGACCTGTTGGAATGGATCCAGAGGAGGTCCACGAAGATGATCAGAGGGCTGGAGCAGCCCATGGCAGGGGGTTAGAACTAGGTGATCTTTAAGGTCCCTTCTAACCCGAACCATTCTATGATTCTATGATTATGTAAATCATTGGTTATATAGTCTTTACTTTCAAATGCAGATATAATTATTAGTAATTCTCAGTCTTTTCAAAAGATACCATAGGCTTCTTTGAAGAGAGAAGATAATGTCAGCATGGAAAAAAAATGTGTTTCCATCTGTACTTTCAGTGTTTTTAAGGTCAGAAACAGCCATTCAGATCTCATAGAATCATAGAATTGTTAGGGTTGGAAGGGACCTTAAAGATCATCTAGTTCCAACCCCCCTGCCCTGGGCAGGGACATCTTCCACTAGATCAGGTTGCTCAGAGCCCCGTCCAGCCTGGCCTTAAACACTTCCAGGGATGGGGCTTCCACCACCTCTCTGGGCGACCTGGGCCAGTGTCTCACCACCCTCATGGTGAAGAACTTCTTCCTAACGTCCAGTCTGAATCGTCCCATCTCTAGTTTTAATCCATTCCCTCTAGTCCTACTGTTACCCAACATCCTGAAAAGTCCCTCACGGGCTTTCTTGTAGGCCCCGTTAAGATACTGGTAGGCCACAATAAGGTCTTCCCGGAGCCTTCTTTTCTCCAGACTGAACAACCCCAACTCTCTCAGGCTGTCCTCATAGGAGAGGTGCTCCAGCCCTCTGATCATCCTTGTGGCCCTTCTCTGGACAGGTTCCAGCATGTCCATATCTCTCTTGTAGTAGGGGCTCCAGAATTGGACGCAGTACTCCAGGTGGGGTCTCACGACAGTGGAGTAGAGAATCACCTCCCTCGACCTGCTGGCCACGTTTCTCCTGATGCAGCCCAGGATACAATTGGCTTTCTGGGCTGCTAGTGTACGCTGACGGCTCATGTTGAGCCTCTTGTCCATTGGCACCCCCAAGTCCTTTTCTTCAGGGCTGCTCTCAAGCCAGTCACTGCCCAGCCTCTATCGGTGCTTGGGATTGCCCCGACCCAGATGGAGGACCTTGCATTTGGTCTTGTTGCACTTCATGAGGTTGGCATGGGCCCACCTCTCCAGCCTGTCGAGGTCCCTCTGGATGGCATCCCTTCCCTCCAGCGTGTCAGCCGCCCCACACAGCTTGGTGTCATCGGCAAACTTGCTGAGGGTGCACTCTATGCCACTGTCCATGTCGCCGACAAAGATGTTAAACAAGACCAGTCCCGGTACTGATCCTTGAGGGACTCCACTTGTCACTGGCCTCCACTTGGACATGGACCCATTGACAGCCACTCTTTGGGTGCGGCCGTCAAGCCAGTTCTTTATCCACTGAATTGTCCATCCATCAAACCCATATTTTATCAGCTTGGAGACCAGGATGTCACGCGGGACAGCGTCAAAGGCTTTGCTCAGGTCCAGGTAAATGACGTCAGTTGCTCTCCCCTTGTCTATTGATGTTGTGACCTTCTCATAGAAGGCCACCAGGCTTGTCAGGCACGATTTGCCCTTGGTGAAGCCGTGTTGATTGTACCCAATCACCTCTTTGTTATTCTTCTGCCTCAGCAGTGCCTCCAGGAGGATCTGCTCCATAATCTTACCAGGCACAGAGGTAAGGCACATAGTCATATGTATCTATTTTCAAGCCATAGAATTTCACCCGGGAAAATAATGTGAGTGACATCTTTACTAAAAACTTGTCAGCTGAAAGTATCAAAGCAGCAATACTACAGTACCAGCAGTTTCTATAGCTGTTCTGTCCAATGGGAGCTGCAGTTGTATATCTGAAGGCAGAATTGGGCCCACATGATCTATTAGTAAACTAGAGTTTTACTTGCAGATCTGTCAAAACATATGGTTATTAGTGTAACCACACAGAGAGAAAAGCACATGATTGCATTCAAAACTGGCATAGTGCTTCCAGCAATGCTACACTTAGGAACTATAGATCATACAAACAGTAGGATAGTATCACCCTGATTGACAGGTCTTTAAAATAAATGTGAAAGGGGAGGGGGATAATAATATTAGGCTTGTCTGTGACAAGCTGTGGGACAACACGTCAGGGTTAGAGGGACGGGGCACTAGTAAGGGCCTTCGACCTGTTGCCCTGAGGCATGCTGGGGATGCTACATCACAGCCAAAGTCTTACGGAGAGGATCCAGGGGCTCCTGAGTTAGTCCGAGTCAACAGGGAAACACCCGTGAAACACCCCAAGGGGTGCTCCTCTAAGGCTGAGGTTCTCAACAACTTTGCTGCCTTTGTTCACTGCCAGCTTCTCTCCTCATGGCTCCCGAGTTCAAGGACCACAAGGCGGGGACCTGGGGGACAAAGTGCCTCCCACTGTAAGTGCAGACAAGGTTCGTGACCACCTGAGGAACTTGAATATGCACAAGTCTATGGGACCTGATGAGATGCACCCCAGAGTCCTGAGGGAATTGGCTGATGTAGTTGCCAAGCCACTCTCCATGAAATTTGAAAAGTCATGGCAGTCAGGTGAAGTCCCTGGTGACAGGAAAAAGGGAAACATCGCACCCATTTTTAAAAGGGGTAGAAAGGAGTACCCTGGGAACTACCGCCCTGTCAGCCTCACCTCTGTGCCTGGGAAGATCATGGAACACATCCTCCTAGAAGCTATGCTAAGGCACATGGAGGACAGGGAGGTGATTAGAGACAGCCAGCATGGCTTCACCAGGGGCAAGTCCTGCCTGACCAACCTGGTGGCTTTCTACAACAGAGTGACTGCATCAGTGGACAAGGGGAGAGCTACGGACATCATCTACCTGGACTTCTGCAAGGCCTTTGACACAGTCCCCCCCAACATCCTTCTCTCTAAGTTGGAGAGATACGGATTTGATGGGTGGACTGTTCAGTGGATAAGGAACTGGCTGGATGGTCGCATTCCAGAGGGTAGTGGTCAATGGCTCGATGTCCAGATGGAGATGGGTAACAAGTGGCGTCCCTCAGGGATCCGTACTGGGACCGGTGCTATTCAATATCTTCATCAATGTTGTAGACAGTGGGATCAAGTGCACCCTCAGCAAGTTTGCAGATGACTCCAAGCTGAGTGGTGCGGTTGACAGGCCAGAGGGACGGGATGTCATCCAGAGGGACCTGGACGAGCTAGAGAGGTGGGCCTGAGCAAACCTTATGAAGTTCAACAAAGCCAAGTACAAGGTCCTACACTTGGGTCGGGACAATCCTCGTTATCAATACAGGCCGGGGGATGATGTGATAGAGAGCAGCCCTGCGGAAAAGGACTTGGGGGTACTGGTGGATGAAAAGCTGGACATGAGCCAACAGTGTGTGCTTGCAGCCCAGAAGGCCAATTGCATCCTGGGCTGCATCAAAAGAAGCGTGGCCAGCAGATCCAGAGAGGTGATTCTGCCCCTCTACTCTGCTCTGGTGAGACCCCTCCTGGAGTACTGTGTCCAGCTCTGGAGCCCTCAGCACAGGAAAGACATGGACCTGTTGGAGGGGGTCCAGAGGAGGGCCATGAAGATGATCAGAGGGCTGGAGCCCCTCTCCTATGAGGACAGGCTGAGAGCATTGGGGTTGTTCAGCCTGGGGAAGAGAAGGCTCCGGGGAGACCTTATAGAGGCCTTCCAGTCCCTGAAGGGGGCCTACAGGAAAGCTGGGGGGTGCTGTTTGCAAGGGCATGTAGCGATAGGACGAGGGGCAATGGTTTAAACTAGAGCAGGGCAGGTTTAGATTAGCCATTAGAGAGAAGTTCTTTACACTGAGGGTGGTGAGGCACTGGAACAGGTTGCCCAGAGAGGTGGTGGAGGCCCCATCCCTGGAGACATTCAAGGCCAGGCTGGATGAGGCTCTGAGCAACCTGCTCTAGTTGAAGATGTCCCTGCTGACTGCAGGGAGGTTGGACTATATGACCTTTAAAGGTCCCTTCCAACCCAACACATTCTATCATTCTATGATTCTGTGATCACAGCACATATCCCCTCATTTCCCCCACTTTGACAGATACCTTCTTCTGGAGAAGAAAAGGAGTTCCTGCTGCTCATGCAAGAGTTTGAAATGAAAATGCTAAAGAGGGAAGCAATGTTAAGGAGCAAGAAGCTTTAAAATCACTCTTAAGTTGCTTTGTCATTTTTCTTTATGAAACCTATGCGTCAGGAGTAGAAATTCATAAAATAAGGGGCAGATCACACTTTTATGGCACGGCTTATAGTGAAGGGGTCTGTGCAGCTGCATTGCTACATAGCATAATCTGCTGATGCCCAAGGGAAATGTGTGGGTGCTGCTTTGTGGAGCACTTTTTTCTGCAGTCAGACAGTTCCCGAGGTGCCAGTGATTGCTGAATGCAGCCCAGGACAGGCCTGCACAACTGCAGAAAATTAAAGGAGGAAGTTTCTTTGAACAACCAGGTCCTGCTCCAAAGCCCACTGAAGTCAGTCTGAGTCCTTCCAACAACTTCAGTGAGCTTCAGCTTGAAACACACACTGCAGTTCTGCCCAACTAATACATATATAGCTCAAGCAAAATGGTTATATATCTGTGCAGGGTGGGAGCAGGGTAAGGAGCGCATTCCTTGTGCTCTCCTGGTTTCAATAGAGCACATCACGGTGGTTGACAGAAATTACACCAATGGAGGGCTGCATTGCTGCTACTGATACACCAATGGAGGGCTGCATCTTCTCATGGAAGAGAAAATGAGGAATGGGTCACCCCAGAAGAGGCATGATAAGACCTTTATGGCTCAGGCAACTCCTAGGAGCTCTAGATATGTGTGACTTCCACACAATGGGACTGCCAAGGCATGCCATCAAGTATTCCACATGTGCTTCACCCCATTGCAGACAGAGCGTCTTGAAAAAAAACCCTTTAATCAGACTTATATTTCATATTCCTTTGTCTATGAAACAGTATTCAACAACTAGTATTCATAAAAAAGAACTATCTTGAAATTAAAGAGAAACAGGGTATTAGAAATGAGTGACAAAAATGAATTTATTTCTTTAAAAGCATTGCAAAGCTCTTTTGATCTTAAGATTGGAGACAGAAAGTTTTTTGGGGGTACAAAAGACAAAAGTCAAGAGTTTGGGAGACAGGTTTTCTCCTCAGTACCATACAGAAAGGTAGATGGTGAAAAACTGAGATCCAAAGCATATACTTAACTAGTTTTTTTAAAAAATTCCATCATACTAGATACTAACACTTCGAAGAAGACTCATCCACTGATAGACTGGCCTGACACTGTATGGAGACCTGAACACTAAGCCCTTGTGTAATGCCTAAATAGCATAGGCTTCACACAGTGATTCTACATAGGATTTGGATAATTTGAAAAATCTTCTCATCTACTTGACCTGTTCCACATCTCCTCTGAAATCCTTGGCTTTCAATAACAGTGTCTGTTACCATTTCCCCTGTCATTGGTTGCTAGATGGCTCAGTGTGAGTGTGTAGCTCATATTCTTAGCTACAGAGATTGAACCATATGCTTTAATACTGTCACCACTTTATATGTGTGCTGCGCTCAAAGAATGGTACATGATGAAAGCTCTACATCTACATTACCTGAGTCCCATATAAAGCAGAACAAGTTGTTTTCTTCTGTTTTGGGCTAAGTGAGGACAGGATGAGTGAAGTTGTTCCACATATTGTAGCCAAAGAGAGCAGTTTTACACTGTAAATCCACTGCAAAATCCAGTCCCGCTTAGCCTATAGTTTGGGATAAAAGGTAATTAATCTCAGGAAAATTAAATCTCTTAGAACTGAGGCTGAATCAAGGTGCAGCTGTCCAAAGGCAATGTGACCTCTGTATTGCTTTTTGGCTGACCATTTGCATTTACCAGCTAAAGACTTGTTAAACATGGTGTAATGAACAAACTATAGGAGTGGGACCACCTACTGACGGAGAGTGTGACTGCAGTCAGGCAAAGGAAAATTCTAACATCTGTTCTCCAAAAAGCAGAGGAAATCACAGAATCACAGAATGGTAGGGGTTGGAAGGGACCTCTGGAGATCATCTAGTCAAACCCCCCTGCCAGAGCAGGATCACCCAGAGCAGGTTGCACAGGAACGTGTCCAGGCGGGTTTTGAGTATCTCCAGAGAAGGAGACTCCACCACCTCTCTGGGCAGCCTGTGCCAGGGCTCTGCCACCCTCAAAGTAAAGAAGTTTTTCCTTGTGTTGAGATGGAATTTCCTGTATTCCAGTTTGTGCCCGTTGCCCCTTGTCCTGTCACTGGGCACCACTGAGAAGAGCCTGGCCCCATCCTCCTGACACCCGCCCTTTAGATATTTGTAAGCATTGATGAGGTCCCCTCTCAGTCTTCTCTTCTCCAGGCTAAACAGCCCCAGGTCTCTCAGCCTTTCCTCATAAGAGAGGTGCTCTGGTCCCTTGATCATCTTTGTAGCCCTCTGCTGGTCTCTCTCCAGTAGTTCCCTGTCCTTGAACAAATTCAGGGATTCAGTGATGAAGTATGAGGTTCCTTTAAAGAAACTGGAACTAGTCTAGGAAACAGAATCAGCTTTTTTTGGTAAGGAACTAGGGTATCTGCCTGGGGTCACTGGCTGCCAAAGAGCAAGATCAGAGGAAATCACTAAATGCCTTGGTGAGGGAAAGGGGGGGTCTTCCTGAAGCCTCTGTAAGTCTAATACTCTAGATCTTAAAAAGCAGGACAGAAAATCTGTCTAGGAGAGTCTGGTACTTTTCTCTACTGACAAAGTTAGCTTCCTTATAATCTAGTGTATTAAAGAAATCTGCCACCCATTCAGAAGATGGGAAAAGGTCTGGCTAACACTTTCTTCACCAGCTATTCATAGATTGAAGATTGATGTTAGTAAATCAGTGTGAGTGGGCAGCTCATACTCTCACAACTGTAAAAACTTTTATAAGATAATAGATTGGAGAATAATGGTTGAGAAGGTTATATGGTCTACTGTTGCGTTAAAAGGAATGTAGTTTCCATATTTGTCTGTCAGAGTCCCAGGACTTTCACTGATTTGTCTATCAGAGTCCCAGCAAAGGACTTTCACTGAGTTGGATTCACAAAAACCGAAATTAGCTATTTTATTGAGAGTGACAGAACAGATTCGAGATTGCCATTGATAAATTCACTAACTACAATAGCGCTACTAATTAAGGTAAATATTGCTAGCAAAATTAATAATAATACAACAACCTGGGGGTAACATTCCCCAGAGGGTGAAAGGCGCAGCGCTTACCCAGAAAGGTGTCCCTGCCTGGGGTGGAGGAAGAGAACGCAGCCCGTCGACTGGTCCGTCAGGTATCAAGTTTCTTCTCTCCCAATTTAACTGTCATTTTCTCCATCCTTTTGTCCCCAACATTACGAGGTTTCCCTCCCCCAGGTGACGTGTAGTATGATTGGGGTGGAGAGACAGTGCTATAGTCATATATGTTTAGCATGATCTCTAAAATCTTCATTAGCATATACAGGGGTGTCAACTTTAGTATGCATTTCACAGGTAATGAGGCAAAGGTCAATTACCAGACATGGGAGCCTTTTGAAGAAACAAAGAGCTACACAAAGTCTCTGTTATCTTGATTTTACTGTCTCTGATGACGAAAAGCAGGACTGTCCTGTCTACAGAGAGCTTCCTCCTTATCTGCATTCTGTGATAGCCAGAAGAGTCTCCACTCCCCTGGGTTGCACAAGAGATAGCAAGGCCAGTCTTAATTGCTCTTTGAGCACAGAGACTTCACCTCATTATCCAAGTTCCACGTGTACTGAAAAAACAGCCCTAGTTTAAGGAAGGTTTAACGTCTTTTACATAGTGTTACCTTTTCATGCTTGGCAAATTAGCCAAACAATTATGAGGTGAATTGGTTCTAGAAAAGGGAAGGGAAGGGAAGGGAAGGGAAGGGAAGGGAAGGGAAAAGGAGAGGGAAGGGAAGGGAAGGGAAAAGGAGAGGGAAGGGAAAAGGAGAGGGAAGGGAAGGGAAGGGAAGGGAAGGGAAGGGAAGGGAAGAAGAGATCTCATTTTTTCTTCCAGATTCTGGCTTGAGAAAAGTAATTTTTCAGTTAGTGAGGAACTGGAGAGTGTTTTTACAACTTATAGAATCATAGAATCATTTTGGTTGGAAGAGACTTTTAAGATCATCAAGTCCAACTGTTAACCTAGCACTGCCAAGTTACCACTAAACCATGTCCCTCAGCACTACATCTACATGTCTTTTAAATACCTCCAGGGATGGCGATTCAACCACTTCCCTGGGCAGCCTGTTCTAGCACTACCAAAAATCATTCTTGTTTAGATAGTAGTTTAATGATGTTGTATTTGATTAATTCCATATTTCCACAGTGTAGGAATGTGTCTGAGAGAAAATGGTCACGTGAGCCAGCCTCCCTACTATGAGAGATTAGATTAAGAGCAAAACAGGTGGTAGAAGATGGAATTAGTACATGGGAAAAACGGGAACTGAGAAGGTAGAAAACATGTTGTGCTAATGACTAAGTAATTTACTATGTGAATTCTTGTAACCAACCTGATCTGTGAATGAACTGCATGGACAGCGCGTGGACAGAGACTGTAAGCCAATCATATAGCTGCCGCTAGCGCGTGCTCTTATTGCCTGACTATATATACTCTGTGAAAACTTGAATAAAGGGAGAACGATCATACTCATATTGAGACTCCATCGTTACTCCGGGTCCGTCTCCCACTCCGACATCTTCCGACATCTGGTAGCAGAGGATGGTTAGCGCGACTGAGTTCTCCGAGACTGCGGTAAGCAGCTAGAGGAGGGGAGTGGGAAACTTCGGCTGGGAGACGTGCTGCTTGGGCGCATCAGCGGGAGCAGACAACGGTGTGAGGTCGCTCCTCACCTCCCAGGCGCAGCTATGGAAACAGAAGCTGCGGCCACGCTACTCGCTGGGATCCTCTCTAAGAGAGGGATTGAAACACCAGCGAAACTGTTGCTCAAACTGATTAAGCCGGGGCAGGAGATGGGGCAACAAGTAACAAAAGAAGAAGGGGCTATATTAAGACTTCTCCTGCATATCCTCTCTAAGAGAGGGGTGAAATACGATGAGCGTATGCTCCGAAGGTTGTTAACCTGGTGCAGAGAGAACGGATTCGCACCAGAGCCCCAGAGAGCTTTCAAACCAGAAATACGGGAGGCTGTTGGGAATAAACTGTGGGAAGTGATAAGTAAAGGAGACAAAGAGGCATCACCGTTAGCGACGACATGGTGGTTGGTGTTATCGACCTTACAAGATATGAACGCAGAGCGAGCCACAGCAGCCGGGGCTTTTGCAGCATTACAACCCACGGGAGGGGGATCGAACAGGCCAGGTCCGAAGGTCTGGGACGATCCCCTGCTGATCCCCTCTGCTCCACCTGAGGCCGAGGGAGGAGGCAGAATGTCAGCAGAGAAGGACAGAGCCGGAGCTGTTTGCTCCTGCCATTGCCCGCCTCACCCCCTCCCCTCCCCAGTCGTCTCCCTGAGATAAAAGTGCTGTTTTTGTATGTCTGCTGTGTAAGTGTGTGTGGGCGCCAGCTTATACCTGCTGATCAGCATGTGTGCTACTGTTTGCTTTTTGTTGTGTGCAGTGTCGTTAGGTGACTCCCCTTGAGCAGGTGTTCTGCCCGGTGTGGTACTGTTCTCGTACGCGACTAGGGCTGACACTCCGTCAAGTGAAGAAGTTTGTATATACACAGTGTTTAGACGTAAGGCGAGCGCGCCCCAGGCAGATACACCAGGATGGGCTGTAGAACCGATGGAAGTTCTGAAATATTGGGGAAGTTTTCACGAGCCGACACGTTTACACTCTCGGGAACGGCTCGTCCGTGCAGGGCGTATCGCTGGTTGTTTGTTGTTTGTCTATAAGATCATGGTTGATTGGGAAAAGGAGTTGAGCCAAAATCTATAGGATGCTCTGTAGGAAAATGAGAAACTTAAGGAAAAATGAGAAACTGAGCTCTTGTTGCAAAGGCAGACTTTTATGTCAGTTGTAAGTGATGGGGAAAAAAAAAAAAAAAAAAGAAGAAAAAGAAAAAAAGAAAAAGAAAAAAAAGAAAAGAAAAAAAGAAAAAAAAAGAAAAAAAAAGAAAAAAAAATGAAAAAAAAGAAAAAAAAGAAAAAAAAAAAGAAACCAAACAGGAACAATTAGATGGGAAATGTGCCACGTTAGCACAAAAGTATGCCATAAGCATTACAAGAAAGCATCAGAAAAAGAGAAATAGGACACCTGATTCAAAGCAGTACCATAGAGATATGTTTTTGGTTTTTTTCCTCTATGTGTCTATGTTATTGCATGCCTTAGTAGATTGCTCTGTGTTATACCCTGCGAGACTAAAATGAACCCAGCAGAAGCGGTCTCTTGAGCAAGGGGGTGGAATATGGGAAAGCAACGGAAAATCGGCGAGGAGGACTGTAAATACACGCAAGGGACTCGCACCTGGGTGCTGGAAAACACAGATATCACACCAATTGTTATTCAGTCTCGGGTGCTGGCAAGAAAAACATTTGGATGACATAAGCCTGTAATGGACTCACAGACACCTTATCCAGCTGCTTGAGAATCTTGGCCTGTTGTGGAAGAAGATCAAAGCACAGTACCAGCAAGAACAGGGAGTCCGCATGCGCTCTTGCTAACAAGGACTCTTTTGCTGCCAAGGATTCTTGATAACAAGGACTCTCTTGCTGCCAAGGATAAGTTTAACAATGCTACTAGTACAGCTATTTCTGAGGTATTGCTAGATGTAGATAGTATTCGATATGCGATGTTGCAAAACAGAGCTGCTACTGATTTTTTGCTTTCAGCTCACAGACATGGTTGTCAAGATTTTAAAGGACTGTATAGTATGAATCTAAGTGACCACTCCAAATCCATCCATGCCCAGTTGCAGGAACTGCACCGACCGAACCAGCAACTTGTGGAGACCACTGGGTGAAATCTCTTTGCTGGATGGACTTGGGGGTGGGGTTGGTTGAAGCAAATTATACTCATCGCCTGTGTGGAAGGAATTTGTCTGTTATGTTTAGTATGCTGTTTGCCGTGTTTAATAAGCATTATACGATCAGTTGTAGATGTCCCTTTGCATCGTACCCTTGTACGAGTTGTAGAATATGTTGCTCTAAAAACTATGTGTGTATCCATGAGAACCTGACCTTCAGAGAAAAAGATAACAAGAAGGGATTACAACAATGTAGTCACGTATCAGACAGCTGCTGTTAGCAAAGCTGGATCATGAGTTTGGTGAGACTCGCTGCATACACTGGCCACGGGTGCAGCAACTCTAGCCTGTACTTTTCTACTCGATCCAGTGCAGGAGAGTCTGGTGGGACTCGCTGCGTGCACTGGCCATGCATGCAGCGACTCTAGCCTGTACTTCTCCACTCAATCCAGTGCAGGATATAAGGGGGCTGTCTCGGGTCAGAGAGGGGGAGAGAGACATGAGCGCACTTTGAAGGTACAGGGGATGCCCTGAAGCACTGTGTCTGCCCCCGCCCCCCCCATAAGTTCTATGTTCATTAACCCCAACAGCTCCGAAGGCATTACAGCATGTTGAAAGATAAGATACAGTCTACTACTGCTGCAAGACGCATTGAACACCTTCCTACAAGAATTTCAACTTTATGCCCTGACAGGACAGTGGGATGATGCACTCGCAAAGAGCCTGACTGCATTAGAGTGGGTATTTTTGCCACATACCTTTTCAAAACCAGTAACTATGATGATTGAAATGTTACCAAGATTGTTTTTCCAGGGTCGTTTGTGCTGTCACCGGCTTTCTGGAATGGATTCAAGCCACATCCATGTCCCCATCAAAAAGGATGACCTTGACCCTTGGTTATCACAATTTGACATGTCGTTGCAAAAAAAAAAAAAAAAAAAAAAAAAAAAAATATTCGAAATATTCGTCCTTTACATGATCAGCTAAAAGCTCAAATACTAAAGATTCAAGACTTAATGAACCACAATGTATTTGAAATATTACAAAAGGATTTCTTGTGGGTAAATCCAAAGAAATTGGCTTTCTGGGCTAAATTTAGGAATCTGGGTATTTATTGCCTTAGCAGGGTTCTTTTTGATTCTGTTTTTAATTGTGTTTAGTATATAACCTGCTAAGAGCGTCACAACAAGGATAACATGTCCAAATTAAAAGCGGTCAAAAATGGTTTCGATGATTGGTCAAACTCATGGGGTATAACGGGATGGTTATCAGACTTACTAAAGCAAGGGCTCATGCTATTGTTGGTTATATTATTATTGATTATGGTACCCTCGTGTGTTCTCCGCAAAGTGACTGACATGATAGAAAATGCCATGCATAAGGTCTGGCTGGCTCAAGAAGAAAAAGGGGGTATTGTAGGAATGTGTCTGAGAGAAAATGGTCACGTGAGCCAGTCTCCCTACTATGAGAGATTAGATTAAGGGCAAAACAGGTGGTAGAAGATGGAATTAGTACATGGGAAAAACGGGAACTGAGAAGGTAGAAAACATGTTGTGCTAATGACTAAGCAATTTACTATGTGAATTCTTGTAACCAATCTGATCTGTGAATGAACTGCATGGACAGCGCGTGAACAGAGACTGTAAGCCAATCATATAGCTGCCGCTAGCGTGTGCTCTTATTGCCTGTCTATATATACTCTGTGAAAACTTGAATAAAGGGAGAACGATCATACTCATATTAAGACTCCATCGTTACTCCGGGTCCGTCTCCCACTCCGACATCTTCCGACACCACAGGATGTTAGAAATTAAACAAATGGTTAATGTCCCATGTAGGAATTCCATAGAACTGAAGGTACTTAGTATCATGAAAGGTAAAGCTCAAGCAGCCAAATTCTTCCTTCTTTTTGCATCCTAAAAATGCTGAAAGCAAATAGAATTTTTTTATTGTGTGAAATTATACATCTGTCAACAACGACTCAGATGTGTTACCATTGCAGTCAGTGGGAGTTTACCATTCCCTTTTGAGTGGGCTACATTAAACCCTCTATCACTGACTTTTGAATAGAAACAAAGGACCTGATTCTGAAACGCTCCCTCTGGTTAGCAGATCCACTGAAATCAGTGTTATAAAACTGGATGAATCAACCTCAAATTTCCATAACATCAAAATACGCTTGATGCAGTAGAAGAAAATCCTGAAATTAATAACAGGATACAGTCTCTTTTCTCTTTGTTTTAAGATCCAAGGAAAGCAGAAGCCCTTGAAATTGAAGGTTAGCTATCCATATTGAAGTTTATATGTGCAATTAAAAATATATTTTATAATATCACTTTATCAGGATCCATATAGAATCATAGAATTGTCTAGGTTTAAGATCATCAAGTCCAGCCATTAACCTAACACTGCCAAAACCACCACTGAGCACATGTCCCTAAGCAGCATGTCTACATGTCTCTCAAATACTTCCAGGCACGGTGATTCAACCACTTCCCTGGGCAGCCTGTTCCAATGTTTCATAACCCTTTCTGTGAAGAAATTTTTCCTAATATCCATCATAAACCTCCCCTGGCGCAACTTGAGGCTGTTTCCTCTTGTCCTATCACTTGTTACTTGGGAGAAGAGACAGACACCTACCTCTCTACAACCTCCTTTCAGGTAGCTGTAGAGGGTGATAAGGTCTCCCCTCAGCCTCCTTTTCTCCAGGCTAAACAATCCCAGCTCCCTCAGCTGCTCTTCATAAGACTTGTTCTCTAGACCCCTCACCAGCTTTGTTGCCTTTCTCTGAACACACTTCAGAACCTCCTGTATTGAGGGGCCCAAAACTGAACAAAGTATTCAAGGTGGGGCCTCACCAGTGCTGAGTACAGAGGTACAATCACTTCCCTAGTGCAACTTACTGCAGAACAAACCTTTAGGTACAGCCTAATTAGTGCCAATATCCTCAAAGAAGTGTGTGTTGAAAGCTTTTCCTTACAGTGAACGTTCCTAACAATACTCACTGCTTCTGTCTCTCAAGCAAGGTTAGTAAACACAAGACTCATCAGTCTTGCTTTCCAGTCCATCAAACTTTGCTGTCTTCTTGCACTGTACAATCATCAGAAAATTTCCCCTAGGTTCCTAGGAAATATTCCTTCTCTCTCACTTCTTAGTCTCCTCTGAGGGTTCACTTCTTGCTGTTATCAGTACCCCACGCCTGCTAGAAGTCTCAGACAGTGCTTATATGGCACTCCAGAAACTCCCTGCTCAGTTTCCCCCAGGGAAGTCTCTATCTTCACATTTTTCCAGAGGGCTTTGCCTGCCTAAATTTATAAGAGCCATGGCAAGGCAAACTGGTTGCCTTCCTCCCCAGATGCATCCTTTCAAACAAAACATACTGCATGTACACAGATATCTGCATACAGATAAAACACCCCTTTCACAAGGTATACCACTTCTAGAATATTTGATACAGCAGCAGAATAGAAAGCTCAGTCAAATAAATAAACTTATTGAAGAAAATGACTCCATTAAATAAAAACTTGTAGTCTTCAGAATTATAAATAGTTGATTAGAGTTTCCGTGTTTCTTCCTTCAAGACCCTCATTCAGCTTTTGTTTGGCCTGTGATTTTCAATTAGAGCCTTCTTACATAGAAAGTATGTAAAATCAAATAAATTGTTAGCCCTGAGGAGATGGAACACCTCCCTCATTATCCTTGCTCAAAGAAGGACCCTTGATCTGCTCTGAGGAGAGAAAAATATGCTTGCCTTGTTGATACTCTCCAGCATGAAGAATTAGACAGGAGAGGGACAGAGAGGATTAGTTGGTGATAAAAGTTACTCTGGAGTAGCTGGGTGCATAGGGACTGTAACTTCTCCACAAAACGAAGGAATATAACTATAAAACACACATCTCTGCTTAGCTCTTGTATCATTGCAGCTGCATTTCATATCCACATGCTATTTTTGTTCAGACTCTAAAATTACAGACTGCTTTTGAGAGAGGACTTGAGGACCTGGTCCCATGTGGATAATCACTATGTCACTGGAGAGGTGTTTTGGTGACTATGAGCTATGAAAGGCAATATTAAGTGCTCTCCAGGTAGTCCCTTTTGGTTATATATGCTACTGCAGGCTCTTTTTTAGTGTTAACATGTTAATTTTTATTTATTTGAAGAAGTCCTGAGGTATAATTTCAGTCTGCCAGTTCTCTGTGCTGTGAAAAAGTGCCCAAGTATTAATCACTCTGCAATGTACAAGCCAAAAATGTTGAACACAGAAAGTACGATCCACGTGCTGCTGAGCAGTTACATAGAGGAACAATCAAATTCTCATTTATGCAAAGATCTCCTTGAACTGGTGTATATTTCCACAAACCATTTCTTCATGGTGAACTTTTTTTGCATATGTAGATACACATTTAAACGTCATCATGTAGACTGACTGCTAATTCTCAGCTTAAATTTTCTGATTTAAATGATTTTGCACTGGAAATGTATGATTAGTTCTCTATCTCTATAATATGTTAGGATTCTGCCCTACATTCTGCTAAGTTGTATAAAAATATCACCAGAAAAATTAAAAAGGGAAAAGTTGGCGCCTTGTATATATGAGATATTAAAAAAGAAGAATCATGACAAGTCAGGCAAAGTTTTAGGATATCACATTGCATAAGGAAATCGCCTGAAAAATAAAACCATACAGATATGTAGCTGCATTAAATCATCTCTGTTTTCTGTCCCCCATCTTAAAATGTGTTAGGAGGAGATAATCAGACCCTGAAGTTCAGCATAAAAGAAACGTGAGTTTGACAGCTTCAGAGTCTTCCTTATAGCCAGAACATATCAAAGGCCATACGGCAGGAGTTGAAGGAGATTTTTCTCCTTTTCCTGTTATCCATCAGTCAGGAGAAAGAGAGACAGCTGACTATGCAAGTCATTGGAGCACCCGTTTTTCTGTGGTTGTTGCTCTGACTAGCTTTCCCTAAAACAGTCGTTCACTTGGCACTGTATTTCAAAGCTTCTGTTAGCCTGACAGTTAGTTTTCTGAACCAGAAAGAGTTTTGTTTTCTCTGAGCCATACTGACACAATGGCGAGGTTTTGTGTGTATTCTTACAATATCCTGAAAGTATCTTAGCATAATAAGAACTAAAGACAGGAATGTTATATATTTAATGCATTAACTCAGAAGTTTAATTGTAATATTTAGCTGCTATTTAACAGGCAAGAGGATCAGAAAGACCAGCAGTGGAGAGAAATTTAAATGAAAAAAAAAAAAAGATGATTTGTGGGTATCTGTTGAAGAAAAGACCCCCAAATATTTCCAAACCAGGATATACCTCATGCATATCTTCATCTCATCCTGCAGAAAATAAGGGAATCAGCCACAGATACTGGATCAGAAAAATCTCTTCTATGTTTTTAGGAGCAGGGTGTTCACTTTCTCTGTGAAAATGAAAAGTTAAGAAAACAGTAGCCTAATGCTTCATAAATCCTTGACTAAATCATACTCCTGTGTGTGTTGATCAGCCATCTTTGGTCTTTTGAAAAACTGGATTACAATCATGCTGTTCGTACTCTTTTCAAGGTTCTTTATCTTTAAAAAGGGATTAGAATTCATTCCACTGGTGACTTCCATTGCTTGATCTATAAGTTGGTTCCAGTTCTGGAAACTTGGAAACAATTGCTATTAAATTTCTGAGCTACATTGACACAGGAGAGATAAAGGTCATTAAAGGTAATATAAGTTAAATATTTTTTATTAATTGTTATACTTATTCTGTGTTTGTCATGAGCATTTTTCATGAGTTTTACCAAATGATTTCATGGTTAGACTATTATTAAACCTGACTAGTTCACAGTCTCACAGATACTAAAAACATAGAAACTCCTGAAATACTTCAGTCTACACTCAAAGATATTAGAGGCAGTGTAAACCATCATCTGGAAAACCTTGAGTTTGATCTGCATAATATATACCATGGAATTTCATTCAGGTTTTTTTGCATTTAGCCCAGTAATTTTGATTAAACTACAGGATCTCTTTTATGCAGGTGGTCAATCTAGATATAGAAAAAAACCCAGCCTGTATATGATGACTAATCCAGACTATACATTTCTAAACTAGTCCAATGAACTGTTTGTAAAAGTAATCTTAAACCCCTGACATGAACACATGGAATACATTTTCTTTATAACACTGTTTCTTGGAATTTCCTATTTAGTTGCGTACTCTGTCAGTGAACAAAGATTTCATTATGTATCCTGTGCACGCGTATGTTTTATTAATTAAAGTTTTAGACCTAGTACTGGCATATTTACATATGGGAGTAATTTTTTTCATGGTGGGAGTAGTCCCAGTGCATTAGCTGGTACTTTGCAGATACCTACAAATTTGTCTCTTGAGCAAAATTCTGGTGCTTAGTTGAACAGCAGGTACATGAAATTGCAGATCTAGGTCTGTATTTGTGTCACCTATCTATTTTCATTTTTCAACCCCATACTTACACACTGATATGGTCTCATTCCTGTACATGCACATTATTTCTATCAGTCATTCATCCTTAACTGTACTCTTTCATCTGTAATTTAAGCAGTTATTAATTTTTCCTATCTGTTGTGGAATAAATAAACAGGTGCATGTTTACACTTAAGTCAATTGGGTGTGCCTCACAATATTGAAAAATTAAAGCCATACTAAATGGAAAGACCTGACAGTCTTAGTTCTTAGACTGCTTCATTTGTACTGTATTAATTTCTATTGCTGCAAAATAAATACACAGTTGGAAAAAAAATGGTTTACAAGAAAAAAAAAGATGGTTATATTATTATGTGATATGTAGACATAAGAACTGCCATATGGGATCAGATCAAAAGTTCACTTATCTCATTATCTTATCCCTAACAGTGACCTGTAGGGGATTTTTACAGGGAAAAAAAAAGAAACATATCATGTATGGAATTCTCCCCTAGACTATCATTTTTTCCAGAAGTAAATAGTGGAAAAACTTCCTTTCCTCCTTCAGTTGGGAGTTGTACCTGCACCATCATGCTTAATAGGACAAATAAAGCTATCTCCTGTGAACTACAACTTTATGAATTTTGTGGAAGCTTTTGGCTTCCACAACACTGCATGTCAGTGAGACCCACTACTTACTTATGCGCAATGTGGGAATAACACTTCCTTGTGAACCTGATGGATTCTTTGGGCATCCTTTGCTTCCGATATTTTTGAGAAAGAGTGAATAATCGCAGATCTGTCTCCATACCATTCACATTCATTTATTTTCCAAATTGAAGACTCTCATTTTATGTAATGTTTCCTTCAAAGGAGATCCATCCCCAGGTCATCTTATTCTATATTATTTTTGAGATAGAGTAACCTGTATTAGATCCAGGTTTTCTCACTGTAAGAACACATCTGCAAAGGATGTCATAATGACATTTTCTAGTTTCGTTGTCAGTTCCTTTCCAAAAAAATTCCTAACATGGCATAAAAAGTTTCCAAAAAGTGACTTGGGCCTCCTCCAAGCATACACAAATTTACTTCCAATCAGTAAATGGCATCAGTGTATTACACTTTCATAAGCTTATCTTTCAAGATGTAGAGCGCTGCTGTGAGGCAACACCCACAGTGCAATTTCCTTCAAGTTTAGATCTTAAGCTTTACTGAGTAAAGGTTCAGTATCATTAGCCTGAGAGCACCACTGAAAACCAGGCTATTTTTCCTTGGCTACTGAATATGAATTAAACATACCTTGGCCTAAGAATGTAGACCAGGAAACTCTTTTCAGCTTTTGCAAGCTAAGTAATATGTAATACAGTAAATAACTAAAGAAAGTTATGTTTTTCCTGATGAATAAGAATCTCAGTATTTATTTATAGAAAAATATCAAAGGGAAACAAAAGGGCTGCATTTCAAACACCGCTCCTGTGACACGTATTCAGATATTTAGCCACAGAAAGGTAGAAATTTAGGTTTTTCTTAAAAATCTGAAATGCTTTCCTTTCTGCTGAAGCAGTGGTCTGATTCCTAAGGTTTATCCTTACAAAATTTTTTCTCAGAATGCAACCTGGTAAAAGCCTGATAGCTTTGTACAATGAGGTGACTAGCTTGGTGGATGAGGGGAGAGCAGTGGAAGTTTAGTAAAACCTTTAGTAAAGCCTTTGACACTGTCACCCAAAACATCATCACAGACAAGATGACAAAGTAATGGTTAGATTAGTGGACAGTGAAGTGGATGGAAAACTGAATGACTGTGCCCAGAAGGTAGTGATCAGTGGCACAAAGTCCAGTTGGAGGCCAGTCACTAGCAGTGTTCCCCAGGGGTCAGTACTGGGTCCAGTCCTGTTCAACATCTTCATTAATGGCCTGGACACTTGGATAGAGTGCACCCCCAGCCAGTTTGCTGATGACACAAAACTGGGAAGAGTGGCTGATAAGCCAGAGGGTCGTGCTGCCATCCAGAGGGACCTCAAGAAGCTGGAGAAATGGGCTGACAGGAACTTCATGCAGTTCAACAAGGGGAAGTGCAAAGTCCTTCCCCTGGGGAGGAATGACCCCATGCACCAATATATGCTGGGGGGTCGCCCAACTGGAAAGCAGTTTGGCAGAAAAGGACCTGGGGGTCCAGGTGGGCACCAAGTTGAACATGAGCCAGCAATGCACTCCCATGGCAAAGGAGACCAACAGCATCCTGGGCTTCATTACAAAGTGTGCTGACAGCAGGATCAAAGAAGGTGATCCTTCCCCTCTCTCAGCGCTGGTGAGGCCACACCTGGTGTACTATGTCCAGTTCTGGGCTCCCCAGCACAAGAGATGGACTTAATGGAGAGAGTCCAGCACAGGGCCAGGAAGATGATTAAGGGCTTGGAGCATCTCTCATATGAACTGGTACATGGCCATGCAAGTAGAGGCCAGCATAGTATGCTGAAAAGGATCTATACAGTGATACAGCTTCACCTTTTCATCGCCATCTTTCTCATAGAATGTAGATTACGGTCATCACCATAATCTCATTCCTGTATGATCTGCAGGCCTCCCTCAAATTTTTTGCATCTTGCTAGAAATAGTAACTCAGTATTTTGTGCAAGTCAAACATCTTCTCCTGATTAGCTGTATGCCATACTAAGAACTGATTTTTCTCTTCAAGTGTCATGCTGTCCACTCCATAATCTTCTGGTGGTGGAAGAGGGCCCACATAACTTTGATTTCCAGCAGTGTTGAAAAAATGGGGGAAATAACCTTTGTAGCCCTCGATACCCAAAGCTTGGGGAAGGTTGCTTAGTTTCATGGGTAAAGAATATAAAGAATCTATGAAATGTATACTCAGGCTGGGTACTTCTATGTACATGAACTTAACACCTTGGGTGGTTAATTGCACACACATTTTTTCCTTCAGAAGCTGACTAACAACAAAGTAGCTACCCTAACCTTTGGCATTAAGTGCTAGGAAAGCGTAGCCCCAAAACTTTGCGTCCATAAACAACATAAAACATGTGTCCCCTTTGAATTCCCATTCTCCTTCAGTTTTCCTTTCTGCCCCTTCTTCATCCCAAGGGGCATTCAGAGCTAAGTAAATGGAAAAAATATAGTTCATCATACATGTCACGGTTTCCTGTATATATTCCATACCATAGATAATATAGCCTTGCCCTTCTTCTGGATTTTCAGTCACGGGCATGAAACACTGGTGCTGGTTTATGTTACAGATCTGTTTATAGTACATTCATAGAATCATAGAATCATAGAATGTGTTGGGTTGGAAGAGACCTTTAAAGGTCATCTAGTCCAACCCCCCCATTCTGCACTTCCAACCTTTACATTCATAATGCTTTTCTACATAGGCCTTACACTTTTCACAGAAAATCAAAGCCAATTGGGCTTGGGGAAAAGGATAAGACACTCCAGCTGCAGGCTGTTGTGCAGGTCTAGGGAATGCTTACAGATGCACAGTGCTCTGGCTATTTAAAACCAAATCGATTGTTTGGCTTTGATTTTCTGTGAAAATCTGATTTTCCTTAAACCTAATATGGTTGCACTTCTCCATCCAGATGGCTATCACCAGAGGAAAGAAACATTTGACCCCATCTATTGAATGACTTCTGTATGTGGATGAAAAGGAAAGGAAAATATTCAAATCCATCATGCATTACAAAATAGTGAATGTCAAGTAGGATCCTAATTCTTGGATGGCTACGCAGTCGTTGACAGGGTGCTGACAGCTTTTGAATTTAATGGATGCTTCTTCCATGGCTGTATCGAATGCTACCATGAAAATAACTGGAATCCTCTGGTGGGGGCCACCTTTGGTTATTTGTATTATGCAACACAAGAAAAGATGGACCACCTAAAGAGAATGAGTTTTAACATCGGATCCATATGGGAGCAGAAGTGGGTTGCTATGATAAAATCAGATGGGGAGCTTGCAGAGTTCTTAGCTAGGACCAAACTGCCCACACCGCTGGTCACCAGAGGTGCGCCTTCCAGTGGCAGGACAAATGCCATTTGTCTGTATAACAAAGAAGCCCCTAATGAAAAGATACATTACTATGATTTTACTAGCCTCTCTCCCTTCATCAACAAAGCAAAAAAATACCCTCTTGGGCACTCCAAAGTTATTTTTGAAAATTTTGACACCCTGACAACCTACTTTGGGATGGTCAAAGTAAAGAAGTACACACCTCATGGGCTCTTTTCCCCTGTGCTTCCCATGAGGGTAAATGGCGAGCTATTGTTGCCCTCGTGCTGCTCTTGCGCTGAAACCTGCCTGGCCCCCTGTAGCCACAGTGAAGAAGAAATAGCCCTTTGTGGCTACCTGGTGTTCCCCAGAACTGAACAAGGCTCTGGAGAAGGGCTAGAGGGTTTGTGAAATCTATTAGGTTTGGCATTTTGAACAGAGGGGTAGCAGTCTTATCTCAGATTATATAAAACTCCACCTCTGACAGAACCAGGAAGCTTCAGGCTACCCAGCCTGGTGCACAGATGATAACAGAAAAGCTAAATACATTGAAGATTACAGGCAGAAAGAAAATTTCATTTTTATCCTGAATGTATTAAGAAAAACCCTGCCAAATGCCAAATTGTGAAACTGTTGTGGTTTCGGCCATATTGGCCAATGATGAGACAGATGCTCTCCCCCCAACTCTCACTCCGAGGAGAGGAGGAGGAGGAGAGATAAAGAGATTTATGAGTTTAGAAGAAACTAAACTACTTTAATGAAATATTAATAATAAGATAAAAAGGAAATAATGAAATAGATACAGTATATACAAAACTGTATTAAGCTCCCAGGATGACGTCACCAGCAGGCACTGGGGAAGTCCCAGACTGGACTCAGCAACGGGTGGGAACTGGATTCCACAGATGGAGTCAGGAACACACGGATTGGGATCAAAGGCAGCTGAACAGACAGAGTCCTCCTTGGACGTCAGCCATTGAAGGAAGAGAGCTGACCCTTTGCTCCCTCAGCTTTTATACTGAGCATGGGGCAGATGGGATGGAATGCCCTGTTGGTCAATTTTGGGTCACCTGTCCTGTCCGTTCCTCCCTGCAGGTGGGACCCCTCTATACTCTGACACTTCCGACCCTCCAACGGGGCAAATAACGAAAATTAGCTGACCTTGGTTGTTATAGCAATAAGTCTAAGCAAGAGCCTCTGTGCGTACCATTCCTTGGCACAAACTGGCTTCTCACTCTGAACAAACCATTTTAGATGCAATATGCTGTTGGTTTCAGAGAGTTAGAAGAGGCCTAGCTAAGAAGTAAAATTACTGAACAGAAAGTTGGTTCTGTTTTACCTCAAACCAGGACACACTTTCATGTGCACCCAGTCCATCTGGTAGTTACTGTTGGCCATAATTAATCCCCCAAATGCACTCCAGGCACCACTCACACCTTCTTCACAAAGAGCGAGGCATAGGTAATAACCAGCCTGCAGGCTCCTGCTGCTGGGGAGCTCACCAAACAAAAGATGTCTTTGCAGTGCATCAGCTTAAGTTTTATATTCATACTGTTCAACAAACGCTTGTCTTGAAGGAACAGATTGCTGTGGATGGATCCCAGTAGTTCGATGCCATCTAGTGTGACTGCTTCCTGCTGCCTGGCTGTGTCATTGTAGAACAGCCCTGTGGAGAAGTGCATGGACAGCATGTCACGGCTGTAATTGAGCAGCAACTCAAGGAAGGCACAATAAGCTTTGGCTTATCAGTTGATCCCCCAATGTTAACATCCAGCTGGCTGAAAACAGAGGCTAGCGGGTAATTCATGAAGCCCACAGCCTCACCGGCTCTGAGGTCAGACCTGTCAGCATTTACAATCTTGCAGCAAAGGTACAGCAGTCCTAGTCAGACTGTTGTCTGGTGCCTGTCACATCCCACTCAGGAAAGAGGGGGGGGTAAGTGACTCAGATTCGCAAATCCCCAGCAGTGCGGACTAAGGTGAGACAAATCTCAAGGTCTGTATACAAACATTTATTAGATTAGTAACCAGGTCTTAACTAGGTCCACGATAAATGGTTAGGTATATAACAAATTAGGACAAGTGGTAAGGTATGCATTGTGTTACTTAGCAACAGGTATACAACAAATTATGTCAAGCGGTACTTAATAACAGATATACAATGAATTATGGCAAGCGGTACTTCTTTGAAAGGAAAGAGAAAAGAGAAAAGGAAAAGAAAAGAAAGAGAGAGAGAAGGAGAGGCAGAATAAGATGGGGGAGAGAGAGAGAGAGATCACCGGTCCTGGTTCCAACATTAAGCACTCCTCTGTGTAAAATCTCTTCAGGGAAAAATCTTCCCAGGCAAAAATCTTCTTTTCTTCAGGGAAAGTCTTCCCCCTTTTATGTTCGCTCGCTCATAGGGGCAGTTTCATCTCAGGTTTCTCCCCCCCAGGTGACGTGTAGCATGATTCGGGTAGGGAGACAAGAGCTATAGTCATATATGTTTAGCATGATTTCGATAATCTTCATTAGCAGGTACCTGCTCGGGGCAGCAGGAGAGCCCCCTCCAGACCCCCCCATGCCCCCCCAGGTGCCCGTACAGAACAGATATGGGCCTCTGGAGATAGATGAGGAGGGAACTAAGGATGCTGATAAAGCCCCATCCAGGGAGTCGCCAAAGCAGCCAGCTCCACACGTTAAGACTGCTTCTGTGAAGAGCAGGAGGAGGGCAATAGTCATAGGGGGGCCCATTCTGAGGGGAACTGAGGGTCCCATATGCAGGCCGGACCCTTCCCACAGGGAGGTCTGCTGCCTCCCTGGGGCCCGTGTTAGGGATATAGCCAGGAAGCTTCCTGGCCTGATATGGCCCTCAGATTACTACCCTCTTTTGATCTTACAGGCAGACAGTGAGGAGCTGGAGAGCAGAAGTCTGAGGGCAATGAAGAAAAACTTCAGGGCCTTGGGACGGCTTGTCAAGGGTTCAGGAGCACAAATTGTGTTCTCCTCTGCCCTTCCAGCTTTGGGGACTGACGAATGGGTGAACAAGAAAATTGGACAGATCAACACCTGGCTCCGAAACTGGTGCTACGAGCAGGGCTTTGGGTTCTGTGATCATAGTTTGATGCGCAGGACAGTGGGCCTGCTCGCTAAGAATGGGAAAACCCTGTCCCAAAAGGGGAAAAGGTACTAGGCCAAGAGTTAGCAAGGCTCATGGACAGGGCTTTAAACTAGTATCGAAGGGGGAAGGGGATAAAACCAGGCCCACTAGTAACGAGCCTAGGGATAAAGGGCCAAGGATGGGGGTGAAACCGGTGGCCCAGCTCAAGTGCATCTACACGAATGCACGTAGCATGGGCAGCAAACGGGATGAGCTGGAAGCCATTGTGCAGCAGGACAGCTATGATGTAGTGGCCATCAGGGAAACGTGGTGGGATGACTGTCACGACTGGAATGCTGCGATGAATGGCTATAAGCTCTTCAGAAGGGATAGGCAAGGGAGGAGAGGCGGGGGTGTGGCTCTGTACATTAGGGAATGTTTTGATTGTATGGAGTGATTCCAGTGATGATAAAGTCGAGTGTTTATGGGTAAGGATGAAGGGGAAGGCAAATAAGGGAGATGTTGTGCTGGGAGTATGCTAGAGACCACCCGGCCAGGATGAGGACACAGATGAAGTATTCTATAAGCGGCTGGCTGAAGTCTCGCAGTCGCCAGCCCTTGTTCTGCTTGGGGACTTCAACCTGCCGGGTCTCTGCTGGAAATACAACACAGCAGAGAGCAGGCAGGCTGCGAGGTTCCTCGAGTGCATGGAAGAGAACTTCCTGACACAACTGGTAGGGGAGCCTACCAGGGGAGGTGCCTCGCTAGACCTACTGGTCACAAACAGAGAAGGACTAGTGGGAGATGTGGTGGTCGGAGGTCGTCTTGGGCTTAGTGATCATGAAATGGTCAAGTTTTCAATTGGCAGTGATGTAAGGAAGGAGGTTAGCAAAACCTCCACCTTGGTCTTCCGGAGGGTGGACTTTGGCTTGTTCAGGACACCGGTTGAGAGAGTCCCTTGGGAGACAGTCCTGAAGGGCAAAGGGGTCCAGGAAGGCTGGACGCCCTTCAAGAAGGAAACCTTAAAGGCCCAGGAGCAGGCTGTCCCCAAGTGTCGCAAGTCTAAAGGGCGGGGAAAATGGCCAGCCTGGATGAATAAGGAACTTCTGATGGGACTTAGGAATAAAAGGAGGGCTTACCACCTTTGGAAGAAGGGACAGGCAACTCAGGGGGAGTACAGAGATCTCGTTAGGTTATTCAGAGAGAAAATTAGGAAGGCAAAAGCCCAGCTGGAGCTCAACTTGGCCACTAACATTAAGGACAACAAAAAAAGCTTTTATAAATACATCAACAGAAAGAGAGCCAGGGGGAATCTCCATCCCTTACTGGATGCCGGGGGGGAAAGTTGCAACCAAGGACGAGGTGAAGGCTGAGATACTGAATGCCTTCTTTGCCTCCGTCTTCAATAGTCAGACCAGCTGTCCCCAGGGGGTTCAGCCTCCGGAGCTGGAAGATAAGGATGGAGAGTAGAACAACCCACCCATAATCCAGGAGGAAGTAGTCAATGATCTGCTTCTGCACCTAGACGCACATAAGTCGATGGGGCCGGATGGGATTCACCCAAGAGTACTCAGGGAGCTGGCGGGAGAGCTCACCAAGCCCCTCTCCATCATTTATCAACAGTCTTGGTCAACAGGGGAGGTACCAGATGACTGGAGGGTGGCTAATGTGACGCCCATCTACAAGAAGGGTCGGAAGGAGGATCCGGGGAACTACAGGCCTGTCAGCCTGACCTCGGTACCAGGGAAGATCATGGAGAGGATCATCTCGAGTGAGCTCTCACGGCAAGTGCAGGGCAGCCAAGGGATCAGGGCCAGCCAGCACGGGTTTAGGAAAGGGAGGTCCTGCTTAACCAACCTGATCTCCTTCTATGACCATGTGACCCACCTTCTGGACGCGGGGAAGGCTGTGGACGTTGTCTATCTGGACTTTGGTAAGGCCTTTGACACTGTCCCCCACAGCATTCTCCTGGAGAAGCTGGCGAATCATGGCACAGACAAGCGTACTCTTAGCTGGGTTAAAAACTGGCTGGATGGCCGTGCCCAGAGAGTTGGGATTAATGGGGTGAAATCCTCTTGGCGGCCGGTCACCAGTGGTGTCCCTCAGGGCTCAGTTTTGGGGCCAGTTTTGTTTAATATCTTTATCAATGATCTGGATGAGGGGACTGAGTGCACCCTCAGTAAGTCTGCAGACGACACCAAGCTAGGCGGGAGTGTCGATCTGCTTGAGGGTAGGGAGGCTCTACAGAGGGACCTGGACAGGCTGGATCGATGGGCCAAGGCCAGCTGTGTGAGGTTTAATAAGGCCAAGTGCCGGGTCCTGCATTTCGGTCACAACAACCCCAAGCAACGCTACAGGCTTGGGGCAGAGTGGCTGGAAAGCTGCCCGGCAGAAAAGGACCTGGGGGTGCTGGTGGACGGCCAGCTTGACATGAGCCAGCAGTGTGCCCAGGGGGCCAAGAAGGCCAACAGCATTCTGGCTTGTATCAGGAACAGCGTGGCCAGCAGGAGCAGGGGAGTGATGGTGCCTCTGTACTCAGCACCGGTGAGGCCTCACCTCGAGTGCTGTGTTCAGTTCTGGGCCCCGCTGTACAAGAGGGACATTGAAGTGCTGGAGCGTGTCCAGAGGAGAGCTACCAGGCTGGAGAGGGGTCTGGAGACCAGGGCATATGAGGAGAGGCCGAGGGAGCTGGGCATGTTTAGCTTGGAGAAGAGGAGGCTGAGGGGAGACCTCATTGCCCTCCACAACTACCTGAAAGGAGGGTGGAGAGAGGTGGGTGGTGGCCTCTTCTCCCAGGTGAATAATGACAGGACCAGAGGAAATGGTCTGAAGCTGCGGCAGGGGAGGTTTAGATTAGATATTAGGAGGAATTACTTTACTGAAAGAGTGGTCAGGCGCTGGAACAGCCTGCCCAGGGAGGGGGTTGAGTCACCAGCCCTAGAGGTGTTTAAGAAACGTCTAGATGTGGCACTTCAGGGCATGCTCTAGTGGCAGAGATTGTAGGTTGTTTGGTTGGACTTGATGATCTCAAAGGTCCTTTCCAACCATGAAGATTCTATGATTCTATGATTCTAAGTTGGCTCACAAATGAAATGATCTTCGTAATAGCCTACTTGCATGAAATGCTTAGAATGCATCCCACATCATGACAGCAGCCATGTTATTCTGAAGTTGTGTGTCCAAAAATGGCTTGGCAAGAGGCAGCAATTCTACTGAGAGAGGAAGGTAAGTTAGGGCTACACTGTCTGTAGATCATATATAATATGGGTGGGGTGGGGGGGGGCTGGGTGTTACACCAGAAAACCAAAATGTTTTATCTATCTCCAACAAGCCTGGAATGGGTGTATCCTGGTTCCGGCGGGGACAGGGCTAATTCTCCCCAGGCTCCAGCGGGGACACAGATATTCCATGCCATGTGAGCCATGCACACCCTGAGCTGCCGGGGGAGGGGGCAGGAAGTTGGGGGAGGGGGTAGGAAGTCGGGCTTGGACCGGGCTGGGGCGTCCCGGGTCCGGTCGGGGAGCGGCAGTTCCGTAATCGTGTTTGTATATTCCTCTGTCCGTGTTATTGTTGTTGTTTTCTTGTTCCCTCTGCTGTTCTGTTAAACTGCCTTTGTCTCAACCCAAGAGTCTTGCCTTTTTCTTCCGATTCTTCCCGTATTGGAAAGGCCCGAGCGAGCGGCACGTGGTTCTTTGTTGCCGTCTGAGGCTAAACCATGACAGGGTGAACCCAGCAAGTATAAAAAATACGTCATCTGTATAAAAAAATTAAATGAGAAAACACCATAATGCCATATCCAAATTATGTAAGAAGGTCCCCTTCCTTATCAACACGTATACAAAAAAATCCATATGAATATCCACTTGGTTAGCAAGATTTGGGTCTTTAAACTTTGCAGATCGTCAAGGACCTGCACAAGGTAACTGCTGAGCACTTTAAATTCTGTGCAGATCCCCACTGACAGTGTCCCGGTTTGAGCGACACAGGACTAATTTCTCTTCTAATGCTGGGGAAAACTGCACTTTTAGAAGGCTCTAGTGTCTGAATTTGTGAAAATATTTACTTTATAGCCAGCTATGGTATGTGGGTTTCAAGGTCTCAGTGTTTTCGAGCCTAGCCAGGTGCAGGGATGTCATCCCTCTGATGTCATCCAGAGGGACCTGGACGAGCTAGAGAGGTGGGCCCGAGCAAACCTTATGAAGTTCAACAAGGCCAAGTACAAGGTCCTACACTTGGGTTGGGACAATCCTCGTTATCAATACAGGCCGGGGGATGATGTGATAGAGATTAGCCTTGCGGAAAAGGACTTGGGGGTACTGGTGGATGAGAAGCTGGACATGAGCCAACAGTGTGTGCTTGCAGCCCAGAAGGCCAATTGCATCCTGGGCTGCATCAAAAGCAGCGTGGCCAGCAGATCGAGGGAGGTGATTCTGCCCCTCTACTCTGCTCTCGTGAGACCCCTCCTGGAGTGCTGCATCCAACTCTGGAGCCCTCAGCACAAGAAGGACATGGACCTGTTGGAGCGGGTCCAGCAGAGGGCCACGAAGATGATCAGAGGGCTGGAGCCCCTCTCCTATGAGGACAGGCTGAGAGAGTTGGGGTTGTTCAGCCTGGGGAAGAGAAGGCTCCGGGGAGACCTTATAGCAGCCTTCCAGTCCCTGAAGGGGGCCTACAGGAAAGCTGGGGAGGGGCTGTTTGCAAGGGCATGTCGGGATAGGACGAGGGGCAATGGTTTAAACTAGAGCAGGGCAGGTTTAGATCAGACATTAGGAAGAAGTTCTTTACACTGAGGGTGGTGAGGCACTGGAACAGGTTGCCCAGAGAGGTGGTGGAGGCCCCATCCCTGGAGACATTCAAGGCCAGGCTGGATGAGGCTCTGAGCAACCTGATCTAGTTGAAGATGTCCCTGCTTACTGCAGGGGGGTTGGACTAGATGACCTTTAAAGGTCCCTTCCAACCCAACACATTCTATGAGGGGGAGCAAGACCTGGGCACTTGACCCAAGCTGCCAACAGGATTATTTCATAGCATGAATGTCACATTCAATATAAATTAGTAAGTTTGCTGCGAAGTGCTCTCTCTCCCTTGATGGCGGTGGTCCAGGGAACTTCTTGCCCCGGTGCTGGAGCATTGAGGCCTTCCCTTCCTCCCGAAGCCATAGCGCTCACAGTGTCCCACATTTGCTGTCCACTGCTGGGAGCGCACAGCTTCCTACTGATATAATTGGCTCAGTATAATCCTTGTATATTTTATATTGGTATTGGGATCGATATTGGTTCTTTAGTATTGTTAATGTTAATTATTTAGTCTTATTCTATTAAATCTGTTTCTATTTCAACCCTTGGGTTTCTTTATTTTTTTTCTGATTCCCTTTCCTGGGTCGGGAGGAGTCATCGGGAGATAGAATAATTGTCTAAATGACAATAAATCGTTGTGGGTTTCTCAAGCCATAACACAGAGGTACATGGTGACAATGAACCCAGAACTGGAAGGACAGGGAACTCCATGAATGGAAGAAATGGGGAAAAAAACCAACAGCAATAGTGAACAAACCAGACCCTAAAACTAAGATACTGTAGAACAATTATATTTAAAAGGACTATCATAGAAAACTTCGCTTTGATAGAGGTTTAAATGTTTACTTTTGCATAACGCCTCGCTTTTGTACCCTCACCCCTCAGTGAATAAGGCGGGTGCTGCTGGGAGAGGGGGAAGGGCTAGGCCAGCAAAGGCGGCCGTGCCCCGCTCACCTGCCGGCCTCGGCCTGGCTCCCTGCCTACAACCTGCTCAGGACTATCCGCTTCACGAACAAAAGCTTTGGGCGAGATCTGTAACTGAGCGACATGCCGAGCATTTCCCCGACAGAATCGTTGCTATTTTTGCTGTTAGCCAGGCAACCCGTGGCTGAGGGGGAGAACCCGTACCAGCTGCGGCTAGACTCCAGGGCCCGGCGCTCACTGCCCGCTGCCCGATTTCAGCTGCCAGCTCCTTCCGAGACACCTCCCGGCCAGCTAGCCAGGGTCCCCAGGCCATGCCAGGCAGTGAGGCGAGGCCCTCCGGACAAAGAGCCCCCACGCCCCCCGCCACATACGCTTTTCTCCCAGTTCTTCAGTACCTATCTCAACACCGCACTGCGGACTCGCAATGGAGCCCTGGCTCCACCAGGGAGTGCTCCGACTCTCTACGCGAGACGGAAGCAATAACACAAGAAAAACGCACGCGGCAGGGAAGATACGTGCAAGCGGCGGAGGAAACTGCCGCCACGACTCGACTCGCGCATGCGCGGCGGGGTTGTTTTTCACAAAGCTGTTCTTAAAGCGAGCTGGTAGCATGCGGGCAGCTGTCTTTGTAAGGTGATCGCAGTGCTGGGCGGCTGTTGCCGCCGCCGTTTTCCTCAATAATTCCGATGAAGCGTTTGTAGGGGACGCGCTGATCTTGTTGGCAGGCTCTTTGTGTGGCAGAAGTGTTGTTCAGTGTAAAGCGAAGATTGCGTTTTGTATGAGACCTTGACTTTTTTTTTTCCCCCTTACAGTATATTTTTATACGCTTTGTTATAAAATATGGTGCTGGGGAAGGTGAAGAGTTTGACGATAAGCTTTGACTGTCTCAATGACAGCAATATCCCCGTCTATTCTAGCGGGGATACAGTCTCAGGAAGGGTCAGTTTAGACGTTACTGGGGAAATTAGAGTAAAATCTCTTAAAATTCATGCAAGAGGACGTGCGAAAGTACGTTGGACTGAATCTAGAAATGCTGGATCCAACACTGCCTATGCACAAAATTACACTGAAGAAGTAGAGTATTTTAACCATAAGGACGTTCTACTCGGGCATGAAAGAGGTAAGCTTTTCACTTATTCATTCACTGTGTGCAGACATTTTTCCAGAAAAAGACACATCTCTGCATCGTCTTGGTTTATCCCTTTTTCATATGCAGTCTCATAGGGTTCGCTGTTTCTAAAGATGTGGAAATACTGGTTATGTTCTTAGGTTTTTATTTTTGATTATTTGAACGCTTACTTAATATTAAAACCGTGTTGAGGTGCATTTTCAAAGTGCCTGCAAACGGGGCTTTCTTAAAATACCTGCTTTTTAACAGAGTCTTTTCATAAGGCTTTGGTTTTTTAATACAGTTTTTTTTTTATATGCAATGTTGGTTTTTTCTTAGTGATATTAGCAGGATTTGTTTCTCTATGCAGAAAACAACTGTTAAATCAAAACCAGTTATGCATTAAATTACTTTCTTGGCAGCATCCTATCGAATCATAAGTGCAATTAAAACAATGCTAGAATTCCTGACGCATAATATATACAGGTCTGACGTTCGGACTGATATGCAATGATTTTTATGGTTGGCTCATCGTCGGCAGATAAAAGGTTCTCTGTGGGTTACTTTGACACGGTATCACCGCTTCACCTGTAATTTTCTATTTCTTTCTTTGTTCTAAACTGGTATACTTGTAAATCACTTTCACTTCTTTTATTCAACTTCTTTATGAGGGACCTAAATGTAAAAATCTGTCTGAAGGGCCAAATAAGAGCTCATAGTTGTACGATTGAAGTATCGCTTCTGAGTTGGGGAGTTCTGGAACCTGCATTCAATGTAAACCCGGTCTTCTAAGCCCCTATAGAAATGGAAAGTGCTCTGCAAATTCCCTTATTTTGGGTATGGAAATGGGGTATTATATTGTGATTGGGATTGTGGGTCTTAAATTTGCTAATTCATTGTTCGTATAGTTACGTTGTGAAAGTGTAAGGGACTCTAAGCTTGTTTTTTCTGAAGTTTCCACCCTTTGTTAGAAGCGGTTCAATCCTGTTTGGGACCGGTCCTGGGAAGAAGGGAGGGAGTACTCTTTCTCTCTGCAGATTGGTTGCACACGTCAGGTGGTGGCGATGACTTAATTCCTAGCACAAGAAAATGTTAAAACTGATTACATAATTTGAGTCGGGTGTTCTAGTGTGTTGTTTTGTTTTTTTTAAATATGCAGCATATTTACTGTAGAGATCCTCTGCAGTAAAATGCAAAACTTTAATAAGTTCGGCTATAGATTGCATTAAGCCTTTTATTAAGCACTTCTGAAATAAATACTGTAGCAGTGTGGAGTTGCTATTGACTTTAATTATGCTATCGTGATGCAAGCAAGCACGGGTTGCTCATGGGGTGGCTTTGTAGCTCAAACGTTCTTTATGTTGCTGCCTTAGAAATAACTTTCTCATGTGAAAGTTCATTCACCTCTGGTTTGCAGATGACAGAAACGTGCAAACATGTGTGAGTCGTTCATAGCGGGATGGATGCTTACAAGTAGGAGCGCGACCCTATGCTTCTAACTGTCCGCTTAAGCAGCAGCGATGACTTTGCACGTGGACTGTAGATCCAAATGCTGACCTCGGTTTGGATGCTTGGTTTTGTCTGGAAAGGGAACAAAAGGTGGGACAGGGTGCGCACCGCTGCGCGTGCGGCACGTAAAAGTTTAAGCAGATGTCCCGGGACACCGCTGCCCCTCCCTCGGCTGCAGGGGCAGGACTGCAAACACTCGCCGCACGGAGTGGAGTTTAACTCAACGCTTTGTATCCTAGCATAGTCCGGAAGGCCACTCCCTGTCCCCACCTTGTAATTTTCTTGCTGGGGTTTGTTAGCCTGTTGTTAAAACGATGCCAGACGCTGATTACAGGGGGCTGGGACGTGGGGGAAGAGCGAGGCTGAGGGAGCAGGTTCTGGCCACCCCGAGGTCAGCCCTGTGCGGGGTTGGGGTCCCGCCTCCCTGAGGAGTTAGCAGAGTATGCACGGTGGGGGAGGGCACTAGCTGTGAAGTGGGGAGTACAAGTTTACCTTTCTGGGAAACCGGGGGGTGGGGTGTTTCAATTCAGCAGTTACTGCTTTCTCCCTTGCTGCCCGCCTCCCCCCACGGTTATGGATCCGATCGCGGCCTTGGTAGGACGCTGGGGGCGCTGCCTTGCTAAGGGGGAGTGTTGTCACCCTGGTCGCTTTTTGTTGGGAATAGAGACCTGCCTGGCAATGTTGGCCTTGACAGCTCAGAGGGCACACTGCCTTTCTTGGGAGAGTCAGTCTCTGGGGACAGACAGAAGCGTTCAAGCTCCTGCCGCACACATCCACTGGGACAGCAAGGGACTGTGAGCGGGGGTGGCCATTGGGACACACGGCCCTGCAGCCTCTCACATCCTTCATTTGGTTGTCTTTCCCCTCCCGTGCCCCCGGCCAGTACTATCTGTAATCGCCTTTCGGTAATGGTCAGCACATGGTCCTGAGAGAAATGCAGGATTGGGGTGTCACTTTACACATAGTGCAGGGCAGGTGGGAGCAAGCTAGCAGCAGGAGGAGACCGGATGGTGAGGCATGGGTAGTGCCCCTCCCTTTCTCCTTATCTCTGCGGTAGTCAAGCTAGGCTGTGAGTAGAGTTGCTGAGCAAACGTGGTGGGGTGTAATGTGTACTGTATGTATATGAGCGGCTGGCAGGGGATCTGCTCAAGCTTGTTTAGGCCGGTCCTCTCCTGCTCCTGTCTAGTCTGTGATTGACAGCTCAGTGCTTGTTTATGCAGTTCTGCTGCTCAGGTTCAATGGGACTGCTGATCTGGCAGGAAGAAAGTGAAGAAGGGATGAAAAAACTTATGTATGATAAAAAAATTATTACTTAATTTTTTTAAAAAAAACAAGCAAACAAAAACCTCCAATGCTTTTTAACAAAAAAAGCATTATACACATTGTTTTGCTCTTTCAGTGTATTGAAGATTCTTATTTCATGGCATCATGTGCTGAGGATGCATTTGTGTAAATAGTGTTCTAGTGTTTTTATATTTTTTGCATAGGTTTGTTCCAGTATTTCTGGTGCACTAAAGAAATTGGAGCATCAGCATTTTTGTAGGACAATGGGAACTAAAAAAAATGTTCCAACATTCCTTCAGACTATTAACAATAGGTAGTGTCTTTTGCATAATCCCACTATATGTTTTTATTACCCCAACCCTTTTGTATGTGATATGCTCAATTATTTTCTCTACATAATTTTCTATTTTGATGGAATCAGCATTTTTTTGGTTTCATGGTAATTATATCAGAACAAGCCATAAAATTTTTGGAGTGTTTAAAGCAATACAAGGAATCATGACTATAAACCAAGGTCAGCTTTCTTGTTGAAACTGGGAAATGTTTGGGTCTTTGCTATACAAGCAGAATTGAGCTAAAATCTGAGGTTTTGATACATTAGCTCTAAACAACATTAATTGGACAGCTTGCCACCTTTCATGCCCCTGAACTTGTTTGTTACTTTCTAGGTGGTGCTTGTGCACTTTTTAAAAAAAAAAAAAAAAATATCAATTTTTAGATGCTTGCTAGGCAGGAGATAGAAGGAAGCTGAATTACTAAATTTAATCTATTAACATAGCAGACTTAATACTAAGATCACCTAATACTATTAGAGGGCTCTATTTCATTTTAAGTTTAAACTAGAAATGTATTGGAAACCACAGTTTACACTACAGATCTTTCACGCAGACTTTGAAATGGCAGCAGTTACAACTATGTCAGTACTCAGAATCAAGATCACAAATTAAAACAAGTGAACTTCTGCTCTTATATAAGGTGAACTTTGGAATCTCACCTAACCTTAAAAATTCTGCAGCCATATATCTAGCAGTTAATACAAATGGACTGGAGGGACTTGCTTCTGGGACACTGTGTTAATATTGTAAAGAACATATAAATCCCTCTTGTTCTGGAAAAGAAACCTATAAAATATGTTATGCTGTGTAAAATGTTCACAGGTGGAATAGCATATTGGGTGTTTCTCTCCTAGATGATGACAATTCTGAAGAAGGCCTTCACACCATTCATTCAGGAAGGCATGAATATGCATTCAGCTTTGAGCTTCCACAGATGTAAGTACTTATATGCAATACACAGCCTGTGTGAGAGAAGGCTAAGATACATACCTGCTTAAGAAAAATTCTTGTGGGTGGAGGGGAAACCTTTTCAATGGCAGTAGGAGTTGTGCTCAGATGTGCAATAGAGGACATAATCTCATTAAACTGAAGAGGTTGCTTTTGAACTGGTTAAGAGTTTTTCACAAAACAGGTGCCCATTGTTGCCTAGCTGGTTACTCTCTTTTGACTGAGGTCTGTTGACCAATTATGTCTTGTAGTATTTTACCCCTTCACAGGAGAAGGGAGGGGAATTTGTGTCATTTGAGTCCTGCAGAGTGGCTGAGGTATCTTCTAAATGAAACAAGATTTTACTGGAGCCATGTAGGCCATCAGAACTATTGTAAGATAACAGCTTAACTGTTTGGACTCAATCTGAAACAGATGTGTCAAGTTTAACCACATTTGAACAAAATAAGATATTTTTTTCTAGTTTAAATAGGATGTATGTACTCAAGCTGACCTTTAGGCAAAAAGCCAGGATGGAAATAAGCAAATGGATGGTTGGATGAAGCAAGAAACATTCTCATACCTAATCCTGCTTGTCTCAGAAAGCAAAGGTGAAGCAAGAGTGATAGCAGAAGTTTGAAGATAAATTGCCACATACATACACAAAAAAGTTTGAAGCTTCTAATTTATACATTGTGAAGGGAAGATTTATACATAGAGGAGTTACCAACATGGAAATTAGCTAAAATGCAAGTTGCAGGAAAATTAAATATAAAGGAACAGAGGGAGTCTGGAAATAGATGAAAGAAGGGAGGCAGGAGGAGCCTTTTCTTATAAAAGCCAAGTGTTGAAGTCATTAAGGTTAAAAACAGTTGGTGGAATATTAGACTAATACCTAATATTCAAGCTAATAAATTATCTGCTTATTAGAGGGGCTGGCTTTAGCAGAACCTATAGATGATAAATGCTTTTACAGATCAGTTTCAGTGAATAGCAGAGGGCTTTACAGTAGATGTTATGGGAATACTGAAGAAGACTTGTATATATGGAAACTTAAAAGTCAATTTAAGGTTCAGATGAAAATCTCATCTATAAGAAGTGATAAGGATGATACTGATATTCCCTTGAGTTGGAAGGGATGTTCAAATATGAAAGAACAAAACAGTATATGTGAATATGGAATATTATGTTTGAGATTAAATAGATGACCAGTAAAATAGCACAAGCTGTGATTAAAACACTAAAGTTCTTGTCGAGTGACTTGACGAAATAACTACGAAACCATCTTTGATAATACTGTAAAAAATGAAGGCTGGTAATAAAAGACCTGAAGAACACTAGTTTGATACTGCCTCCTTACTGTTTCTTGCTATTTTGTATCCATAGGATGTTTCTAAAATTTATTTAAAACAAAACCAGTGTGGTGGGTTGACCTTGGCTGGCTGCAGTTGTTCTCTCACTCCCTCTCATCAACAGGACAGGGGGAGAAAATAAGATCGACAAGTTTGTGGGTTGAGATAAAGGCAGTTTAATAAGAAAAACAAAAGCTGTACACAGAAGCAAAGCAAAAATAAGAATTCATTCACTACTTCCCATTAGCAGGCAGATGTTCAGCCACTCCTGGAAAGCAGGGCCTCAGTATGTGTAGTGGTTTCTTGAGAAGACAAACACCATAACCATGAATGTCTGTGTCAGCACTGTCCATGTGTGTCCCCCCACCCCTTCAGCTTTTATTGCTGAGTATGATGTCATACGGTATGGAATATCCCTTTGGTCTGTTTGGGTCAGCTGTCCTGGCTATATCCCTTCCCAAGCTCTTGCTTGCACCCAGCCTATTGGCCTTTGGGAATGGGGTGTTGGAGAGGTGGCCTTGACGCTGCACAAGCATTCTTCAGCAATAGCTAAAACATTGGTGTGTTATCAACACTGTTCTAGCCACGAATGCAAAGCACAGTGCTATATGGGCTGTTATGAGGAAAGTTAACTCCATCTCACACAGACTTAGTACAACCAAATACAAAGCAATAGTGGAAAAAAAAAAACAAGACACTGACTAGCCTTACTGATTTTGCCTTAAAGGATACTGGGGCAGGATGAAACACTGAAGACTGATCAGAAAATCCTTTCAGTTGCATTATTAAGAAAAAAGTAAACATTTTGGATGTGCAAATAGAGATGTCAAACCTGTAGCAGAAAGAATCATTCTAGTAAAGTATTAATACAACTAGTATTATTCCATACAGAAGTTAGGGAGTGAAGCTTTGCCCGTAATTTATTTGGTTGTCTTAATTTAACCTTAAAAGGGCATGCTTTATTCTACACTCGAAAATGGCCTCTTAAGTCTTAAAGGAGATGTGTACTCTTCTGGCATTTTCTAGCACAATTCTTTAATTGATTCTTAAAACTTCTACAAAGCTACTGTTGGATGAATTGGAGATGATATTTTCTCCCAATTCTAATCTTATATTTTTCTGAGATATGGGAACTTTGCAAATAAGTTATGCTTCTAATGGTGCACTAAAAGTACAGTCCTATATACTAATTCCTAATTTGATAAATTGTATTGTTATTGGAAAGAGAGAAAAATTTTACTCGACTTTGACCTTTGTCCTGCACAGACCACTTGCTACCTCATTCGAAGGCAGACATGGCAGTGTACGCTATTGGGTGAAAGCTGAATTGCATAGGCCTTGGCTTCTACCAGTAAAATTAAAGAAGGAATTTACAGTCTTTGAACATATAGATATCAACACTCCTTCATTACTGGTAAGAGCTGACAGAATTACTCATTCTTTTTCTGGCATAAAAATAATGAAGTATAATAACTGAAACAACATCAACATGTTGAATGAATACTTATTTGCTAGTTTAACTACAGCTCTTCTTTTAAGTATTAATCAGTTTAGAAACTCTTTAACTGCTGGTATTTTGAAGGCTAAGTTATCCTGTACTTGGAGTTGCTTGATTTTTGCGATATGTAAAATGCATTCGTCAATCTAAATTGATGCTACTAAATTGTAGAATCTCATTAAGGAAGAAAACTCGGTGAACTGTTCCTCTTCAATTATAAATAAAGAATGATCTATGGAAGGAACAGTGCAACTCTTAATATTTTAGTGAGGGACTGCTAACTTAAAAATGCTAAGTAAAAAAATTTACTGCAGTGCATAATTGATAATTTCCATATGGATAGTTTTCTACTGATGGGGAGAAATTATCACAATTCTGTATAATCCTTTCTTGAAATTTCACTTTATTGAAATAACTCTAATATCGCAACTGCTTTCAGTGAGGATTTGATTTCAGTCTGGCCTAGAAATCCTTTATTTTATCCCTTCCTCAAATTTTAATTGGGGGGGAGATTTAGAAGCCCATTGAAATAGGTTTCTTGTGTGTGGGGGTGAAAAATCAGGCTTGCCAAAGGGACCTTGTACAAACTCCATTAAAATCAAAGGTCTGTTATTTGACTTTAATGGGCTTTGGATCAAGCCCTAAATCCTGATGTTGTATAAAATAAGTCGTCTTAATATAGATGAAACAGGATCATTCAGAAACTGAGGAAATAGTAGGAGTCAAGATTATAGTAGTTTAGCTTAGTTTGTTTCTGAAATACAGCTTAATGGAAAGTGCAAAAATGTTCTAATTTACTGTTAGTTAAATGAAAAGCTCCGCAACGGTATGTTGTGATATGTAGGCTATGAAGCATTTTGTTTTAAGCTATACAGTATTTATTTTTAGTATTAAAAACTGTTTCAAGTATGTCTGTAGTACAGAGGATGGCAGAAAAAGCAATGCTAATACAGCAATGGAATTAGGACAAGCATCATATCTGTATAATGCTGATTAAATTGCTTGAGACTTTTCCTATGAAAGTAGCCTTGTTTATCAAAATATGTAATAATAAACTCATTATGAAAGTGATTATTTTCCTGTGTTGATTTAAATACCTGAAGAGATTCATGGAGCTCATAATTTAATAGGCAATATTTTTCTCCTCTTGCAGTCACCCCAAGCAGGCACAAAAGAAAAGACACTCTGTTGTTGGCTTTGTACCTCAGGCCCAATATCCTTAAGTGCCAAAATTGAGAGAAAGGGCTACACCCCAGGTATGTAATAAAGTAATTATAGGATATGTTTTTCCTTCCCTTTTAAAGCTAGAGTTTGTACTTACTGTTTTTATATAAAAGAAACATTAAGGATATTTTTACCACCTCACTCTGCATCTAGCAATCTTCTCAGTATACTCTGTTAACCAAGACAGCACTACTTGTATCTCTAGATTGTTAAAGGACCTCATCTATTAGACTGGTAACCTTTGGGGAGTTTGATGCGGAGTTTTTTTCCTTTTGGAACAGCTCATGGGGATCTTGCTTCTATTAGCATCAGCGGATATTTTTCCAGGTAGAGCAGTGATAGCAGCATCTGGTGTGTTGTTAACAGTGTACAGAATGTGATAGTTGGCTTAAGCTGCCTCGTAAATGTAAAGAGAACTTGAAATTCTGGTTTTCTTGTTTCAGGTGAATCAATTCAGATCTTTGCTGAGATTGAGAATTGCTCTTCCCGTATGGTGGTGCCAAAGGCAACCATCTACCAAACACAGGCATTCTATGCCAAAGGGAAAATAAAGGAAGTCAAACAGCTTGTTGCTAACCTCCGTGGGGAATCCTTGTCATCTGGCAAAACAGAAACCTGGCATGGCAAACAGTTGAAAATTCCACCTGTTTCCCCTTCAATCCTTGACTGTAGTATAATCCGTGTGGAGTATTCACTGATGGTATGTTGGGTGATCTGTTTCACTCCCAAGAATGAGTAGCTTCCAACATTCCATACAAATTCCTAGCACAGCATTTTGTGATGATTAGTTATGAAAGAAATACATGTTCTGGTATTAGTGCCTTGACAGGAAATCTGGTAAGTAAATTTAGTTAAGTGCAAGTTCTTGAAACAATTGTGTGTCAACTAAGCAAGTATTTAATGAGTAGACCGCATTTCCATGCGAGGGCTCATGTTAAGACTTTTCTTTAACTTGAAGAGCTCATGTCTCCATAAGGGCATGGGCCCTAAAAGAGATTATTAGAAACAAGCTCCTTGTGGAAACTTTCATAGAAAGACAACTTAGACTAATACTTATGAAGTGCTGATAAACCCCCAGATCTTAATCATACACTTGTTTCATTTTTCTTCAGGTATATGTTGATATTCCAGGAGCCATGGATTTATTCCTTAACTTACCACTGGTCATTGGTACCATTCCTCTACATCCATTTGGTAGCAGAACATCAAGTGTGAGCAGCCAGGGTAGCATGAACATAAATTGGCTTGGTCTGACACTGCCTGAAAGACCAGAAGGTAACTTGACAATTGTCCTGGTTCTTGCAGGGATAGGGTTAACTTTCATAACAAGCTGGGATGGGACAAAGCTGGGACTGTCCTAGTTCTGATGGAGATAGGGTTAATTTTCACAAGGAGCTGGTATGGGATGCAGCCAGGAGGGCTGACCCAAACTAGCCAAAGGGGTGTTGATGATCCCAAGGGTCTCTTCCAACCTAAATGATTCTATGTGATGCCATGCTCAGTATATAGTTGGGGGAGCTGGGGGGGGGGGGGGGGGGGGGGCGGGCAGGAACCATGGCTAAGGAGCAGGCTGGGCTTCCTGGGTTCTGGTTGGTGAGTGCTTGTATGTTAATTGTGTTCTGTATGTTTCTTCTATCAGTATTATTGTTGTTGTTTTCCTCTTTCCTTTGCTGTTCTGTTAAACTACCTATATCTCAACCCACAAGTTATGCCTTTTTCTTACGATGTTTTCCCAGTCCCAGCTGGGGGTGGGTGGGAGTGAGAGAGCGACCGCCTGCATGGTTCTTTGGTGCCAGCTGGAGTTAAACCACAACAGTCCTTTTCAGTGCCCAATGTGGGACATGAAGGGTTGAGATAATGACAGATCTGACCAGAGCATGTTAAAACAAATTTGTTATGCATTTATTATATTAGTTAAATAGTCACTAGTCACAGTGTTGGTTTGTTTGTTCAAATGGTTGTGTTAATTCTTATATGCTCTATGTACTCCCTGCGATGCTGTTTATCACCTCCGGGAGAGGGATCAGGATTATCATTTTGCTGTCCTGTGTAATATCAATTTATGATAACATGTCTGTTCATGAGGATAAGTTGGTATGTTTGTGGCATTGCTGTCCTGCCTGTACCTTGGGCGCCATCTCTCGGAGTTTATTAATAATTGCACCTGATCTATGGGGGAAACGGGGGGGACACTTTCCCCAGCTCCTTTATGCTTTAAAGAATCTACAATCTGAAATTAATTTGCTTTCACAACTAGCTATCCAAAATCGCTGTGCCTTAAGAATATCTTCTAGCCTCACAAGGAGGTGTTTGTGTGTTAATAAATAGTACCTGTTGTTTTTACACTAACAAATCTAAATAAATCTAAAACAATGTAAATATCATTCAACAACATGTCCGTACCTTTCACCAAATAGCTCCAGAACTATCTCTGCTCGGAGGTCTGCCAGCTGACTGGTCATGACTATGGTCTTCGCTACCAGACCTCAGAACATGGGCACAAGCAGTTTAATGCTATTAGCTCTCATTTTAGCTGTCAGAATTGTGCTTTTTTGGATTATATCTTGTATCAAATCACTGTGTGCATCACCCCTATCTAAACTGGTACTGTATACTCAAGTGTCTCAATTGACAAACCCTCTCAGAAGTCACAACATTGGGCTTCACAACTCTCCTCTGCCTCACACATTAGGAGGCAAGAGACACACACCGAATCATAGAATCTTCATATCTTCATGGCTGGAAAGGACCTTTGAGATCATCGAGTCCAACCATACACACACACAAAAAAAAGCCCCACCAAAACAAACAAACAACCAACCTACAATCTCTGCCACTAGAGCATGCCCTGAAGTGCCACATCTAGACGTTTCTTAAACACCTCTAGGGATGGGGACTCAACCCCCTCCCTGGGCAGGCTGTTCCAGTGCCTGACCACTCTTTCAGTAAAGTAATTCTTCCTGATATCTAACCTAAACCTCCCCTGCCGCAGCTTCAGACCATTTCCTCTGGTCCCGTCATTATTCGCCTGGGAGAAGAGGCCACCACCCACCTCTCTCCACCCTCCTTTCAGGTAGTTGTGGAGGGCAATGAGGTCTCCCCTCAGCCTCCTCTTCTCCAAGCTAAACATGCCCAGCTCCCTCGGCCTCTCCTCATATGCCCTGGTCTCCAGACCCCTCTCCAGCCTGGTAGCTCTCCTCTGGACATGCTCCAGCACCTCAATGTCCCTCTTGTACAGCGGGGCCCAGACCTGAACACAGCACTCGAGGTGAGGCCTCACCAGTGCTGAGTACAGAGGCACCATCACTCCCCTGCTCCTGCTGGCCACGCTGTTCCTGATACAAGCCAGAATGCTGTTGGCCTTCTTGGCCCCCTGGGCACACTGCTGGCTCATGTCAAGCTGGCCGTCCACCAGCACCCCCAGGTCCTTTTCTGCCGGGCAGCTTTCCAGCCACTCTGCCCCAAGCCTGTAGCGCTGCTTGGGGTTGTTGTGACCGAAATGCAGGACCCGGCACTTGGCCTTATTAAACCTCACACAGCTGGCCTTGGCCCATGGATCCAGCCTGTCCAGGTCCCTCTGTAGAGCCTCCCTACCCTCAAGCAGATCGACACTCCCACCTAGCTTGGTGTCGTCTGCAGACTTACTGAGGGTGCACTCAGTCCCCTCATCCAGATCATTGATAAAGATATTAAACAGAACTGGCCCCAAAACTGAGCCCTGAGGGACACCACTGGTGACCGGCCGCCAAGAGGATTTCACCCCATTAATCCCAACTCTGGGCACGGCCATCCAGCCAGTTTTTAACCCAGCGAAGAGTACGCTTGTCTGTGCCATGATTCGCCAGCTTCTCCAGGAGAATGCTGTGGGGGACGGTGTCAAAGGCCTTACCAAAGTCCAGATAGACAACGTCCACAGCCTTCCCCGCGTCCAGAAGGCGGGTCACATGGTCACAGAAGGAGATCAGGTTGGTTAAGCAGGACCTCCCTTTCCTAAACCCGTGCTGGCTGGCCCTGATCCCTTGGCTGCCCTGCACTTGCCGTGAGAGCTCACTCGAGATGATCCTCTCCATGATCTTTCCTGGTATCGAGGTCAGGCTGACAGGCCTGTAGTTCCCCGGATCCTCCTTCCGACCCTTCTTGTAGATGGGCGTCACATTAGCCACCCTCCAGTCATCTGGTACCTCCCCTGTTGACCAAGACTGTTGATAAATGATGGAGAGGGGCTTGGTGAGCTCTCCCGCCAGCTCCCTGAGTACTCTTGGGTGAATCCCATCCGGCCCCATCGACTTATGTGCGTCTAGGTGCAGAAGCAGATCATTGACTACTTCCTCCTGGATTATGGGTGGGTTGTTCTGCTCTCCATCCTTATCTTCCAGCTCCGGAGGCTGAACCCCCTGGGGACAGCTGGTCTGACTATTGAAGACGGAGGCAAAGAAGGCATTCAGTATCTCAGCCTTCGCCTCATCCTTGGTTGCAACTTTCCCCCCCGGCATCCAGTAAGGGATGGAGATTCCCCCTGGCTCTCTTTCTGTTGATGTATTTATAAAAGCTTTTTTTGTTGTCCTTAATGTTAGTGGCCAAGTTGAGCTCCAGCTGGGCTTTTGCCTTCCTAATTTTCTCTCTGTATAACCTAACGAGATCTCTGTACTCCCCCTGAGTTGCCTGTCCCTTCTTCCAAAGGTGGTAAGCCCTCCTTTTATTCCTAAGTCCCATCAGAAGTTCCTTATTCATCCAGGCTGGCCATTTTCCCCGCCCTTTAGACTTGCGACACTTACTTGGGGACAGCCTGCTCCTGGGCCTTTAAGGTTTCCTTCTTGAAGGGCGTCCAGCCTTCCTGGACCCCTTTGCCCTTCAGGACTGTCTCCCAAGGGACTCTCTCAACCGGTGTCCTGAACAAGCCAAAGTCCACCCTCCAGAAGACCAAGGTGGAGGTTTTGCTAACCTCCTTCCTTACATCACTGCCAATTGAAAACTTGACCATTTCATGATCACTAAGCCCAAGACGACCTCCGACCACCACATCTCCCACTAGTCCTTCTCTGTTTGTGACCAGTAGGTCTAGCGAGGCACCTCCCCTGGTAGGCTCCCCTACCAGTTGTGTCAGGAAGTTCTCTTCCATGCACTCGAGGAACCTCGCAGCCTGCCTGCTCTCTGCTGTGTTGTATTTCCAGCAGAGACCCGGCAGGTTGAAGTCCCCAATGCCAGTATCAGTCGCGCCTATACAGAAGAAGAAGTACACGAAGAAATCAGTTTGCTTAGTAAGAGATGATGATGAACCAGGGTCATCACGAGAGCAGGAGGAAGAGGCAGAACCAGAGATAATCACCTGATCCCTGCCCCCGAGAGAGCTGCAGGATATGCGAAAAGATTCCAGCCAACTTCCAGGCGAGCCGGTAGCCCGGAATTAGAGGGTAGGGAGGCCAGGCAGCTGGGATCCCTGTCTAGGGAAGGCGGCATTGACAAGGCAATTGGGAAGAAGACCCAAGCCCTCAGCCTCTGGAAACGACTCCTGTCAGGCGTGAGGGAGAGGTACCCCTTCAGTGAGGATGTTGTATGTCAACCAAGCAAGTGGACTACCATGGAGAGAGGTATCCAGTACCTGAGAGAATTAGCCGTGCGGGAGATGATTTATTATGACCTGGACAATGCACAGTTACCCACAGACCCCGATGAGGTGCAGTGCACAAGGCCCATGTGGCGGAAGTTTGTACGGAGCGCACCATCGTCACATGCCAACTCACTGGCAGTAATGGAATGGAAAGGCGAAGAGGGACCAACGGTGGATGAGGTGGCTGGCCGGCTCTGGCGATATGAAGGAAGTCTCTCTTCCCCCCTTGTCTCGGCTGTGGAGAAACTGTCCCGGAAGGTCCAGCAACTTGAAGAGAATATCTCCTACTCCCCACCTGCACGGGCCAGCGTCTCGGCTATTAGAAGCAGGCATTTCCCCACTCGAGAGAGAGAGTACAGAGGGTACACACCATGAGGCACCCTGTGGTTCTACCTGCGTGACCACAGGGAGGACGTGAGGAAGTGGGATGGACAACCTACTTGGATCCTGCGGACACGGGTACAGGAGTTGCAAGGAAGGACAACCACAAAAGGGGATCCCTCCAGGAAAAGTGCTGCCCCGGTTTCCAGCGGGCAGTTCCCCAGACAGAGCAGAAGGCCTGATCTTGCTTCTGATCCTCTTGAGGGAACTTCCAAGTCATTTCTGCAAGAAGTGAGTAATGGATACTCTGACCAGTATTAGGGGGGCCCTGCCTCCGGCCAGGTGGAGGAAAGGGACAACCGGGTTTATTGGACGGTGTGGATTCGATGGCCTGGCACATCAGACCCACAGGAGTATGAGGCTCTAGTGGACACGGGTGCACAGTGCACCCTAATACCATCAAGCTATAGAGGGGCAGAACCCATCTGTATTGCTGGGGTGACAGGGGGATCCCAAGAGTTGACTGTACTGGAGGCGGAAGTGAGCCTAACTGGGAATGAGTGGCAAAAGCACCCCATTGTGACTGGCCCAGAGGCTCCATGCATCCTTGGCATAGATTACCTCAGGAGAGGGCATTTTAAGGACCCAAAAGGGTACCAGTGGGCCTTTGGCATAGCTGCCTTGGAGACGGAGGAAGTTAAACAGTTGTCTACCTTGCCTGGTCTCTCAGAGGACTCTGCTGTTGTGGGGTTGTTGAGGGCTGAAGAACAACAGGTGCCAATTGCTACCACAGCGGTGCATCGGTGGCAATATCGCACTAACCGAGACTCTCTGATTCCCATCCATAAGCTGATTCGTCACCTAGAGGTTCAAGGAGTGATCAGCAAGACTCGCTCACCCTTTAACAGTCCCATATGGCCGGTGCGAAAATCTAATGGAGAGTGGAGGCTAACTGTAGACTATCGTGGCCTGAATGAAGTCACGCCACCGCTGAGTGCTGCCGTGCCGGACATGCTAGAACTGCAGTACGAACTGGAGTCCAAGGCAGCCCAGTGGTATGCCACAGCTGATATAGCCAATGCATTCTTCTCAGTCCCTTTGGCAGCAGAGTGCAGGCCACAGTTTGCTTTCACTTGGAGGGGCGTCCAGTACACCTGGCATCGACTGCCCCAGGGGTGGAAACACAGCCCCACCATTTGCCATGGACTGGTCCAGACTGCACTGGAACAGGGGGAAGCTCCAGAACATCTGCAGTACGTTGATGACATCATCGTATGGGGAAACACAGCAGAAGAAGTTTTTGAGAAAGGGAGTAAAATGGTCCGAATCCTTCTGAAAGCTGGTTTTGTCATAAAACGAAGTAAGGTCAAGGGACCTGCGCAGGAGATCCAGTTCTCAGGAATAAAATGGCAAGATGGATGCCGTCAGATCCCAATGGATGTGATCAACAAAATAGCAGCTATGTCTCCACCAACTAGTGAAAAGGAAACACAAGCCTTCTTAGGCATTGTGGGTTTTTGGAGGGTGCATATCCCAGATTACACTCTGATTGCAAGCCCTCTGTATCAAGTGACCCGGAAGAAGAACGACTTTAAATGGGGTCCTGAGCAACGACAAGCTTTTGAACAAATCAAACAGGAAACAGTCCATGCAGTGGCCCTGGGGCCAGTCCGGGCAGGACCAGATGTTAAAAATGTGCTCTACACCCCAGCCGGGGAGAACGGCCCTACCTGGAGCCTCTGGCAGAAAGCACCAGGGGAGACCCGAGGTGGACCCCTAGGGTTTGGGAGTCGGGGATGCAGAGGATCCGAAGCCCGCTACACTCCAACAGAGAAAGAGATATTGGCAGCATATGAAGGGGTTCGAGCTGCTTCGGAAGTGGTTGGCACAGAAGCACAGCTCCTCTTAGCACCTCGACTGCCGGTGCTGGGTTGGATGGTCAAAGAAAGGGTCCCCACCACACATCATGCAACTGATGCTACATGGAGTAAGTGGATTGCACTGATCACACAGCGAACTCGAATGGGAAACCCCAGTCGCCCAGGAATTCTGGAAGTGATCATGGACTGGCCAGAAGGCAAGGATTGCGGAATGTCGCCAGAGGAGGAGGTGACGCGTGCGGAAGAGGCCCCACCATATAATAAACTGCCAGAAAATGAGAAGAAATATGCCCTGTTCACTGATGGGTCCTGCCGCATTGTGGGAAAGCATGGAAAGTGGAAGGCTGCTGTGTGGAGTCCTACACGACAAGTCGCAGAAGCCAGTGAGGGACAGGGTGAATCGAGCCAGTTTGCAGAGGTGACAGCCATCCAGCTGGCTTTGGACATTGCCGAGCGAGAAAAAGGGCCAGTACTTGATCTCTACACTGACTCATGGAGGGTGGCAAATGCTCTGTGGGGGTGGCTACAGCAGTGGAAGCAGGGCAACTGGCAGCGCAGAGGCAAACCCATCTGGGCTGCCGAACTGTGGCAAGATATTGCTGCCTGGATAGAGAATCTGGTTGTGAAAGTACGCCATGTAGATGCCCGTGTACCAAAGAATCGGGCCACGGAGGAACATCAGATCAACCAGCAGGTGGATCGGGCTGCTAGGATTGGAGTGGCTCAGGTGGATCTGGACTGGCAACATAGGGGCGAACTATTCATAGCTCGGTGGGCCCATGACTCCTCAGGCCATCAAGGAAGAGATGCGACATATAGATGGGCTCGTGACCGAGGGGTGGACCTGACCATGGACACTATTGCACAGGTCATCCATGAATGTGAGACATGCGCTGCAATCAAGCAAGCCAAGCGTTTGAAGCCTCTTTGGTATGGAGGACGATGGCTGAAATATAAATCTGGGGAGGCCTGGCAGGTTGATTATATCGCATGGCCACAAACCCGTCAAGGCAAGCGCCCTGTGCTCACAATGGTGGAAGCAACCGCCGGATGCAACCACGGTGCCGATGGTAGACAAGTGTACTCTTTGCTGCGTTAAAAACTGGCTGGATGGCCGTGCCCAGAGAGTTGGGATTAATGGGGTGAAATCCTCTTGGCGGCCGGTCACCAGTGGTGTCCCTCAGGGCTCAGTTTTGGGGCTGGTTTTGTTTAATATCTTTATCAATGATCTGGATGAGGGGACTGAGTGCACCCTCAGTAAGTCTGCAGACGACACCAAGCTAGGCGGGAGTGTCGATCTGCTTGAGGGTAGGAAGGCTCTACAGAGGGACCTGGACAGGCTGGATCGATGGGCCAAGGCCAGCTGTGTGAGGTTTAATAAGGCCAAGTGCCGGGCCCTGCATTTCGGTCACAACAGCCCCAAGCAGCGCTACAGGCTTGGGGCAGAGTGGCTGGAAAGCTGCCCAGCAGAAAAGGACCTGGGGGTGCTGGTGGACGGCCAGCTTAACATGAGCCAGCAGTGTGCCCAGGGGGCCAAGAAATGGATTAAAAAAACCTCAACTAATGTTTTTGGAAGGATGGCCCATTGACTAAGGGAATGACACACATATATATATATATATATCTATATATATCTATCTCTGTACATATAGATATATCACAGACAGGGCCAAGTGGTGGTGATTGATTGGAAAGTGTAAGAACTGGGCATGATGTAGATGGTATAGAATAAAGGGTGGATAATGTCCTGGCTCTAGTGGAGATATGTTTAATTTTCACAAGAAACTGGAACAGGATACAACCAGGACAGCTGACCCAAACAAGCCAAAGGGGTTTTGCCTTTTTCTTCTGATTCTTCCCCCATCCTGCTGAGGTGGGGGGAGTGAGCGAGCAACTGCATGGTTCTTTGTTGCTGGCTGGGGCTAAACCACGACAACCATACAAATCCAAATCATTTTGCAGGTCTGTTTTGGTTTTTGTCTGCTTTGTTCATTGCAGTCTTGTTAACAGAGTCAAATTGTATCCTTTCTTAATAAAGTCCACAGGAAATCTGTTGTGGATGTTTTTTCGCCACCTGCTTGTCCTGTGTAGAAGAACAGAGTTTCTTCCCTCCTTGCCTTTCTCTCTCTAGGACAGGCAGTGAAATTCATCTGCCTTGGCAGGTGGCAGAAATGAAAGCACAGGGTGCCATTGCATCTGTGCTCAACTTCATTACTTCTACCTCTAGTATCTCAATTGCATCTGTGGTTATAAGGCATTGCAACCCATAATAGCAGTTTCTGAGGTGTCTCATCAGCCTTAGTAGCCAAGGCTTTGTGAAAAGATAATATTATTTTCTGTGGAAAATCTCTTCTGGCCGAAGAAAGAATTATGTATTTCCTTCCTTCTTGTTTTCACATATCTAATATCCTGGTTTTTTTAAAGTATGAATCTCAGACCTGGAGACTTCTGGAGTCCAGAGGACTGCAATGTTCTGTCATTCCTGTCTGTACAGAAATAAATTACCTTTGGTATGCTTTAAATGTTAAGGGGATAATTAAGCCACAATAAAGAGGGGCCAGTCTGATTTTGAACATAAGCTTAATATTTCCCTTTTGTTTAACGATTTTTAAGAAGCCACCTACCTGCTGGTGTGAATCTTACAGTGATCAAAGTTTAATATTTATCGTATTATATATTTTGACTTGCATAAGAACTTGTTATTTGAACTGCATGTACCTTCTCCCTTCAGCACCTCCTAGCTATGCAGAAGTGGTCACAGAGGAAAACAGACAGTCCAGCCTTGCACCTATAGCTGCTTTTGATGATTTTGAGAGAGCACTTCAAGGACCATTATTTGCATACATCCAGGAGTTCCGTTTTCTGCCTCCACCCCTATATTCAGAAGTAGGTATATCTGTCAGAATATGATGATTCATGTATTGTTTGTGTCTGAATTTTTTTTTTGTCTTGTGGAATAAGTTTAGGAAGCTGTTTCTCCTGCCTAAAACTAGGAGAAACCATTAAAATTATGAAAATGGAAAAAGTTGTTGTTGTGCAGGATTTTTGTTTGTTTGTAAAGGTGCAGGTGAATTGCATCAAGAGTTTTCCATGCCTCTTTTACAGCATGGGTTACCCTTTATTTATTTACTTATTATTATTTTTAACACAAATTCTGTAACCTTAAACTTAAAAGGTGCTCTGTGAGGTGTCTTGGCTTCTCTATCATGCTATTTTATGGAGCTGCAGACCCTGGCAGCACTCTTCCCTAATCTAATGCTTTTTGGAAATTTTCAGTGTGTTTTTTACTATTTTAGCAACATAACTTTTTTAAATTTTTGTATTAAAAATATAAAAATAAGGTTTCAACTCTTTCACCTCTACTGCTTCCTAGCATTTTATAGCAACTGCTAAGTTGTGTTTAAGTTCTGTGGATGTAGGGCTCTCATAAGCTTAACGTAGAAAAGTGGCATACTGTTATTCATTTATGACTTAAGTTTTCTGAAGTACACAGTTCTTCAACACTTTTGGTCTTTACAGAACTAAACATGCAGGCACTGAATAACAGTGAATGAGATGCAAATTTCAATGCTTTTTGTGTTTATGTTTTTCAAGAAAAAGCAGTGATATTGGACAGAAGGGGGGAAAAAACCAACCCTAACGTGTCCTCTAGCCAAATTTTGCCTGAATTCATCTACTTTAGGAAAATAGCATTATGTAGCACGATTCCCCACCCCAGCCTTGAAACACTACTGTGCTACTAACGAGGGGCATTTTTTGTGTGCTAGATGCTTTCCTGAGAACTCTGCTATAGATTAACTCTAGAGCACAACTCCCGAGTCCTTTTCATTTTAGATGCTTTAAGACTTAGAAAGAAGCATTTGTTGTTTTTTTTTTAAACAAAAAAAGGCTATATGAAGTTAACTGATGTAATGTTGTCTAAAAGATGCACTGTATACTTAAACTATTCTTACCATCCAGTTTTTGAGACTGAAGTTAGCAGGCTGTACCTCTCCTTTCTCCTATAGAAAGGAAGAAGAGGTAAGGTTTAGAACACGTGAACTTTTGAAACATCCCATAGGATATTTGAGGATTAACTACTACTTCTTAATTTAAAAGTAGAATGATTTTTTTATTTATAACTTTCTGCCTTTTCAAGCAAAACTTTTCTCAAATCAATTAAATATTTCTTAAATTATACTTCTAGTGATATGTGTCAAGTCATCTTTTTTGTATATATCAGATAATTCAAGACTTCTCTGTTAGTGGTAGAATTTTTTTAAAGTTTTATATTAGTTATTCATACTTATCCTTAAATTACCATCAACCTGTAGCTGAAAGTCTTCCCCTGTATCTAATATTAATATTTCCATTAATTTTTATCCAAAGTATTGTCTGACTAGAAGTTTTTCAATTATTTCAATAACTTTTGGCCTGGGAATGCCATATATCATTATAATTGTCTTAAAAATCAAAACTCACAAGTTTATTTCTAGCAGTTGATTCTAAAATGCACTAGGTTGTTGTGGCATTTTTTGGGTTTTGTTTGTTTGGTTTTTGGTTTTTTTGTTGTTTTTTTCTTTTGGTTAGATTGATCCAAACCCAGATCAGCCCACAGATGAGAGACCATCTTGCCCCTCTCGTTGAAGGAATCCATAAAAAGCTGACTTGACTTGAGTTTTGAATCACACCTGCTGTGTTGAAGATCAAGGTGTCATAGTGGAGACTTGCTTTTAAAGGAAATGGTATTGCTCTTGCCTGTATGGTAAATAAATGGGAGAAAAAAAGCCTGTGATCATGTTTTGACACCTACAGCATGTCATAGGACTGCTTCACATGCTTGAAAACCTGAGGCTTCCTCCTTCAAACAGTGGCACATACCTAGAGTAGCCTTACTAGCGTACAGTCACGTATTTCAAAACACTCAAACCACGTTTTAAGAAAAGAATGGTGGCTGCTTATGATTTGAAAATTTGCACATGCTAATTGCTTATGTTATGCAGTTCAGTGTCACTACAGCTTTTTCTCACTTATGCTGGGCTGTTGTTATCCCCCCTTGATTGTTTGTGATCTGCACAACAAGGAACAAAAGAAAGCTTTGACAAAAAAAAAAGCGATGAAGACTGACAAATGCACTGATTTTTTTATTTTTATTTTATTTTTTAAATTTAATGTAGCCTGGACTTTACCTGCATGTGCACATGCTCAGAATTGTCCTATTAGGCTGATCATGTATCACCTCTTCAGCTTGGATCCTATCGTGGATTTATTTACAAACATCACATGCCTACAAGCCAATCCTTCTTGCTGTATGTTTTGCAGCCAATTGTAGTAGACAAGCAACAGATACGTGGGGGTAGGGAAAGAGATAACAGAAGGAAACTAATAAGAGACTTTGTCAAGATTGTATACATTCTTGATTTCTTTTAAGAATTTGTTGCCTTTCTGCTATTATTGCAAAGCAATGTTTTGTTACAGACTGCCTAAAGATCACTTAATCTCAGGTGAACTCATCACTTGCCAAACTGTTAGAATGCTATTTGTTTTGTTACATTGCACTGTTGAGTTATTTCTTTTGGTTTGTGTTTGTCTTTTGGTTTTGTTCTTGAGGGGGATTTTAAATAGGGACACGCACAAAACTTACAAAGTGAAAGCAGCACCAGCAGACACAGGCAAAGTGTGAAAAGACCTTTAAAAGGGGATAGTCATATGCTCTCCGGGCTTCATAGGCAGAAAGATATCTCAACTAGTAGGGATGGGAAGGAGAAGGTTGGTTGGTTTGTTTGTTTTTTAAAATAATATGTAGTTACCTAATCATCAAAAATTATATGTATAAAATGAGTCTTCAGTAGAAAGTATATTTCAGACTGCAAGGAAAGTTTGAACTATGGCAACTAAGCAACAGCTCAGTTTATGCACTTTGTATTATCTTCAGGGTTTATGATACTGTAATATAAAATGATAGAATACCAGGTTAGAAGGGACCTCAAGGATCATCTGGTCCAACCTTTCTTGGCAAAAAGCACTGTCTAGGCAAGACGGCCCAGCATCCTGTCCAGCCAAATCTTAAGTGTCCAGTGTTGGAGAATCCACCACTTCCCTGGGGAGATTGTTCTCATTGTGAAAAATGTTCCTCTTGTGTCCAGTCGAAATTTCCTCAGGAGTAACTTGTACCCATTAGCCCTCTGTCTTTTCTATGTGACTCCTTATAAAAAGGGAGTCTCCGTCGTCTTTGTAGCCGCACTTTAAGTAATGGAACGTGGTGATAAAGTCTCCCCTAAGCCTTCTTTTCTCAAGGCTGAACAAACCCAGTTCTCTCAGCCTTTCCTCATATGGCAGGCTTCCCACTCCTTTGATCATCTTTGTGGCCCTTCTCTGGACCCTCTCCAGCCTGTCCACATCTTTTTTGCACAGCGGGGACCAAAACTGAACACAGGATTCCAGGTGTGGCCTGACAAGCAATGAGTAGAGTGGGATAATGACTTCTTTATCTCTGCTGGTGATGCCCTTGTTGATGCAACCCAGCATCCTGTTGGCTTGCTTTGCCGCTGCAGCACACTGTTCACTCATATTGAGCTTGTTGTCCACCAGGACCCCCAGGTCCCTTTCCACAGAGCTGGTCCCCAGCCGGGTAGATCCCAGCCTGTGCTGCACTCCTGGATTATGTTTTCCCAGGTGCAAGACCTTACACTGGTCCTTGTTAAACTTTATAAGGTTCTTGTTAGTCCACTCTTCCAGCCTATCCGGGTCTTCCTGCAGGGTGACTCTCCCTTCTGAAGTGTTCACTTTGCCACTCAGTTTGGTAGCACTGGGAAACTTCATCAGGGTACACTTGATCCCATCATCCAGACCACTTATGAAGATATTAAACAGCATTGGGCCCAGTATTGATCCCTGGGGGACCCCACTTGTGACAGGCTGCCAGTTTGAAAAGGAGCTATTTACCACCACCTTCTGGGTGCGGCCTGTCAGCCAGCTCCCCACCCACCGCACAGACCACTTGTCTAGACCGTTATGCATCAGTTTCTCTAGGAGGAGGCTGTGGGGAACCGTAATGAAAGCCTTGGAGAAATCCAGGTAGACAATGTCCGCGGCTCACCCCACATCAACCGAGTGGGTTACTTTGTCATAGAAGGTGATCAGCTTTGTCAAGCACGATTTGCCCTTGGTGAATACATGCTGGCTTTTCCCAGTCATGTGCTTCATTTGGCTTGTGATAGTCTCCAGGAGGATTTGTTCCATAACTTTCCCTGATGGGCCTATAATTTCCTGGATGCTCCTTTAAGACTTTCTTGTAGATGGGGGTGATGTTAGTCGTCTTCCAGTCTTCTGGGATGTTCCCTGATCTCTACAACGAGATTATGGAGAGCAGCCTCAAAACCAACTCTTCCTTCACTGCTGGTGGGTCTGTGTTTGCATCAACCTGGATTGTTGTTCCCAAGGCCCGGGGCCCAACAGTGCTGGTAAATACAGAGGTGAAGAAAGCGTTGAGAACCTCTGCCTTTTCAGCATTGTTGGTGACTAATTCACCTCTCCTGTTTAACAGTGGGCCAATATTTTCCTTCTGTTTCTGCTTGTTATTTATGTACCTGAAGAACCCTTTCTTGTAGTCTTTGACATCTCCGGCCAGTTTCAATTTGAGCTGAGCTTTTGCTTTTCTAACTGCATCTCTGCATGCCCTGGCAATGCCCTTGTAGTTCTCAACAGGTACTTGTCTGCTTTTCCATCTCTGGTACATTTCTCTCTTGGTTTTGAGCAGAATCAGAAGCTTGTAGTTAAACCAAGGGGGGGGTCTCTTGCTCTGCCTACTTCCCTTACCTTTAAAGGGGATGAACTGTCTTTGTGCTTCCAGGAGAGAGTTCTTGAAAAACTCCCAGCACTCGCTAGCTCCTTTATCCTCCATGGAAGCTTCCCATGGAATCCCTCCCAGTTGGGCTCTGAGCGAGCTGAAGTTTGTTCTTCTAAAATCTAAAACCTTTGTCTTGGTAGTAATCTTCAGTGTGCTCAGCAGGATCCCAAACTCCACAACTGATCGCTGCAGCCAAGGCTATCGCTAACCAAGATATTACAAAGCAGGTCTTCTGTGTTTGTGAGTAGCAAGTCCAGCAGTGCCTCATTCCTGGTTGGCACATCTAACATTTGTATGAGGAAACAGTCCAGCTTCCTCATATGCATTCTAGGAACTTGATAGATGACATGTGAACTGCTTCTAACAGATGTCTGGGTAGTTGAAGTCACCCATAAGAACCAGGTTCTGTTGACCCAAAGCTTGCTTAAGTGACCCAAATATTGCTTTGTTGCCCTTTTCGTCTTGGTTTGGAGGTTGGTAGCAGACTGTAAAAATAGTAAGACTAAAACTATAATAAAACTGGGCCAGAGTATCAGTGTTACCAGCCATACTCAAATTAATTTGCTGAGAATTGCTCTGATTGTCTCCTGGGCTAGTCCCGAGAGCTTTAAAACAAACAAACAAAACCCAACCAAACCACCCAACAGCTTTAATCATGCATTCATCTAGAATGTGAGAAATTATATAGAAAAAGCACTCACCCCTTGAGTGTACCCTAAAGAAGAAAAGAATGATGGAGCCATTAGATCTGACCAGTGCTTTTATGCTAGAGATTTGTAAACGTAAATTCCCTTTTCAGAAATCACATTAAAAAAATCAACCAAACAAAAAAAACACATCTGATGTTCGCTACTTAAAAACTAATCCAATGTGTATATCCTTGTGCAATAAAACAGCTCAGAAGGGAGGGAAAGCTGGTGTTTCTGCATTGTGCTCATTGTCACAAAGTTCTGCCTTATTTTTAAGGCTTCATAAATATGACAAAATAGGCTTTTCCATAAGTGGCCTTTATGAGAACATGAGAGATATTTCATGTTTCAAAAATGATGACAGGGTGGTTAAAATGAGAGTCACATTTTAAGTGATTCGGTTCAAAGGTTTGGGCTTTGATAAGCAAGAATGGGAAATTGGGTGATGTCTTATGCTGGTCAATTTTGTGAACGTCCCTTCCTTCTACTCTCTCCAACCAGACAAAATTTTAAAAGTCGATAAGATTGTTGGCATAAAAGGACATTTGGTGATTTTACTTTTTTTTTTTTCTCCATTTTTGTTGTTTTAGCAGACTAGGGGACAATTGCTGATATACATAGCATTAAAGTACTTATCCTAGTGTAATGGAAAACTATATATGAAGTAGAATTGACCAATGCTGTAGTAATTGACATATCACAGGCTCTGATCAGAGTGAAAAATTCTAAAACCTTATCAAATAAAGACTTCCCATTTAAACTTTCTTGTTAGTTGTTCAGAGGCATTACAGGTTCACAGTTGTAGCCCAATACTTGATATAGAATCTTGATCTGAATTAGGGGAAAAAAGTAAAATCCAAGCATTAGAGAAACAAAGTGCAATATTAAATGTTTGCATTATAGATTATGTTATATGGCTGTTTGTATTTTTTATATTATTTTGTTTTTAGTTTTGGTGCTGGATATGTCCTTATGGACTCTGTTTTAAGAAAACTATGTGGGAAACAACTTAATTTTTCCTCCTTGTTGAAAATAAACTTTTTTTTGTAAAAAAAAAAATAAAAAAAATGCTTTTAAATGCTTTAACTGTAAGCTATAAGATTGTTTGTGACTTAAACATTTAATATGTCTTTATAAATAATAGCCATAAAGATCAAATTACTATAGAAATACATATGCTATGTATCAACTACACAGGGAAAAGAAAACATTGGAGCTACACCATTGATTAGCGCAAGAGCTAAGTTTCAGCACCTTCAGTTCCTTTTTTTTGTTTATATCAATGATTTCTTGGGGCTTGGTTCCAGATGAGAAGCTACAATACAATCATCTAAATTTAGAAAATACCAATAACTTACAGGATATGAATGTCTTTCCAGGACGCTGTTTAAAAATTATTATAACTGATGACCTCTGTTCAAGTTGCCTAGTATTTTCCAGTACACATGGTTGGGGCAGGGATTGCATGTTTTGGTAGGGATGGGAGGAATCTGGGGAAGGGGAATTGCTTTAAAAGCCAGATAACTCAGTGGTTCGCAGTTGGGATATGAAGGTTGGTTTGTTGAACTGGGGTCAATAAGGTGCATCTTGCTGTTTCCTTGGAAGTTTAATGTTACCAGATGTTGAAAATCACTATCCGCTATTTGTGTTTTGGTCAGTGGAGCTTCACAAGATATTAATACAGCTCCTCAACATTCCAGAAATGAAGCATTGCCATAGCATCTTGTTTCTGCATACTGCACACAGCTGAACCTCTGACAGAATGGACTGTCATCATTGTTTGGTATCAAAATGTCATTTGACCTAAGGCAAGGTTCATTAGGCTAGCAGCCAGGGACTCAGGAGTCCAATATATGTCGTTCCTGTCTGTTGGTGTTAAAGGTACTGAAGACCACTAAATTCTCGTGGTACTGTTACAGTAGGTTTTATGGCGTATGCTACTAACCTAGACAACCCAAACATTTGATCTAACTCCTTGCATAATGCAATCAGTAGACTTCCTGAATGTGTGAATTCTTGTGTGAAACAAAGCATTTTGATTTAATTTTGAATTTGTAACTGCCAACTATGGAGAATCCAGACAGATCTTTTAGGGGTTTTGCCCATTAATAACGCTGTTAATCATTTGTGGCCTGAGTTCTGGTTGAAACTAATAGGAAATATGTTAAAGAAGAGTCTGGGAAGATCCTCCTGCCAAGTCGTGAGGTTCAGACTGGCCCCCCTTGCTTTCTAAACTCCTCAGAGAGAAGTCTAGGTGTAGCTGTATCCGATCTTAGCCTCTGACTGTAGAAAAAAAATTTGGACCCTAGGTTCTGTCATAGAGTCGGTTGAATACAGCTCAAGCTGGGTGCCTCTGAGAAGAGGGCTTCCCTTGGTTATTTTTCTGTGCTTTTTAAAGCCTCACAATCTATTACATAAGCTGTTCATGCACCTGTTCACACAACAAGTGTGTGTCTTTTGTATAATCAAATTGTTCAACGGTTATGTGTCCTCTTTGCTGACTGGAATTTTGGTGAAGGCGGTTTTACCTTCTTACACAGTTTCATGATCTCTTTGTCCCGTCTGCACCTGGGTCTCATCTGTCTTTTGCTGACTCCTGGAAGAATGGTCCCTTTCTTTGTTTCCATGGATTATAGTTCCCTTTCCTTTGATCATAATGGTCACTCTAATTCATAATATAAAAAAATAAGGTGGTCTCTCATTATGATCATATACTAAGAACTCCTTTATAGCTGAGTGACAATTACTAGGATATTTTTTTCTAATAACAGCACAACCCTTTTTAATAACTAAAGTTTCTAATGCGATGTGGCAAGGTTAGAATTTAAATTATCATCATACAAATCTGTGCTACACCAGGATATAAAACTAATGGATCTTCTACATCAGCTATCACTAAAAATACATAAAAGGGTGATGAATTATAAAACTCCAATATCTGAGAGATATTAGGCAATGTTTCAAAATTGATCAACTTTTTTCAATTATCTAGCTAAAATAGCACTTCTTAATACCTTTTTAAATTTAAGTATTATCATGTTTTAGAAAAATCAACCAGTAAATCACCATAAACTACAGCAGCACTCACAAAAGTTCAGGTACAGAATCAAAGAACAGTCTTCAGAACAAACAGACTAAGCGAGGCTATTGTCCAGTAATGAACTTCCTACAGGGAAACTTCTTTGCTAAAGTGAATGCTGCTGATCTGAACTGAATCCTGTGAATTGAATTATATGGCTATATGCGACTACAAAGAGTTGAGTGTCCAACATAAGTTTTCAGTAGGCTGGTGTTACAAGAGGACAGCTGCTCCTAGGAATATTGATTTGGCTGGAGAGTCCAGACTGACTCTGAGAGTCCAGTCACAGACTTTCCCCATTTCATGGATTTTGAGCAGAATCTTCTTCAGAGATTCTCAGAACTTTAGAAGCTGCCAAGGACTTGTACTTGCATGACAGTTAATTAGGATTTTATATTTTTTCTACTGAAAGTAACATACAAAGGCATGTCATCAGGCATGTTTCACCTGCCCTCCAGATGATATCCTTGAAATAGGAAAAAAGTAATCTGTTTGTTCTCTAAGTAATCATTTGCTCCCTGTCAGCTACAGCCTGCTATTTTTAGAGCTGCATCTCCATATCTCCTGACCTAGTGGGGTAGCTTTTGAGTAGAGGCCAGATGATGCTGCAACATACAATTTGAACAGTGTACCTTTAATCCAATTTATAAGGATTTTGAATTTGTTTCAGGCACCTTGCTATAGATGTCTGTCATATTTGGATGAAAGACAATAACTTACAACAGGGAAGGTGAGAGCATGCATTTTTAAGGGGGTAAGAATATACAATCACAAAAAAAACCCCAAACAAACCCCAAATCCACATCCAGGAACTAATACTGAAGTGCAAAACCAGGTATTAAGCATTAAGTCTCTGCCTCTTCAGCAGTAGAGTCTGATCCCTTATACAAGAAAAACAAAACTCTAGGATGGTAAATCACCACTTATGACAGCCATGAGGTCTACTGTGAAATCTTTGTATGGGTACCCACTAAGGACAGTGGGGGGAATTATGAAGTGAAAGATGGTTCCCCTCTTGTTCATGTGCATCAGGCTAGTCTAAAGTATGCCTTTGACTTGCCTACTCTTCAACAAATGTTGGGAATGGAGGAAGTCAGAACCTGTTAGCTGATCTAATAAATGTTATGTCTAAAATGATTTTATGAGTGGGATGTCATTCAGTCTTTCTCAAAAGAAATGATACTTGTTTTTAACTGATTACAATTGAGAAACATGGAAGCAGGGAAAATCACTACACAATCTAATGCTTTTTTTATCTTTATCTGAAAAATTCATGCAATTATCTAAATATAAATGATACCTTAGTGTCATCAAAATTCCTAGAATCCAAATTAAACTTCCCACTAGAGATTGTCATATTAATATTCAAAGCAAATTTGTCATGCTTGTCCATCAGTTAACAAACAGAATATAATAAATTTTCCATGATTCATTTAGCTCTGTAGAAGATATAGACCATGTACTGGGTAATGACTTCTGATTAATAAATCAAATTTTTATTATTTACACCCTAGTTTTGGGGCCAATTCTAAATCAGTTGAAGTCTGTGGGGTTAACCAGTCCATTTTTACTGGTTAGCATTGCTAAGATCAGAAAACAGATCACCATAACATATTAAAGTGTGCAGGAGAAGGTTATGGAACAGATCATCTTGAATGCCGTCACATGGCACGTACAGGACAACCAGGTGATCAGGCCCAGAAAGGTTTAGGAAAGGCAGGTCCTGCTTGACAAACCTGATCTCCTTTTATGACAAGATGACCCGCTTAGTGGATGAGGGAAAGGCTGTGGCTGTTGCTTACCTAGACTTCAGTAAAGCCTTTGACCCCATTTCCTACAGCATCCTCCCGGAGAAACTGGCTGCTCATGGCTTGGACAGACGTATTCTTCGCTGGATTAAAAACTGGCTGTATGGCTGGGCCCAAAGAGTTGAGAGGTGAGACTGACCGGTCTGTAGTTCCCCGTGTCTTCCTTTTTTCCCTTTTTTAAAAATGGGGGTTGTTTCCCCTTTTCCAGTCAGCGTGAACTTCACCAGACCGCCACGACTTTTCAAATATAATGGAAAACGGCTTGGTAACTTCATCTGCCAGCTCTCTCAGGACCCGTGGATGGATTTCATCAGGTCCCATGGACTTGTGTACCTTCAGGTTCCTCAGATGGTCTCAAACCTGATCTTTACCTACAGTGGGCAATTCTTCATTCTTACAGCCCCTGCCTTTGCCTTCTGTGATTTGGTCAGAGTAGTTGGAGCCCTTGCCGGTGAAGACCGAGGCAAAAATGTCATCGAGTACCTCAGCCTTCTCCATATCCTGGGTGACCAGGTCTCCCGTTTCCTTCCGGAGAGGGCCCACATCTTCCCTAGTCTTGCCTTAAACTTCTATAAGTATGTGTCCTGGTTCCTGCAGGGATAGGGTTAATTCTCCCCAGGCTCTGGCAGGGACACAGGTATCCCATCCCATGTGAGCCATGCCCAGTCTGCAGCCTGGAACTGCTGGGGGAGGGGGCAGGAAGTCACTGCTTGGGAGCGGGCTGAGGCATCCCTGGTCTGTGAGCGGTGGTACAGTAATCGTCTTTGCATATTCCTTTATCCATGTTATTGTTGTTTTCTTGTTCTCTTTGCCATATGAATTGCCAAAGATACTACAATTTCACTGGTCTGAATTCTACACGCTACAGTTTACAGAATAATGGTTGGCTAAGTACTAACGATAGTTGGGAAACATGTGGCCCAGATGACATATCTGGCTGTGTAGATCACAACCTCTTTTGGACAATCTGATTAAGCCAAATATGCTTTATAAAACTCAATCATTCTTTCATTTCATGGTGCTCACTTTGCCAACATTGCAGTAACTTCTGGCAAAGCTGGTTGCCTACCATTTTAACACCTGGGGTGGTTCTGGCTTTGCGGCACTAATGCCTATAATAATCTACCACTGCAGTGGGCAGGCACTTGTACTATAGCACGCCTTGCTCCCTATGCATTTCAATCTAAAAATTTAACATTTAACCTTCTACAAAACCATTACCCTGTTCATTATGAGTGTGAAGCTTCTAACCCCTTAGTAGAAAGACCAAGTTTCACCAGTTTCTATGTGTGATGTTTCCAACTTTGGGTATTGCTGAATTAGAATGAGCTATTGTTAACATTTCTACTACACTTGAAACTGCCCAAAATGCTACTATAGATGCTTTAAAGAATCTACAATCTGAAATTAATTTGCTTTCACAACTAGCTATCCAAAATCGCTGTGCCTTAAGAATATCTTCTAGCCTCACAAGGAGGTGTTTGTGTGTTAATAAATAGTACCTGTTGTTTTTACACTAACAAATCTAAATAAATCTAAAACAATGTAAATATCATTCAACAACATGTCCGTACCTTTCACCAAATAGCTCCAGAACTATCTCTGCTCGGAGGTCTGCCAGCTGACTGGTCATGACTATGGTCTTCGCTACCAGACCTCAGAACATGGGCACAAGCAGTTTAATGCTATTAGCTCTCATTTTAGCTGTCAGAATTGTGCTTTTTTGGATTATATCTTGTATCAAATCACTGTGTGCATCACCCCTATCTAAACTGGTACTGTATACTCAAGTGTCTCAATTGACAAACCCTCTCAGAAGTCACAACATTGGGCTTCACAACTCTCCTCTGCCTCACACATTAGGAGGCAAGAGACACACACCGAATCATAGAATCTTCATATCTTCATGGCTGGAAAGGACCTTTGAGATCATCGAGTCCAACCATACACACACACAAAAAAAAGCCCCACCAAAACAAACAAACAACCAACCTACAATCTCTGCCACTAGAGCATGCCCTGAAGTGCCACATCTAGACGTTTCTTAAACACCTCTAGGGATGGGGACTCAACCCCCTCCCTGGGCAGGCTGTTCCAGTGCCTGACCACTCTTTCAGTAAAGTAATTCTTCCTGATATCTAACCTAAACCTCCCCTGCCGCAGCTTCAGACCATTTCCTCTGGTCCCGTCATTATTCGCCTGGGAGAAGAGGCCACCACCCACCTCTCTCCACCCTCCTTTCAGGTAGTTGTGGAGGGCAATGAGGTCTCCCCTCAGCCTCCTCTTCTCCAAGCTAAACATGCCCAGCTCCCTCGGCCTCTCCTCATATGCCCTGGTCTCCAGACCCCTCTCCAGCCTGGTAGCTCTCCTCTGGACATGCTCCAGCACCTCAATGTCCCTCTTGTACAGCGGGGCCCAGACCTGAACACAGCACTCGAGGTGAGGCCTCACCAGTGCTGAGTACAGAGGCACCATCACTCCCCTGCTCCTGCTGGCCACGCTGTTCCTGATACAAGCCAGAATGCTGTTGGCCTTCTTGGCCCCCTGGGCACACTGCTGGCTCATGTTAAGCTGGGGGTGCTGGTGGACGGCCAGGTCCTTTTCTGCTGGGCAGCTTTCCAGCCACTCTGCCCCAAGCCTGTAGCGTTGCTTGGGGTTGTTGTGACCGAAATGCAGGACCCGGCACTTGGCCTTATTAAACCTCACACAGCTGGCCTTGGCCCATGGATCCAGCCTGTCCAGGTCCCTCTGTAGAGCCTTCCTACCCTCAAGCAGATCGACACTCCCGCCTAGCTTGGTGTCGTCTGCAGACTTACTGAGGGTGCACTCAGTCCCCTCATCCAGATCATTGATAAAGATATTAAACAAAACCAGCCCCAAAACTGAGCCCTGAGGGACACCACTGGTGACCGGCCGCCAAGAGGATTTCACCCCATTAATCCCAACTCTGGGCATGGCCATCCAGCCAGTTTTTAACCCAGCGAAGAGGACACTTGTCTGTGCCATGATTCGCCAGCTTCTCCAGGAGAATGCTGTGGGGGACGGTGTCAAAGGCCTTACCAAAGTCCAGATAGACAACGTCCACAGCCTTCCCCGCGTCCAGAAGGTGGGTCACATGGTCATAGAAGGAGATCAGGTTGGTTAAGCAGGACCTCCCTTTCTTAAACCCGTGCTGGCTGGCCCTGATCCCTTGGCTGCCCTGCACTTGCCGTGAGAGCTCACTCAAGATGATCCTCTCCATGATCTTTCCTGGTATCGAGGTCAGGCTGACAGGCCTGTAGTTCCCCGGATCCTCCTTCCGACCCTTCTTGTAGATGGGCGTCACATTAGCCACCCTCCAGTCATCTGGTACCTCCCCTGTTGACCAAGACTGTTGATAAATGATGGAGAGGGGCTTGGTGAGCTCTCCCGCCAGCTCCCTGAGTACTCTTGGGTGAATCCCATCCGGCCCCATCGACTTATGTGCGTCTAGGTGCAGAAGCAGATCATTGACTACTTCCTCCTGGATTATGGGTGGGTTGTTCTGCTCTCCATCCTTATCTTCCAGCTCCGGAGGCTGAACCCCCTGGGGACAGCTGGTCTGACTATTGAAGACGGAGGCAAAGAAGGCATTCAGTATCTCAGCCTTCGCCTCGTCCTTGGTTGCAACTTTCCCCCCCGGCATCCAGTAAGGGATGGAGATTCCCCCTGGCTCTCTTTCTGTTGATGTATTTATAAAAGCTTTTTTTGTTGTCCTTAATGTTAGTGGCCAAGTTGAGCTCCAGCTGGGCTTTTGCCTTCCTAATTTTCTCTCTGTATAACCTAACGAGATCTCTGTACTCCCCCTGAGTTGCCTGTCCCTTCTTCCAAAGGTGGTAAGCCCTCCTTTTATTCCTAAGTCCCATCAGAAGTTCCTTATTCATCCAGGCTGGCCATTTTCCCCGCCCTTTAGACTTGCGACACTTACTTGGGGACAGCCTGCTCCTGGGCCTTTAAGGTTTCCTTCTTGAAGGGCGTCCAGCCTTCCTGGACCCCTTTGCCCTTCAGGACTGTCTCCCAAGGGACTCTCTCAACCGGTGTCCTGAACAAGCCAAAGTCCACCCTCCGGAAGACCAAGGTGGAGGTTTTGCTAACCTCCTTCCTTACATCACTGCCAATTGAAAACTTGACCATTTCATGATCACTAAGCCAAAGACAACCTCCGACCACCACATCTCCCACTAGTCCTTCTCTGTTTGTGACCAGTAGGTCTAGCGAGGCACCTCCCCTGGTAGGCTCCCCTACCAGTTGTGTCAGGAAGTTCTCTTCCATGCACTTGAGGAACCTCGCAGCCTGCCTGCTCTCTGCTGTGTTGTATTTCCAGCAGAGACCCGGCAGGTTGAAGTCCCCAATGCCAGTATCAGTCGCGCCTATACAGAAGAAGAAGTACACCAAGAAATCAGTTTGCTTAGTAAGGGATGATGATGAACCAGGGCCATCAGGAGAACAGGAGGAAGAGGCAGAACCAGAGACAATAACTCAATCCCTATCCCTGAGTGAGCTGGGAGATATGTGAAAAGCTTTCAGCCTCCATGCAGGTTTTATCCCCTTCCCCCTTGTTTCTAGTTTAAAGCCCTGTCCATGAGCCTTGCTAACAGATGGTGTAGTCTCACTCCTAATGACTCATAAGTGGACATAGACCAACGGGTGGAGTGACAGAGCTGCCACAAAGGTCACACACCCCCCCCAAACAACCTGACAAAGACTTAATCTGTGAGCTGGAGGCATCCCTGATAAGCTCATCAGGGAGCCCAGACAACCTTCATGGGTGCAGAACAAAGAAACCTTGGTAATGAACTGAAAACAGAATGCTGTTCTAGCATGTCCAGCACAGCAGCACTCAGTGGTGGTGTGACTCCATTCAGGCCACAATAGTCTACTGTTAATCTCCAGTCTCCCTCAGACTTGTAGTTGCCCTTGTAGTAGCCCTTTCTTGAGGAAGTCTATGCCAAGGATGCACGGAACATCTGGGCCAGTCACAATGGGGTGCTTCTCCCATTTATTCCCAGTTAGGCTCACTTTGGCCTCCAATACAGATCCCCCCATTGTTGTCCCAAATCTGGGTTCTTTTAACCCAGTGCGCAAGAAGCCGATATATACACAAGGCGAGATATTTGTTTAATTTCTGCACAGAGATGGGTGCTAGGTGGTTCATCCACAAAGCTAGCACACCCCAATTAGCACATGGTAAAGCATTTATATGTTTCAATAAACAGTTAAGCAACAGTTTTCAGTACTTCTGACAATTACGCTTAGTCATCCTCATTCCCATTCTTCTTGCTGTGCCTTGTCTCTACTTGAATTCACAGCGTCCTCTCTTTTTACTACGCATTCTCCGTGAGGAGGGGGCTTTTGTTAGTAGGGGGTTTTCCCTACCCGAGGGCAGGTTTTTTACTATGTTGTCCTGGTTCCTGCGGGGATAGGGTTAGTTCTCCCCAGGCTCTGGCAGGGACACAGGTATCCCATCCCATGTGAGCCATGCCCAGTCTGTAGCCTGGAGCTGCCGGGGGAGGGGGCAGGAAGTCACTGCTTGGGAGCGGGCTGAGGCATCCTGGTCTGGTTGGTACCTTAACCGTGTTTGTACATTCCTCTATCCATGTTATTGTTGTTTTCTTGTTCCCTTTGCTGTTCTGTTAAACTGCCTTTGTCTCAACCCAAGAGTCTTGCCTTTTTCTTCCGATTCTTCCCTGTGGGGCGGGAGTCTGAGAGAGTGGCCGTGTGGTTCTTTGTTGCCGTCTGAGGCCAAACCACGACAGTCCTTTTTGACACCCAACGTGGGGCTCAAAGGGCTGAGAAAACAACAAATCCAACTAGGGCTTGTAAAAACGAATTTGTTGTGTGCATTTATTGTATTAGGCAAATAGGCACTGGTTACCATGTTGCTCGGTTTGTTCTCGTGGCTGTGTTATGCAAATTCCTATATGGCTTATGTACTCCCTGTGATGCCAGTATCTACCAAGCACTGTTCAATATTATGCAGCACCCTCAGGGGAAAGAGATGGAAACCAGACCGACAGACACTGCAGCTACTGCAACCCCTGCGACGGGCACTGCAGCTGAACCAGGGAACCAACCCATGCCAGTATCAGTCGCCCCTATACAGAAGAAGAAGTACACGAAGAAATCAGTTTGCTTAGTAAGAGATGATGATGAACCAGGGTCATCACGAGAGCAGGAGGAAGAGGCAGAACCAGAGATAATCACCTGATCCCTGCCCCCGAGAGAGCTGCAGGATATGCGAAAAGATTCCAGCCAACTTCCAGGCGAGCCGGTAGCCCGGAATTAGAGGGTAGGGAGGCCAGGCAGCTGGGATCCCTGTCTAGGGAAGGCGGCATTGACAAGGCAATTGGGAAGAAGACCCAAGCCCTCAGCCTCTGGAAACGACTCCTGTCAGGCGTGAGGGAGAGGTACCCCTTCAGTGAGGATGTTGTATGTCACCCAAGCAAGTGGACTACCATGGAGAGAGGTATCCAGTACCTGAGAGAATTAGCCGTGCGGGAGATGATTTATTATGACCTGGACAATGCAGACTTACCCACTGACCCTGATGAGGTGCAGTGCACAAGGCCCACGTGGCGGAAGTTTGTACGGAGCGCACCACCGTCATATGCCAACTCACTGGCAGTAATGGAATGGAAAGGCGAAGAGGGACCAACGGTGGATGAGGTGGCTGGCCGGCTCTGGCGATATGAAGGAAGTCTCTCTTCCCCCCTTGTCTCAGCTGTGGAGAAACTGTCGCGGAAGGTCCAGCAACTTGAAGAGAATATCTCCTACTCCCCACCTGCACGGGCCAGCGTCTCAGCTATTAGGAGCAGGCATTTCCCCACTCGAGAGAGAGAATACAGAGGGTACACACCACGAGGCACCCTGTGGTTCTACCTGCGTGACCACGGGGAGGACGTGAGGAAGTGGGATGGACAACCTACTTGGATCCTGCGGACACGGGTACAGGAGTCGCAAGGAAGGACAACCACAAAAGGGGATCCCTCCAGGAAAAGTGCTGCCCCGGTTTCCAGCGGGCAGTTCCCCAGACAGAGCAGAAGGCCTGATCTTTCTTCTGATCCTCTTGAGGGAACTTCCAAGTCATTTCTGCAAGAAGTGAGTAATGGATACTCTGACCAGGATTAGAGGGGCCCAAGAGTTGACTGTACTGGAGGCGGAAGTGAGCCTAACTGGGAATGAGTGGCAAAAGCACCCCATTGTGACTGGCCCAGAGGCTCCATGCATCCTTGGCATAGATTACCTCAGGAGAGGGCATTTTAAGGACCCAAAAGGGTACTGGTGGGCCTTTGGCATAGCTGCCTTGGAGACGGAGGAAGTTAAACAGTTGTCTACCTTGCCTGGTCTCTCGGAGGACCCTTCTGTTGTGGGGTTGTTGAGGGCTGAAGAACAACAGGTGCCAATTGCTACCACAGCGGTGCATCGGTGGCAATATCGCACTAACCGAGACTCTCTGATTCCCATCCATAAGCTGATTCGTCACCTAGAGGTTCAAGGAGTGATCAGCAAGACTCGCTCACCCTTTAACAGTCCCATATGGCCGGTGCAAAAATCTAATGGAGAGTGGAGGCTAACTGTAGACTATCGTGGTCTGAATGAAGTCACGCCACCGCTGAGCGCTGCCGTGCCGGACATGCTAGAACTGCAGTACGAACTGGAGTCCAAGGCAGCCCAGTGGTATGCCACAGCTGATATAGCCAATGCATTCTTCTCAGTCCCTTTGGCAGCAGAGTGCAGGCCACAGTTTGCTTTCACCTGGAGGGGCGTCCAGTACACCTGGCATCGACTGCCCCAGGGGTGGAAACACAGCCCCACCGTTTGCCATGGACTGGTCCAGACTGCACTGGAACAGGGGGAAGCTCCAGAACATCTGCAGTACATTGATGACCTCATTGTATGGGGCAACACAGCAGAAGAAGTTTTTGAGAAAGGGAGTAAAATAGTCCGAATCCTTCTGAGAGCCAGTGTTGCCATAAAACGAAGTAAGGTCAAGGGACCTGCGCAGGAGATCCAGTTCTCAGGAATAAAATGGCAAGATGGATGCCGTCAGATCCCAATGGATGTGATCAACAAAATAGCAGCTATGTCTCCACCAACTAGTGAAAAGGAAACACAAGCCTTCTTAGGCATTGTGGGTTTTTGGAGGGTGCATATCCCAGATTACACTCTGATTGCAAGCCCTCTGTATCAAGTGACCCGGAAGAAGAACGACTTTAAATGGGGTCCTGAGCAACGACAAGCTTTTGAACAAATCAAACAGGAAACAGTCCATGCGGTGGCCCTGGGGCCAGTCCGGGCAGGACAAGATGTTAAAAATGTGCTCTACACCGCAGCCGGGGAGAACGGCCCTACCTGGAGCCTCTGGCAGAAAGCACCAGGGGAGACCCGAGGTGGACCCCTAGGGTTTGGGAGTCGGGGATGCAGAGGATCCGAAGCCCGCTACACTCCAACAGAGAAAGAGATGTTGGCAGCATATGAAGGGGTTCGAGCTGCTTCGGAAGTGGTTGGCACAGAAGCACAGCTCCTCTTAGCACCTCGACTGCCGGTGCTGGGCTGGATGGTCAAAGAAAGGGTCCCCACCACACATCATGCAACTGATGCTACATGGAGTAAGTGGATTGCACTGATCACACAGCGAACTCGAATGGGAAACCCCAGTCGCCCAGGAATTCTGGAAGTGATCATGGACTGGCCAGAAGGCAAGGATTGCGGAATGTCACCAGAGGAGGAGGTGACGCGTGCGGAAGAGGCCCCACCATATAATAAACTGCCAGGAAATGAGAAGAAATATGCTCTGTTCACTGATGGGTCCTGCCGCATTGTGGGAAAGCATGGAAAGTGGAAGGCTGCTGTGTGGAGTCCTACACGACAAGTCGCAGAAGCCAGTGAGGGACAGGGTGAATCGAGCCAGTTTGCAGAGGTGACAGCCATCCAGCTGGCTTTGGACATTGCTGAGCGAGAAAAAGGGCCAGTACTTGATCTCTACACTGACTCATGGAGGGTGGCAAATGCTCTGTGGGGGTGGCTACAGCAGTGGAAGCAGGGCAACTGGCAGCGCAGAGGCAAACCCATCTGGGCTGCCGAACTGTGGCAAGATATTGCTGCCTGGATAGAGAATCTGGTTGTGAAAGTACGCCACGTAGATGCCCGTGTACCAAAGAATCGGGCCACGGAGGAACATCAGATCAACCAGCAGGTGGATCGGGCTGCTAGGATTGGAGTGGCTCAGGTGGATCTGGACTGGCAACATAGGGGCGAACTATTCATAGCTCGGGGGGCCCATGACTCCTCAGGCCATCAAGGAAGAGATGCGACATATAGATGGGCTCGTGACCGAGGGGTGGACCTGACCATGGACACTATTGCACAGGTCATCCATGAATGTGAGACATGCGCTGCAATCAAGCAAGCCAAGCATTTGAAGCCTCTTTGGTATGGAGGACGATGGCTGAAATATAAATCTGGGGAGGCCTGGCAGGTTGATTATATCGCATGGCCACAAACCCGTCAAGGCAAGCGCCCTGTGCTCACAATGGTGGAAGCAACCGCCGGATGCAACCATGGTGCCGATGGTAGACAAGTGTACTCTTTGCTGCGTTAAAAACTGGCTGGATGGCCGTGCCCAGAGAGTTGGGATTAATGGGGTGAAATCCTCTTGGCGGCCGGTCACCAGTGGTGTCCCTCAGGGCTCAGTTTTGGGGCTGGTTTTGTTTAATATCTTTATCAATGATCTGGATGAGGGGACTGAGTGCACCCTCAGTAAGTCTGCAGATGACACCAAGCTAGGCGGGAGTGTCGATCTGCTTGAGGTTAGGGAGGCCCTACAGAGGGACCTGGACAGGCTGGATCCATGGGCCAAGGCCAACTGTGTGAGGTTTAATAAGGCCAAGTGCCGGGCCCTGCATTTCGGTCACAACAACCCCAAGCAGCGCTACAGGCTTGGGGCAGAGTGGCTGGAAAGCTGCCCGGCAGAAAAGGACCTGGGGGTGCTGGTGGACGGCCAGCTTAACATGAGCCAGCAGTGTGCCCAGGTGGCCAAGAAGGCCAACAGCATTCTGGCTTGTATCAGGAACAGCGTGGCCAGCAGGAGCAGGGGAGTGATGGTGCCTCTGTACTGGGCACCGGTGAGGCCTCACCTCGAGTGCTGTGTTCAGGTCTGGGCCCCGCTGTACAAGAGGGACATTGAGGTGCTGGAGCATGTCCAGAGGAGAGCTACCAGGCTGGAGAGGGGTCTGGAGACCAGGGCATATGAGGAGAGGCCGAGGGAGCTGGGCATGTTCAGCTTGGAGAAGAGGAGGCTGAGGGGAGACCTCATTGCCCTCCACAACTACCTGAAAGGAGGGTGGAGAGAGGTGGGTGGTGGCCTCTTCTCCCAGGTGAATAATGACAGGACCAGAGGAAATGGTCTGAAGCTGCGGCAGGGGAGGTTTAGATTAGATATTAGGAAGAATTGCTTTACTGAAAGAGTGGTCAGGCGCTGGAACAGCCTGCCCAGGGAGGGGGTTGAGTCCCCATCCCTAGAGGTGTTTAAGAAATGTCTAGATGTGGCACTTCAGGGCATGCTCTAGTGGCAGAGATTGTAGGTTGTTTGGTTGGACTCGATGATCTTAAGGTTCCTTTCCAACCATGAAGATTCTATGATTCTAAGATTCTATGGCTGGAAACATACCCCGTGCCCCATGCTGCCGCCCACAACAGTATCCTGGGCCTTGAAAAGCAAGTCCTTTGGCGACATGGTACCCCAGAGAGAATTGAGATGGACAACAGGACTCATTTCCAAAACAGCCTCATAGACACCTGGGCCAAAGAGCATGGCATTGAGTGGGTGTATCACATCCCCTGTCACGCACCAGCCTCTGGGAAGACAGAACGATACAATGGGCTGTTAAAAACTACACTGAGAGCAATGGGTGGTGGGACCTTCAAACACTGGGATGCACATTTAGCAAAGGCTACCTGGCTAGTTAACACCAGGGGATCTACCAATCGGGCTGGCCCTGCCCAATCAAAACTTCCACGTACCGTAGAAGGGGATAAAGTCCCCGTAGTGCACATGAAGAATATGTCAGGGAAGACAGTCTGGGTCAGTCCTGCCTCAGGCAAAGGCAAACGTATCAAACCCATCCGTGGAATGGCTTTTGCCCAAGGACCTGGGTGCACTTGGTGGGTGATGCGGAAGGATGGGGAGGTCCAATGTATACCTCATGGGGATCTGATTTTGGGTGAGAATAGCCAATGAATCAATTTGTGTGTTGTTGATTGCTAAGTAACCCTGCCACTGTATGTCCTCGTTACTCTAATTGCTATCAGCTGTACTACAGTAAGAATCACCCAAACTAATGACAGATGGACTTTGATGAAAAACCGAGTAAAGTGCAGTGGTGATGGGATCAGAACTGACCTCAGCAGCTGGCGCCCAGCAACTTCATTGAGATCGACATCTTCAACCCCTGGACCGTGGGCATGAGCCACACCGGATACATCAGCCACAAGCTCCGAAAATACAGCAAGCAACAGTCCAGCACCGCACACCATCTCACCTGCCCTGAGAGACTGTTCTAACAGATGGTGCTGTTCAACATTTTCATCAATGACATAGACAGTGGGATCAAGTGCACCCTCAGCAAGTTTGCTGACGACACCAAGCTGAGTGGTGCGGTCGACGTGCTGGAGGGACGGGACGTCATCTAGAGGGACCTGGACGAGCTAGAGAGGTGGGCCCGAGCAAACCTTATGAAGTTCAACAAGGCCAAGTACAAGGTCCTACACTTGGGTTGGGACAATCCTCGTTATCAATACAGACTGGGGGATGATGTGATAGAGAGCAGCCCTGCGGAAAAGGACTTGGGACTTGGGGGTACTGGTGGACGAGAAGCTGGACATGAGCCAACAGTGTGCGCTTGCAGCCCAGAAGGCCAATTGCATCCTGGGCTGCATCAAAAGAAGCGTGGCCAGCAGATCCAGAGAGGTGATTCTGCCCCTCTACTCTGCTCTGGTGAGACCCCACCGGGAGTACCGTGTCCAGCTCTGGAGCCCTCAGCACAAGAAAGACATGGACCTGTTGGAGGGGGTCCAGTGGAGGGCCACAAAGATGATCCGAGGGCTGGAGCCCCTCTCCTATGAGGACAGGCTGAGAGAGTTGGGGGTGTTCAGCCTGGAGAAGAGAAGGCTCCAGGGAGACCTTATAGCAAGCTATCTGGCTTGATCTGTTCTTCATCATAAGGGGCAGGGGAACGAACTGACCTCTTTTTTTGCTTCCTGGTTACCGGGGCGACTTGTACCGGCACTGGTGGAGTTGGAGTAGCAGCAGTACTCATTGTTGGAGCAGCTGGAGTAGTGGCAGTGCTCGTTTTTGAGGCTGGAATAGTGGCAGCAGTCGTTGTCAGAGTTGAATTAGTGGAGGCGCTCATTGTCAAAGCTGGAGTAGGTTGTGCCAGAACGGGTGGCGTAGTGGCTCGTGCTGGTTTGGTCCGTGGAGTGGCTTGTGCGTGCAGCAGTGCATGTCTTACAACACCAAATCCTGCACCAATATTTAACAAGAAAGCACCCCTGAAACACATGCAGGAGAATTGATAATAAAATGATTTTTAGAACATAACAATCATTTCCGAAATCCAAAAAGCATCCACCCCCTACCTCTGGTGGTGTCAATTTGGCATAAGCATAAAAGGACAAAGTAAATCTTCCCAAGGTAAAATTGAAAGTGTAATTCATAATAAAATCTATTACATGATGCCCAAGGTATGCAGGTAAAGTCGTTATTGAGCTTATCACAGTATGGATCAATATTAAACATCACAGCACAATAGCATGTTTCACCCGCTGCATACAAACACAACGAGTAAATAAATTATACAACACACATGGCAGATTAAGCAGCGGTGTATCAACTAACTTTAAACAAAACCCTATAAAGACACAATACAATATTCTGCTCAAGAACGACATGATGTGAGCTGTCTGTTTCAATTTCCAACCCCTCAAGACTCTCAAAGGAAAAAATCCGATAGTCTCTCAACTGAGCAAGCTGGAATTCAAAATATTCAGGCAATCTGTCAGAGCCCGGGTTGTGCCCTGTGTTGGATGCAAATAAATCTGTTGTGGTTTAGGCTGGGCTGGCCACTAAACACATGACAGATGCTCCCTTTAACCTCTCTCCCTTCTTCCTTCAGAAGGCAGGAGAGAGAATGAGAGAGAGAGAGAGAGAACTTTTGGGTTGAAAAAGAAACTAAACTACTTTAATGAAATATTAATAATAAAATAATAAAAAGAAAAGATAATAGTATTAATAAGAAAATAATGAAATATATACAATATATACAAAACCAAATCAAGCTCCCAGGATGATGATCACGTCACCGGCAGGCACTGGGAAAGTTCCAGACTGGACTCAGCAACAGACGGGAACTGGATTACGGATCTGGATTCAGGAACGCACCAATTGGGATCAAAGGCAGATGAACAGAGTCCTCCTCAGATGCTGGCCATTGAAGAAAGAGACTGAGCCCTTTGATCCCTCAGTTTTTATACTGAACATCCGCTTGCCAAGGAACAGCTCCAGTGCAGGTACGTCTGCAACAGAGTGAGGGTTTGCAGCAAAAAGGGGCTTCTCCTGAGCTTTCCAGAGCCGGGGAAATGCCAGAATAATGCAGACAACCCACGGGAGCTGGCAGATCACGCTAAGGTTGCTGACAAGGCAAGGGCAGGGTCAACAGTAACAGTGGCCACCCCCACTCCCATAAAAGGCAGCTCTAGGGAGTGCTGTGAATAGAGCGTGGCGCAGCAGTTTGTGTGGAAGGGTGCTGAAGCTGTACCAGCTCGACCAGGGAGCCATGGTATCCACCTGTCAGAAAGCCTTGGCCTCCCTAAGCTCTGCACCCAGCAGGACTGAGGCAGCTTCTCAGATGGAGCTTGAGCACGCTGTCACCCAGGTGTCAGGCTGCAGGGTGTGCCCTACCCTTATGCCAGTATCACATGGCAACAGAGAGCATGCCTGTGGGAGGTGTGCCCAGGTAGAGGAAATCCTCTGCCCAGTGATGGATCTCCAGGAGGAGGTAAGTAGGCTGAGAACTATCAGGGAGTGCAAGAGATAGACTGCTGGAGTCATACCCTACCTTCCCTGAACCAGGCCCAACAGGCAGACAAGGCACATGATACAGAGGATTCCCTGTCCTCTCTCTGCCTGGCTGAACATGGTAACTTAGAGGACAGGGGGCAATGGCAACAAGTTCCAGCCTGGCGCAGCAGGCGTGTCTCCCCAGTAAGTCCCCCACCTTCCCAGGTACCCTCACAAAATAGGTATGAGGCTCTGCATGCAGAACTGAACAATGACAAGGATAATGATGATTCAGTTAGCGCGGAGGTGTTGCTGAAGTTAAGTTGAACTACACTCATTAGCGTATTAAGTATTAGTGTATTACATCCATTAGTGTATTAAGGTATTAAGTACCTGAGAGAACTGGCTTTGCGAGAGGTGATTTTTGGTGGCATTCCAAAGTCTTTGCCTTCGGGCCAGTTTGTGATCACTTCCTACAGTTTCCTGGACAGTTTGATAGAGACCTTATAGCAGCCTTCCAGTCCCTGAAGGGGGCCTACAGGAAAGCTGGGGAGGGGCTGTTTGCAAGGGCATGTCGGGATAGGACGAGGGGCAATGGGTTTAAACTAGAGCAGGGCAGGTTTAGATCAGACATTAGGAAGAAGTTCTTTCCAATGAGGGTGGTGAGGCACTGGAACAGGTTGCCCAGAGAGGTGGTGGAGGCCCCATCCCTGGAGACATTCAAGGCCAGGCTGGATGAGGCTCTGAGCAACCTGCTCTAGTTGAAGATGTCCCTGCTGACTGCAGGGGGGTTGGACTAGATGACCTTTAAAGGTCCCTTCCAACCCAACACATTCTATGATTCTATGGAGCCCAAAGCCATGGATTAAATGAACTCAACAGACATTTTAGAGGGATGCCCCATAGCCTAAGGACATTATATCTGTATGAATATATATGTACATATATATACACATATATAAGACAAGGGAAAGTGGTGGCATTAATTGTAAATGCTAAGATCTGTGCATGACGTAGATGGCATGGAATAAGGGGTGGATAATGTGCAAGTGCAGGTTTCTCCACATGGGACGGGGTAATCCTGGTTATACGTACAAACTGGGGGACAAGAGGCTGGAGAGCAGCCCCATGGCAAGAGATCTGGGGGTCTGGGTTAATGGCAAGTTGAATATGAGTTAGCAGTGTGCCCTGGCAGCCAAAAGAGCCAACTGTGTCCTGGGGTGCAACAAGCACAGCATAGCTAGCTGGTTAAGGGAGGTGATTGTCCCACTCTACACAGAAGTGGTGCAGCCCCACCTCGAGTACTGTGTGCAGTTTTGGGTGCCTCAATATAAGAAGGACATCAAACTATTTGCGTTTGTCCAGAGGAGGGCAACCAAGATGGTGAAAGGTCTCGAGGGCAAGACTTATGAGGAGTGACTGAGGTCACTTGGCTTGTTCAGCTTGGAGAAGAGAAGGCTGAGGGGTGACCTCATGGCAGTCTACAACTTCCTCAAGGGGGCCAGTGGAAGGGGAGGTGCTGATCTCCTCTCTCTGTTGACCTGTGATAGGACGTGTGGACATGGTATGAAGCTGCATCAAGTTCGAATTGGACCTTAGGAAAAGGTTCTTCACTGAGAGGGTGGTCTGTCACTATAACAGGCTCCCCAGGGAAGTGGTCACAGCCCCAAGCCTGTCAGAGTTGAAGGAGCATCTGGACAATGCTCTTAGTCATATGGTTTAGTTTTAGGTAGCCCTCTGAAGAACAGGGAGTTGGACTTGACAAGAATCAAGGTTCTCAGGATGAGACACCTGTGGCAATGTGGTCTCCCCTTCCCCAACCAGCCCCTCCCCGGGCTCCTGCTCAAGCCATAACCATCAGTGGGAGGTGTGATGAGCTGCACCTGGACTTTGGGGGATGGCTGGCAACACAGTCAAAACACTGTCTGGAGTGGGGGCCTAGACATCTTGTTCCCATGGGAATATGACTATAGGTCAATTATCTTACTCCATAAATAGCGGACAGCCCAAGAGCCCTTTGAGCTCTCCTGCACGGCAGCGGGCTGCACGCCAGGATCTCCCCTTGAGTGGGGACGCTCGCTTAAGGTTCTGCTCCTCGAGGCTGAGAGATTCCTTGCCGCAGCAGATTCTCGGTAAGTGACTGATAGCATGCTAAACTTTGAAATCTTAGCTGAGTGAGATAAGGATTGATTGCGCATATAGAATCCTTTAGACACAAACCGTTGACCAAGTCTGGGACTAGGAGTGGATCCAGCCGCCCCTAGGCTCCTCTCTGAGAAGGAGTTTAGAAAGCCAGGGGGTCCTTTCTGAACCTCGTGACTCAACGGGAGGGTCTCCCTGACAGCTTGTCTGACCCTGGCCTCTGTGCAGTAAATAACCAAGTGTGCCCTGGCATCGAATCTCGTAAAACACTGTCGCATTCACTACTGACTTTGTTAAATCGCTGTTTTATATTAATAAATATTCCACTGCTGCTCTCTTACAAGTGAAGTTAATCACTCTGCCCGCAAGGATGGGATGCGTTATCACTGATTATTTATGGAACTCCAGCCCCAAATTCTCAGAGGAATGGGCTAGTGATAACTGGCACAATTGGAAGAGCACTTAAAAGCAATTAGGGGCCACACAAAGGATGGAAAAGAGAAATCTGCAAGATGTTAGGTACCTGTTTAGAAACCGAGTACCAAGACAGGGAGAATAGAAATAGGAGAGAGCAGGAATTAGAGAAGGAAATAGAGAGCGGGAAGGCAACTGAGTCACTGCTATCTTTAAAAATGGAACAGCTGCAAAAACAATTGCATTAAGAAAAGGAGAAAAGGCAGAAATTGGGAGAAAAGGTCGAAATCATGCTTATACAGGCTCCCCGCCCCCCTGGCATTGTACAGATTAGGAAACTGATAGTATCCCCTGAAGATTGGGACGGAGACATTTGGAGTGATCCCGATGATAGCGAGTCAGAAGAAGACGTTCTTTTGTTCCCCACATATCCTCCTGAATATGAAGCCAGACCCATTGATAAAACAGAAATAACTGCGGGACCTCAGGGTGGTAATCTGTGGCATACTACGCGAACCAGCCCCTGGGATCCGTTGCAATTGACAAATTTGCAAGAGAGATATAGCAGAAACCCCAGTGAAACTGAAATTGAATACTTGTGGCAAGTATGCTTAACTGGCGGCGACCGAATCATGTTACGTCAGGATGAAGCCAGCGGCTACTGGGGTCCAGGAGTCTTCTTAAACTTAGGACCTGACCCGACAGATACCCCCCATTCTATCACCAGCCAAGTAGCTTATTGGGTGGGAGGAATCGACATCATGGAGCTATCCACAGCCGTCACAAAAGCCACTTGCATACAAGCCATGCACAAACGAGGACACCTCGATGTCCCACTATCTGCTACAGTAGATTTTGCAGTGTTAAAACCACTGATCAGAGCAGCCCCAGCAATTCTTAAACCCCATCTAGCTGCAAATCGGGATGAGATTAGAAGAGATACCGAATTTAATACACAGGGCAATTGTCCTCCCAGGCGACTCCCTACATGGGCAGAATTAACGCACAGCATTGTTAACTACTGCCATGAAATGGGCTGGGATGGTGCAGCAGTTGAAAAACAAAGCCAGAAATCCCAGGGAGGAGATCACAAAGTAAGACCTGTGAAACAGGGAACAAGAATTAAATCGAAGGGAAATAAAAACTTGCAAACAGAGTCTCGAGAACAGAGGAATGAATCGTGGAGGAAAGCATTAGCACTAGGCATTCCCAGAGCCGCGATTCAAGGTCGGCCTACTGGCATTATCTTGAGTCTGATTGAAGCATTCCAGAAACGAGATAACGGTGGAAACAGAGACCGTATTTCAACTTCTTTGGTATTTCAACTTCTTTGAAGGGGGATAATCCCTTTCTCCCTCTTAAGGAGGAATTGCAGGACACAAAGTCAAAAAACGAGTGATGTCCAGAAGGCAATTGGGACGGAAAATGGAGGCTTATCAGTGGATAAGTGATGATGGCCCATACATATTAATTCCAGTTGGTCCTCGAAGACAATTAGTAAAGTTTTTAATAGATACGGGAGCACAAATTTTGATATTAACACAACAAGATGCTGAGAAGCTGGGCGTGCGATCCGGACGGCAAAGAGTTAGAATTACAGGTGCGAATGGGGGAACTGATGTATGTCAAACTGCTAAGGTTAGTTTATGGCTCCCAGGTGAGAAGCGCATGTCATCTACTCACTTTGCAATTAAAGTTCATCATGAAAATATTTTAGGTTTCGATATTTTAAACGGCCGAACCTGGTGTCTGCCGGATGGCAGTGTGTGGTCCTTCGGCTCAAGCACTGACCTTACCCCGTGCAGAAACCGGGAAGCCGCAGTGCGGGTGCTCCGCTCAGCCCCTGCACTCCCCGAGTCAAAGATTACTAATGTACCGCAGTACCTGATCGCTGCTGAGTCACGAAGGGCATTTCTGAAGTCATAGCTGATTTGGAGAAAAGACAAATTATCTCCAGAACCCACTCCCCGTATAACTCGCCTGTCTGGCCAGTTCGGAAACCTGATGGGAGGTGGCGTTTAACAGTCGATTACCACGTCTAAATGCTAATACAGCCCCGCTAACGGCCGCTGTACCAAACATGGCAACTTTAACAGCTACTCTGCAAGCAGCTGCCCACCCAGGGGTGGCGGCATTAGATGTAAAGGATATGTTCTTTATGGTTCCCTTGAAGGGGGAGGATAAAGAGAAGTTTGCTTTCACTTGGGAGGGAATACAATATACCTTTAACAGACTCCCACAGGGGTATGAACATTAACCCACAATTGCTCATGCCGTGCTTGCCGAACTTTTGCAGACAGTCTCACTCCCCCAAGGTGTGAAACTGTCCCAATATACAGTACCTGGCTCCGAAACTGGTGCTACGAGCAGGGCTTTGGGTTCTGTGATCATAGTTTGATGCGCAGGACAGTGGGCCTGCTCGCTAAGAATGGGAAAACCCTGTCCCAAAAGGGGAAAAGGTACTAGGCCAAGAGTTAGCAAGGCTCATGGACAGGGCTTTAAACTAGTATCGAAGGGGGAAGGGGATAAAACCAGGCCCACTAGTAACGAGCCTAGGGATAAAGGGCCAAGGATGGGGGTGAAACCGGTGGCCCAGCTCAAGTGCATCTACACGAATGCACGTAGCATGGGCAGCAAACGGGATGAGCTGGAAGCCATTGTGCAGCAGGACAGCTATGATGTAGTGGCCATCAGGGAAACGTGGTGGGATGACTGTCACGACTGGAATGCTGCGATGAATGGCTATAAGCTCTTCAGAAGGGATAGGCAAGGGAGGAGAGGCGGGGGTGTGGCTCTGTACATTAGGGAATGTTTTGATTGTATGGAGTGATTCCAGTGATGATAAAGTCGAGTGTTTATGGGTAAGGATGAAGGGGAAGGCAAATAAGGGAGATGTTGTGCTGGGAGTATGCTAGAGACCACCCGGCCAGGATGAGGACACAGATGAAGTATTCTATAAGCGGCTGGCTGAAGTCTCGCAGTCGCCAGCCCTTGTTCTGCTTGGGGACTTCAACCTGCCGGGTCTCTGCTGGAAATACAACACAGCAGAGAGCAGGCAGGCTGCGAGGTTCCTCGAGTGCATGGAAGAGAACTTCCTGACACAACTGGTAGGGGAGCCTACCAGGGGAGGTGCCTCGCTAGACCTACTGGTCACAAACAGAGAAGGACTAGTGGGAGATGTGGTGGTCGGAGGTCGTCTTGGGTTTAGTGATCATGAAATGGTCAAGTTTTCAATTGGCAGTGATGTAAGGAAGGAGGTTAGCAAAACCTCCACCTTGGTCTTCCGGAGGGTGGACTTTGGCTTGTTCAGGACACCGGTTGAGAGAGTCCCTTGGGAGACAGTCCTGAAGGGCAAAGGGGTCCAGGAAGGCTGGACGCCCTTCAAGAAGGAAACCTTAAAGGCCCAGGAGCAGGCTGTCCCCAAGTGTCGCAAGTCTAAAGGGTGGGGAAAATGGCCAGCCTGGATGAACAAGGAACTTCTGATGGGACTTAGGAATAAAAGGAGGGCTTACCACCTTTGGAAGAAGGGACAGGCAACTCAGGGGGAGTACAGAGATCTCGTTAGGTTATTCAGAGAGAAAATTAGGAAGGCAAAAGCCCAGCTGGAGCTCAACTTGGCCACTAACATTAAGGACAACAAAAAAAGCTTTTATAAATACATCAACAGAAAGAGAGCCAGGGGGAATCTCCATCCCTTACTGGATGCCGGGGGGGAAAGTTGCAACCAAGGACGAGGTGAAGGCTGAGATACTGAATGCCTTCTTTGCCTCCGTCTTCAATAGTCAGACCAGCTGTCCCCAGGGGGTTCAGCCTCCGGAGCTGGAAGATAAGGATGGAGAGTAGAACAACCCACCCATAATCCAGGAGGAAGTAGTCAATGATCTGCTTCTGCACCTAGACGCACATAAGTCGATGGGGCCGGATGGGATTCACCCAAGAGTACTCAGGGAGCTGGCGGGAGAGCTCACCAAGCCCCTCTCCATCATTTATCAACAGTCTTGGTCAACAGGGGAGGTACCAGATGACTGGAGGGTGGCTAATGTGACGCCCATCTACAAGAAGGGTCGGAAGGAGGATCCAGGGAACTACAGGCCTGTCAGCCTGACCTCGGTACCAGGGAAGATCATGGAGAGGATCATCTCGAGTGAGCTCTCACGGCAAGTGCAGGGCAGCCAAGGGATCAGGGCCAGCCAGCACGGGCTTAGGAAAGGGAGGTCCTGCTTAACCAACCTGATCTCCTTCTGTGACCATGTGACCCACCTTCTGGACGCGGGGAAGGCTGTGGACGTTGTCTATCTGGACTTTGGTAAGGCCTTTGACACCGTCCCCCACAGCATTCTCCTGGAGAAGCTGGCGAATCATGGCACAGACAAGCGTACTCTTAGCTGGGTTAAAAACTGACTGGATGGCCGTGCCCAGAGAGTTGGGATTAATGGGGTGAAATCCTCTTGGCGGCCGGTCACCAGTGGTGTCCCTCAGGGCTCAGTTTTGGGGCCAGTTTTGTTTAATATCTTTATCAATGATCTGGATGAGGGGACTGAGTGCACCCTCAGTAAGTCTGCAGACGACACCAAGCTAGGCGGGAGTGTCGATCTGCTTGAGGGTAGGAAGGCTCTACAGAGGGACCTGGACAGGCTGGATCGATGGGCCAAGGCCAGCTGTGTGAGGTTTAATAAGGCCAAGTGCCGGGTCCTGCATTTCGGTCACAACAACCCCAAGCAACGCTACAGGCTTGGGGCAGAGTGGCTGGAAAGCTGCCCAGCAGAAAAGGACCTGGCCGTCCACCAGCACCCCCAGCTTAACATGAGCCAGCAGTGTGCCCAGGGGGCCAAGGCGGCCAACAGCATTCTGGCTTGTATCAGGAATAGCGTGGCCAGCAGGAGCAGGGGAGTGATGGTGCCTCTGTACTCAGCACTGGTGAGGCCTCACCTTGAGTGCTGTGTTCAGGTCTGGGCCCCGCTGTACAAGAGGGACATTGAAGTGCTGGAGCGTGTCCAGAGGAGAGCTACCAGGCTGGAGAGGGGTCTGGAGACCAGGGCATATGAGGAGAGGCCGAGGGAGCTGGGCATGTTTAGCTTGGAGAAGAGGAGGCTGAGGGGAGACCTCATTGCCCTCCACAACTACCTGAAAGGAGGGTGGAGAGAGGTGGGTGGTGGCCTCTTCTCCCAGGCGAATAATGACGGGACCAGAGGAAATGGTCTGAAGCTGCGGCAGGGGAGGTTTAGGTTAGATATCAGGAAGAATTACTTTACTGAAAGAGTGGTCAGGCGCTGGAACAGCCTGCCCAGGGAGGGGGTTGAGTCCCCATCCCTAGAGGTGTTTAAGAAACGTCTAGATGTGGCACTTCAGGGCATGCTCTAGTGGCAGAGATTGTAGGTTGTTTGGTTGGACTTGATGATCTCAAAGGTCCTTTCCAACCATGAAGATTCTATGATTCTATGAATATATAGATGACATTCTGACTGGAGGAACTTCTCCTGAGACAGAGTAGTGTGGAATGAATCATTAGCTAACCTATTAAAATGGGGGGAAAAACAGCAGAAGAAAGTTCTAAGGAGGAAAACTCTACAAGCATGTAGAAGGACCAAAATTAATCCAGATCTTCGTACTTTCGGTTGCAGGAAAAAACGTGATACTTTTGGCTGTTGCTGTTGCTATAGAGTGTGGGTGGTGAGAACATGAGAACTGGCTAGTGCAGGGAAAATTTCTTCTCAATTTAGATGCTTTTTAGTTCAAAATTATAAAATTTTTATTCAAAATTACCTGGGTCTTGAGATCAGTCCTACATGCCATGTCCTGTGTTGGCTGTTTGTATGGATCCTTTGTGTTGGAATTAGGAATCCAATTCAATGAATGTTGTCTCAAATAGGTGTAGCTTGGAAGAATAACCCTGGAGTCATCACAAAGGGGCATAGGCTCTTGTTCTTCCTTCAGAAATCGCCACTCTGCATTTTAAACTTCATAACCACTGGAGTACTGCCATTGCAGCATCCAGGGTATTCCATAGCTTTTCTCTTGACAGGACTTCAGAAAATTTCATGTTCAGAAAATACTCTTTGGCAAAGCCTCGACTCTCTTGTTACTATAATTAATCAGCTGATTAATGCATTCAAGTGTTTGTGGGTAGGTTTGAAATAAATTCTAATGATGTTCACATAAATCTATTGTGAAAATGCAGCAGATGAAGGAAAAACCAGAGAGATAAATACACATAGAAATCTTCTATGTTAAACGTTCTCTTGGTGTCTGCAATAAATTGTCACATTTCCGGCAGGCATTACTGTCAACACAATTTAGGGAAAGAACATGGTGATCTTAGAATAAATGCAATTCAGAGGTATAGGGAATTGGGAAGGCGGATTAAAGTTGTAGTTGGCACAGTTTCAGTCTTTTAGCATACCTGGTAGGTAAAATGCCAGGAGACTGACATATAGGAAGGCACTGTATTGAAAAGGGTCCCAAAATTTGGAAAAAAAAAAAAAAGTGAAAGTGTGGTTCACTGAAGGTGGGAGAATGAGTAGGAAGATTGGGAGGCTCATGAGAATGCTGAGGGGGTTTGGTGAGGAGGGTCCCCTCGACAGCAGTGAGGCTGCACAGGTGCCCCAGAGGGTAAGGGGAGGTCATACTGTCAGTGATGAGCAAGCCCTGACATTTCAGCATCGAAGTGATCCTCTGGCTGTCTGGAGGAAGCTCTGTGCAATTGTACTTTATGAGGTTTTTCTCTGCAGATTTTTTGCTACTCACAACTGTTTGAAAGTAGACAAGGTGGAACCTTGGGATCAGCTTGTAGGACAGTGTCTCTGGGTTTAAGGAACCCTGGTGACTTTGGCATTATGGACACAGAGAGAGTGGCTAATGCAGGGAAATGGATCCCTTAACAAGTTCATCCTTTTTTAAAGCAATTTGATATAGAATCATAGAATCATTTAGGTTGGAAAAGACCCTTGGTATCATCGAGTCCAACCATCAACCCCATTCTACAAAGTTCTCCCTTACACCATATCCCTTAACACCACATCTAAACGACTCTCAAACACATCCAGGGATGGTGACTCCACCACCTCCCTGGGCAGCCTATTCCAGTGTCTGACCACTCTTTCTGGGAAGAACTTTTTCCTAATGTCCAGCCTAAACCTCCCCTGCTGCAGCTTGAAGCCATTCCCTCTTGTTCTATCGCTAATTACCTGTGAGAGGAGACCAGCACCAACCTCTCTACAATGTCCTTTCAAGTAGTTGTAGAGAGTGATGAGGTCTCCCCTCAGCCTCCTCTTCCTCAAACTAAACAGTCCCAGCTCCTTCAATCGCTCCTCGTAAGATTTATTCTGCAGGCCCTTCACCAGCTTCGTTGCCCTCCTCTGCGCTCGCTCCAGCACCTCGAGATCTCTCTCGTATTGAGGTGCCCAGAACTGGACACAATACTCAAGGTGTGGCCTCACCAGTGCTGAGTACAGGGGGACAATCACCTCCCTCCTTCTGCTGGTCACACTGTTTCTAATACAAGCCAGGATGCCATTGGCCCTCTTGGCCACCTGGGCACACTGCTGGCTCATGCTCAGCTGCTTGTCAATTAGAACCCCCAGGTCCTTTTCTGCCAGGCAGCTCTCCAGCCACACTGCCCCAAGCCTGTAGCGATGCGTGGGGTTGTTGTGGCCCAAGTGCAGGACCCGGCACTTGGCCTTGTTGAAGCTCATACCGTTAGCATTGGCCCATCGGTCCAATCTATCCAAGTCTCTCTGTAGAGCCTCCCTATCCTCATGCAGATCAACACTCCCGCTTAGCTTCGTGTCATCTGAGAACTTGCTGATGATACACTCTATGTCCTTCTCAAGGTCATCAATAAAGATGTTAAACAGAAATGGTCCCAACACCGAGCCCTGGGGGACACCCCTTGTGACTGGCTGCCAGCTGGATTTAACTCCATTGACCACCACTCTTTGGGACCGCCCATCCAGCCAGTGCTTGATCCAGCAGATTGTACGCTCATCCAGGCCATGAGCCGCCAGTTTTCCCATGAGAATTCTATGGGGGACAGTGTCAAATGCTTTTCGAAAGTCTAGGTAGACAATGTCCACAGCCTTTCCCTCATCCAATAATCGGGTCACCTTGTCATAGAAGGAGATCAGGTTCGTCAGGCAGGACCTGCCTTTCATAAACTCATGCTGACTAGGCCTGATCCCCTGCTTGTCCATTGTATGACTCGTAATGGCACTCAAGATGATCTGCTCCATGACCTTCCCTGCTCCCGAGGTCAGACTGACAGGCCTATAGTTTCCCGGATCCTCCTTTCTGCCTTTCTTGTAGATGGGTGCTACGTTTGCTACCCTCCAGGCCATTGGGACCTCCCCAGTTAGCCATGACTTCAGGTAGATCATGGAAAGCGACTTGGCGAGCACGTCTGCCAACTCTTTCAGCACTCTTGGATGTAACCCATCTGGTCCCATAGACTTGTGGGCATCCAAGCGGTGTAGCAGGTCTCTGATCACTTCCTCTTTAATTGTGATGACCTCGTTCAGCTTCCCCTCCCTGTCTCCCAGCTCACGAGGCTGGGTGCCCAGCGAACAGCTCGTTCCACTGCTAGAGACTGAGGCAAAGTAGGCATTGAGCAACTCAGCCTTTTCGTCAGCCTTTGTGACTATGTTTCCCTCTGCATCCAATAAGGGAGGGAGATTTTCCCTAACCCTCCTTTTGTTGTTAATGAATTTATAGAAACATTTTTTGTTATCCTTAATGGCTGTGGCTAGGTTGAGCTCTAGCTGCGCTTTGGCTCTCCTAATTTTCTCCCTGCATAGCTTCGCTATATCCTTATAGTCTTCATGAGAGACCTGCCCCCTCTTCCAAAGGTCATAGACTCCCCTTTTGTTCTGGAGGTCCAGCCAAAGGTCCCTATTTAGCCAGGCCGGTCTCCTTCCCCGCCTACTTGTTTTTCGGCACACGGGGACAGCCTCCTCCTGTGCCTTTAAGACTTCTCTCTTGAAGTATGTCCAGCCTTCCTGGGCTCCTATATCCTTCAGGGCAGCCTCCCAAGGGATTTTGTCCAGCAGTCTTCTGAACAGGTCAAAATTTGCCCTCCGGAAGTCTAAGGTGGCAGTTTTACTAACCCCTCTCCTTGTTTCCCCAAGAATCAGAAATTCGATCATCTCATGATCACTGTGCCCTAGACGGCCACCAACCTTTACTTGCCCCACAAGTTCTTCCCTGTTCACAAGAAGCAGGTCCAGGAGGGCACCTTCCCTGGTCGGCTCACTTAACTTCCTCACACAGCTGGTATCTTCCACACATTCCAGGAACCTCCTGGATTGTTCCCTCTCTGCTGTGTTGTATTCCCAGCAGATATCTGGGAGGTTGAAGTCCCCCACAAGAACAATGGCAAGTGATCGCGAGATTTCCCCCAGCTGCTTATAGAAAGCTTCATCTGCCTCACTGCTTTGGTTGGGAGGTCTATAGCAGACTCCCACAGCGATATCAGCTTTATCAGCCCTTAACCTAATCCAAACACTCTCCACCCCATCATCACTATACTTGATTTCCGAGCTCTCATAGCATTCTCTAACATACAGGGCCACTCCACCGCCTCTCCTTTCCTGTCTGTCCCTCCTGAAGAGCTTGTAGCCATCGATTGTGGCACTCCAGTCGTGTGAGGCATCCCACCACGTTTCTGTGATAGCCACTATGTCATAGTTTCCCTGGTGCATCATGGCTTCAAGCTCCCCCTGTTTGTTGCGCGTACTGCGTGCATTGGTAGAGATGCACTTCAGATGTGCCAGTGACTCCAGCACCTTTTTGTGAGTGTGGGCCCCATTTCCCACCAGACCCCTCTCAGGTGCTTCCATGATTTCTAAGCGTCTGTCCCTTCTCTCAAATGATATGTTGGACTCTTTTGCTCTCCTGGTTTCCTTTAGAAAGCTTCCACGTTGGCAGGAGGTATGTAAGGAGAGCAGCGGTTGCCTCTGGAATTAAGCAGGGTGCCCCAACCCTAGGTGCTGTTTTTCTGCTTCAGTCTTTCGCAGCTTGTTGCGCTGAGCATTTTATTTTTAAGGAAGCTACTACACTCTCCCTATGTACAGGAAACAGAATCTAAGCAAGGAGCCAAACCCAATGACTGAAGTAAGAAACAGAAAACTTGGAGTAAGTTTAGCTACCAGGACATTACATGGCAGAGCGGGTCTGCAGTGGATTTTAAGGGACTTGGAGACAAGTACACAATGCCTATTTTGCGGTGCAAAAAGTTTTGCTTTCTTAGATGAATGTCCTCTTGCTGCGATTATGAGTGAAGATGTTGATCTTGGGAGGGGATAAAGCTGTGTGTAAATAAGAGAGGAGTGTACCAGAGAGCTATGGAGGGCAGCAACTTTGTTGCCGTGACTTTTACAAGCCTTCAAGGATAAGATTTAATGCTTTCCTTCCATTTGTTTGTTTTCTCTGTCAGTTTTTGGGGCAGACAACTTGTATTTATTTTTTTTCAGACCCAAGAGCTTTGCAAAGCTTAATCAAAGTGCTTTGGGTTGAGGTTTTAATGTGAGCGAACTGATAGACTTTTGGGTGGAGTGAGCTGAGCTGAGCTGTGCATGATTTCAAGCAGCAGCAGTTCCCCAGGAAATCTGTTATCGTTTGAATTGTTTTGGAGGGAGCAGACTGCAGCTTGCATTTCTGTTTGTGAACTCTCTCTTCCTCAGCTATTGATCGGTAACTTGAGCATTGCAACTAACTTACCCAAAGGAGCTGAATGCAAATTTTGACTGCTATTTTGGTGTCAGTTTAAAGAGTTTTTAATGAAGACAGATGGAGGATATTGGATCATTACTTTAAAATGTGGCAGATAACAGACTGAGTCTGTTTCCCAGCAATTATAGTGAATTGTATTGGAACATTTGAGTGTAGAAGATAGGAGCACTTTGGTCTGCACAAAATTTCATGGGTTTCTGTATGTATAGCTTGGAACAATACCATAAAATAGCTGAATTTTGTAAATCCTGATGGCAAGAGTGACCATTTATAGTTTCTTAAACTTATTCCAGATTGAATTCAGGAAAATCAAATTTCAGCCCCAAAACAATGTTATTTTGGGATTAAAAACACACATTTCAGTTGCCCATTCTGCATCTCGCTTTCTGTGTTTCCCACTTGCAAAGCTGGAAGTGGTACAACACATGCTACTCCCTATTTTGCTTTTGAGGTGTTCAAACACAAGAGGATGTAAGGAGGGGTGGAGAAATACAAATGTGTCGTGGTTTAGGCCGGATTGGCCAATGATGGACGACAGATGCTCTCCCCCACCTCTCGCTCCAAGAAGAGGAAGGAGAGATAGAGACTTGAGAAATGTGAGGAAGGACTTTAGTCGTCATGAAGGGCAGACGTGATTGCTCCAATGCTGATTCCATAGACTTAGACAGTAGAGAAGCTAGGCAGTTGGGAAACCTGGCCAGAGATGGAGGTATCGATAAAGTGATTGGGAGAAAGGCAAACACTCTCAGTCTCTGGAGGCGACTGCTATCAGCCATAAAGGGCAGATGATACCTTTAAGGATGATATCGAATGCTGTCCAAGCAAATGGACCAGCATGGAAAAAGGTATTAAGTACCTGAGGGAACTGGCTGTGCGAGAGGTGATTTATAGTGACTGGCAAGTGAATGTAGACCCTGATGAAATGCCATGCTGTCCTGGTTTGAGGTAAAACAGAACCAACTTTCTGTTCAGTAATTTTACTTCTTAGCTAGGCCTCTTCTAACTCTCTGAAATTAACAGCATGTTGTGACTGAAACGGTTCGTTCAGAGTGAGAAGACAGTTTGTGCCAAGGAATGGTACGCAGAGAGGCTCTTGATTATACTTATTGCTATAACAACCCAGGTCAGCTAATTTCGTTATTTGCCCCGTTAGAGGGTCAGAAGCGGAAAAGCGTAGAGGGGTCCCACCTGCAGGGAGGAGCAGACAGGACAGGCGACCCCAAACTGACCAACAGGGCATTCCATCCCATCTGCCCCATGCTCAGTATAAAAGCTGAGGGAGCAAAGGGTCAGCTCTCTTCCTTCAATGGCTGACGTCCAAGGAGGACCCTATCTGTTCATCTGCCTTTGATCCCGATCCGTGTGTTCCTGACTCCATCTGTGGAATCCAGTTCCCACTCGTCGCTGAGTCCAATCTGGGACTTCCCCAGTGCCTGCTGGTGACATCATCCTGGGAGCTTAATACAGTTTTGTATATACTGTATCTATTTCTGCAAATATGCAGAGGACATAAGGATGTGGGATGGATGACCTAACTCAGCCCTACAGGCATGGGTGCTTGATTTGCAAGGCAAAAAAGATAGAAGAAAGAATTCTTCCAGGAGGATGGCTGCTCCGACCTATGCTGAGCAATCCTCCGGTCTGGGTAGAAAGTCATCTGCTAATGGTAGGCACTATGCTCAAGACTAGAGGGGCCCTGCCTCCAACCAGGAGGAGGAGAGGGACAACTGAGTTTATTGGACTGTGTGGATTTGATGGCCTGGCACATTAGAGCCACAAAAGTATAAAGCCCTGGTGGACACTGGTGCATGGTGTACCCTATTGCCATCGAATCATAAAGGGACAGAATCTGTCACTATTTCTGGAGTGACAGGTGGGTCTCAAGAACTGACTGTACTGGAGGCTGAAGTGAGCCTGAATGGGAATAAATGGGAGAAGCACCCCATTGTGACTGGCCCAGGTGCTCCATGCATCCTTGGCATGGACTTCCTCAAGAGAGGGTATTTCAAAGACCCAAAAGGGTATGGGTAGGCTTTTGGTATAGCAGCTGTAGAGACTGAGGACATTACACAGCTGTCTGCCTTACCTGGCCTTTCAGATGACCCTTCTGTGGTGGGACTGCTGAAGGTTACAGAACAGAGGTGCCAATAGCTACTGCCATGGTGCATCGCACCAAACGAGACTCCCTGATTCCCATCCAGAGCCTGATTCATCAGCTAGAGACCCAAGGAGTGATCAGCAAGACTCGCTCACCCTTTAACAGCCCTATGTGGCCAGTGCGAAAGCCTGATGGAGGCTGCAGATTAACAGTAGACTATCATGTCCTGAATGAAGTCACACCACCACTGAGTGCTGCTGTGCCAGACATGCTAGAACTGCAGCATGAACTGGAGTCCAAGGCAGCCAAGTGGCATGCTACAATTGACATTGCTAATGCATTTTTCTCTGTTCATTTAGCAGCAGAGTGCAGGCCACAGTTTGCTTTCACCTGGAGAGGCCTCCAGTACACCTGGAATCGACTGCCCCAGGGGTGGAAACACAGCCCCACCATTTGCCATGAACTGGTCCAGAATGCACTGGAACAGGGGGAAGCTCCAGAACACCTGCAATACATCGATGACATCATTGTGTTGGGGTAGTACAGCACAAGAAGTTTTCAAGAAAGGTAAGAAGATAATCAAGACCCTTCTGAGAGCAGGTTTTTCTGTAAAAAGAGGTAAGGTCAAGGGACCTGCATGAGACATCCAGTTCTTGGGAATTAAGTGCCAAGATGGTTGTCACCAGATCCCAATGGATGTGATGAACAAAATAACAGCTATGTCCCCACCTACTGACAAAAAGGAAACACAAGCCTTCTTAGGGGTTGTGGGTTTCTGGAGAATGCATGTTCCAGGTTATAGTCAGATTGTGGGACCTCTCTATGAAGTGACTCGAAAGAAAAATGAGTTTATGTGGGGTCCTGAGCAGTGACAGGCCTTTGAGCAAATCAAACAAGAGATTGTGCACACAGTAGCCCTTGGACCAGTCTGAACAGGATGGGACATTAAATATGTGCTCTACATGGCAGCCGGGGACAATGACCCTACCTGGAGCCTCTGGCAGAGAGCACCAGGGGAGACTCGAGGTCGAGCCCTAGGATTCTGGAGTCGAGGATACAAAGGCTCCGAGGCCAACTATACCCCAACTGAGAAAGAAATCTTGGCAGCATATGAAGGAGTCAGAGCTGCCTCAGGGGTAATTGGTACTGAAGTGCAGCTCCTCCTGGTGCCCCGATTACCAGTGCTGGGCTGGATGTTCAAGGGTAAAGTTCCTTCTACTCATCATGGCACCGATGCTACCTGGAGTAAGTGGGTTGCCTTAATCACTCCGTGAGCTCGAATAGGAAACCCAAATCGTCCAGGAATTGTAGAAGTGATCACAAACTGGCCCAAAGGCAAAGACTTCACAATGCCACCAGAGGAGGTGGAGGCTCATGCTGAGGAAGCCCCACCATATAACGACCTCTCAGATAATGAGAAACACTATGCCCTGTTCACTGATGGGTCTTGTTGTAGTGTAGGAAAGCAGTGGAAGCAGAGCAACTGGCAGCACAGAGGTAAACCCATCTGGGCTGCTGAATTGTGGCAAGATATTGCTGACCAGCTAGGGAAACTAGTCGTAAAGGTACGCCATGTAGATGCCCACGTACCCATGAGTCAGGCCACTGAGGAACATTGAAACAATCAGCAGGCGGATCAGGCTGCTAAGATTTTCCAGACAGATTTGGACTGGGAACATAAAGGTGAACTGGTTATAGCTCAGTAGGCCCATGACACCTCAGGTCATCAAGGAAGGGATGCAACATACAAATGGGCCTATGACCGAGGAGTGGATTTAACCATGGGCGCCATCGCACGGTTATCCATGATTGTGAACCATGAGCCAAAATCAAGCAAACTAAAAGGTTAAAACCTTTGTGGTATGGGGGACAATGGTTAAAATATAAATTTGGGGAGGCCTGGCAAACTGACTACATCACACTCCCTCAAACCCACCAGGGGAAGTGCTATCTGCTTGCTATGGTAGAAGGAAGCACCGGATGGTTGGAAACCTACGCCGTGCCCCATGCTGCTGCCCAGAATACCATCCTGGGCCTTGAAAGGCAAGTCTCGTGGCGACACGGTACTCCAGAAGGAACTGAGTCAGACAGTGGGACTCATTTCAAAAACAGTCTTATAAGTAATTGGGCAAAAGAACATGGCATTGAGTGGGTATAGCAGATCCCCTGTCATGCACCAGCTTCTGGGAAAATTGAACGGTACAATGGACTATTGAAAACCACCCTGAAAGCAATGGGGGGTGGATCCTTCAAAAATTGGGACAAGCCTTTAGCACAAGCTACCTGGTTAGTTAACACCAGGGGATCCATCAATCGAGCTGGTCCTGCTCAGTCAGACCTTTTACATGCAGTAGAAGGGGATAAAGTCCCTGTGGTGCATGAAAGGGATATGTTAGGGAAAACCGTTTGCGCTTTTCCTGCCTCAGGCAAAGGCAAACCCATTTGTGGGACTGTGTTTGCTCAAGGGCCTGGATGTACTTGGTGGGTGATGCTGGAGAATGGAGAAGCTCAATGTGTGCCTCAAGGAAATTTGACCCTGGGTGAGAATACTCAGTTCTGAGTCTGCTAGGATAGATGAGACTCTGCACTTATGAACTAAAGGAACTTAAACTTTTGTGTATAAGAATAAATCATGCCATCCAGAGGGACCTGAACAGCCTTGAGAGTTGGGCCCGTGCAAACCTCATGAAGTTCAACAAGCCAAGTGCAAGGTCCTGCATGTGGGTCAGGGCAATCCCGAGCACAAATACAGGCTGGACAGAGAATGGATTGAGAGCGGCCCTGAGGAGAAGGACTTGGGGGTGCTGGTGGACGAGAAGCTCAACATGAGCAGGCAATGTGCGCTCGCAGCCCAGAAAGCCAACAGCAACCTGGGCTGTATCAGAAGAAGCATGGCCAGCAGGGCAAGAGAGGTGATTCTCCCCCTCTACTCTGCTCTGGTGAGACCCCACCTGGAGTACTGCGTCCAGCTCTGGAGCCCCCAACATAAGAAAGACTTGGACCTGTTGGAGCAAGTCCAGAAGAAGGCCATGAAGATGATCAGAAGTCTGGAGCCTCTCTCCTATGAGGACAGGCTGAGAGAGTTGGGGTTGTTCAGCCTGGGGAAGAGAAGGCTCCGGGGAGACCTTATAGCGGCCTTCCAGTACCTGAAGGGGGCCTACAGGAGAGATGGGGAGGGGCTCTGTCTCAGGGAGTGTAGTGATAGGACAAGGGGTAATGGTTTTAAACTGAAAGAGGGGAGATTTAGATTGGATATTAGGAAGAAATTCTTTACTGTGAGGGTGGTGAGGCACTGGCCCAGGTTGCCCAGGGAAGTTGTGGATGCCCCATCCCTGGAAGTGTTCAAGACCAGGCTGGATGGGGCTTTGAGCATCCTGGTCTAGTGGGAGGTGTCCCTGCCCGGGGCAGGGGGCTTGGAACTAGATGATCTTTAAGGTCCCTTCCAACCCAAACCATTCTATGATTCCATGATTCTATGATATGTAATTTTTATTTGAGGTCAGAATACAAAATGGTGAATACAGCAGAACTGCAGCTGCCAAATTCACCAGCTTCAATAAAGTACCTAACGTGGCAACTTAAGGCTTTCCTTGTGGCAGAGGAGAACTATTAAGTTATGGTGAAAATGTACTAATGGTTTAGGTAAATTGTGTTGTAGAGTAAGAATTTATCCCATTTTGAAAACTAATTTTAATATGAGTGAAGCCAGTAACACCTTAATATCCATTTTTTCCATGGGCTGCTCAGGACAATTGATTTCCAGGTTAGAAGACATATCTTTTTTGTAATAATACCCTTTCTGCTCCTTTTGCCAAGGCTTTGATTGATAAAAGAGTTTGTATTCCCATTCAGTGTATCATCAATGTTTGAGTGAGTGCTGGAAGAAACAGGATTGCTGTTACAGCTGAGCTCCTGCTTCAGACTCTGAAATCTCAGGCTGCATCAGTTAAATGCAGGCTTTGCTTTAATTCAAGGTTTTCTATACAGCTTTATGAGCTTTGTTTATCAGATTGAAGCTGGGACTTAGGTATGATTGAGGAGCTGCTCTGTTGTTTCTGTCCTGATTTTCCTCTGCCTAAATGTGTTCACCTGTTTCTTTGTGCTCCTGCTTGGGGAGCATTAAGGCTAAAAGATGGGTACTGGGGTTCTAGGATAGGTTCTCCCTTTCCCACAGACTTCCAAGTGGTTCATATCTCCTTGTTGATCCAGACTCCTGCATGTAAAATGTTGATAGCAGTACTTTCCTAGAAAAAGAATATGAACATACTGGAATCCTGGGCTGGAAGGGAATGGAGACAGAGAGATGGTTGATGGGCTGGGTTTGGCTTTCCTATAGACATCTCAGTAGAGATATGTGAAACTCACCCCAGCCCTGTGGGGAGCCTTGCCAGAACTAGACCTATCTGGTACTTGTGACTTTTTATGGAGCTTATAAAACCTCTGTTCCTGGGCAGTGAGGCATCAGCTGCTCCAATAGGAAGGATTTGACCTTAATACAGGAAGATGGAAATCAAGATAGTGATTGGGATGAAGGATCCACCTTGCCCAGTATTATTTTTCCAAAAGTGGTTGCAGGTGGTAAGCTAGGGAAGAGTGGGAGCATGGCAAGCAGATATCATATCTTAATAATTTCTTTTTCCAGGGGATTCACTAAGTCTATTATATTTTAACTGTTTTGTAACCTGAAATGGCTCTCTCAAGTGCTTGCCCTGTCTCCCCTTGAACCCCTGTGGACTTCTTCCATCCATAATACCATTTGAGAAGTAAGGAACAGCAAACAGCAAAAAGAGGAACTACTGGTCTGAAGGGAAGCTCTTAGTAGAGAGTAGACTTGAAATGGAAGCTATTTAATATGTCAAATAATGCTCTGAGCATTAAAAAGTAAGATTTTGTTAATGATGTTATTCAGCAGGAAGAACTTGGATGTCCTTAAGGAATAGTACGAATGAGAACTGGATAGTTCAGAATTTCATGGTTGTGTGCATGAGAAGCAAAAAGTTCAGTTCCAGCTGGGAGCTCATTGGAGAAAGTGAGAGAGATGGGGGAAAACTCAGGGTCTATCAGTGACATGCAGGATAACTGTAAGCAGCTAGCATGATGCAGCCATGAAAAATATAAATGTCATCCAATTTGACATGTTGAACAAAATATTTGTAGCAGAGATGGGGAAATTTTAGTGTATTTAAGGCATGGTAAAATCTTGCTTAGAAGATTGTGTACATTTCTGGTCGTTCTCTGAAGGCTGTATGCAAACTGGGTCAGGTCCAGAGAAAGGATACTGGTATGATCAAAGAAATGGAGAGCCTACCTAATGTGAAGTGATTAAAGAACTCAGATGATATAAATTTAAACACAGACTGGATAAACGTTGACGTTAAATCACATTTTTGGAACATGAGTGAATAGGGGTAAGCTGGAAGTGAGCTGGAACATGAGTGAATAGATAAGCTGGAAATTTAGAGAATGTTCTTAAACATCAGAGGAATGAATTTGGGGAATTAATTCTGTTAGAAAATGGTTAGCAAACAACAAGAAATGTCCATTTTTTTAAAAAAACCCCACCCAGCAACAACTTTCTCTTTTCAAGTAATTTTCTTATTCTGGAGGTATAACTCCTGACTTGGGTTGCTAGACCTGAAGAAATCAGTACTGCTGTTCTGGGCAGTGGGCAGGGCTCACTGGGGAAGGATCATCATGGGGGGGCTGGTGAATCCTTCTGTTGTGAATGTGTCACTGTGACTGGCATAACCCCACAGATTCCTGCGGCGCTGTCCCCAGATACTCTCAGAAGGCAGGCTCAGTGGGGATTGGTTAGTGACCTCCTGGGGAAATGTGAAGACTGAGGGCAGTCATTGCCACTACTCTAACGTGTGCTTTTGTCAATCTGCTCGGACTTTTGACCCCTCACTCAAAAAATCCCATATTTGTTCCCACCTTACACTGAACAGAAAAGTTGTGAAGCGCATATTGATAATGATCACCCTGTATTGATCTCTGTGTGTTTTAGAGATGTTGTTTGACCTTGAGGGGCAGGGCTTGCAGGGATGGGGAATGTTGGTTTTTTTCTCCTCTTTTCCTTTCTGAGGATTTTTATAAAGTTTTCAGCACTTCCTGCTTTCCTGATGGCCTCTGTGTTCTGGTCCCCCTTGCTCCAGTTAAGCAGAACCATGCTATTAGTTCAGCTCTGACCAACATTCCTCTCTGGCATTCCTGAAATGGCCTCAGCGGTGATGGATGGGATTGCCATGTCTTGGGAATTCAGATTTCTGCCACAAGCAATCAGTGAGCAAGGTGGAAAGGCACTGAGCTGCTCCCACCTTGCTCCTGAGTGGTCTAGCATGTGGGAAAGAGTGATGATGTCTCTCCCTCCTGTGGCCATGATGAACCAGAAGCTGTAGCCTAGGCATGTTCTTGCTGTTTCACCCACAGATAGCAAGACACGGATTGTCCGCTGTGGCAATGAGCTTGCTATTGCTCATATCACTTTCTATTTTCTTGAGAGGCATGGACACACGGAAGGTAATGAGGACTAGATCAAAATATCCATCCTTTAGGAGGGGGCAGCAGGCAGCTCCCTGTGCTGGGTTATAGCTGTGAGCTGCAGTGGAGAGGCAGCAGCCCTGAGGCTGTCAGGCTGTTGCGAGAGTGGGCAAATTGTGCACCATGCCTGACAGTGAGGCATGATTAAAGACCTGTTCCTGCCCGGTGCTTGGTGCCAGCTGGGATTTGGGGATGAGCTGTTTCCAGTTCACGGCTCACCAGAACAGATTTGCAGCAAATAGGTGGGAGGCTTGGGCTGCTGGTGGATGATTTTGCTGTACAATTGCAGTAAAAGTGGAAAGGTTTCTTCCTTCTTGTATGTGGGGGTGTGTTGACCTTAGTGGCCAATTCCTGCATGGTACATGTAGGCAGGTGAAGGAAGGTGACCAAGGACAAGGCAGAAGTGTGTTGGGTTTTCTTCCACCTAGATGATCTGTTTGTGTCCTGGTGGTTGTCAGCAGGCGCTCCAGGTACGCACACAGCTCATGTCCAGTGTGAGTGCAGCACATGAGGCTCCCCTGAAGTGATGAGCTCTGCTGCAGCCCAGTGCTGGGAATGGGATGCGCCTCCTGAACTGGAATTCACAGGTGGGAGAACATGTTGTGCATTGAGTTCTCACACCCTTGGAGCAAGAGGGAAGGAGGTGAGATGGAAAAACTCTGCCCTACACCTGGGATGCCTGTGAGTAATGAGACTAATGTTGCTTGATAAGCAGTTTTCTCCTGCCAAGCTGCACCCCACAATGCTGGGGTGTGTGGGAAGCACCTATCCCTACCTCTCCAAGCCAAGCAGGAGAGGGACCCCTATTACTGTAGGGGCAGGCATGTTCTGGCACCTGCGTCTCCCTCACCTTGCTTCTCTAAGGAGCGCAGTCACCAGCCTGCAGTATCCCTGCTCCCCTCCTTGCATGAGACTCTGGAGTCAGCCACACTCTCCTTCTCACACTGACTCATCTCTGTGATCAAAGAGAAGTCATCTCCTAGAAGACAGTCTCCAAGAAAGAGCTTTCTTCTTCCTCATTAGCACCTGTAATCAGTTTTTACCACTGTTGCTGAGAGGGAAGATCCTGGGAAGGACATGCAGCAAAGGGGTGCTTGCTGCAGAGGTGGAAGGCCACGTGAGCTTGGGGTGGGGGGAACGTACTGAATAACTGTTTTGGGGAGGAAGATACAAATGTTTATGTTTATGTTGGGAACAGGTATGTAAATAGGAATGTTTCTGAGGGAGCCCCTTGTCTGCTGCATTGCTCTGTTTCTTAACAAAACAGCCCCCTGACTCCATATGCTCTGGTGTGCATGTCTGCTACACAAGGGAGGCATTGCTGTCAGTGAATTGGTTAATACCAGTGGCAGGGACAGGGATGCAGGCAAGCACTCAGGCTGCCAGCATTTATACCTCCTGGCATGAGCACTGGCAATGCTTGTGGAGGACTGGGGAGGACACCAAAATAGTTTCCATTCTCTCTGCTGTGGGAATGAGTCTTCTGGGTAACAAACACTCCTTGTTCTACACAGAGCTCTGCAGCTGAGATTGTCTTCTTCCTCGCTGCTGCTCCCCAACTGTCACAGCTGAATGGGCTGCAGACATCTGCTTGAGCCTGCCTTAATTAATGCTGACAATACAATGGGACTGGCCATATGGGGGTCTGCACTCTAATGGGAGTTGTGGCAGTGTGCTCTCCCCCTTCCCCCCCCCACGGCTCCTGCTCAAGCCATAACCATCAGTGGGAGGTGTGATGAGTTGCACCTGGACTTTGGGAGATGGCTGGCAACATAACCAAAACACTGTCTGGAGTGGGGGCCTAGACATCACCAGCAAGGGCTCCAACCACACCGCCCAAGTCACAGAAGGCAAAGGCAGGGGCTATGAGAAAGAAGAACCGCCCACTGTAGGGGAAGATCAGGTTCGAGGCCATCTGAGGAACCTGAAGGCACGTAAGTCCATGGGACCTGATGAAACCCATCCGCGGGTCCTGAGGGAGCTGGCGGATGAAGTCGCTAAGCCGCTTTCCATTATCTTTGAAAAGTCGTGGCAGTCTGGTGAAGGGGACTGACTGGAAAAGGGGAAACATAACCCCCATTTTCAGAAAGGGAAAAAAGGAAGACCCAGGGAACTACAGGCCGGTCAGTGTCACCTCTGTGCCTGGCAAGATCATGGAGCAGATCCTCCTGGAATCTCTGCTAAGGCACATGGAAAATAAGGAGGTGATTGGTGACAGCCAACATGGCTTCACCAAGGGCAAATCGTGCCTGACAAATTTGCTGGCCTTCTGCGATGTTGCCACAGCATTGGTGGATAAGGGGAGAGCAACCGACGTCATCTACCTGGACTTATGCAAAGCATTTGACACTGTCCCGCACGACATCCTGGTCTCTAAATTGGAAAGGCATGGATTTGATGGATGGACCACTTGGTGGATAAGGAACTGGCTAGATGTCTGCACTCAAAGGATTGCGGTCAATGGCTCAATGTCCAAGTGGAAACCAGTGACGACTGGCGTTCCTCAGGGGTCGGTACTGGGACCAGTGCTGTTTAACATCTTTGTCGGCGACATGGACAGTGGGATTGAGTGCACCCTCAGCAAGTTTGCCGACGACACCAAGCTGTGTGGCACGGTCAACACGCTGGAGGGAAGGGATGCCATCCAGAGGGACCTGGACAGGCTTGAGAGGTGGGCCCGTGCCAACCTCATGAAGTTCAACCAGGCCAAGTGCAAGGTCCTCCACCTGGGTCACGGCAATCCCAGGCACAAATACAGGCTGGGCAGAGAATGGCTTGAGAGCAGCCCTGAGGAGAAGGACTTGGGGGTGCTGGTGGACGAGAAGCTCAACACGAGCCGGCAACGTGCGCTCGCAGCCCAGAAAGCCAACAGCATCCTGGGCTGCATCAAAAGAAGCGTGGCCAGCAGGGCGAGGGAGGTGATTCTGCCCCTCTACTCTGCTCTGGTGAGACCCCACCTGGAGTACTGCGTCCAGCTCTGGAGTCCTCAACACAAGAAGGACATGGACCTGTTGGAACGGGTCCAGCGGAGGGCCACGAAGATGATCAGAGGGCTGGAGCCCCTCTGCTGTGGGGACAGGCTGAGAGAGTTGGGGTTGTTCAGCCTGGGGAAGAGAAGGCTCCGGGGAGACCTTATAGCGGCCTTCCAGTACCTGAAGGGGGCCTACAGGAGAGATGGGGAGGGGCTCTGTCTCAGGGAGTGTAGCGATAGGACGAGGGGTAATGGTTTTAAACTGAAAGAGGGGAGATTTAGATGAGATATCAGGAAGAAGTTCTTTCCTGTGAGGGTGGTGAGGCACTGGCCCAGGTTGCCCAGGGAAGTTGTGGATGCCCCATCCCTGGAAGTGTTCAAGACCAGGCTGGATGGGGCTTTGAGCATCCTGGTCTAGTGGGAGGTGTCCCTGCCCAGGGCAGGGGGCTTGGAACTAGATGATCTTTAAGGTCCCTTCCAACCCTGTTCAATGAAATACCCTCTGCTTTCCTGTGAGTCATGCTGGTTGACATAGCTTTCAGGTCTGTCCTTGGAAACTGTTCGTGATATTCTGGCTCAGCTGTAGGGTTCCCCCCTTCAATGATAGCTCTCTCTATCAGCTTTCTGGGGCTGCAGACCCCCAGGGCCTTGTGCTCACCCCTAGTGCTGCCTGTCCTGCCCTGTGTGCGTGCCCATCCCACCTCTCCCTGCCTGCCCTGACTCCATGTGCATGCCCATCCCACCTCTCCCTGACTGTCCTGACTCCATGTACATCCCCATCCCACCTCTCCCTGCCTGTCTTGCCCAAATGTGCATTCCCACCTCAGCTTTCCCAGCCTGTCCCCAAGGCAGCTTGGCAGTTTGCTGGTGCTCAGGTGCATCCTCCCTTTCCAGTCTCCTATAGCAGCCTCTGAGAAGCGTTGCTTCAGCCCTGGCAGGCATCCAGGGGCCATGGCCACAGCCTTTGCCCTGATGATGAGCCAGGTCCCGATGACCTGGGCCGAGAAATCCAAGGGGACCTGCCAGGACCCCCTAGCACTTGGCACCAGCAGGTCTCTGCCTCTCAGCTGGTGCATGTCCCTCAGGTTGCTGTGTGCATTTGAACTCCCACTGCACCCTTAATCTCCCCCCCACCCCTAGCCACACTGTCACCCCATGCCTTTACCTCCCCCACTGATGGGATCCACAGACACCCCCATCACCCCAGAGCAGACCCCCCCCCATACCATGAAGCTGTGTTCCTTTCCGCTTCCCACATGTCGGATGATCTTCTCACAGGGTTCATCTCCAGAGCCCAGCGCTTCTTTGCTAAGACCTACTCCAAGATCTGCAAGGAGGCCAGGAGCAACTTTGCCAAGCAGCATCTGAGAGCTGCCTGCAAGGAGTAGGAGTGGAGGACACGGCCACTGCTCCAGGACCCTGCACAGGAAGGTGATGGGAGATGGGCAGGACCGAGTGTGCATCTCACTGATGGTCCAGAGCTGCCCCTGGCCTCGCTCTGTGCCTCAGGGCATGTGAGGTGGGCGCTGGTGCTGAGGTGGGCACTGGTTCTGGGGCTGGCAACTGCTGTGCCCACAGAGGGCAGGGGGATGTGGGGCTGGCCCTGGCAGGCAGCCTGCCACCGGGAGGTTGGGAAGGGACCTCGGCTGGTGCAATAACGAGGTCAAGGACCTGCACTGTTTGCTAGAGCAAAGGGTTGCTGGGTTTGGGCTCGGGGAAGCACCGAGGAGGGGTCATGCAGACAGCGTGACCATCCTACCTGCTCCCATCTGCTCTGGAGGTGCTCACAAGGCTGTGGGCCAGCACTCATCCCTCTCTCCATCTCCACCCACAGCACCCACTTTTCTGCTGCCATGTCCCAGACAAAGGGGTGCCGAGGGATGCTGAGCTCCCTGTGCCTGGGGCTGGCTGAGCTGCCCTTCCCAGGCCAGGGTCAGCTCCAGGGCATGGCAGCACCTCTCCCTGCTCAGCCTGGCCCTGGCAGTACTCACAGTCCCATGTCCCCATCAGGATTCCACAGCTGACCCTCTGGGACCAGGCCACCATCAGGGCCACCCAAGACACAGCAGCAGCGCTGGCAGCGCTGCCCCATACACATTGCCAGATGCTTTCCAGCCATGCAGGCTTCACAGGTTTCGTGCCCCATGCTCAGTTCCTGATCGGGACAGGCTATTTGATAACCACCAACTGGACTCTGCTTGAGTTTAGCCAGATGACCCTGAAGAAGACTTCAGCAGCTGCTAAACCCCGTAGCAGTGACCCCAAATTCAGCCTCTCACACCCTAATTGCCCCACTACGGTCCCCCCTGCATCCAAGGCTTGTGGCGGTGTGCTCTCCCCCTTCCCCTCCCCCCCCCCCCGGCTCCTGCTCAAGCCATAACCATCAGCGGGAGGTGTGATGAGCTGCACCTGGACTTTGGGGGATGGCTGGCAACACAGTCAAAACACTGTCTGGAGTGGGGGCCTAGACATCTTGTTCCCATGGGAATATGACTATAGGTCAATTATCTTACTCCATAAATAGCGGACAGCCCAAGAGCCCTTTGAGCTCTCCTGCACGGCAGCGGGCTGCACGCCAGGATCTCCCCTTGAGTGGGGACGCTCGCTTAAGGTTCTGCTCCTCGAGGCTGAGAGATTCCTTGCCGCAGCAGATTCTCGGTAAGTGACTGATAGCATGCTAAACTTTGAAATCTTAGCTGAGTGAGATAAGGATTGATTGCGCATATAGAATCCTTTAGACACAAACCGTTGACCAAGTCTGGGACTAGGAGTGGATCCAGCCGCCCCTAGGCTCCTCTCTGAGAAGGAGTTTAGAAAGCCAGGGGGTCCTTTCTGAACCTCGTGACTCAACGGGAGGGTCTCCCTGACAGCTTGTCTGACCCTGGCCTCTGTGCAGTAAATAACCAAGTGTGCCCTGGCATCGAATCTCGTAAAACACTGTCGCATTCACTACTGACTTTGTTAAATCGCTGTTTTATATTAATAAATATTTCACTGCTTCTCTCTTACTGTAGGAATGTATCTGAGAGAAAATGGCCATGTGAGCCAGCCTCCCTACTGTGAGAGATTAGATTAAGAGCAAAACAGGTGGTAGAAGATGGAATTAGTACATGGGAAAAACGGGAACTGAGAAGGTAGAAAACATGTTGTGCTAATGACTAAGCAATTGACTATGCGAATTCTTGTAACCAACCTGATGTGTGAACGAACTGCATGGACAGCGCGTGGACAGTGTAACGAGCTAATCAGAAATAAGCGAGTGGCGTGTACGGCTACAACGCAGGGTATAAAAGATGATGATCTGTGCTTAATAAACGGCTTCTGTTGATTCACGTTGGATCGTCTGGAGTCCAGTTATTTCTCCTCATCTTACAAGTGAAGTTAACCACTCTGCCCGCGACAAGGCTGCCCTGGCAGTGAGCACCCATCCCTGTTGCTGAACTCAGCTGAGAGCCACTCAGTGTCAGCGTCAGTAGCACAGGCAGCTGGAAATCCTCGCTCCTGCGCCGGGGCTTACTCAGCACTCAGCAGTTTGGCAGCACACAGTCCCCTTCCCCATTTGAGCCAGCCTGCGCACGTGGGGAGAGCAGCCTGGCCCCATGCAATTTGTAAACAGCTGTGACCACCATCCCCTCTAAGAGGTTTATTAAAGCAGCCCATGTGCAAGCCCTGGCTGCTCCGTGCCTCTCTAAGCTAGGACAGGGGCTTATGCTGCTTCATTTCTGGTTTTTTTTCCAACCGTTTTGACTCAGTCCACCACTGCAGACCATTTGTCCACATGGATGCAACAAGCTCCAGCGTGGTGCGGGGCTGGAGCCTCCAGGCTGGAGCCTCAAGCAGAGCTTTTCCCTTCTCCTGAGGGCTACCAAGGTGTAAAGGGAATGGATGGGCTCATTCCTGCTGCACTTGGAGGTCCAACGCAACGCTCATGCTAGTCTAAGTTTAAAAACCCTGGAGCCCTTCCTTGTGAGTGATCTGCAGCCACTGAGCCTCATGGCCAGGTTGTCCCAGGCTCTGGGTCCCAGATGCACAACCCATCCTTCACGTCTCCTTGCCGTGCTACTCAGGACTTCCTCCCACTGCCCACAGGTTACAAGTTCCAGTTTGGCCACATGTATTGGGTCTGGCTGGGATGGAGTTAACTTTCTCTATAGCAGCCCTCATAGTGCTGTGCTTTATATTTGTAGCCAGAAAGGTGCTGATAACACACCAATGTTTTGGCTATTGCTGAGCAGTGCTCCCACAGCATCAAGGCTGTCTCTCCAAACGCCCCCCCCACTCCCAAAGGCCAGTAGGCTGGAGGCGGGCAAGAGGTTTAGAGGGGACATAGCCAGAACAGCTGACCCAAACTGACCAAAGCAATATTCCATACCATATGACGTTGTGTTCGGCAATAAAAGTTAAGAGAAAGGAGGAGGGGGGGGGCATTTGTTGTTAAGGTGTTTGTCTTCTGGAGCAACCACTACGTGCACTGAGGCCCTACTTCCCAGGAAGTGGCTGGACACCGCCTGCTGATGGGAAGTAGAGAATAATTTTTTTTTTTCCTTTGCTTCTGTGTGTGGCCTTTGCTTTTCTTTATTAAACTGCCTTTATCTCGACCCATGAGTTTTTTTCATCTTATTTTCTTCCCCCCGTCCAGTTGAGGAGGGGGAGTGAAGAGTGGCTTGGTGGGCACCTGGCATCCAGCCAAGGTCAACCCACCACACCGCACCTACGGACACCTTACTCACAATGCCCTGAGCACCCTGGTGAAGCAGATGCCAGACTGAAATGGTGCGAACAGTCCTCATTATCAATATAGAATCATAGAATGTGTTGGGTTGGAAGGGACCTTTAAAGTGCAAGGTCCTACACTTGGGTTGGGACAATCTTCGTTATCAATACAGGCTGGGGGATGATGTGATAGAGAGCAGCCCTGCGGAAAAGGACTTGGGGGTATTGGTGGACGAGAAGCTGGACATGAGCCAACAGTGTGTGCTTGCAGCCCAGAAGGCCAATTGCATCCTGGGCTGCATCAAAAGCAGCGTGGCCAGCAGATCGAGGGAGGTGATTCTGCCCCTCTACTCTGCTCTGGTGAGACCCCACCGGGAGTACCATGTCCAGCTCTGGAGCCCTCAGCACAAGAAGGACATGGACCTGTTGGAGGGGGTCCAGAGGAGGGCCTCGAAGACGACCTGAGGGCTGGAGCCTCTCTCCTATGAGGACAGGCTGAGAGAGTTGGGGTTGTTCAGCCTGGGGAAGAGAAGGCTCCGGGGAGACCTTATAGCGGCCTTCCAGTCCCTGAAGGGGGCCTACAGGAAAGCTGGGGAGGGGCTGTTTGCAAGGGCATGTAGCGATAGGCCGAGGGGCAATGGGTTTAAACTAGAGCAGGGCAGGTTTAGATCAGACATTAGGAAGAAGTTCTTTACACTGAGGGTGGTGAGACACTGGAACAGGTTGCCCAGAGAGGTGGTGGAAGCCCCATCCCTGGAGACATTCAAGGCCAGGCTGGATGAGGCTCTGAGCAACCTGCTCTAGTTGAAGATGTCCCTGCTTGCTGCAGGGGGCTTGGACTAGATAACCTTTAAAGGTCCCTTCCAACCCAACACGTTCTATCATTCTATGATTCTATAACTCCCGTCTGAAACCTGCTTTGGCCCCCACGAGCATGCACAAGGAATAAAGACAAGGAACCCCGAACAACGCTGCCTCCCTGAGACATAGCACCATCTGTTGATGTGATGTAGACCCCCCCAGTATGAACTGACAGGTCAAAGCAACCCATTTTCAGCAAGAACAAAAGATGGGACAGGTTTATGAGATGCTCAGGAGTGGTGCCTCTAATGGCCAGCTCCTTCTTCCCTGCCTGTGGAATAATTACTAAATTGGCCAAGAATACAAAAGTACAGCATTGTTCACACATTAAGGAAAGTCATAAAATCAAGAGGCTTCTGAGGTAGAATACAGCCGCAGCTGGCACACAAAGAATGCCACATCTGCGATTCCCTGTACAAGGTTGTTTGCGAAACTACACGAGGGATGGAACGGAACGCGCTTGTTCCATGGCCTTCCCTTGTGACGAATAGCAGATATGGGGACGAGATGGTACTACGGAACACATAAGCGGCCTACACGCTACCCGAGCCAACATTTCGTCAAATGTTGATGAAATGCTGTCCTTTGTGCGAACTTTGCTCATTACAATGTACCAAAACACACCTCCGTCCCGGAGGCTACCCGCCCCCGAGGTGCGACCACTCCTCATAGAATCATAGAATCATTTAGGTTGGAAAAGACCCTTGGGATCATCGAGTCCAACCATCAACCCCACTCTACAAAGGTCTCCCCTACACCATATCCCCTAACACCACATCTAAACGACTCTCAAACACATCCAGGGATGGTGACTCCGCCACCTCCCTGGGCAGCCTATTCCAGTGTCTGACCACTCTTTCTGGGAAGAACTTTTTCCTAATGTCCAGCCTAAACCTCCCCTGCTGCAGCTTGAAGCCATTCCCTCTTGTTCTATCGCTAATTACCTGTGAGAAGAGACCAGCACCAGCCTCTCTACAGTGTCCTTTCAAGTAGTTGTAGAGAGTGATGAGGTCTCCCCTCAGCCTCCTCTTCCTCAAACTAAACAGTCCCAGCTCCTTCAATCGCTCCTCGTAAGATTTATTCTGCAGGCCCTTCACCAGCTTCGTTGCCCTCCTCTGCACTCGCTCCAGCACCTCGAGATCTCTCTCGTATTGAGGTGCCCAGAACTGGACGCAATACTCAAGGTGTGGCCTCACCAGTGCTGAGTACAGGGGGACAATCACCTCCCTCCTTCTGCTGGTCACACTGTTTCTAATACAAGCCAGGATGCCATTGGCCCTCTTGGCCACCTGGGCACACTGCTGGCTCATGCTCAGCTGCTTGTCAATTAGAACCCCCAGGTCCTTTTCTGCCGGGCAGCTCTCCAGCCACACTGCCCCAAGCCTGTAGCGATGCGTGGGGTTGTTGTGGCCCAAGTGCAGGACCCGGCACTTGGCCTTGTTGAAGCTCATCCCGTTAGCGTTGGCCCATCGGTCCAATCTATCCAAGTCTCTCTGTAGAGCCTCCCTATCCTCATGCAGATCAACACTCCCGCTTAGCTTCGTGTCATCTGAGAACTTGCTGATGATACACTCTATGTCCTTCTCAAGGTCATCAATAAAGATGTTGAACAGAAATGGTCCCAACACCGAGCCCTGGGGGACACCCCTTGTGACCGGCCGCCAGCTGGATTTAACTCCATTGGCCACCACTCTTTGGGACCGCCCATCCAGCCAGTGCTTGATCCAGCAGATCGTATGCTCATCCAGGCCATGAGCCGCCAGTTTTCCCATGAGAATGCTTTTCGAAAGTCTAGGTAGACAATGTCCACAGCCTTTCCCTCATCCAATAATCGGGTCACCTTGTCATAGAAGGAGATCAGGTTCGTCAGGCAGGACCTGCCTTTCCTAAACCCATGCTGACTAGGCCTGATCCCCTGCTTGTCCATTATATGAGTTGTTCTCCTTGAGTACACCAATCATAATAAAAGTATGTATGACTAAAGTCACTCAAACTCCACTTTGAAGATAAAAAAAAAGTATAAAAATAGCCTGAGAGAGGGGGGATATCGGGGAAGACACCATCGCGAACAAGTCGAGGAGAACTCCATCACTGACTTCCGGGACCAGTCGACGGGCTGAGCCTTTCTTCCCCCTCATAGGGACGCCTTTGGGTAAGACTCAGACTATACCGAGCGCTTCCTTGGGGAACTTAGAAATCTCTCTAGAGAACCTCTATCCTACATTTATAGCCAGGCTGTATCGTTTATAACTTTGTCGCGCGTTTTGTGTACTTAACAATCCTTTCATTTGCACGTGCTTTGCAGACAGTGTATTTATCACCGGCAATCCTAAGAACCTGTATATCTGTTGTTCAAATAAACTGCACTGTTTCAGTAGCTAGTCGTTTCGGTTTCTCACTGAACGCGACCAAAGACTGGAGAGTGGCCGTGCTAGTTCATGAGCACGACTAGACTGAAGGTGCAGTCCACTATTAGTGTATCCAAATCGTAACAGTTTCATACATATTAAACGCGACTGGACTGATAGTGCTGGATTGGGCATCGCTCAGAATTTAAACCTACCGCACCTGGCCTCCCACCTCGGTGAGGAGTGTTAGAACGCAAGGGGTTTATCTTCTGCCAAAACCGCTTGGCCCCTTTTCACGCAACACTGCCTCAAGTCTTGGCAGAGCCTCTGAGCCTGTGGCCCGAGGCCAAATACTGCCAGAGCTGGAAAGGGTCAAAACAACATGGGCTCATGCAGGACAGCAGAGAAGAGAAATATCCAGGCAGGGGCAGCCACATCCAGCCTGGGTCTGGGAATACACCAGAGGGATGAGGAAAGGACCTCTGGTCCTGCACTTTGACTGGACCATATGGGGAGTGAATCAACTACTCTTGGCCAGGTGGGGGTCTGTCTCCTTCCTTCTCCCATGGTCTGCCATGAGCCAAGGATAGTTAGGGACAATCTATCTCCTTCTGAAGGTCTGGTGTTGGCTGTGGCCGGAGGCAGGACAAAGCCTGCAGTGCAGTGTCCCAGCACAGGTACTCCTCAGATCCTTCCCAGGGATGGGCTGAAATCACAAGGCTGTGTAGCAGGGAGCTCAATCAGCACCTTTTTTATTAATATGCATCATAAATAAATAAATAAATGCGAGACACTTTGTTCTAACAGGGAAATACAAATTAAATATGGTGCAACGTCTGCTAAGCAATGTACAAGCAGGTGGTAACCTTGCAAGACCAGGGCCCCTCGCCATGGGGAAGCCAGCCGAGGCACGATGCTGCAAGTAGCGTCAACCCGGCCAAGGCACCAAATGCTGGCATGGCCTTTCATTAACACTTTTCCCCACTCGACGCACAGCGGGCAGCATGAACATGGCAAGGAAGGGGTTGACTGGCATTGCCTCTACCGAGGACCCCAGGACCCCCCCCTTGTGCTCATACACAACACTCGCCCCCTCCCCACCCCACGACACTGCTCAGCAAGACCAGAAACCCTATGCCAAGGGGAGCACCACCCCTCCCTCCCCATCTCCCCGGCTCCCTCTGGGATCACCCCCCTGCTCTACCTGCTGGGAGCGCTGCTCCCAACTCCAAAGAGCACCCTTAGCCCAGTCAGGGACCCTGCCCTCACCCCCTCACCTCCTACCCACTCTTCACTGAGCATCCCAGGGCATCCTAGGCACTGGCTTCCTGCTCAGCATGGAGGGCACAGGGACACCCCCCAAAGCACCCATCTCCACACAGGGTGGCTCTACCCATCCTGGACCTATGTAACACTGAACATCCATGCTCCTTCGTCATGATTCCACGCACCCCTTTGCTCCGCACGCACACACGTACCCTGTCCTCCTCCCCTGGCTGTGGCCAGGCACGGCCCCAGGCCCTGCAGTGTGGTAGTGCCAGGCCACTTGGCCCGCTACAATCCACCAGGCACCACTATTACATGTCAGGACAGGGCTGCTCCAGTGTGGAGGAGCCTACCTTGCAGCCTCCCTTCAAGCTGCAACGCAACCCATCAGCCCAGCCTCGCAGAGACCTTGCCAACACATGGTGCTCCTTTCCACCCCTGCGGCTGATGATGCCAGGGATGCTGAAGGCTGCAGACTGCACTGCCATCCCTGGGGAGGGGATGGCCAGCATCCTGCACCCTCCAGCATGAAACTGAGCCATGCAGTGGGGCAGCACTGCCCTGGCAGGAGCTTCTTGGGTTCCTGCTGTGTACGAGTCTATGGCCTACAGGTGCTGGAGATGGCATGGAGTGGAGGGGGCTCAGACGGTCCCTGGTGTGGCTTGCAGAAGGCCCCAGGGGACAAGTCAGCCTTTGGCAGCTGCACAAGGAGGAGCAAGAAGGAACCACCTACGGTTACTGCATTCTGTAATGGTAAGAAACTAGCAAGAAGCTGTGTCTGTTTCTCTGGCAGGGTGGGCTTCCCCAGATGAGCCTCAGCAGCTCACGGTACTGTGTTTGGCCTCCCAGCCACGTCAATAGTCCTCGTCCTCCAGGTGGGTGACGTACATGATGGGCACCAGTCCCTTCTTGGAGTCGAGGCTGCACTGCAGCCAGTCACCATCCACCTTGGAGATGACCTGCAGGATGTCCCCCTTGTTGAAGCTCAGCTGTCCTGCCTCGGTGGAAATGTGATGGCAAAGAGCTTTCACTTCACTGCAGGCAGAGGGAGGGGAGGAAGGGTTAACTTGCCACAGCACACACACTCCATTGAAGCCCAGGGACCACCACAGGCACAGAGGAGCGAGGAAAACACCCCCTGCCTCCCTCCCCAGCCAGGATCTCAACTGCCCCCCAGCTCCCCATTGCCTACAGATTGCAGAGTTGGGGTGGACGGATGCACAAGCTGTGTCACTGCCCTGATTCGTCTCCTGGTCCATGAGTACAAAGGGGACCAGGTGAACCGCAACAGGCAGAGCCGTGCCAACCCCAACCCACCATGTCCCAGCACTTGCAGGACGGCCACGTGGCACCGCTCACCAGGGAGGGTGGGCAGACAGGCCCCAGGCTGGCCATGCCTCGGGGGGCACTTCAGGTGGCTCTGGCCGGGGGGGCTCTGGCTCAGGGACTGCTTCTTGCCACATGCTTGCTCCGACCATCTGGGCCACCAGCTGGAACATGGACTTGTCCAAGCTCAGCCAGCCGGAGGGCAACCTGCAAGAAGGAGATAGAAGCAGGTAGTGGCAGGGAAGTGTACCCGGGGGGCAAGAAGCAGCTGCTCTCATGGCAAGGTCATGCCTTAGAGGTCTGGATCCATGCACAAAGTGCACTGTCTCCTGGCAGGGAGGTCTCAGCATCCTGCAGACACACCGTGGCCTAGACTGGGAAGGACATTTCCAGTGGCCATACAAGCAAGAAGGGTACAGATGGAGAGGCAATGCGGGGAGGGCCCAGCCACACGGGGCAACTTCACGCCTCCTCCTCACCCGTTGTGAGCAACGGGGATGGCTCCATGTTTTGCTCTCACTTAGTACGTGTTTTTGGGAGGGATGGGGGCAGTGCAGCAGGGGCCCTTCCTGTGGAGAGGGGGCTTAGGAGCCAAGGCAGTGGTAGAGCTCAGGCAGAAGATTGAGCAAGGGTAGGAGTTGAGGAGGGAAACGGTGGTGTGAGCAGGCAGGCAGGGCTGGGCAGGGGTGACAGATCTCTCTGTTCACACATTGCCTCTGATGTACCACCATGGTGTAGCCCAGTGGTCGGCTATTGACCTGACTTCCACCTGCACTGCTGCAACCCCAGGTTAACCAGCCCTCCCCGGCCCCATCCTTACCTGTTAGGCTGCCTGGGCTCTTTTTGCACCTTCCTGGACCCAAACAAGTGTCCCCACTCGATGGGCTGGCTGCCCTTTGATGCACTGATGCTGCTCTCCTCCTGGGGGGCTGCTACTGCTACTCCCACTCTTTGCTGAGTCCCAGTCTCCTTTTCCTTGCTGTGCTTCAGCTCTGTAAGCACTGAGTCTGGGGGGCTGCCCATCCAGAAGGGCCTGCTCCATTCTTTCACCTCTTCGCCGATGGGTACCTGCTGGGGCTTTTCCAAGGGCTCTTCCGCAGCTTTAGGACTTGGCTTGCTGGCAGCCTTGGGCCTCTCCTCCAAGGTACACTCAGCCTCTGCACCCTCCACCACCCCTTCGCGGGGGGGTGGTGCCTTGCGGGTCTCTGCTGACCTGGGCACAGCATTCAAAGCTGCCTTCTTCTTCTCATAGCAGATGAACTTCGAGACTTCAGACGAGCCCTCGATGTAAATCTGAGAGCTCTGCATGAGCTGGTACCACCAGCCTGTTTGCTTGTCCTTCTCCTCCCACGTGCTCTCTCGCACCTTCCTCCGCTCTTCCTCCCTGTTGGGAGCCCCCACCCCCTTGACCCTCTCACTCGCAGCTTGCTGGGGGCTGTGGCCTGGTGAGATGTCATCATCTCTGGCACCCACTTTGCATGCTTCAGGGGCAGTGCTGCAGTCGTAAGGATCCTCACTGCTGCCCCGTGTCCGCATTAGCTGCGGGGTGGAGTGTGTGGAAAGCAGCAGGTCCTGCTTCACACGCAGCAGCTCCTTTTGCTGCTGCTGCTCTTTGCCCATTTGCATCAGGTGATGCTCAAAAAGGAGGTCTAGGTTGAAGGGTAGCAGGGAGAGAGGCTGGAGCAGGAGCAGGAGCTCCTCAAAAAGAGGCTGACACACACTATGAGACAGGCACAAGAAGCCTATCGGCTGGTAGTGTGACAGGATGATATCTGTAGGGCAAGAGACATTTAATTAGATGAAAGGCCCTTGCCACCTTTGTCAAGCCGCCAAGAAGCTGCTGAAGCTATGGGGAAAGGAGTTGGACAATAGTTTTTGGTCACAGCTGTGGCTGCAGTGTGAGGCTCAGCACTGGGTCAGGGAGCACCAGATGTTCTGTGAGCTCTGGACAAACTGGCCCAGGTCCTGCTTCCAGTCATGCCTGCAGCCAGGACCTGCCTGTCAGACTGTCCACCAGGATGACCTCTGCCACAAATGCCATGTGAGTAGGGTGCAAATAAAGAGCATCAAAGAGGGTTGGCACACATTAAGATTCTCTTCCCCACCTCCTGGAGATGAACAAGAGCTGCAAATCTGGCCAGTACCAGTCCCCTGCAGAGAGAAAGGTGTCGAGGACAGCTGAATACATAGAATCATAGAATTGCCTAGGTTGGAAGGGACCTTTCAGATCATCTAGTCCAACCATCAACCTAACACTGACAAAAACCAGCACTAAACCATATCTCTAAGCACTATGTCTACCCGTCTTATAAATATCTCCAGGGATGGTGCCTCAACCACTTCCCTGGGCAGCCTGTTCCAATGCTTGATAACCCTTTCAGTGTCAAAATTTTTCCTAATATCCAGTCTAAACCTCCCCTGGTGCAACTTGAGGCCGTTTCCTCTTGTCCTATTGCCTGTTCCTTGGGAGGAGAGACCAACCCCCACCTCTCTACACCCTCCTTTCAGGTAGTTGTAGAGAGCGAGAAGGTCTCCCCTCAGCCTCCTCTTCTCCAGGCTGAACACCCCCAGCTCCTTCAGCCGCTCCTCATAAGGCTTGTTCTCCAGACCCCTCACGAGCTTCGTTGCCCTTCTCTGGACCCGCTCCAGCACCTCAAGGTCTTTTTTGCGGTGAGGGGTCCAAAACTGGACACAGTACTCGAGGTGGGGCCTCACCAGTGCCCAGTACGGGGAGACAATCACTTCCCTAGTCCAACTCACCATGCTCTTCCTGATACAGGCCAGGATGCTGTCGGCCTTCTCGGCCACCTGGGCACACTGCTGGCTCATAGTCAGCCGGCAGTCAACCAACGCCCCCAGGTCCTTTTCTGCCGGGCAGCTCTCCAGCCACTCTGCCCCAAGCCTGTAGCGCTGCATGGGGTTGTTGCGACCCAAGTGCAGGACCCGGCACTTGGCCATGTTGAACCTCATACCATTGGCCTCGGCCCATCGATCCAGCCTGTCCAGATCCCTCTGCAAAGCCTTCCTGCCCTCAAGCAGATCAACACTCCCACCCAACTTGGTGTCGTCTGCAAACTTACTGAGGGTGCACTCGATCCCCTCCTCCAGATCATTGATAAAGATATTAAAGAGAACCAGCCCCAATACCGAGCCCTGGGGAACACCGCTCGTGACTGGCCGCCAACTGGATTGGACTCCATTCACCACCACTCTCTGGGCCCGGCCCTCCAGCCAGTTTTTAACCCAGCAAAGAGTACTCCCATCCAAGCCATGGGCAGCCAGTTTCTCCAGGAGGACGCTGTGGGAAACCGTGTCAAAGGCCTTACTAAAGTCCAGGCAAACAACATCCACGGCCTTTCCCTCATCCACCAAGCGGGTCACCCTGTCATAGAAGGAGATCAGGTTTGTCAAGCAGGACCTGCCTTTCATGAACCCATGCTGACTGGGCCTGATCGCCTGGTTGTCCTGCATGTGCCGTGTGATGGCACTCAGGATGATCTGTTCCATGACCTTCCCAGGCACCGAGGTCAGGCTGACAGGCCTGTAGTTCCCCCGATCCTCCTTGCGGCCCTTCTTGTGGATGGGCGTCACACTTGCTAGACGCCAGTCAACTGGGACCTCCCCGGTTTGCCAGGACTGCTGGTAAATGATGAAAAGTGGCTCGGTGAGCACTTCCGCCAGCTCCCTCAGTACCCTTTGGTGGATCCCATCTGGCCCCATAGACTTGTGTACGTCCAGGTGTTGGAGCAGGTCCCTCACCATCTCCCTCTGGATTATGGGGGCTTCATTCTGCTCCCCGCCCCTATCTGCTAGCTCAGGGGGCTGGGTACTCAGGGAACAACCGACTCTACTACTAAAGTCTGAGGCAAAGCGGCATTAAGTACCTCAGCCTTGTCCTCATCCTTTGTCACCATGTTACCGCCTTCATCTGATAAAGGATGGAGATTCTCCTCAGTCCTCCTTTTATTACTAATATATTTATAGAAGCTCTTTTTATTGTTCTTAACATCCAAAGCCAGGTTAAGTTCTAGTTGGGCTTTGGCCCTTCTAATTTTTTCCCTTCATAGCCTCACAACATCTTTGTAGCCTTCCTGAGTGACCTGCCCCTTCTTCCAAAGGCCATAAACTCTCCTTTTTTCCCTGAGTTGTATCCATAGCTCTCTGTTCAGCCAGGCCGGTCTTTTTCCCCAATGGCTTGTTTTTCGGCACATGGGGACATGGGGACAGCCTGCTCCTGCAGGTTACAGTCTTTCCAGGGATCTGGCTGGGCTGAACTGTGGATCCTAACAAAATGAACTAGCATTTCTACCTGCAGCATTCATCTTTCACTTAATTTGACCACATCTGCAGTGCCCTCCCCCACCAGCTTTGTTGTCAGGTCTCACTCCCAGGGAGAGAGTTTGGAACAGGATTTGTGGCCGTTTGGCTCCAGTGAGATAACAATCTTACACCATAGACAGGACTTGCACCTTATCTCCAACCCCTTTGCCTAGCCTTCTGCATCCTGACAGCCCTAGCTATTGCTCACACTTCCAGCTCTTAATGATGGCTTGAAACAGATGGTTGTCTTCTGCTCCAGAAAAACAGGGTGCTTTCTCTTGCCACACTGCTCAGTACAAAGGCAAGTCTATTTTCCTGTCCGCTCCAGAGAGAAGTGCTGACTGCACACACAGACCCGAGAAATGTCTGCTGTCAGCCCCCAAACCTGCCAGAAGATACTGGGCTGGACTTCTTGCAGTGCATGGGGCCCTGGGCTGAGCACAGGCTGAGCCAGAAGCACTCCCAAAGGATCCAGCAGGTCAAGGGTGTCTGTCTCACTGTGCACTTAACACTTAGTCATGCTGCTTCTAAGCATCTGGCAGCTTGGCCATTGCTGCTGGGTTATCTGTACATTCCAGAAACATTTCTAGTTGAAAAAAACAGGTACATCCAGTAAAATCTGCTTTTAATTTGTCAGAAGGTTTTCATTTCCATTTCCCATGCTTGAAGGGTTTCAGCTAAGTGTGCGCACCTCCAGACAGATGAAGCTCTCAGGCACTGGGCAGGGAATGCAGAAATTTGAGGAGGGTTGGATCTGGTCTCCTGCAGGTAGGTTCAAGGATCTGCATTGGGGGTGATAACCTTGGGTACTAGCTGCAGCTGGGAAGGACATGGCTGGCCAGGCTCGCCACAGCTCAGGTGGAGGGAGCTGCACGGAGCTTTGACTTCCACCTCACTCCCTTTAGCTGAGCAGCCCTCCAGCAACACGTACATTGGGAGCAGAGGGGAGCAGCCTAGGCTGAGAGACCAACAAGAGACATGCGTGCCTCAGAGCTTAGATCTGTGCTCTATATTGTGCAGAATTTGGCCCCCACTGCAGCCCGCAGCCCTTAGGCTCTTACCTTCATGGTCGTAGAGGTGGTTGAACCAGAACTCCAAGGACCGGATACTGCAGGAAGGGAAAACAAGCAGGGAAGGAAAGAAAAAGTGAAAATCAATTCACTCCCTTCATCCTAGCTGTTCTACAAGAAGAAGCAGCGTGGCTGGAAAAGGGCATTTACACAGCATATCCCTGTGAACCTCAAGACCTAGTGAAAGGACAGTCGTTCACTTCCATCAGCATGCACTGACCACAGCCGGCCAGCCTGTCACAGAGCCAGTTTGCTTTACATGAGGCACTGTATAACCATAACCCCTAACAACCATGTTTCCATCCAGTTTCCTCACCATTTAGCTCCTATGCTCTTGGCAGAGCTTAGCTTTGCTGAGAAGGGCTCATGAGAGGTAAATCATCTACAAACATGAGACCATTGCTGCAGGCTTGGCCCAAAATATGCTGGTAACCTGTGCCAGCAGGGGAGAGCTGAGCCATCCTGGGTGGGGAGAGCAGGGCAGAGCTTGCTCCTGCTTGTAGGGGTCCCCCAACATTTGGGGATATTGGGGACTCTGTTGCCACTGTCAGAGCTCTTGCTGACCGCCGGAGAGGAGAAGGGAAATACCATCCTAACACCATTCATCCCTTTATCGCGGCCGCCTTCTGTTCAACACAGAGTGTAGTGTGCACACTCCTTATCCAATCTGGGAGGGTCAGCCTTGAGTCCTGAACCAGGACTCCTTCAAAGCCTCATGCACTGGGATTCACTGCAGCTCCAGGAAGCAGTGATTTAAGCAGGGATTTTCAGGAGTAATTTATGCATATGTTATGTCTATCCCTATATGAACCCTGACAGACAGACTCTTCCCTCCTAATGTTTTGGGGCTAAAACAAGCTGACAATGTTCTTCAGTGGGCTACAGCCAGCCCTTCTCAGTTCTGGCCTGGTAGGGGTAGGTTTTGATCCTTCTGGAGTTCCCTGAGGCTCACAGCTTCTTCCTTCCCTCACCCACAGCTGGGGAGTGGCTTCCCAGGTTCCTTAAGTCTTTTCATTGGCAACTGTGCCTGCTTGCAGTCAAGGACCAGCACCTGCTGCCAGCCCTGGACAGTGACATGCAGTCAGCCCGGGGAGCCTGCTTACTTGAGGAGGCCAAAGATGAATGCATTGAACCTCATGGTGTGGTTGGTGAGCTCTGTGTACTGGCTGATCTTGCTATTTAGGCTGTGCAGCAACTTGGTAGAGGGGCCTATGGAGAGAAGTGAAATGTTGAGATTAGTTGTGGTCAGCAAAGCCAAAACGGCATCACGGGAAGGAGCATCAAGGCAAAGACAGAAGTTGGCTGGGTGCCCATGCCCATATGTGCATTGCCCCTCCACCAATCATCAAGATGAGCTCGCTCCATCCCAACAGTTAGACTTCACAAGGGGTGAAGTTGTGGTCTGTCCCAAACTGCCACTCCAAAACTTTGGGAGAGTTTCAATGGATGAAAGTACCCCAGAGACCTGTCTCCCACACTTCAGGGACAATCACGGCCTTCAGCTCAAAATCAGCAGGTAAACAGAATATTATGGTGAGTGGTTATAATTTGGGGTATCTGCAATCACAGAGATAACCCCAGAGTTGGAGGTTTGCCACAAACAGGCTAGGAGGCTTCCCAGCCCTGGATGTAAGCTCTTCATGATGCAGAAATCAGTGTGGCCCTGCCATCTGTAACCTCAGAAAGGAGTTCTCCTGGATGGTAGCCACTGCCACAATCCAGGGTGCAGACTGGTACTAGCAGAGGGTGCAGGTGATGCGGGCATGCTTGAGCCAAATGAGCCGTGTGTGCAAATTTTCTTACAGACCAGGCTAGAGCACAGTTCTGCCTTATACCGTAGCTGTGCAGGACTAAAGATGAAGGTCTAGAAACACCCTGGAAACTTAGAGGAGGGAAAAGGGCATTCTTGTAGGGTTTATTTCTGTCTTTTTTTTTTTTTTTCATTGCTAGGGTCTGTTATAGGACAATTTAGAAATTTCAGGAAAAATGACAATAAATATTTGGACAGAATAGAGCAGTGGCTCTCCCACCTTGCAAGAGCAGGTCAAGGTGCACCTTGTTCCGCACAGGGAGACAGGTATTATTCTGCATCCCCATCCTTATAGTCAACCTTCCTAGCACCTCCCAGCCACAACACAGGAGTACCGCAGAGCAATGGGCATCGCTGCACACCCTCCATACCTAGCTGGGTGGATGCCTCCACCACGCTCCAGGGGATGTTTCTCCTCTGACCAATGATCATGTCCAGGACATAAGCCTTGAGCCCGTCACTCAGGATGTCCTGGACAGCAGGGCACAGGTATTTCAGGATGAGATGCCCCACGTTGGGGCTCACGGAGCTATTCCCAAGTTTGGCCTAAGGGAGAACAGGCAACAGGGAGAGGGTTGAGTAACTGCTCTATAAGGTACGGACGCATGCGAACAGTCCAGTCCCACTTGCCTACTACAGATACCCAGCAGGCAATATCCAGGCTACAATGATGCTCAGCAGCTCCTTGAACAGGCAGGCTCTTCCCCTTCACCCTTGCTGCCTCATACACCAATTCTGGGTTGCTCCCTGCAAGGTCTGCCCCAGGCTGGGATGAGGCAACAGCTTGGGAAAAGAATATCCCAGCTTGAGAAGAGGATATCCCAGTTAGAAGGGATGCCCAGTTCTCCCTAAGGGTATAACAAGGCTTTCCTGCTGGAGGAAGAAGAGAGTAGGAGCTTTTTCTGCTGCTGTAGATTTTCTTGTTGCTATTTTTGAAGTAGGAAGCAGCAAGCGACATAGGAACTTCCAGTACCGAGGGTACTTAACTCAGTGACATGCTGAGCTATGATTCCTAGGAATTACTATAAATAAACAGGGCGAGGGCAAAATGGATGGACAGAGCCCAGGTTGAGGTGAGGAAGCATGTAAGAGCCCAGCATCAACAGAGCAGGGACATATTCTGCTGCATACAGTCCTTGAGCTGCCAAGGGGTCTATCCAAAAGGGTCAGCCCCAGATCTTGCACATCACGTCAGTGGTCCCAGGCAGTTGTGTTCAGGGCACAGATTTTACCAGCTGAGCTGGAATTACACTGGCCAGTTGGCACAGGTCCACGAAGGTCCTGAACTGAGACTTGAACTTCTGGGTCAGGAATAATCCTGCCAGATTCATTGAGCTTTGGGAGCATCAGGGACAGGTGCTGCCTTTTGACAGGTGAATGCTCAGCCCTTGGCACACTGACACATAATGAAATCCCAGATCAAAACCACAGTGCTGTCTGGCAAGTAAAGTAATGGGGGAATGTTGCGATTATTCCCCAAACCAACAGGAAACTCACGGTGAAGCTTTCAAAAGCTGTGGAAATCCAAACAGCTCCAGTTATGCTGCACAGCAATCTCTGCATCAGCAACAATTGTAATTAGGGGCAAATTACCCTGGGCTCTGAGATAAGATTGAATGGGCTTGGAATCTGTCCCAGTCAGGTTTCTCCTTGGGGATGGCACTCCAGGGCAGTTGTCATGTCCAAATGGTGTCACATTGCTGCCCCAGAGTCCCTGCGACTGAAGCAGAGCATTCAGCTTTGAGAGGAGGCACCACAAAGATGCTGAGTGTCACAGGACTGCAAACACTGGCTGGTGCAAACAGAAGTGAGCTTGCTCTGCCTGCTCTCCCCAAAAATGGGAGATGAGGGGAGCACAGGCCAAAGACAGCCAACCCCATGGGAAACCTTGATGAACTCTGAAGCTAGTGGGTTCGTGTTAAGGGCTATAGGGGAAGCCCAACTGCCCCAGATGGGCAATGACTGATGCACTTTTTTATCATTATGGAGCCCTGTGAGACATCAAGGGACTGGGGACACTGCGCTGTGCCCTGGCATCAGTGCCAGAACAGAATTGCTGGATGGGTGGAGGAGGGAAACACAGCTCTCCGCTATATGAGAAAAAAGAGCTGGTGTACTGCATCAGACCAGAAGTCCAGTTGGCCTGAGCTGGCCTGATATTCTCTCTTATAAAGAGCCATGAGAAAGTACATAAGAAAGAGTCAAACCAAAGCAAACATACATAATAATTCCCCTTAATACTCTCCCAGCCTACAACTACTTTCAACTCAGAGACTACCTAAGCTGGACATGATTCCTATGTGTTTAGTTGACTCAATGAATTTCTCTTCCCTGTATTTTTCTGATCTTCCCTTAAATTCACATAACCTTTTAGCACGCCCAGCATCATACAGCAAGAATTGTCACAGATTTACTATCTACTGCATGATGTACCATTGCCTTTGTTTGTTTTGTTCTTGGTACTACTAGCTTCATTGGATACCCTGTAGTTTTTTAACTGGAAGAGAATGGAGAGGCAATCTTTCTCCATCCTCTCCATGTCACTCATGATGTTGAGAAGCCATACTGAAAGCAAGATTTACCTTCACCCCTGGATCCCTGCTGGTTCCAAAGTGAGCCACAATCAGGTCAACAGCAGTGTTGATTGCCTTCACCAGACCTAGAGGGAAAGACAGAGTCAAAGAGCTGCCTGAGGGGCTTCTAGGACAGACCCTGACCAAACACTTCATGAAGAAATCGGGCAGGGCATTTCAAGCCCATGTCAGCACACATGCCTTCTCTGGCAACATGATCAGCTCATGTCGAGTCTCTGCCAAAAGCATGCAGAACCCCTCCTAACTCCTCACCAAATCTATCCCTTCTGGTTCCAACACTCACATATCAGCCCAACAGTATGACAACCTTTAGAAGTGGCTGAAGCGTAAGACACCCTGTCAGTGTTCCCAAGGGACATGGACCATCACCTCCACGCACCATCCCTTGAGGGAGCAGAGATGGGGTCTGAGGCAATGAGTCTTTAGCTGCTTTTATCTTACAGGGTGGCATGGCAGAAGCCATGCATTTGGCAAACATCAAGGGCTACCAGGATGCTGAGGGGACTGGAGCACCTCTCTTATGAAGAAAGGCTGAGGGACTTGGGTCTCTTCAGTCTGGAAAAAAGACGGCTGAGGGGGGACCTTATCAACGCTCATAAATACTGAAAGGGTGGGTGTCAGGAGGATGGGGCCAGGCTCTTCTCAGTGGTGCCCAGTGACAGGACAAGGGGTAACGGGCACAAACTTGAACATAGGAAGTTCCATCCCAACATGAGGAGGCACTTCTTTACTTTGAGGGTGGCAGAGCCCTGGCACAGGCTGCCCAGAGAGGTGGTGGAGTCTCCAACTCTGGAGACATTCAAAACCCGCCTGGACGCGTTCCTGTGCCACCTGCTCTGGGTGACCCTGCTCTGGCAGGGGGGTTGGTCTAGATGATCTCCAGAGGTCCCTTCCAACCCCTACCATTCTCTGATTCTGTGATTCTGTGAAACTATGTAATGACTTTCAGTAACAAGCCAGTGGTGGGTAAGCTGACATCTGCATCGGTATGATGCAAGAACAAAAGTGGAATAGAGGAGAAGGCTGCCATCTGGTAATCACCAACACATAGCTGGCAAAGGCATGGGAACCTTTCTGCACATCCCTTGCCTCTGACATGATACCGAGACAGCTGTCAACAACCCAGTCCCCAAAGCTTGCCTCTACCATGGGTCTCATCACAGCCATATCTTGTCCTGCTTTGGAATCCTTTCTCCCGCCCTTTTACATAAACACTTTACCATGGAGGACCCAACAGACCTTTTACCTAAATTACAAAATCTCAGGCTAGCACATCTGCAACATCACACAGATTCACAGATCTACCCATGTATACTGAGACAGGGGTGGCAGCATGCCCTGCCTCAGGGTCATACTCCTGTGCCTGCCTGCTCTCTCTGCCCTTTCTTGTGGACTTAAGATCCTTTCTAATCATACTTCCTGGGACAAGCAACTCAAACATACTCTGGCACGTGGCATGGTGCAGAGAACACAAGAACCTGCCGTGGAAACAGACATCAGTCCAGGGGGACGTGTAGTTACGATGCTACGCAGAGAAGGGCAAGGAAAGAAACCATTACGTCTACAGAGATGAGACAGAGAGAAGCACTATTTGCCTTATGCTGTGCTATGCCACACCCTCCTCCACTGACATGAGACGCACGGACTCACCCTTCTTCTGCAGCAGGTCGATGGAGATGGACTCTGTGTTGCCATCTGGGGAGAGGCAGAACTCAGCAGGGGGGTTCTCTGCTAGTGAGAAGTAGTCAGGGAAGAAGTCAGTGTAGGTAAGCTGTAGTTGCCTCATAGACTGCCCTGCAGGGCCAAGACAGGGAGGAGAAGGATCAGCCCCAAGCCCTTATACCAAAGCCTCTCCCACATTGTTTGCTTTTCCCAGAAGCAACCTGCACCAGCAGGAGTCCTCACACCAGCCTGTCCAAGACAGCAAGGCTTGTTACTCTTCCAGCAATGGTTTGCAACATGAGCCTGTAGAGTTCAACCCCGCAGCCCACCCATCATCTGGCTCCAGCTTGACTGGGGGCCCATGGGCACTGGAAGATACTGTGAAAGGTTCACCCTCATGAGCTGGTGCTAAGGAAAACCTCGCTGCACCAGACTCTCAGGGCTGCTGTGCAGATAGCCCCAGCAAGTGGGGTCAAAAGTAGAGCACAGAGAGAATCCCTACTTGTCACACACAGGCATCCACAGGCAACAAACTACATGCTTTCTGCCTATCCCCTGAGATGGTCTCTATTTTCAAGGGGTGACTTTTGCAGGAGCTCTTTCATGTGCTCGATTTCCATCTGGTTCATTCCCCAGCTCTGGGCTAGGCATCTTCCCGTGAAAGAGGTATGAAGAAACTGTTTGGGTTGGCAGTGAGGTGTAGAGTTTTGGGGAATTCACTCCATGACTTGGGGCTGGCCTCAAGAATGCTCTCCTTCCCACAGACAGACCCCTCTGCTCCTCCTGGAGGACTCTCAAAGGTTCAGCCAAAAGCAGCCTGCCACTCTCAGCCCTTCCTACACAGGTTTTGGAGGACAGAGAAGACCTTAAGGGCAGAGCATGGAGAAGACAGAGCCCTACAGTGTTGCCAGCTGCCCCATGAGAGCTACAGACCAGCACCTAGCATGCTGCCAGGGTTGGGGCAGATGGGCAGACACTGTGGGGCACAGACATGAGATCTCCAAGGGACACAACTCCTGTATGAGACATGAACTACAAGCTGGACACAGTCCAGGAGCACTTGCTGAGGTCTGAGCTGGCTCTTGGGCCATTCACTTTCCCCTTCAATCCAGCCCAGAGCTGGACCTGACTACTCTCACCTTGTGGAGAAGGGAGGCTCCACACAGGGTGTACCCATCAGTGAGGCAATTTTCACCTTCGTCTTGTACCCCTCAGCCCCACTGTGAGCAGATGCAGAGCAGAGCAGGCAGAGCAGTGATGAAGCCAGGCATAGCTGAGATACTGAACCTGAGCCCCAAGGTCATCTCCCAAGACCCCCCCAGCAGAAAGGTGGTGCACACCGTTCAGCTTGCAGTGGAAATGGCTAGTGTTGAGCGTGCCAGGAAGCTCAAAGATGGGGTTCGGCCGGGGCTCTTGCTGCCTCTTGTCTAGGCTGCCTGCTAAGCCGGGCAGCCCTGAAACGCGGTCCAGACCCAGAGGGTTCCTCCGCCTGTACTCCTGCCACTTCAACGCTTGGGGGGAGAGGTGGTTTGCTATAACACCGCAGCACCAGACAGGAGGATGTGAGCAGACAGGAGGACATGGAGGAGAAACAGAGAGAGAAAGGATGAGAAAGAGGAAGGACAGAGAAAGAGAGACAGCAAGTTAGTTAAAAGTCCAGCAGCGTTTCAGGACGTTCACATACATACATGAAGGGAGGTGGAGGCCACAGCCTGGCAGAGCAGGGCAGGAGCCTGGGCAGCCTCATGGCTGCAGGCAAAGAGGGAGCAGGTTTGGGGTACAAGCACCTGGTGTGGGGTGCTGTAAGATCAGCAGCCCCATGCTGCCCTCTCCAGAGACACAGTGTAGAAGTCAGGACTGGACAGACATGCTCTTAGCATACGACTTTCTTTTGCAGGCAGAGTGATGATGGGAGCTGTTGGGTGCTGCAGCACCCAGATGCAATTTTGCCCCGGGCTGCAGCTATAAGGGAGGGTGGTACTATAGGGAGCAGGAGATGTTCCAGACTAGCATGTCCTGGCAGATGGGAACCTACCACTGAGGGGCCGCATTCCCATGCTGCTGAGGGAACCAGAGCTGCTGGTCTCACTGCCACTCCTCCAGTGGGGATCTGCATGGCCTCCCACTCTGCTCACGGGCATACTGTCCACCGAGAGGGGCAGGAAGGACTCACTGTGGAGTCGGTACTCGGAGAGTGGTGGGCTTGGCTGCAGCGATGCCTCCTTCTTGGGAACAGGTTTGGGGTTCTCCTTTTGCCTCAGGGCATCAGCTTTGTTGGCTTGGGAGGGCTGCGTGGCACTGACAGCAGGGGAAGGCCTCATAGGAAGGAGGCTGGCAGAGATGGGGCAGGATCTGCTCATGGGAGGCTGACTTTCTCCAGACCTCTCTGTGGTGGGTGAGGAAGAGGAGTCCACGCTTTGAAAGAAAGGCACGTTGCATTGCGCAGGAGAGTAACTCCCCAGGGGGGATGGACGGGTTGTCTCGGGGGCAGGTTTCTTAATGCAGCCACCATTGCAGGAGGCAGCTCCATCCACTGAGCGTTGGGTCAGGAGCGTGCTGTGGGCTTGGCTCCCCGCTGATGCTGACTGCTCTGCCGAGGTGGCCGAGGCTGAGGACCGTGAATTGGAGGAGATCTGCTGGATGGAAGGCCAGTTGCTGGACAAGTTGTAGAGTTGGGAAAGGCTGGAGGCAAAATGGCTGTGCAGAGCACGGGCCTTGGGTGGCTTGCTGAAATGGTGCTGGAAAGCAAAGGGCTGGATGGGCAGAGTCGTGGGACGCTGGTCCTTGCTGTAGCGTACCACAGGTTTGCTGTCTGTGCCACCACCTTCAGGGAGAGAAAGGGGGACAGAGTGTAAGGATGGGCAGAGGGACAGTCATCGTCAGCCTATCAGATCACAGGCAAAAGGGACCCTGCTCTCAGCTGCGGGAAGAGGATGAGCTAGAGGCCAGGGACACAAGCAGAGTAGTTCAGGTCTGAATGGGTTACACACATCATGAGCTGGCAGGGTAAAGACATGTGGCCCCAAATGCAGAGTTTCCAGCTGTTGACAGCTGTCTGTAAGAGTAGGGCACTGCACTGGGGGCTTCTCTCTCCTGATAGGGTCACCAGATTCCCATCCTTTCCCCATCCCTTGCTCCCAGGACAGCACAAGCCATGGCCCCAAGCGCCTGCCCTCAGCCTGCCTCCATCCAGGCAGTACCACAAAGACATGGCCCAATGCACTGTGGTACAGAAAGATTTCTTAACCCGACTCACCCAACGGAGCACAAGCATTACATGCAATAGCACCGCAGCTCTGCATCCCACATTGCACAGTGCTGTCGGAAAAGCCGCTTGCTTCCTCTTCTCCCTCCCTCCTCTTTCTCCTGTAACTGTTCCCCCTCTGAGCACACAGCTCCCTTCTTCCCCCTGCCTGTACCAGACCCAAGCAGGCCGTTCCTAACTGAATCAGGCTGACAGCAGAATAAGAGCAGCTTCCAACCCTGGAAAAGGCAGGTCTGCTTCAGCAAATGACTGTCAGGGATTTCCTAAGGGTATGTGCTGGGGTGATCTCCTACACATGCATGCCTGCAGCTCCTGGTGGGGCCACAATATCCTGAGGCACACAGCTGAAGCGTGACACGCTGTGCACACAGTGCACAACACACACAGCACTGGATGCACACACGGGTCTGACTGGGATCCCTGATCGCTACACCGCATCCCAGCATGGCATGGCAGCTTCTGGCTTGCCTTCCCCACCACTTCTCCAGCCCACAGCAAATCCTGGGACAAAGGACCCATCCCAAGCAGAGCCCTGGTGTTACTTTCTGCCTGTGGGGTGTGCCAGGCCTCTCTCCCTATAGCTAGTCTTTAGCAGGTCTTGCTTTCCCTCTCGTCCCTTCTCAGACCCTAGACCCTCTAGACCCTCAGACCCCTTCATGCTAGACCCTAGAGGGTCTCAGACACTCTAGGGGTCATGCTGCTCTCAGCTGGCATGAGGCAGCTCTGCCTCTATCTCCAGCTGCAGCAGGAGCTTTCCACACAGCACTAATGCCTGTCTTGCTGCCACAGTGCAGAGGAAGGGACCGCAGCAGGGGGTGCAGGAACTGCTGGTATATATTGCCCTGAGAGCTCCTGCCTGCCCCCTCCTTCCACTCCCTGAGCAGCTCTTGCTGCTTCCAAGCACTCCCTCTGCAAACCAAGAGGGCTGCTCCCACAGCTGCCTTCTCCCAGCAGAGACCTGCCTTCCCCGCCATCCCACACCGAGTGCATATTCAAGGCTCAATAAACAAACAGGACAATACACCAAAACCTCTTGCTCCAAAGGCCAAAATCTCTCACACACCTTCCATGGCAATGAATGACATGTTCTTCCTATCTCTCACAAGAAATTTTCAGGGCATTAAATGGAGACAGTCAAGTCCTTGGCATGTTAGGGGCTATCTACCACAGCAGTCTGGTCAGAGCCCCATTTTAGATAGGCTCTTACCTGTGAAACAGGTACAAGAACTGTCTAGGGCAGAGATGGAGGTCTCCTGCTATGCTGGAGAAATGGTCGCGTACCTCTGATGGGACTGTCACGCAGCTTCCTCACCAGGACATGTAACGGCAATATCGAGGTGGAAAGCAATTAATGTATTACAGACTTTCCTGCAGAGGGAGCTGGGACAATTACCCTCCAGAGGAACCTTTGCTGCAATCCAATGCTCTGTGGAGGATATGGCCAGGATATTCCAGCAGACACACAGCTTCTCTAATCTCTGCAGGACTCATGTTGTAAGTCCTGGCAGAGACTGTGTGAGCTCCCTGACCCTGCACTGAGAGGAGACTGCTGGCTATGCCTCTTCCCTCCCCACCTCTGCCCCATGTGGCTCCAAAGACGAAAGGCTAAAAACTCCTCAACGGTTCCCTTCCCTTCGTCTGCTGGGAACGTGGCTCTGCTGAGCATCTTCAAATCTCTGTCTTGGGAGCTAAAGGCAGGTGGCTCTCATGGACTGGGGGAGTACAACGCCCTGGAAGGGAGACAATTCTCCAAGCTGCACAGACCCTAAGTGCTAATGCCATGACCTCCCTTATACAATATGAGAGGTTTGCACAAAACCTCAAAAGGCTTTAGAAATACAAGGACAGGACACTTGCACTGATCTGGGTCTGAAATAAGCACAGCAGGGCTTTGTCCCAAGGAGTGGCAGACCAGGAAACAAAACTGCACAGGCACTGGTCTCCCATCACCATGCAGGTTCCTCTGCTGCTCCCCTCATGTCCCAAAAAGCAGACTTTATTTTTACTTCTCCATTCTGCCTAGTTGGGCTCCTTACCATCTGCTTGGGCTCTAACGTCTCTTTGTCCGTGGCCACTGGCAGAGCTACCTGAGAAGCTGGCATCTGCCTCCATCAGCAGGGAGAGAGAGGCTTGCTCACCTTCCCCATGCCCACTGGGGACGGTCTCACTGGAGCCTGAGTCTTTGGTGGGACACAAAGCCTGGCTGTCCCCAAAAGCGTGATTCAAACAGAAGCCCTCGCAGCTCTGTTTCAGGCTGTGGACAAAGGGCATGGGTGGAAGACCCTGGCTGCGGCGAGCTCTCTCTTCAAGGAAGGTTGGGCAATCTCGCTGATTCTCGGGGATAGGTGAGAACTCCAAGGAGGAATCGCCACTGGACTGGAGTGGCAGGGGGGTGCCGTTCTTTTTCCTGCCTTTAGCCAGTTCAGCAAAAGATGTCACTCGCTTTGGGGGGGAATTCTGGATGGGTATTGCTGGACTTTCACTCAGCTTGACTGGACAGCTCACCATGCGCTCCAAAGAGCCCAGCCTGCTGCTAGGACTCCTATCCAGGTTCTGATCATAGCTCCTGGAGCGCTGACAGCTTGTGTTGAGGTTAGGTGGTGACACATTCACATAGACCTGACCCTTAATCATGTTCTGGGTGGCTTCTCCCTTTGCCTCCTCTTCACTGCACTCCACATTACTTTCTTCTTGTCTCAGGTCAGGTCTTCTAAACAGATAGTATTCAGTGGGCTGGGCTGGGCTACCTTTGGTATGGTCTTCCGAGCAGCTAGTTATGGAAGATCCTGCTGGGCTGGGGGATGACTGGGAAGACAAGTCACACGTGACTAACTTATAATAATTCTGAGTAGCCACAACAAGCCGTGCTTGGCTTCGGAAGCAGGCAGTGAGATCTGAGCTCTCCAAAGTACAAGGCTCACAGTGGAGGTGGCAGGAGTTACAGTTAGCATCAAGGACAGGTGAGGAGGAGTGTTGACACCCACACACCTTCCCCGAACTCTCCGGGTGATGTGACCCACAAGACATTTTGGATTCTGTGGGCGATGAATGCAAATCCAAGTAAAAAGCTCCTGTGTCTGAGTGGCTGCAGAAGGAAGAGTCAAAGGACAGGTTGGCTGAATTCAGGTTAGATTGAGAATGGCCGTTCACTTTGTTGTAGAGAGCACTGAAGTTCACCAGCACTCCATCGGAGCTGTTGCAGGAAGAGTCACTTATGTAGCCCATCTTTTGGTCAATCACTTCGGACTGACTTGATGAACTGTAGCAGTGACAATGCTGGAGCTCTGACCTGGAACAGCTGCATGTCTGTCTGTGCAGGGCATCCTGATTCCCCGGCGATTCACCCGTGTTCTGGTTCCACTCCTGGTTGCCACCATCGAAGGAGAAGCTGCCACAATGGCAGCTGCATTCATCCAGCTCCATGCATTCTGAGGCCTGGTGGCACTGGTTTGCATTGTTCCTCTTCTGGACGTCATCACTGCTGATTTTGTCCTCTTGCCCGTCTACCACACCGGACTGGCTGGCCATGTTCCAGGATTTCACAATGTGATTGGAGTCATGGAGGTGGAAAGGGGGCAAGGCCAACTCATGCAGATGAAAGGGAGGTTTTCCAGCCACAAGGGAGTTGTGAAGGTGGAAAGATTTTTGACCCAAGTCATCCCCAAAGATGCTGAGGTCTTCACCCTCATTCAGCAGGAAAGGGTTATGTTGCTTACTGATACTACGGACAATCAAGTCCCTCGCTTTGCCGCCTTTGCTGTCTGAGGCCTCTGCTGAGGTTTCGGAGGCCTGGAGAAAGCTGCTGTACACCAAGGAGTCAGTTTGTGAAAGGTTTCTGCCCAGAAGGGCAGAGGTCTGTGTAAGGCCTAGCTCTGGCTGGCAGAAGGAGTCGGTCCTTTTGCTCACAGAGCAGCACTGTCTATCAGGGAGCTGGCAATGCACCAAGGGAATGTGATGGACAATCAGTGTCTCGCCAGCCAGTTTGGGTGAACTATCCATGGTGAGGAACGCTCTTCAGGACATCAGTTAAGCTGGTGCTACCCATGGACAGGTAGGGGCGCGCATGAGAGGCTGGGAGGACACTTCTCATGGGGGAATTCAGATACCTAGAGAGAGATAAAAACACAAAGGAAGTCACGTCTCAGGAAAGGCAGTGACTATTTAAAGCATCATTGGTTTGACTGAAGACTTCATGACCTAAACAGACTGGTCCTCGTCAGCACAAGTACCTGAGCACAAGGTCCCGAGTTCTCCTTCTTCAGGGAAAGCACAATGTAGGACAAACATGTCCCCCCAGGTAAACAACATCCACAGCCTTTCCCTCATCCACCAAGCGGGTCACCTTGCAATAGAAGGAGATCAGGTTAGTCAAGCAGGACCTGCCTTTCATGAACCCATGTTGACTGGGCCTGATCACCCTGCTGTCTTGCATGTGCCGCGTGATGGTACTCAAGATGATCTGTTCCATAACCTTCCCAGGCACCCAAGTCAGACTGACCATGACACTGCCTCAGGCCCCCATAGCCCTGCTCCCACAAACACCTCCAAAACCTTCTCAGGTCTTCCTCACTCCTCTCTCCCTCCAGATCCAGTGGTAGATATTGAGTAAAACACCCCTGGTTCAGCTGCCCGAGCCCACCCCAGGGTGTTCTCATCATGCATCCCTTTTGCCTTGAAATCTCGCTACTTACTACCTTGAACTGACCCAGCTGCAACAATCCTGCTGTTGAACCCCACCTTCCAGATCTGACAAGCTCCTGAACCAGCCAGATTTGGCTCATTTGGTTTCTCCTCCAAACCTTTCCTTCTACCCTGCTCTGAGCTCCACTTTCTCAGTGGCTTCTAGGATGTGAAGCACCTCGAGGTGGACAGTGTACAAAGTACTGGGGGTAAGAGGGTCTTCTTGGAGCTGGATGGAGAAGACCTTCCTGTCCCTGGCTAGGTCAGGCAGGGTCTTTGTGTATGGGAGGGAATTCCCTGGGTACTCCTCATTTTGGTCCATAACCCCAAGGCTGGCTCGCTCACACTCCTCCAGTCTCCTGTCCCTGAAGAGACCACCACCAAGCTCTTCTCTGAGCTCCTTTCCAGCTCACACACTGTTGCGTGGCCTCAAGCTTCCATGAGTCCTGGCTCCCTGTGCTGTTGCAGCTCTCCTGGGCAGACGTTCTTTCAACTCTGTGGTTTATACGTCCTCTCTCTCTCTGCTTCTCTGGACAGAGGAGAGTGATTGCTCTACAGTCCAACACAATCGGTGTTCTGGGAATGGGTGCTGTCACCCAGGATGTTCTTCACCACCTGACTGGGGCCAGTTGGCCCAGAGCTCCATGGCAGATCCCTTCCCAGGAACCATTACGCTCAGCACTACAGGACAGTGCTTGGTGCATCTATCTGTATTACCCCAGTAGAGGAGCAACACTGATGGGTTTCTGGAAGCTAGGTCTCTCCTAAGATCTATTCAGGAACATCAGTACACCAAGTCCAGCTGTCTTCCATACAGCTTTTGTGAGCTTAATGGGGTAAAGCCTTCTAGCAAACTTGCAGCAAGAGGAGCAGCAGCACTGTCACGTCCTCCCTGTTTCCTTGGCAGTTTCCTGGGCTTTGGAAACCAGGCACTTTTTTTGTCCCTGTGAAGCCAGCAAAGGTGCAAGGACTCATGAATACAAACTCGACATGGCATGATCTATGGGAGGTGATGAGCTCTAGCTCTGTGAGACCATTCTCTAGGCTTCCAAGAGTACATCATGTGTGGGCTGTGCGTACTCTGCATACACTGCTCTAGTCCTTGCAGCAGGACTAAGTCTCATAGAGTCATCTCAACACATCTTAAATGCTTTCTAATACAGATTTCCTGCTATAGCATACAGCAGATGTGTACATTTTGCCCATAATAAAGACAGCAAGCTACATACCTTCCTCTCAGTCAGGCTGAGGCCTCAAGGTAGTTGATTTAATCATCCTAAACATGATTGATGGACTGTTTCCTGAAGGTCCAATTTGATCATCAATGAACTAACAGGACTCAGACCGTTGGACTGAAGAGAGAAAACCCCAAACCACCTGCAATTTACAATCAGTTTTATTTCTGATAGGGAAGAACACTGAGGGCTCAAAACCATCCACAAAACCACAAGGAAAGGAGTAGCTTTTGAGGATCAGGCTTCGTGGAAAGCATTGCTAACGTATCTACCATGTTCCCCTACAGTAAAGTCTATTCCTGTGTCAGACCTCACAAATAACAGAAATATATTTGGGGCTTACCCCTGTCCCTATCCCATACCTGTCTTTGAGGGGCCTCAGTGTGGGGCGTACCTACAGATCATCAGACACAGCCATAGGGATAGGGGTGGGCTGAGGCCAGGTTGGGATGTCATCCCACAGGTGTGCGTGGGGGGTGTGTGTCAAGATCAGGCCTGGGGAGGATAACCCGGTCAGACCCAGCCCTGGGATGGCTGGGCAGGGATCTTCTTCCTGCACAGCACCAGCATGTGACCCCGTGTGATCTGGGGGGCTGGCTCCCCACATGTTGCTGCTTCATCTCCAAGATGCAGTGTCTGCCTCAGTCAGGGCTGCAGCCTGTGCTGCCGGAGCCCAGAGGCTCTTCTGGCAGGGAGAGCTGGAAAATGCCCACTGGATCCCGGCCAGAGCCCAGCCCCAAGCCCTGCTGTGGGGTCTTCCTCACCCGTCTAGCAACCTTCCCAACCCCACCAGCCCTGCACCTTCTACCACGCAGGGATCTTGCAGCACCGTCAGGGGGACAAATGCCAGTGCACCATGCCACCCTGACCTTAGGAACCCCCCCCAGTCCCTTCCCGAGGTGATGATAAAACCCAGACATCCCAGTCCCCTACAGCACATCTCCCCCAGAGCTGGGGGGAGAACCCCAGACCTATGGGCAGAAGGAGGGTAAAGGGAGCCCCAATAGAGCTGGGGTGAAGAGGGATCCCTCCAGGGTGACAGCTTGGGCATGACGGGTAATCACAGTCTTCCTTGGGCCCAGCAAAACATCTAGGAGGTCTGCAGGGAGCTGTGCTGGCCTGGGAGAGGGGTGGCATTAGGGCATCTTTGCTGTCACCCGGTTGGTGGCAGCAGCCGGGGCAGGGACTCCCTCTTGTGGCACTGGCCATCCAAGGCTGCCATCTCTGCTCCCAAGGTAGCTTATGGAGCCGCAAACTCTACCCGTGGCCTGGCCTCCCCCAGGACAGGTGAGCTGAGAGCAGAGGTGTGAGGGTGAAGACCCCAGCAGGGTACAGGGGTCAATCCTGGGTGCTGGGCAGAGCTGTGGCAGGCCCTGGGGGTTGGATAACCATCCCTCCTTCCCCTTTGCTCTGACTGCTACAGCAACCTCTTTCCAGGGGAGGGAGCAGGACCTGCTGCTTGCTTTACATAGTGAGCATCTCCCCACCTTTCTGAGTCCATCTGTGCATGCCCCCCCGCCATGCCCCTCTCCCCAGAAGCATGAACCCAAGCCAAGCAAGACTCTCTGCCCTGGCACTGCCACCTTGACGCGTGTCCCTCTGCAGTACCAGCCAGCCTACGGCCCCGTTCCCAGCCTGCCCAGGCCTGTCTGACCTTGTGCTGCAGCCCACACGTCTCCCAAATACACCCTCACTCCCCTTCGCTCTCAGACTGCAACCCTCTTCCATCTGTCTGTGCACTTGCTGACTGCCCAGAAAGATATTTTTAGCACACAAAATTGGACATAAGCAGGTCACAGCTGGGAGCAGGGTGGAGTAAGGCTGGAGGGATGCGGGATGTTGCATTTTGGTTTGAGGAAGATGTGCTCAGAAATGGGGTTTCCAGCTCTGACCTCCAAGCAGTTCGACATCTGGTCCAGCCGTTCCTGCTCCCATCCCCAGGGCCATCTTCAGCACATCCCACCCTGGTTGTTGGACAGGGAACCTGGCTAAGCCCAGGAGGTGGGAATTGTAAGATTTGGAGTGACATCTCAGGCCAGACTAGCTTCCCCCCAAACCCTGCTGCCTGAAGGTGCCACTTTCAGGGAAGGCTCTCTGCACCAAGACCAATACTTCTGACCTGTTCTTTCTGCTCCCATGTTTCATACCAACATCACTCTTTCTACCCTCTGGCAGGGGTGGCATATTGTGCCTGTGGTCTCTCTCACTGCCTGAGTGGAGCAGCTCTCTATCTCCTAAACAAATCCTTCGCCCTGCCGCTCCTTCATTGCACAAGCCTCTGCATTGCTCCTGTTCAAACGCTCCACCCAATCCCATATGCTGGCCCCACAAGCCCTGCTGGCTCCCCTAGCCTTCAGCCTCTGACCAAGGCTTGTTGTGGTGTGATGCTGTTCCCCACAAAGGCTGGGCAGGTGGAGGAGAAGGGGGGAGAAGGGCACTGTGTCCTGGTAAGTCAGTGTGAGTGGTGGGGATGGCACAGTGCCCAGAGCCCAGGGAGCAGCTGCCCTTTGTTGTATAAATACATGCATAAAGTCACATGCATTTCCAGCCCAGGATCAAGGCAAGGGGAAGATCCTGAGCAGATCTACAGCAGTGCCACAGCTGACTTGGGGGCAAAGGGAAGGTCCTACCTCATGCAACAACCTCCTGTGGGGAATCCCCACTTAGCCTGGCCCATTCCCCTTTGGCCAGTTGAAATCTCACGTACCCAGGGCCATGAGACAAGCCGGATGGGGAGGCAGGTTCCCAGGTGGGAGGCAATGGGGAGGGAGGGTGGATGCTGCTTCACCCCGGCCATGGGGGAAGTCAAGTCTCTGGCTGGCCTGTGATGGTCCTTCTTTGTGCGAGTCCAGGCTACAGGGCATCCACACGGATGCTCCTGAATGTCCCATGAGAAAGAAGGCTCATGGGAAGCTCCCACAGAAGGCTGTGCCACCATACAGAGAGACCTAGACAGGCTGGAGAGTTGGTGTAAGAGATGGACTGTAACTTCCCTGACGAGGGGCAGAAGGCCCTCCAAGCCTTCAATGGAATGCCTCAAACACTCGCAAGGAAATAAATAATGCAGGCCTGGCCTTCAAAGAACTGATAAGGCTAACATTTCTGGCGCCTGAAAGCGTGGGAGAACTGTCTTGTGAAGACAGGATAGTTCTGCCACTCGTGTGGTGAGCTCGCTAGTTCTCAGTTCTCAAGGCCGTTGCGTCCGATGAGTGACCTTTGCTTCATTATCCGTGAAATGCATATGAAAGCGCACACCCTGCATATGCTAATGAAGATTATAGACATCATGCTAAACATGTATGACTATGGCACTCGTCTCTCCACCCAAATCATGCTACACGTCACCTGGGGAGAAGGGAGAAACCTGAGACGAGGCTGTCCTCGGCAAGGGGGGTGGACCCTGATAATTCAGCAAACAGAAAAGGGGAAAATGAGGGGGGGAACAAAGAAGAAACAGAAGAAGAAGGTAGTGCCTAGGAAGATTCTTCCCAAGAAAGAAGACCATGCCTCGGAAGATTTTTTCAAGAAAGAATAAGATTATGCCTGGGAAGATTCCCTGAAAAAGACACTGGAACCAGGACCAGTGATCTCTTTTTCTCTGTCTTTTCCTTTCTCTTTCCCTCAGTTTCTCTTTTCTCTTAGAGTTGTTAAGTAATGGTTAGAGTTGTTAAGTAATGACCTTAAGTACCACTTGCCATAAGTTGTCCTATACCTGTTGTTAAGTAACACAATGCATACCTCACCACTTGCCATAATTTGTTATATACCTAACCAGTTATCATGGACTTGATAATCATTTTGGGAAACTAATAAATGTTTGTATACGGACCTTGAGATTTATCTCACCTTAGTCCACGCCGTTGGGGATTTACGAATCTGAGTCACTTACCCCCCTCTTTCCTGAGAGTGGGACATGAGAACTTCACAACAGTACCACTGCCACAGCCCACAGTCCCAGGAACTGTACAAGCAGGACACTAAGAGCCCAACTCCCTCATTGTTCAGTAAATATCAGGTTGTCATAAAGCTAGAGGAAGATATTCACCAGCATTTGATATGGAAGAGCAGAGAACATGTTCATTCCTCCTTCCCCATCTAACCCAGAGGTCCAACCTGCAAGCACCTCCAGGACAGTCTGGAATGGGTTTTCCCTCTTGCCTTCCCTGCTACACATCAGAGAAGCCAATGCAGAGAAGTACATTGGAGGGCAGCTAAGGCAGTAAGGAGAGGGAGAAACCACAAAAGACAATGATCCATGATGATCCTGAGGGATTAGAAAATGATCTAGGGCTCATAGATCAATCCCTTATTCTGAAAACCCTGGCCCAAAAACCCTTGGTCAGCAATCCACATCCCATATCTCATCCAGGCATCCTCAGCGCTCACAGCACCCTGACACTGCATACTGGGATGATAATGGATTTGGAGCAGAGCTGCAAAGGCATGTGGGAGCCCAGAAGGGAAATTAAGAAATGTGGGATAAGTGAAGTCAGAATAACAGTGTAAGCAATGAGACAGCTCCACAGAAAGATCAAGAACTTCAGTTCTTCCAGCTTTGTGGCATAAGAATAGCAATTAAAAGATGCTAAAAAAAAAAAAAGATTAAAAGAAGTGCTTTCCTCCCATGCATAATAGTGCTTCTCACAGACACAGGATAATGCTGGAAAAAAAATAGAAAGATGGAAACGGACCTGGTGTGTATAGTAAACACACAATGATGTACAAGTTAATGATAACACCAGCATCAGCGAGCAGACAAGCTTTGTTGTAGACTCTATGAGAGATCGTCATGAGACCTACATGGGGGGCACACACACCCTTTGTGGGAAAGTAACAGAAGATTCGTGAGGAGGATTGTAAATATGCTCAAGTGACTTGCACCTGGGGTGCTGGAAAACACATATATCACGCTAATTGTTGTTCAGTCTCGGGTGCTTGCAAGTAGAACATCTGCACTTAGATACTGTAAGTCTGTGATGGACTCAGGGACACCTTATCTAGCTGCTTGAGAATCCTGGCCTGTTGTGGAAGAAGATCAAAGCACAGTGGGAAAACTAGGCCTGCTTGAACCCTTGAAATACCAGCAAGAACAGGGAGTCTGCACGCTCTCGCTCTCTCACTCTCTTGCTAACGAGGAGTCTCTTGCTAATAAGGACTCTCTTGCTCTGTGGTGCCTGCGTCCCCTGCTTGCGTGCCTCTGCCCAGGTGCTGCTTCGGAGATTCCCCAATCCATGAGGTATCAAGATTAAATTTGTTCTTTGCCTTTTATCCGTGGTTTTGTGGTTGTTCCTGTGCCCTGCCTGCATCAGCTCACACACCCTCATACCTGCTTCTGCTGGGATGTTTCACCCAGGATTAGGCTCGCAAGTAGAGAGGCCACCTGGTCCACTTGGACCACATCCGCCTGGAAGACCATGTGACCCTAAACTCTCCCCCAACCTATAGTCTCCCTAATGCCTTGTCCTGGTTCCGGTGGGGATAGGGTTAATTTTCCGCAGGCTCTGGCCCAGTCTGAGCTGCCGGGGGAGGGGGCAGGAAGTCGTGGCTTGGTGTGGGCTGGGGCATCCCGGGTCTGGGGTCTGGTCTCTGGTCAGTGAGCAGTGGTTCCCTAATCATGTTTGTACATTCCTCTGTCTGTGTTATTGTTGTTGTTTTCTTGTTCCTTTTGCTGTTCTGTTAAACTGCCTTTGTCTCAACCCAAGAGTTTTGCCTTTTTCTTCTGATTCTTCCCCATATTGGGGAAGCTCAAGAGAGCAGCACGTGGTTCTTTGTTGCTGTCTGAGGCCAAACCACGACAGTCCTATATCACTTTCACTCCACTTTCAGTGACTCCTTTGTCTTCCAAGCCTTTGTCTCCTTTCCCACAGTCTCTGCTGCAGAGGCTGAAAGGAATGAGTCTGTCCTTGGCCCAGTTCCTGGGAGAAGATCCTTTACATCAGGGATTCCCAAGATCACATTGTTCAAGAATCACCGTGGATAACAGCAGCTCTGTGCCTGGCACACACTGTCCTGGTTTGAGGTAAAACAGAAACAATTTTCTGTTCAGTAATTTTACTGAATTTTACACACACATGCTGAAAGTGGCGTTCAACAGCTGGGTCAGTGTCCATGTCCCATTTTGAACCTTGCGCACCATTGATGGTACACATAGGAGTAGGAGCTCCTATTTATCCTGTCTCATCCACCCCCCAGGACTATGGGAAAAAAAAAACTGGCCCTGGTCCCCCAGTGCCTATCTACTCATTCAGACTTCCCCTGCCTTTCTTACTGCCTCTGTAGTTGATTGTAACACTTAATCACATCTTTCCATAAGGCTTTGCTATACTTTGAGTGTCACCACAATACAACTGCTTGAAAAGCATCATTTTGAGAATACAGACCATGACACACGGTGTGCACGTTGATGATCTGTTAAGTCAGTGTCATGGTTTGGTCACGTCAGGTGGCTGGGAATAGCCTCACGATCACAGGCTCTGGTTCTCATGAGGGACTTCAACTACCCTGACATCTGCTGGAAAGGCAACACAGCCAGACACGCACAGTCCAGGAGGTTTCTGCAGAGCATTGATGATAACTTCTTGACACAGGTGGTAAAGGAACCAACGAGGAGAGGTGTGCTGCTGGACCTTGTACTAACAAAGAAGGTCTGGTTGGGGATGTGAAGGTTGGGGGTAGCCTTGGCTGCAGTGACCGTGAGATGGTGGAGTTCAGGATCCTGCGTGGAAGAAGAAGGGCAAAAAGTAGAATTACAACCCTAGACTTCAGGAGAGCTGACTCTTCTGCCTCTTCAAAGACCTACTTGGAGGAATCCCATGGGATAAGGCTCTAGAAGGTAGGGGGGTCCAAGAGAGCTGGTTAATATCCAAGCATCACCTCCTCCAAGATCAAGATCAGTGCATCCCTATGAGTAAGAAATCAAGCAAAGGAAGCAGGAGACCTGGATGGATGAGCAAGGAGCTTCTGGAAAAACTCAGATGGAAGAAGGAAGTTTACAGAATGTGGAAAAAGGGACTGGCCACTTGGGAGAAGTATAGGAACGTTGTCAGAGTATGCAGGGATGCAATGAGAAAGGCTAAGGCCCACTTGGAATTAAACCTGGCAAGGGATGTCAAGGACAATAAGAAGGGCTTCTTCAAGTACATCAGTAGCAAAAGGAAGACTAGGGAAAATGTGGGCCCACTGTTGAATGAGACAGGAGCCATGGTGACGGAGGATGCGGAGAAGACGGAGTTACTGAATGCCTTCTTTGCTTCAGTCTTTACTGCTAAGGCCGGTCCCCAGGAATCCCAGACCCTGGAGGTAAGAGAAAAAGTCTGGAGAAAGGAAGACTCCTTGGAAGACTCCCAAGGATCCTCCTTGGTTGAGGAGGATCAGGTTAGAGATCATTTAGGCAAACTCAACACCCGCAAATCCACAGGCCCCGATGGGAAACACCCACGAGTGCTGAGGGAGCTGGTGGATGTTATTGCGAAGCCACTCTCCATCAGCTTTGAAAGGTCCTGGAGAACAGGCAAGGTGCCTGGGGACTGGAGGAAAGCCAGTGTCACTCCAGTCTTCAAAACCAAGACCAGCAGGTCGAGGGAGATCATCCTCCCCCTCTACTCCGCCCTGGAGAGGCGACATCTGGAGTACTGTGTCCATTTATGGGTTCCCCAGTTCAAGAAGGACAGGGAACTGCTGGAGACGGTACAGCAGAAGGCTAGGAAGATGATCAAGGGAATGGAGCATCTCTCTTATGAGGAAAGGCTGAGCCCTGGGGCTGTTTAGCCTGGAGAAGAGAAGACTGAGAGGGGACCTCATCAATGCTTATAAATATCTAAAGGGTGGGTGTCAAGAGGATGGGTCCAGACTCTTCTCAGTGGTGCCTGGCGACAGGACAAGGGGCAATGGGCACAAACTGGAACAGATGAAATTCAATCTCAACATGAGGAGGCACTTCTTTACTTTGAGGGTAACAGAGCCCTGGCACAGGCTGCCCAGAGAGGTTGTGGAGTCTCCTTCTCTGGAGATCTTCAAAACCTGCCTGTCCAACCTGCTCTGGGTGAACCTGCTTTGGCAGGGGGGTTGGACTAGATGATCTCCGAAGGTTCCTTCCAACCCCTACCATTCTGTGATTCTGTGATGACAGCATGCTTCACTGCTGAAGCACCTGGTCTACGCTGCCTCTGGGAAATGGCTGCTTGAAGTCAGCTTCCAGCACTGATCTGATGACAAACCCTGCTGAGCAACATGCACTTCACATTGGTGCAGATGCTGTGGAATGACAAGCTTTGCACAGGCACACTTTTACATTTGACAGTAAAATGTCAAGAGAGCTGACACACTGCCATTTCCCAGTTGTCTCTCCAGAACTCTGGCTGCAACATGCAACTCTGCCCAGCTATTTGGTTTCAGTGGCAGCACAGGCTCCCCGGGTGGACTGTGATTCACTGGCTATCACAGATGCTGCAGCAGACCCATGCTTTTTCTGCCTTAGATGCATCTTTCTCCCTTGGGACACCTCTCCTGGCTTCCTCCTGTCTCGGGGATGCAGAGAGGTTAGGCGGTGGCACTGTCAACATAGGGATTATTCAGCTCCCAACACCAGAGCACCCTCCATGGCCATACTGTCCCTTGGCTCTCCCTCCCTGATTCTGGAAGACTGTAGAAGGATCGTCCCTCTTCTATTTAGGATCTGGTAGGCTGGGATTGATGCTGGCGCATAAAACCCATCAAGCAGAGTAGTTTCAGATGCTGCTGGCTTTGATCAATTCCTTGTAAAGCCCTCACACTCCTCTGCAAGAGGAAGCTTCCAGATGTGGAGATAGGAAGTCTGTACCTAAATATTTTTTGCCAAATCAGTTCATTCTTATTTATCATTTGCAATAGCGCGAGCCCACAGTGTGCTGAATACTGCTCAACCCTATACACACATCAGCAAACATAGCATCTAGCAATGATCCCTGCCCAGAAAAATGTGTTGTGGCAGTGCAAGGCAGGGAGGCACGCAGGGAGCACAATGACTCTAGACACATCAGTACAACAGCCATTTTGATTGCAAATGTCAAAATTCTCTTTCCTCTTTCCTACCCTCAAAGACTGTGGATGTGCTGATTTAAGGGTGGTTGGTGCAGCTTCATGGCTTCTGGAGTACAGCCTCCTGCCTCTGCAACATTGCTGAGAAGATGCAGAAGCTATCAGAGGCAGCTCCAAACTGGCCTGCAAGGCTCTGCTTCAATTAAGAGAGGGCTGGTGCAAACACCAGCCTTGCCTACAAGTGCTGATGCGTTAGGTGTGTCAGTCACATACTACCAGGGATACCCTGCTATCTGTTACCGCTCTGGCCACGCTTTTGGAGGTCCATCGCTGATTGCTTAATATCCTGCTCTGTTCAGCACTCTCAGCTGCACACGTGGGACAACTGGGTTCAACACGCAATGACACAAGTTTCCTCATAAAATGTAATGCAATAGTGGGGGAGGCATGCAGAGATTTAAGAAATAAATGTGATTTAAATACAAAAAAGATTGCACATATAGCACGGAGAATGAAGAGGCAGGAGCAAGATCATCAGAACTGCCAGCTGGAGGCAATGCTAGCTTTTTGGAGGGTGGCTTTTCTGAACAAATTACTGTTCCTACAAATCTCAGACACTTCATCTATGAAATTGAATGCCCAATGTAAACCTTTAATTGTGAGGATTCTTGCTGCCTCTTTCTGAATGGCTATGGTTTCACTGTCATCATCATCTTCCTCAGATGGACCAAGATCCATCAAGTCACTCAAGAGTGAAAGATGGAAAAACAGAGTTAAAATCTGGGCATTCAGTTTCATAGATGAATCAGCAAAAATCCTTTTGTATTGGAGCTGCTTGTTCTTTGAGGGTTGTTCCATGTAAATCCCTGAGCCCTATGGAGCATTTGCATTAACATGCTTAAAGAAACCAACACAGCTCTACAAAACAAGCACGAGCAGAAATGCTGCAAAAAGCAATGGTTTGTGTGAGCTTGCAGACATGGGCACAATACAGACATCTCCTTTTCTCCACAGGGAGAGATTCAGTTTACTCCCTGTAAGTCTACCTCCATGCAAAAGGGCTGGGAGAAGAGTCCAAACTGAAAGCCACTCTTCTGACATTCAACAGGACAGGCAGTGTGAGGGATCTCAGGGCTCACTGGTTCCAGCACCAGTTTCCAGGATCCTAGTAATGCAGTTCATCCCTGCCCCAGATTTGCCACTCCAAAAGCTTCCAGAAAGTACTGAATGGTTTTTAAAAAACTCAACAGGAAAATTCCAGCAAGCTGGAGGACATTCAGGGAGCAGCGTGAGTGAATAGGATGGGTCGAAGGGCACAGGATGAGTGTACTGGGGATGGGACTGAACGATCTGGGTGAGTAAGAAGAGGATGGATGTGAGGATGCAGGAAGCCTGTAAGTTGTTGTAGGGTGGGACTAGCTAGTGGTATTTGTTTGGACATTCATTCCTCACCATCTAATACATCTTTGCCAAATTCACGCCTTCATTAAATGCTTTATTAAATCATCCAGCACGTTTAATGAAATAAAAGGTGTAAAAAGAAATACTAGTTGTTTGACACATCCTAAACCTCTAGTTCCCCTCCCCTGCCTCAGAGAACAGGGAGTATAGTGAGGGTGGTCTGTCTGGTCCCAGGGTAAATATTCCAGCACCCGGTGTTTAAAGGGGGCTGCCACGAGACAGAAAGGCTAAATACTTCCTAAATTTCTGCCTCAGTTCAGGCTAGTTCCTCTTGTGGTCCTGAGAAAACAGTGATTCCTGAAAAGACCACTTCCCTTTTCTCTCCACAGCAAGATGCTGCCTGGGCCAGTGCTTTTTACAGTGGTTTCCGGGACAGCCTGACTAAGCCCATTCATTATTAATGTATCATTACATCCCAGAACTATATAGGACTATGATGCGTTCAAAATGGAATCTGCAGCATGTGATGATCAATCACAGCCCTTGCACACATGACAGCAAGGAGCTGCTCAGGTCAGGGATGAGGGGCTTGCCAGCAGAGATGATAGGCTGAGTGAGATGGAAATCTCACAGGTAGGAATTAAGGCTTCTCGCAACAAAACAGGGGCAGAAACAATAGCCCAACTGAAGTGCTTCTACACTAATGTACACAGCATGGGCAACAAACAGGAGGAGCCGGAAGCCATTGTGCAGCAGGAAAGCTATGATGTAGTTGCCATCACGTAAACGTGGTGGGATGACTCGCACGACTGGAGTGCTGCATTAGATGGCTACAAACTCTTCAGAAGGGACAGGCAAGGAAGGAGAGGAGGTGGGGTGGCCCTGTATGTTAGGGAGTGTTATGAATGTCAAGAGCTTAATGATGGTAACAATAGGGTTGAGTGTTTATGGGTAAGAATCAGGGGGAGGGCCAACAAGGCAGATATCATGGTGGGAGTCTGTTATAGACCCCCCCAACCAGGATGTAGAGGCAGATGAAATATTCTACAAGCAGCTGGGAGAAGTCTCAAGATCACTGGCCCTTGTCCTGGTGGGAGACTTCAACCTACCAGATATCAGCTGGGAACACAATACAGCTGAGAGGGAACAGTCTAGGAGGTTCCTGGAGTGTGTTGGGGATAACTTCCTGACGCAGCTGGTGAGGGAGCCAACTAGGGAAGCAGCCCTGCTGGACCTGCTGTTTGTGAACAGAGAAGGACTTGTGGGGGATGTGATGGTTGGAAGCCATCTTGGGGACAGCGACCATGAAATGATAGAGTTTTCAATTCTCAGAGAAGCAAGGAGGTGGGGTCAGCAGAACTGCCACCATGGACTTCCGGAGGGCAGACTTTGGTCTTTTCAGGAGCCTGCTTGACAGAGTCCCTTGGGAGGCAGTCCTGAAGGGCAGAGGAGTCCAGGAAGGCTGGAAGTTTTTCAAGAAGGAAGTCTTAAAGGCGCAGGAGCAGACTGTCCCCATGTGCCGAAAAACAAGCCATTGGGGAAAAAGACCGGCCTGGCTGAACAGAGAGCTATGGATACAACTCAGGGAAAAAAGGAGAGTTTATGGCCTTTGGAAAAAGGGGCAGGTCACTCAGGAAGGCTACAAAGATGTTGTGAGGCTATGAAGGGAAAAAATTAGAAGGGCCAAAGCCCAACTAGAACTTAACCTGGCTTTGGATGTTAAGAACAATAAAAAGAGCTTCTATAAATATATTAGTAATAAAAGGAGGACTGAGGAGAATCTCCATCCTTTATCAGATGAAGGCGGTAACATGGTGACAAAGGATGAGGACAAGGCTGAGGTACTTAATGCCGCTTTGCCTCAGACTTTAGTAGTAGAGTCGGTTGTTCCCTGAGTACCCAGCCCCCTGAGCTAGCAGATAGGGGCGGGGAGCAGAATGAAGCCCCCATAATCCAGAGGGAGATGGTGAGGGACCTGCTCCAACACCTGGACGTACACAAGTCTATGGGGCCAGATGGGATCCACCAAAGGGTACTGAGGGAGCTGGCGGAAGTGCTCACCGAGCCACTTTTCATCATTTACCAGCAGTCCTGGCAAACCGGGGAGGTCCCAGTTGACTGGCGTCTAGCAAGTGTGACGCCCATCCACAAGAAGGGCCGCAAGGAGGATCGGGGGAACTACAGGCCTGTCAGCCTGACCTCGGTGCCTGGGAAGGTCATGGAACAGATCATCCTGAGTGCCATCACACGGCACATGCAGGACAACCAGGCGATCAGGCCCAGTCAGCATGGGTTCATGAAAGGCAGGTCCTGCTTGACAAACCTGATCTCCTTCTATGACAGGGTGACCCGCTTGGTGGATGAGGGAAAGGCCGTGGATGTTGTTTGCCTGGACTTTAGTAAGGCCTTTGACACGGTTTCCCACAGCGTCCTCCTGGAGAAACTGGCTGCCCATGGCTTGGATGGGAGTACTCTTTGCTGGGTTAAAAACTGGCTGGAGGGCCGGGCCCAGAGAGTGGTGGTGAATGGAGTCCAATCCAGTTGGCGGCCAGTCACGAGCGGTGTTCCCCAGGGCTCGGTATTGGGGCTGGTTCTCTTTAATATCTTGATCAATGATCTGGACGAGGGGAGACCTCATCGCTCTCTACGACTACCTGAAAGGAGGGTGTAGAGAGGTGGGGGTCGGTCTCTCCTCCCAAGGAACAGGCAATAGGACAAGAGGAAACGGCCTCAAGTTGCACCAGGGGAGGTTTAGACTGGATATTAGGAAAAATTTTGACACTGAAAGGGTTATCAAGCATTGGAACAGGCTGCCCAGGGAAGTGGTTGAGGCACCATCCCTGGAGGTATTTAAAAGACAAGTAGACATAGTGCTTAGAGATATGGTTTAGTGCTGGTTTTTGTCAGAGTTAGGTTGATGGTTGGACTAGATGATCTGAAAGGTCCCTTCCAACCTAGGCAATTCTATGATTCTATGCGTAGTCGCATGATTGCAGCTGGCAACAGGGCTTTTGATAAAAATATCCATGAAGAAAGAGAGAGGAAGGAGGGGAAGACGTGTAGGTGACAAATAATAAAGGTAAACCTGTACCTGTTGTGAAAGAGGAAGGGAAGTGACCCACATTAGATCTGTTCACCTGCCCTTAATACTACACACAATACAAAACATTGGAAAATAATAAGTTGACTGGGAAATAAATGAAAAATAGGGAAAAACATAGCATGGGGTTACTAAAGGTGGGTTACTGTCTGGCTATGAGGAATACCAGAGTGAGGTCTTGACTCACCAGGAGCATTAGACTGGAAGAAGATTAGGGTCTCTGGGACAGAGAACTAATTTTTTGTTTGCTATTACAGCCTCAGACACCTGAGAGGTAGTAATGGAGCCATGGGCAGGCCATTTCTGAGTCAATGGCATATTCTCCTGGGCCACCTGCACTTTCTGCAATGCAGGTCCAGAGTCCCTTGTATCCAGAGATCCAGCTGCACTTTATCCCCTGCATTCTGCATTGATTCAGCGAAGACGACACATGGCAGCAATTTTATCTCCTTCCTGTGAATCATTTCGGTCAGCTCCAGTTGCCAGAAGCTCTTGCCCATCTTTTAAGCATCTCAGGGCAGAGATTATCTGTGCACTCTCACTGCTTAATAGATGGTCTTGTAAGAGTTGACACCTACTAGCTAGGCACAGCCTGGGGAGTGTTCCCATCCCATGCAGTGAAGCAGGCTGCATCACGTTTTTATTCCTTTAGGTAAGCATTGTACAGACAAACTATATGCAATTTTTCTTCCACACCCCAATACAAATATGTGTACGCTGCATAGATATGTACTGTTGTATGTCCTGTCCTCCAGCCCATGATGCACCTACAAACACACATGTGTTGTTGTTATTCCCCACCAACCTCCTGAAGGAGCCTGTTCTGCAGCAGCACCACAAAATGCAGTCTGGTAGCATGTGTCTCGCTGTACAGTCCCCACTTCTCACACCTACAGGAGCATATCCTGCTACCTGCTCCCATTGGGCTGAATAGGACAAAGACCTGGAGAGACAGAGAGGGTTCCCAGGTCCCAGGGTGAGATAGGGATGAGAAGAAGCTGCAGTTCAGGAAGCCCTATGGTGCTTCCAGGACATTGTCACAGAGCTGTGAGCAGAATGCACTCTGCTCTGTGGTTTTGCTGGAAGCCCTGTCCTTCCCACCCAGCACCCTGCACTGAAACTCTGGGTTTATCTTCTTCACCAGGTGTAAAGGCTGGAGAGCCTTGCCACTGCATAGGGATGTAGAAGGAGCAACCGTCTGAGAATCTGAAGCAGCAAAATGGTTCCTTCAGAAAACTGCTGCAGAAAAGTCTGTGCTGAGGATCACTCCCACATCTGCAAACCTCTTGGGGCTGCACAGAGCACTGACCATCCCAGGGAACACAGCGAGAAGCTGGAGAATGACGGTAAAAATGATATATTTACATTCCCTGACAATGACAACCCTGATTTTACTCCCCTGTGCCGTCTACTGCTGGTCTCTGACCCACAACCCCCTGTTCCTCTAGCTCTTCAATGCCCCTCACACCCGCCTCCTGCTCCAACGTTACTCTTCAGCTCTGCCAAACATTTACCATTTTAATCTATATTTTTCCTACCATCCTGTTGCTCCTGACAGGCCTAAAAATGCTTTATCTGAATTATTCTTGGGTCACTGGCAAACTACAGAAAGCTTTTGTGACTAGGTTAGACCTGCCAAGCTTGCTCATTAATACCACCAGTATACAAGGCTCTAGATGTCTGGAGGTAAAAAAGTAGATCTCTATTTCCCCCATACTCCATACACCTTTACAACACCCATCAATACAGTCCCTGTATGATCTGTTCCTCAACAGCCAATGTTAATATAACTCCCATTAACACCACATTCCCCCCAAACACCTGCAATTGTAACCTCACATGCTCAGCATTTTCCATAACCCCAAAAGATTGCATCTTCTATTTGACTATCTCCTTTTGTTACTACATTCCCATGTGTACATCCCCCTACAGCTACATCACTGTATCACACATAGAAAAATCTCATTCTTTTATCTTTGCCTTATTGTTCTCACTGACTGCCATCCTGAACATTGCCTCTCCAGCATCTATATCCGTATTCCACATATATCCTTCTCTTTGTTCAAGCCCTTCTCCCTTTGTGTTTGCAGATGCAATTTGATGGAAGGATTTGTGCAGAGGGTGGGGGAGAGAAGGAAGGCGGGGAGGGAAAAGAGGGATTTGGCTATAAAAAGAACATGTAATTAAGCTCTAGTAACTGGTACCCAGCCTGGAACACTCATCTCAGTAATTAAAAGTAGTAATTCCTCCATTCCTAGATAACCTTTCTCATCTGATCTGTGAAAAAGAGGCAAGGAGAAAGCATTAATTTACACAGTCAGCACAGACGTGCCCTGGGCAACACAAAGGACTCCAGGCTGCACAGAGCTCAGCGTATCTCTTAGCAGAAGAGCAGGGTTTTACCTGCCACACTATTTTATCCTAACACTTTTTGAGCAATTGATTTACCAGTATTTAAAAAAAAAAAAAAAAAGAAAAAAAAAGCTACAAGCCACACTGACAGCAGCCTTTCCTCTGTGTCTTGTTTCTGACTTTTCATGGAAGCGCTGTCTGTCAAAACAGCTTTTGAGCTGCACAGCAGCATCACTACCAGGGATGCACAGAGAGCATAGGTAGTTTGTGGGACCAAAACAATCCGTGTAGGCTCAGCTGTCATGGCAGACACAACGGAGAGCTGTGCGACTGCATTGTCGAAGCGAAGCACAGCTTGCCTCTGCACAACCAGCCCCAGACATGACAACCACTATTTCATAGCTACAATGGACAAACACACATTCTGCACAGTAATACCAGCCTCCTCACTCTCTTCCATCAATTTTAATCACAGCAGCTCCAAAGCAACACAACCTCTGAAGAAACAAAGCAATCCTAAAATCTTTAAGCTTCATTGGGTATCTGGCAATCTCTACAAAAACAAACCATCCACTTTGCAGGACAATGAATGTCCTGAAAACCATCAGTATGACTAATGCCCACCCCGATCATTTCTCCGTCTCACCTTTCCACAGATCCTCTGTTCCCTGTCTCCTTTCACTGAACACGCTCTGCTCCGGCACTGCTGAGCACTCAGATTCCAGTGGGCTCCATGGGAAACACAGAGTCAATTTTTTATTTTATTCTTTTTTCACAGCTGCATCCCTGGCAATGCAGAGGGTCTGCGCAATCACATCTCCAATGCTCCTGCTGCTGCTGCTGTTGTGACGTTGCTGCATGTGAAGGAGCAAGCATGCCCACAGCATTGCCACTCCGGCTTGCAATCAGTCCCTGCGGTACCTCAGACAAGGCAGGGGATGGGAGGGAGCAGAGAAGGAGAGGAGGGGGGAGAACAAGTCGAGCTGGAAGATGGTGGATTGATTCTTACAGGAGCTGGGAAATCAGGAAGGTAGCATGAGGAGAAATATACAGACTAAAGCCTATGCTGTAAAATAGAGCTGCAGCATCTTATTCTGTGATGAGCTTTGGTTTCAGATGCTGCGTGATTGCAAGCTGTCTGATCTCTTCTCCTGGCTTTGCAAAGGAAAGCAAAAGTAACTGAAGTGCTATGTTCCTACAGTTGATAATGGCAGCCAGAGCCCTTGGAGATAAAATTATAGTCTGCAAAGCAATGCACAGGAGGAGGAGGAGGATGGGAGGACTTATTACTAAGAGATCAGGAAGACTACAAGAAGCTTCTTGAAGCTTCTTTTACATTTCTGTAGTGCCTTGTCCTAAAGTGCTTCACCAACAGAATCTACACAGCATCCCTGAAACGCAGCCACCCCCAGAATGAGATGCAACCACCAGCACTTTCCCCCAGTGCTGAACACACCTAGCAGGGATAGGATGTCTGAAGTCCATGCTGTCAAAGGGATTCGCAAAGCAAGATCCCAGCAACTATTAACTGCAGCTTGTGATTAAAGTGCTGCCCATAACCTGGGCATCTCTGCAAAGCAATCCATGGCAGATCTTCCTTCCTGAAACAAGGGATCACCACCTGCAAAAGCCCAGGCTCTCTTGCTATCCTGGGGCCATGTGAAAGGATTTTTCCATAACCCCCTTTTCACCAAAGGCAGCTGCAACCTGCTCCATAGGCAAGTCAGCGCAGTTCCTCGCAGGGCACAGGTAGCTTTGCCAAGGAATGCATGTGGCTACTTTTGTTTTTCTGTCACAAGTCTGGGCATGACCACACACCCCAGAAACTCAACTGTGCTCCAGGCTGTGCCAGGGGAGATGTTCCTAGTGCTAGAGCAGCTCCCTTGAGACAACCATCCTGGAGGGACCATTCACATTATTGTACTTTGCCATCTAACCCCTCTGGGAGGGCTGAGGTGCCATTGCTGCTCCTACAGCCACTGCCCTGCTCTGAGCTAAGAAGAGCTCAGAAAATGGAGTGTCCACATTGAAAAAAGGTCTATGCTGGCAATCCCTACAAGCCCAAACCAAACTCCATCTCCTAAACTGAGGCTCTGTGAGGAGCGGGCAAGTCAGAGAATATGTAGAAATGCCACACAGACACACAGTTCAAAGAAATTAACACACCTGAGTACTTTTTGCTCTATGACATGATGCACTCAAAGCAGAAACCAAATAAAACAAATACAATATCCTGGACAATACAACACTTTGCAGAAGCTTCTGCCTCTGGAGAGACCAACATAACAAGCTGTGACAGAAAAATGTTAGATTCATTACTGGAAGTGGCTGCCAATTGTCTCGGATCCCAGATCACTAGAAATCTTTAAAAAATCTCTTTGGGTAATGTTCAAATCAGATTTCTGACTGAAAATCCAGTGACCGGTAGATAGCTCCCACCAAGAGCTACCAAGGGCTCCAGAGGCAGGAGTCCAGGACTCCCCCCAGCACAGAGAGACCCTTACAGTGAGAAAAGAGAAAGGGCCTTGGGCTGTCTGTGGGCTGTGCGACCCATTAGCAACGTACTGGAGCCAGCATCAAAGACACAGCTCTTCTTCTCACCTCCCAAACACTGGAAATGATCCATCAGCCCGTCGCAAAGCTCAACCTCTGCAGGTCCTTCCCAGGAAGCCAATGCACATGCCCCATCTGTCATATTTCACACTTCTCAAGCCACTGCTTGCCTTTCCTAGGATGCTTGGGACCTACACCACAACCTTGTCCCATTCAAGCAGCAAGGACAAGCTCCAGAGATGATGCAGGAGCGAGAGATGTACCTCCACGCTTGGACATTACAGCAAGCAGAAATAGTCCTGGCAGTATCTGTTCCACCCAAGCTGCAGTAAATGAAACTATTAGCAGTCACAACAACATACTCCTGCCGTGGGCAGAGTGATTAACTTCACTTGTAAGAGAGAAGCAGTGAAATATCTTGGTGATATATGAAAGGTTATCTAGTCCAAGCCCCCTGCAGCAAGCAGGGACATCTTCAACTAGATCAGGTTGCTCAGAGCCTCATCCAGCCTGGCCTTGAATGTCTCCAGGGATGGGGCCTCCACCACCTCTCTGGGCAACCTGTTCCAGTGTCTCACCACCCTCAGTGTAAAGAACTTCTTCCTAATGGCTAATCTAAACCTGCCCTGCTCTAGTTTAAACCATTGCCCCTCGTCCTATCCCGACATGCCCTTGCAAACAGCCCCTCCCCAGCTTTCCTGTAGGCCCCCTTCAGGGACTGGAAGGCCGCTATAAGGTCTCCCCGGAGCCTTCTCTTCCCCAGGCTGAACAACCCCAACTCTCTCAGCCTGTCCTCATAGGAGAGAGGCTCCAGCCCTCAGGTCGTCTTCGAGGCCCTCCTCTGGACCCCCTCCAACAGGTCCATGTCCTTCTTGTGCTGAGGGCTCCAGAGCTGGACATGGTACTCCCGGTGGGGTCTCACCAGAGCAGAGTAGAGGGGCAGAATCACCTCCCTCGATCTGCTGGCCACGCTGCTTTTGATGCAGCCCAGGATGCAATTGGCCTTCTGGGCTGCAAGCACACACTGTTGGCTCATGTCCAGCTTCTCGTCCACCAATACCCCCAAGTCCTTTTCCGCAGGGCTGCTCTCTATCACATCATCCCCCAGCCTGTATTGATAACGAAGATTGTCCCAACCCAAGTGTAGGACCTTGCACTTTAAAGGTCCCTTCCAACCCAACACATTCTATGATTCTATATTGATAATGAGGACTGTTCGCACCATTTCAGTCTGGCATCTGCTTCACCAGGGTGCTCAGGGCATTGTGAGTAAGGTGTCCGTAGGTGCGGTGTGGTGGGTTGACCTTGGCTGGATGCCAGGTGCCCACCAAGCCACTCTTCACTCCCCCTCCTCAACTGGACGGGGGGAAGAAAATAAGATGAAAAAAACTCATGGGTCGAGATAAAGGCAGTTTAATAAAGAAAAGCAAAGGCCACACACAGAAGCAAAGGAAAAAAAAAAATTATTCTCTACTTCCCATCAGCAGGCGGTGTCCAGCCACTTCCTGGGAAGTAGGGCCTCAGTGCACGTAGTGGTTGCTCCAGAAGACAAACACCTTAACAACAAATGCCCCCCCCCTCCTCCTTTCTCTTAACTTTTATTGCCGAACACAACGTCATATGGTATGGAATATTGCTTTGGTCAGTTTGGGTCAGCTGTTCTGGCTATGTCCCCTCTAAACCTCTTGCCCGCCTCCAGCCTACTGGCCTTTGGGAGTGGGGGGGGCGTTTGGAGAGACAGCCTTGATGCTGTGGGAGCACTGCTCAGCAATAGCCAAAACATTGGTGTGTTATCAGCACCTTTCTGGCTACAAATATAAAGCACAGCACTATGAGGGCTGCTATAGAGAAAGTTAACTCCATCCCAGCCAGACCCAATACATGTGGCCAAACTGGAACTTGTAACCTGTGGGCAGTGGGAGGAAGTCCTGAGTAGCACGGCAAGGAGACGTGAAGGATGGGTTGTGCATCTGGGACCCAGAGCCTGGGACAACCTGGCCATGAGGCTCAGTGGCTGCAGATCACTCACAAGGAAGGGCTCCAGGGTTTTTAAACTTAGACTAGCATGAGCGTTGCGTTGGACCTCCAAGTGCAGCAGGAATGAGCCCATCCATTCCCTTTACACCTTGGTAGCCCTCAGGAGAAGGGAAAAGCTCTGCTTGAGGCTCCAGCCTGGAGGCTCCAGCCCCGCACCACGCTGGAGCTTGTTGCATCCATGTGGACAAATGGTCTGCAGTGGTGGACTGAGTCAAAACGGTTGGAAAAAAAACCAGAAATGAAGCAGCATAAGCCCCTGTCCTAGCTTAGAGAGGCACGGAGCAGCCAGGGCTTGCACATGGGCTGCTTTAATAAACCTCTTAGAGGGGATGGTGGTCACAGCTGTTTACAAATTGCATGGGGCCAGGCTGCTCTCCCCACGTGCGCAGGCTGGCTCAAATGGGGAAGGGGACTGTGTGCTGCCAAACTGCTGAGTGCTGAGTAAGCCCCGGCGCAGGAGCGAGGATTTCCAGCTGCCTGTGCTACTGACGCTGACACTGAGTGGCTCTCAGCTGAGTTCAGCAACAGGGATGGGTGCTCACTGCCAGGGCAGCCTTGTCGCGGGCAGAGTGGTTAACTTCACTTGTAAGATGAGGAGAAATAACTGGACTCCAGACGATCCAACGTGAATCAACAGAAGCCGTTTATTAAGCACAGATCATCATCTTTTATACCCTGCGTTGTAGCCGTACACGCCACTCGCTTATTTCTGATTAGCTCGTTACACTGTCCACGCGCTGTCCATGCAGTTCGTTCACACATCAGGTTGGTTACAAGAATTCGCATAGTCAATTGCTTAGTCATTAGCACAACATGTTTTCTACCTTCTCAGTTCCCGTTTTTCCCATGTACTAATTCCATCTTCTACCACCTGTTTTGCTCTTAATCTAATCTCTCACAGTAGGGAGGCTGGCTCACATGGCCATTTTCTCTCAGATACATTCCTACAGTAAGAGAGAAGCAGTGAAATATTTATTAATATAAAACAGCGATTTAACAAAGTCAGTAGTGAATGCGACAGTGTTTTACGAGATTCGATGCCAGGGCACACTTGGTTATTTACTGCACAGAGGCCAGGGTCAGACAAGCTCTCAGGGAGACCCTCCCGTTGAGTCACGAGGTTCAGAAAGGACCCCCTGGCTTTCTAAACTCCTTCTCAGAGAGGAGCCTAGGGGCGGCTGGATCCACTCCTAGTCCCAGACTTGGTCAACGGTTTGTGTCTAAAGGATTCTATATGCGCAATCAATCCTTATCTCACTCAGCTAAGATTTCAAAGTTTAGCATGCTATCAGTCACTTACCGAGAATCTGCTGCGGCAAGGAATCTCTCAGCCTCGAGGAGCAGAACCTTAAGCGAGCGTCCCCACTCAAGGGGAGATCCTGGCGTGCAGCCCGCTGCCGTGCAGGAGAGCTCAAAGGGCTCTTGGGCTGTCCGCTATTTATGGAGTAAGATAATTGACCTATAGTCATATTCCCATGGGAACAAGATGTCTAGGCCCCCACTCCAGACAGTGTTTTGACTGTGTTGCCAGCCATCCCCCAAAGTCCAGGTGCAGCTCATCACACCTCCCGCTGATGGTTATGGCTTGAGCAGGAGCCGGGGGGGGGGGGGAGGGGAAGGGGGAGAGCACACCGCCACAAGCCTTGGATGCAGGGGGGACCGTAGTGGGGCAATTAGGGTGTGAGAGGCTGAATTTGGGGTCACTGCTACGGGGTTTAGCAGCTGCTGAAGTCTTCTTCAGGGTCATCTGGCTAAACTCAAGCAGAGTCCAGTTGGTGGTTATCAAATAGCCTGTCCCGATCAGGAACTGAGCATGGGGCACGAAACCTGTGAAGCCTGCATGGCTGGAAAGCATCTGGCAATGTGTATGGGGCAGCGCTGCCAGCGCTGCTGCTGTGTCTTGGGTGGCCCTGATGGTGGCCTGGTCCCAGAGGGTCAGCTGTGGAATCCTGATGGGGACATGGGACTGTGAGTACTGCCAGGGCCAGGCTGAGCAGGGAGAGGTGCTGCCATGCCCTGGAGCTGACCCTGGCCTGGGAAGGGCAGCTCAGCCAGCCCCAGGCACAGGGAGCTCAGCATCCCTCGGCACCCCTTTGTCTGGGACATGGCAGCAGAAAAGTGGGTGCTGTGGGTGGAGATGGAGAGAGGGATGAGTGCTGGCCCACAGCCTTGTGAGCACCTCCAGAGCAGATGGGAGCAGGTAGGATGGTCACGCTGTCTGCATGACCCCTCCTCGGTGCTTCCCCGAGCCCAAACCCAGCAACCCTTTGCTCTAGCAAACAGTGCAGGTCCTTGACCTCGTTATTGCACCAGCCGAGGTCCCTTCCCAACCTCCCGGTGGCAGGCTGCCTGCCAGGGCCAGCCCCACATCCCCCTGCCCTCTGTGGGCACAGCAGTTGCCAGCCCCAGAACCAGTGCCCACCTCAGCACCAGCGCCCACCTCACATGCCCTGAGGCACAGAGCGAGGCCAGGGGCAGCTCTGGACCATCAGTGAGATGCACACTCGGTCCTGCCCATCTCCCATCACCTTCCTGTGCAGGGTCCTGGAGCAGTGGCCGTGTCCTCCACTCCTACTCCTTGCAGGCAGCTCTCAGATGCTGCTTGGCAAAGTTGCTCCTGGCCTCCTTGCAGATCTTGGAGTAGGTCTTAGCAAAGAAGCGCTGGGCTCTGGAGATGAACCCTGTGAGAAGATCATCCGACATGTGGGAAGCGGAAAGGAACACAGCTTCATGGTATGGGGGGGGGTCTGCTCTGGGGTGATGGGGGTGTCTGTGGATCCCATCAGTGGGGGAGGTAAAGGCATGGGGTGACAGTGTGGCTAGGGGTGGGGGGGAGATTAAGGGTGCAGTGGGAGTTCAAATGCACACAGCAACCTGAGGGACATGCACCAGCTGAGAGGCAGAGACCTGCTGGTGCCAAGTGCTAGGGGGTCCTGGCAGGTCCCCTTGGATTTCTCGGCCCAGGTCATCGGGACCTGGCTCATCATCAGGGCAAAGGCTGTGGCCATGGCCCCTGGATGCCTGCCAGGGCTGAAGCAACGCTTCTCAGAGGCTGCTATAGGAGACTGGAAAGGGAGGATGCACCTGAGCACCAGCAAACTGCCAAGCTGCCTTGGGGACAGGCTGGGAAAGCTGAGGTGGGAATGCACATTTGGGCAAGACAGGCAGGGAGAGGTGGGATGGGGATGTACATGGAGTCAGGACAGTCAGGGAGAGGTGGGATGGGCATGCACATGGAGTCAGGGCAGGCAGGGAGAGGTGGGATGGGCACGCACACAGGGCAGGACAGGCAGCACTAGGGGTGAGCACAAGGCCCTGGGGGTCTGCAGCCCCAGAAAGCTGATAGAGAGAGCTATCATTGAAGGGGGGAACCCTACAGCTGAGCCAGAATATCACGAACAGTTTCCAAGGACAGACCTGAAAGCTATGTCAACCAGCATGACTCACAGGAAAGCAGAGGGTATTTCATTGAACAGGGTTGGAAGGGACCTTAAAGATCATCTAGTTCCAAGCCCCCTGCCCTGGGCAGGGACACCTCCCACTAGACCAGGATGCTCAAAGCCCCATCCAGCCTGGTCTTGAACACTTCCAGGGATGGGGCATCCACAACTTCCCTGGGCAACCTGGGCCAGTGCCTCACCACCCTCACAGGAAAGAACTTCTTCCTGATATCTCATCTAAATCTCCCCTCTTTCAGTTTAAAACCATTACCCCTCGTCCTATCGCTACACTCCCTGAGACAGAGCCCCTCCCCATCTCTCCTGTAGGCCCCCTTCAGGTACTGGAAGGCCGCTATAAGGTCTCCCCGGAGCCTTCTCTTCCCCAGGCTGAACAACCCCAACTCTCTCAGCCTGTCCCCACAGCAGAGGGGCTCCAGCCCTCTGATCATCTTCGTGGCCCTCCGCTGGACCCGTTCCAACAGGTCCATGTCCTTCTTGTGTTGAGGACTCCAGAGCTGGACGCAGTACTCCAGGTGGGGTCTCACCAGAGCAGAGTAGAGGGGCAGAATCACCTCCCTCGCCCTGCTGGCCACGCTTCTTTTGATGCAGCCCAGGATGCTGTTGGCTTTCTGGGCTGCGAGCGCACGTTGCCGGCTCGTGTTGAGCTTCTCGTCCACCAGCACCCCCAAGTCCTTCTCCTCAGGGCTGCTCTCAAGCCATTCTCTGCCCAGCCTGTATTTGTGCCTGGGATTGCCGTGACCCAGGTGCAGGACCTTGCACTTGGCCTGGTTGAACTTCATGAGGTTGGCACGGGCCCACCTCTCAAGCCTGTCCAGGTCCCTCTGGATGGCATCCCTTCCCTCCAGCGTGTTGACCGTGCCACACAGCTTGGTGTCGTCGGCAAACTTGCTGAGGGTGCACTCAATCCCACTGTCCATGTCGCCGACAAAGATGTTAAACAGCACTGGTCCCAGTACCGACCCCTGAGGAACGCCAGTCGTCACTGGTTTCCACTTGGACATTGAGCCATTGACCGCAATCCTTTGAGTGCAGACATCTAGCCAGTTCCTTATCCACCAAGTGGTCCATCCATCAAATCCATGCCTTTCCAATTTAGAGACCAGGATGTCGTGCGGGACAGTGTCAAATGCTTTGCATAAGTCCAGGTAGATGACGTCGGTTGCTCTCCCCTTATCCACCAATGCTGTGGCAACATCATAGAAGGCCAGCAAATTTGTCAGGCACGATTTGCCCTTGGTGAAGCCATGTTGGCTGTCACCAATCACCTCCTTATTTTCCATGTGCCTTAGCAGAGATTCCAGGAGGATCTGCTCCATGATCTTGCCAGGCACAGAGGTGACACTGACCGGCCTGTAGTTCCCTGGGTCTTCCTTTTTTCCCTTTCTGAAAATGGGGGTTATGTTTCCCCTTTTCCAGTCAGTCCCCTTCACCAGACTGCCACGACTTTTCAAAGATAATGGAAAGCGGCTTAGCGACTTCATCCGCCAGCTCCCTCAGGACCCGCGGATGGGTTTCATCAGGTCCCATGGACTTACGTGCCTTCAGGTTCCTCAGATGGCCTCGAACCTGATCTTCCCCTACAGTGGGCGGTTCTTCTTTCTCATAGCCCCTGCCTTTGCCTTCTGTGACTTGGGCGGTGTGGTTGGAGCCCTTGCTGGTGAAGACCGAGGCGAAAAAGTCATTCAGCACCTCAGCCTTCTCCATATCCTGGGTGACCAGGTCTCCCATTTCCTTCCGGAGAGGGCCCACATCTTCCCTAGTCTTACCTTTATCCCTGACATACTTATAGAAGTTTTTCTTGTAATCCTTCCTTGATGTCCCTGGCCAGATTTAATTCTGTCTGGGCTTTAGCTTGCCTAATCTGGTCTCTGGCCACTCGGACAGTTTCTCTGTATTCCACCCAGTCTACCTGTCCTTGCTTCCACCCTCTGCAGGCCTCCTTTTTGCTTTTGAGCTTGTCCAGGAGCTCCTTGATCATCCATGCAGGCCTCCTGGCTTTTTTGCCTGATGACTTCTTTCTTGGGATGCACCGCTCCTGAGCTTGGAGGAGGTGATCCTTGAATACTAACCAGCTTTCTTGGGCCCCTCTCCCCTCCAGTGCTTTTTCCCATGGTACCCTGCCAAGCAGGTCCCTCAAGAGGCCAAAGTCTGCTCTCCTGAAGTCCAGGGTAGTGAGCTTGCTGCGTGCCCTCCTCGCTGCCTGCAGGATCTTGAACTCTACCATTTCGTGATCACTGCAGCCGAGGCTGCCCTTGAGCTTGACATTCCCCACCAGCCCCACCTTGTTGGTAAGGGCAAGGTCCAGCATAGTTCCTCTCCTCGTTGGCTCCTCTACCATTTGAAGAAGAAAGGGGTCATCGACACATTCCAGGCCTGGCAAAGGAATGTGACTGTCACGTCACTGCTACTGGGTGTCATCTGATGGAGAACAACAAAGGTACCCCATTAACATGGCAGCTTTTCAAGGCACTAAAAGCACTAAAACCTGAGCAAGTGGGGAAGTGTCAGTGTGGTGGGAAACACAGGCTAATGCTTTGCTGGGATCACAGAATCACAGAATGGTAGGGGTTGAAAGGGACCTCTGGAGATCATCTAGACCAACCCCCCTGCCAGAGCAGGGTCACCCAGAGCAGGTGGCACAGGAACGCGTCCAGGCGGGTTTTGAATGTCTCCAGAGACGGAGACTTCACCACCTCTCTGGGCAGCCTGTGCCAGGGCTCTGCCACCCTCAAAGTAAAGAAGCGCCTCCTCATGTTTGGATAGAACTTCCCATGCTCAAGTTTGTGCCCGTTACCTCTTGTCCTGTTGCCGGGCACCACTGAGAAGAGCCTGGCCCCATCCTCCTGACACCCACCCTTTCAGTATTTATGAGCGTTGATAAGGTCCCCCCTCAGCCGTCTTTTTTCCAGACCGAAGAGACCCAAGTCCCTCAGCCTTTCTTCATAAGAGAGGTGTTCGAGTCCCCTCAGCATCTTGGTAGCCCTTTGCTGTCCCCTCTCCAGCAGTTCCCTGTCCTTGAAGGGATCAGGGCCAGCCAGCACGGGTTTAGGAAAGGGAGGTCCTGCTTAACCAACCTGATCTCCTCCTATGACCATGTGACCCGCCTTCTGGACGCGGGGAAGGCTGTGGATGTTGTCTATCTGGACTTTGGTAAGGCCTTTGACACCGTCCCCCACAGCATTCTCCCGGAGAAGCTGGCGAATCATGGCACAGACAAGCGTACTCTTCGCTGGGTTAAAAACTGGCTGGATGGCCGTGCCCAGAGAGTTGGGATTAATGGGGTGAAATCCTCTTGGCGGCCGGTCACCAGTGGTGTCCCTCAGGGCTCGGTTTTGGGGCCGGTTTTGTTTAATATCTTTATCAATGATCTGGATGAGGGGACTGAGTGCACCCTCAGTAAGTCTGCAGACGACACCAAGCTAGGCGGGAGTGTCGATCTGCTTGAGGGTAGGAAGGCTCTACAGAGGGACCTGGACAGGCTGGATCCATGGGCCAAGGCCAGCTGTGTGAGGTTTAATAAGGCCAAGTGCCGGGTCCTGCATTTCGGTCACAACAACCCCAAGCAACGCTACAGGCTTGGGGCAGAGTGGCTGGAAAGCTGCCCGGCAGAAAAGGACCTGGGGGTGCTGGTGGACGGCCAGCTTAACATGAGCCAGCAGTGTGCCCAGGGGGCCAAGAAGGCCAACAGCATTCTGGCTTGTATCAGGAACAGCGTGGCCAGCAGGAGCAGGGGAGTGATGGTGCCTCTGTACTGGGCACCGGTGAGGCCTCACCTCGAGTGCTGTGTTCAGGTCTGGGCCCCGCTGTACAAGAGGGACATTGAGGTGCTGGAGCATGTCCAGAGGAGAGCTACCAGGCTGGAGAGGGGTCTGGAGACCAGGGCATATGAGGAGAGGCCGAGGGAGCTGGGCATGTTTAGCTTGGAGAAGAGGAGGCTGAGGGGAGACCTCATTGCCCTCCACAACTACCTGAAAGGAGGGTGGAGAGAGGTGGGTGGTGGCCTCTTCTCCCAGGCGAATAATGACGGGACCAGAGGAAATGGTCTGAAGCTGCGGCAGGGGAGGTTTAGGTTAGATATCAGGAAGAATTGCTTTACTGAAAGAGTGGTCAGGCACTGGAACAGCCTGCCCAGGGAGGGGGTTGAGTCCCCATCCCTAGAGGTGTTTAAGAAACGTCTAGATGTGGCACTTCAGGGCGTGCTCTAGTGGCAGAGATTGTAGGTTGGTTGTTTGTGGGTGTTGTTTGCTTTGTTCTGAGGTTTTTTTGGTTTGGTTTTTTTGTGTGTGTGTGTGTGTATGGTTGGACTCGATGATCTCAAAGGTCCTTTCTGTGAGAAACAAGTTCCGGTCCGAATGAAATAGGCTCAGGCAGAATCCTCTGTGAAGCACACTTTTATTCACCTTCTTGCAAGAGCGGGTGACCTAGCAAGTAGGCACACTTCCAGTTCTTGAAACACACCTTTTTATTCCCTAATCCCGGCCGAATTTTTCCCTCCCCTGTTTCCCATTGGTTGGGTACTCCAGGGTTCACAGTCTGTCCGAGGCGCCTAAAATTCTTCCCGCATGTCCTGCCTCTGTTTACTTCTCCTTATGCTACACCTAAAGGGATTGTCTGACTAGTTTATTTCTTTCCTTTTTGGTAAAAGATTGCTCAGTGTCATTAGCCCTGGTTAAATGTTTGACTCCCCTTCTAGACACTAATCCGGTAGGAATCAGTTTGTCCTTTTGTCTGTGTGATAAGAGATGTTCTACAAGCCTTTGCTGGAGCCTCTTTGTCTTAGTCATTCCCTTATCGTGTCACCTCTGATGGAAACGGCTTTTCTCCCCTGCAAAATCAATACCGGCCTTTCTTACACAGGGCACTTTCTGCCAGGGCAAGAATGTTCGAGTATGGCAAACTCTCTATGGGTGAGCATCATGGTTTGGGCTGGGTTGGCCAATGACAAGATGACAGATGCTCTCCCCCACCTCTCACTCCATGGAGAGGAAGAAGAGAGATAAAGAGATTTATGAGCTTAGAAAAAACTAAACTACTTCAATGAAATATTAATAGTAAAATAGAAAAGGAAATAAAATAGATACAATATATACAAATGTGCACAAAACCATATCAAGCTCCCAGGGAGATGTCACTGGCAGGCACTGGGAAAGTTCCAGGCTGGACTCAGGGACAAATGGGAACTGGATTCTGGATCTTGATTCAGGAATCCACACATCAGGATCAAAGGTGGACAAACTGACAGGATCCTCCTCAGACATCAGCCACTGAAGAAAGAAAACAATCAAAGAAAAGCCAGCCTGATGCCTTTGCTCCCTCAGCTTTTATCCTGAGCAGGGCAGATGGGCTGGAATACCCGATTGGTCAGCTTGGGTCACCTGACCTGTCCACTCCTCCCCACAGGTGTGACCCCTCCATGGGGTAAACAACCAGGTCAGGTGACCCTGGTTGCCACAGCAACAAGTGTGAGCAAGAGCCTCTCTCCCTGAACAGAACCAGAACAGCGAGCTCTGTATCTGAGTGAAGGAAACGGCAAGGCAGGTTCCTGAGGAGCCGCTGGCCCTGTCAGCTCTGTTGCAGGAACGCATGAAATACACACGAGGGAGAAGAGGCTGAGACTGTCTTTCTGAGCTCAGGAGGGCACAAGGAAGGTGGCCGGGCAGACTCCATCTCTGTTCCTGAAAGGTGAAAGAATGCTGGAGTATCTGCCCGCAAGCGCTATCGTTGCAGGAAAAAAAAAAACAAACAAACAAACAACAAAAAAACCAAACTAAAACTCCTATAACGTTTTGCTGAGTCAAATTTTTGGGGTTGCTGGGAAAAGTGTCTGCTGTGTTGCATTACCATACCAGTGACCTGGCCTCAGGTTGCCACAGTGTCTGTGACACCTCCCCATCCCAAGGGACAGCCGTGCTTCCCCTCCACCCCATTGCCCGGCCCCCTGAGGTGGCAAGGTGAGTGCAGCCCCCAGCAGCTCTGCTCTCTGCAGCCCCGAGATAGGTTTCCCCACCGGCTGCACTTGCCCACAGCCACCTCTGTCCCACTTTCCCTGTCCCCATCTCTTCCAGCCCTCTCACCACCCTGCCTTGCAGGGAGCACCAGCTCATTGTGGCCGTGGTGCATAATGGCACAGCGGTGGAAGGTGCCTGCTTGGGGGAGCCACAGCCCTTCAATGCCAGCTGGCAGCCTGGCACCTACATGGCTGCTGTGCTCAACCTCATCATCCCCACGGGCTTTGTGCTGGGCAACAGGATTCACGAGCAGAGTTACCACAATGCTGCCCTCTGGTCAGTCTGTGACTTCATGGCCCTTTCTCCACCTCATCCACCACTCACAGCAGGTACCTGTCACAGGGGATGCTGCCAGACAGGGTCAGGCCCCTTGGCTGGGTCTGGGCTAGCCATCGAAGGCAAGTGTCAGTGCCACACAAGCTCTGTTCCCAGCACCTGTGCTGAGACCCTGGGCACCATAGCAGGACAGTGACCCCAAGGTCCTCATCCACAACTGGGGCATTTGGTGGCCGTGTGTGGGAGATTGTCTTGGTTTAAACCCAGCCAGCAACAAAGAACCACTAGGCTGCTCGCTCACTTCACCCTCCTGCAGTGGGATAGGGGTGAATGGGAGCACCTGGCCCAACTGGTTTCAGAACACAAGAGGTGAGATGCAGGGAGTTGTCATTCGACTCAGCTCCATCTCGCCTCGGCAGACGGGGTGGTCTCAACACTGCATTACAATCAGAACCGGGGTGGTCTCAACACTGCATTACAATCAGAACCGAAACCCGAATGGTACCTTTAACAAAGAAAATGCCCTGAGTCAAGTCCCACCACTATTCAGTGAGTGTGAGACCAGACATCACAAAATAAACATTGCTATCTGGGGGGCCATCAAACCACGGAGATAACCATCCCAGATAGCGTAATCCATTCAAGCACAGTCCCGGAAAAAAGGATATTTAAGTCCAAAGTTTTGGGGAGAAAAACGGGGAATCTTCCAAAGATACAGCTGGCCTGTAGGAGATTCTGCCCCCCCCCTCCCTTGTCCAGGATGCTGTGCAAGGTAACTTCCCGGGATTGAGTGGCCTTATCCGAGAGAGAGGGTAAGTGATTTAATAACATACGTATGATGTCTAGCATGCACTCGTTTAAGGTATTCATATCTAGCACGCTGGTGGTTTGTGTTGTTACTTTTCGGGATCAGCTGTTAGGCGGTAATAGCGTATTCTGTGAATTGTTTTTGTTCTTTTCCCCTTAAATTGCAATGGTGCATTCTTCCATTGTATCCATGAGAACTTGCAATAGTGGCGTATCGGACCCGTGAGTGAAGTCCAAATAAATTGTTAATTTGAACCTCTCAGTGAAGTCTCTTTCTCTCCATCACAGGGGGTAGAATCGGAAGAAGGCAAAACTCATGGGTTGAGATAAAGGCAGTTTAACAGAACAGCGAAGGAAAGAGGAAAACAACAGCAATAATACTGATAGAGGAATATACAAAACATGATTAATGTACCACTGATCACCTACCAAACCAGGGAAACCCCCAGCCTGATCCCAAACAGTGATTTCCTGCCCCCTCCCCATACTGGGCATGGTCACATGGTATGGAATACCTGTGTCCTGTGCCAGCTCCTTGTGAAAATTAACCCTATCCCTGCCAGAATCAGGACAGAGGCCTTTGCCCCCAGGGTGGGCAGAGGGGCAGGAGTGGCCTGAGCTCTCCCTCCCATCTCCTCCAACAGGCAGAGAAGTTCACCTTCATGTGCTACAGCTTCTCTGTTGGTAAGTGAGCTCCTCACTCCCTGTGCCCAAGGCTCTCTCCTGCATCCTCCCTTTTCCCAGACTGGCTGTTTCCCATGGAGAGGAGCTGGTCGAGCACAGGAGCAGTGGGGTCTTGTTGTGGTGGGGCAGAGGAAACCTTTAATTTCCTGTACATACATGGGGGTGCTGCTATGATCAACTCCTACTTCCATCTTCTTGGAAGTTCTCAGGATCTTGAGGCCATCTATGGTAGATGAGCTTTGGGCAACCTCAGGCCACTTGGGCAGGTGCGGCACAGCTGGCTGCTGGACACTGTGCAGCATCCCTGCCATCATCGCATATTGCATCTTAGTCCTAGTGCTTCCCTGGTGCATGTGTAACCCCAGGCTCTGGCCATGCCTGGAGACAGGGCCCATGCTGAAGGGTATCATGCCAAGCAAGCACCTACTCTTTCTGCACCAGCTTAGCTATTCTCCAATGCAAAGCCTGTGGTGGGAGATGAGGGAAGCTGCTTTTCACCCCACATCCCTATGGGATCTCTTGCCACATGGTTCAGGCTGTGCGAGAGCCTGAATCTGGGCCTGTGCTGGTTGCAGGGCAGGGGCCGGTGCCTCTGCTAAGCAGGATGGCCGTGGTTATGGATCTAACACTGGTAGTGTCTCTCCTGGCACTGGGGATTTTCCTGTTCTTCCTGCTCTTCAGGTCAGTATGTTCTCCCCTCTCCTGCTCTCTGTGCTGCCATGGGGCATTCAGCTCCTTGCACTGCCAGAGAGTGTCCAAGTGGACCCTGAGATAAAGCAAGGTGGGAGGCAGGGCTGTTACATGGGCAGTTACATGCTGGTCTATGGCTTAACTTGCTGTTTTGCAGGCAAAAGTACAACAGTTCAAAAACCTTGCAGAGCAACAGCATTATCCCACTGCAAAGATGCTGAGGAGATGCAGTATGAGAAAAGTCTTGCATGCGTTGTCTGGACAAGCTGTCTGTTAAAGCATAGGCAGGTTGCTTACTGGTTCTGTAAAGTCCTTACAGGAACAGGGTGTAAGAAAAATAAGGCTCATCTACCTTTTGATCCTGGTCAGGGTGTTCCAGTTCCCATTTGTCACTGAGCCCAGTCTGGAACTTTCCCAGTGCCTGCCAGTGACATCTCCCTGGGAGCTTGATATGGTTTTGTGCACATTTGTATATATTGTATCTATTTTATTTCCTTTTCTATTTTACTATTAATATTTCATTGAAGTAGTTTAGTTTTTTCTAAGCTCATAAATCTCTTTATCTCTCTTCTTCCTCTCCATGGAGTGAGAGGTGGGGGAGAGCATCTGTCATCTTGTCATTGGCCAACCCAGCCCAAACCATGATGCTCACCCATAGAGAGTTTGCCATACTCGAACATTCTTGCCCTGGCAGAAAGTGCCCTGTGTAAGAAAGGCAGGTATTGCTTTTGCAGAGGAGAAAAGCCGTTTCCATCAGAGGTGACACGATAAGGGAATGACTAAGACAAAGAGGCTCCAGCAAAGGCTTGTAGAACATCTCTTATCACACAGACAAAAGGACAAACTGATTCCTACCGGATTAGTGTCTAGAAGGGGAGTCAAACATTTAACCAGGGCTAATGACACTGAGCAATCTTTTACCAAAAAGGAAAGAAATAAACTAGTCAGACAATCCCTTTAGGTGTAGCATAAGGAGAAGTAAACAGAGGCAGGACATGCGGGAAGAATTTTAGGCGCCTCGGACAGACTGTGAACCCTGGAGTACCCAACCAATGGGAAACAGGGGAGGGAAAAATTCGGCCGGGATTAGGGAATAAAAAGGTGTGTTTCAAGAACTGGAAGTGTGCCTACTTGCTAGGTCACCCGCTCTTGCAAGAAGGTGAATAAAAGTGTGCTTCACAGAGGATTCTGCCTGAGCCTATTTCATTCGGACCGGAACTTGTTTCTCACAGAAAGGACCTTTGAGATCATCGAGTCCAACCATACACACACACACACACAAAAAAACCAAACCAAAAAAACCTCAGAACAAAGCAAACAACACCCACAAACAACCAACCTACAATCTCTGCCACTAGAGCACGCCCTGAAGTGCCACATCTAGACGTTTCTTAAACACCTCTAGGGCTGGGGACTCAACCCCCTCCCTGGGCAGGCTGTTCCAGCGCCTGACCACTCTTTCAGTAAAGCAATTCTTCCTGATATCTAACCTAAACCTCCCCTGCCGCAGCTTCAGACCATTTCCTCTGGTCCCGTCATTATTCGCCTGGGAGAAGAGGCCACCACCCACCTCTCTCCACCCTCCTTTCAGGTAGTTGTGGAGGGCAATGAGGTCTCCCCTCAGCCTCCTCTTCTCCAAGCTAAACATGCCCAGCTCCCTCGGCCTCTCCTCATATGCCCTGGTCTCCAGACCCCTCTCCAGCCTGGTAGCTCTCCTCTGGACATGCTCCAGCACCTCAATGTCCCTCTTGTACAGCGGGGCCCAGACCTGAACACAGCACTCGAGGTGAGGCCTCACCGGTGCCCAGTACAGAGGCACCATCACTCCCCTGCTCCTGCTGGCCACGCTGTTCCTGATACAAGCCAGAATGCTGTTGGCCTTCTTGGCCCCCTGGGCACACTGCTGGCTCATGTTAAGCTGGCCGTCCACCAGCACCCCCAGGTCCTTTTCTGCTGGGCAGCTTTCCAGCCACTCTGCCCCAAGCCTGTAGCGTTGCTTGGGGTTGTTGTGACCGAAATGCAGGACCCGGCACTTGGCCTTATTAAACCTCACACAGCTGGCCTTGGCCCATGGATCCAGCCTGTCCAGGTCCCTCTGTAGAGCCTCCCTACCCTCAAGCAGATCGACACTCCCGCCTAGCTTGGTGTCGTCTGCAGACTTACTGAGGGTGCACTCAGTCCCCTCATCCAGATCATTGATAAAGATATTAAACAAAACCGGCCCCAAAACTGAGCCCTGAGGGACACCACTGGTGACCGGCCGCCAAGAGGATTTCACCCCATTAATCCCAACTCTCTGGGCACGGCCATCCAGCCAGTTTTTAACCCAGCGAAGAGTACGCTTGTCTGTGCCATGATTCGCCAGCTTCTCCGGGAGAATGCTGTGGGGGACGGTGTCAAAGGCCTTACCAAAGTCCAGATAGACAACGTCCACAGCCTTCCCCGCGTCCAGAAGGCGGGTCACATGGTCATAGGAGGAGATCAGGTTGGTTAAGCAGGACCTCCCTTTCCTAAACCCGTGCTGGCTGGCCCTGATCCCTTCAAGGACAGGGAACTGCTGGAGAGGGGACAGCAAAGGGCTACCAAGATGCTGAGGGGACTCGAACACCTCTCTTATGAAGAAAGGCTGAGGGATTTGGGTCTCTTCGGTCTGGAAAAAAGACGGCTGAGGGGGGACCTTATCAACGCTCATAAATACTGAAAGGGTGGGTGTCAGGAGGATGGGGCCAGGCTCTTCTCAGTGGTGCCCGGCAACAGGACAAGAGGTAACGGGCACAAACTTGAGCATGGGAAGTTCTATCCAAACATGAGGAGGCGCTTCTTTACTTTGAGGGTGGCAGAGCCCTGGCACAGGCTGCCCAGAGAGGTGGTGAAGTCTCCGTCTCTGGAGACATTCAAAACCCGCCTGGACGCGTTCCTGTGCCACCTGCTCTGGGTGACCCTGCTCTGGCAGGGGGGTTGGTCTAGATGATCTCCAGAGGTCCCTTTCAACCCCTACCATTCTGTGATTCTGTGATCCCAGCAAAGCATTAGCCTGTGTTTCCCACCACACTGACACTTCCCCACTTGCTCAGGTTTTAGTGCTTTTAGTGCCTTGAAAAGCTGCCATGTTAATGGGGTACCTTTGTTGTTCTCCATCAGATGACACCCAGTAGCAGTGACGTGACAGTCACATTCCTTTGCCAGGCCTGGAATGTGTCGATGACCCCTTTCTTCTTCAAATGGTAGAGGAGCCAACGAGGAGAGGAACTATGCTGGACCTTGCCCTTACCAACAAGGTGGGGCTGGTGGGGAATGTCAAGCTCAAGGGCAGCCTCGGCTGCAGTGATCACGAAATGGTAGAGTTCAAGATCCTGCAGGCAGCGAGGAGGGCACGCAGCAAGCTCACTACCCTGGACTTCAGGAGAGCAGACTTTGGCCTCTTGAGGGACCTGCTTGGCAGGGTACCATGGGAAAAAGCACTGGAGGGGAGAGGGGCCCAAGAAAGCTGGTTAGTATTCAAGGATCACCTCCTCCAAGCTCAGGAGCGGTGCATCCCAAGAAAGAAGTCATCAGGCAAAAAAGCCAGGAGGCCTGCATGGATGATCAAGGAGCTCCTGGACAAGCTCAAAAGCAAAAAGGAGGCCTGCAGAGGGTGGAAGCAAGGACAGGTAGACTGGGTGGAATACAGAGAAACTGTCCGAGTGGCCAGAGACCAGATTAGGCAAGCTAAAGCCCAGACAGAATTAAATCTGGCCAGGGACATCAAGGAAGGATTACAAGAAAAACTTCTATAAGTATGTCAGGGATAAAGGTAAGACTAGGGAAGATGTGGGCCCTCTCCGGAAGGAAATGGGAGACCTGGTCACCCAGGATATGGAGAAGGCTGAGGTGCTGAATGACTTTTTCGCCTCGGTCTTCACCAGCAAGGGCTCCAACCACACCGCCCAAGTCACAGAAGGCAAAGGCAGGGGCTATGAGAAAGAAGAACCGCCCACTGTAGGGGAAGATCAGGTTCGAGGCCATCTGAGGAACCTGAAGGCACGTAAGTCCATGGGACCTGATGAAACCCATCCGCGGGTCCTGAGGGAGCTGGCGGATGAAGTCGCTAAGCCGCTTTCCATTATCTTTGAAAAGTCGTGGCAGTCTGGTGAAGGGGACTGACTGGAAAAGGGGAAACATAACCCCCATTTTCAGAAAGGGAAAAAAGGAAGACCCAGGGAACTACAGGCCGGTCAGTGTCACCTCTGTGCCTGGCAAGATCATGGAGCAGATCCTCCTGGAATCTCTGCTAAGGCACATGGAAAATAAGGAGGTGATTGGTGACAGCCAACATGGCTTCACCAAGGGCAAATCGTGCCTGACAAATTTGCTGGCCTTCTGCGATGTTGCCACAGCATTGGTGGATAAGGGGAGAGCAACCGACGTCATCTACCTGGACTTATGCAAAGCATTTGACACTGTCCCGCACGACATCCTGGTCTCTAAATTGGAAAGGCATGGATTTGATGGATGGACCACTTGGTGGATAAGGAACTGGCTAGATGTCTGCACTCAAAGGATTGCGGTCAATGGCTCAATGTCCAAGTGGAAACCAGTGACGACTGGCGTTCCTCAGGGGTCGGTACTGGGACCAGTGCTGTTTAACATCTTTGTCGGCGACATGGACAGTGGGATTGAGTGCACCCTCAGCAAGTTTGCCGACGACACCAAGCTGTGTGGCACGGTCAACACGCTGGAGGGAAGGGATGCCATCCAGAGGGACCTGGACAGGCTTGAGAGGTGGGCCCGTGCCAACCTCATGAAGTTCAACCAGGCCAAGTGCAAGGTCCTGCACCTGGGTCACGGCAATCCCAGGCACAAATACAGGCTGGGCAGAGAATGGCTTGAGAGCAGCCCTGAGGAGAAGGACTTGGGGGTGCTGGTGGACGAGAAGCTCAACACGAGCCGGCAACGTGCGCTCGCAGCCCAGAAAGCCAACAGCATCCTGGGCTGCATCAAAAGAAGCGTGGCCAGCAGGGCGAGGGAGGTGATTCTGCCCCTCTACTCTGCTCTGGTGAGACCCCACCTGGAGTACTGCGTCCAGCTCTGGAGTCCTCAACACAAGAAGGACATGGACCTGTTGGAACGGGTCCAGCGGAGGGCCACGAAGATGATCAGAGGGCTGGAGCCCCTCTGCTGTGGGGACAGGCTGAGAGAGTTGGGGTTGTTCAGCCTGGGGAAGAGAAGGCTCCGGGGAGACCTTATAGCGGCCTTCCAGTACCTGAAGGGGGCCTACAGGAGAGATGGGGAGGGGCTCTGTCTCAGGGAGTGTAGCGATAGGACGAGGGGTAATGGTTTTAAACTGAAAGAGGGGAGATTTAGATGAGATATCAGGAAGAAGTTCTTTCCTGTGAGGGTGGTGAGGCACTGGCCCAGGTTGCCCAGGGAAGTTGTGGATGCCCCATCCCTGGAAGTGTTCAAGACCAGGCTGGATGGGGCTTTGAGCATCCTGGTCTAGTGGGAGGTGTCCCTGCCCAGGGCAGGGGGCTTGGAACTAGATGATCTTTAAGGTCCCTTCCAACCCTGTTCAATGAAATACCCTCTGCTTTCCTGTGAGTCATGCTGGTTGACATAGCTTTCAGGTCTGTCCTTGGAAACTGTTCGTGATATTCTGGCTCAGCTGTAGGGTTCCCCCCTTCAATGATAGCTCTCTCTATCAGCTTTCTGGGGCTGCAGACCCCCAGGGCCTTGTGCTCACCCCTAGTGCTGCCTGTCCTGCCCTGTGTGCGTGCCCATCCCACCTCTCCCTGCCTGCCCTGACTCCATGTGCATGCCCATCCCACCTCTCCCTGACTGTCCTGACTCCATGTACATCCCCATCCCACCTCTCCCTGCCTGTCTTGCCCAAATGTGCATTCCCACCTCAGCTTTCCCAGCCTGTCCCCAAGGCAGCTTGGCAGTTTGCTGGTGCTCAGGTGCATCCTCCCTTTCCAGTCTCCTATAGCAGCCTCTGAGAAGCGTTGCTTCAGCCCTGGCAGGCATCCAGGGGCCATGGCCACAGCCTTTGCCCTGATGATGAGCCAGGTCCCGATGACCTGGGCCGAGAAATCCAAGGGGACCTGCCAGGACCCCCTAGCACTTGGCACCAGCAGGTCTCTGCCTCTCAGCTGGTGCATGTCCCTCAGGTTGCTGTGTGCATTTGAACTCCCACTGCACCCTTAATCTCCCCCCCACCCCTAGCCACACTGTCACCCCATGCCTTTACCTCCCCCACTGATGGGATCCACAGACACCCCCATCACCCCAGAGCAGACCCCCCCCCATACCATGAAGCTGTGTTCCTTTCCGCTTCCCACATGTCGGATGATCTTCTCACAGGGTTCATCTCCAGAGCCCAGCGCTTCTTTGCTAAGACCTACTCCAAGATCTGCAAGGAGGCCAGGAGCAACTTTGCCAAGCAGCATCTGAGAGCTGCCTGCAAGGAGTAGGAGTGGAGGACACGGCCACTGCTCCAGGACCCTGCACAGGAAGGTGATGGGAGATGGGCAGGACCGAGTGTGCATCTCACTGATGGTCCAGAGCTGCCCCTGGCCTCGCTCTGTGCCTCAGGGCATGTGAGGTGGGCGCTGGTGCTGAGGTGGGCACTGGTTCTGGGGCTGGCAACTGCTGTGCCCACAGAGGGCAGGGGGATGTGGGGCTGGCCCTGGCAGGCAGCCTGCCACCGGGAGGTTGGGAAGGGACCTCGGCTGGTGCAATAACGAGGTCAAGGACCTGCACTGTTTGCTAGAGCAAAGGGTTGCTGGGTTTGGGCTCGGGGAAGCACCGAGGAGGGGTCATGCAGACAGCGTGACCATCCTACCTGCTCCCATCTGCTCTGGAGGTGCTCACAAGGCTGTGGGCCAGCACTCATCCCTCTCTCCATCTCCACCCACAGCACCCACTTTTCTGCTGCCATGTCCCAGACAAAGGGGTGCCGAGGGATGCTGAGCTCCCTGTGCCTGGGGCTGGCTGAGCTGCCCTTCCCAGGCCAGGGTCAGCTCCAGGGCATGGCAGCACCTCTCCCTGCTCAGCCTGGCCCTGGCAGTACTCACAGTCCCATGTCCCCATCAGGATTCCACAGCTGACCCTCTGGGACCAGGCCACCATCAGGGCCACCCAAGACACAGCAGCAGCGCTGGCAGCGCTGCCCCATACACATTGCCAGATGCTTTCCAGCCATGCAGGCTTCACAGGTTTCGTGCCCCATGCTCAGTTCCTGATCGGGACAGGCTATTTGATAACCACCAACTGGACTCTGCTTGAGTTTAGCCAGATGACCCTGAAGAAGACTTCAGCAGCTGCTAAACCCCGTAGCAGTGACCCCAAATTCAGCCTCTCACACCCTAATTGCCCCACTACGGTCCCCCCTGCATCCAAGGCTTGTGGCGGTGTGCTCTCCCCCTTCCCCTCCCCCCCCCCCCCGGCTCCTGCTCAAGCCATAACCATCAGCGGGAGGTGTGATGAGCTGCACCTGGACTTTGGGGGATGGCTGGCAACACAGTCAAAACACTGTCTGGAGTGGGGGCCTAGACATCTTGTTCCCATGGGAATATGACTATAGGTCAATTATCTTACTCCATAAATAGCGGACAGCCCAAGAGCCCTTTGAGCTCTCCTGCACGGCAGCGGGCTGCACGCCAGGATCTCCCCTTGAGTGGGGACGCTCGCTTAAGGTTCTGCTCCTCGAGGCTGAGAGATTCCTTGCCGCAGCAGATTCTCGGTAAGTGACTGATAGCATGCTAAACTTTGAAATCTTAGCTGAGTGAGATAAGGATTGATTGCGCATATAGAATCCTTTAGACACAAACCGTTGACCAAGTCTGGGACTAGGAGTGGATCCAGCCGCCCCTAGGCTCCTCTCTGAGAAGGAGTTTAGAAAGCCAGGGGGTCCTTTCTGAACCTCGTGACTCAACGGGAGGGTCTCCCTGAGAGCTTGTCTGACCCTGGCCTCTGTGCAGTAAATAACCAAGTGTGCCCTGGCATCGAATCTCGTAAAACACTGTCGCATTCACTACTGACTTTGTTAAATCGCTGTTTTATATTAATAAATATTTCACTGCTTCTCTCTTACTGTAGGAATGTATCTGAGAGAAAATGGCCATGTGAGCCAGCCTCCCTACTGTGAGAGATTAGATTAAGAGCAAAACAGGTGGTAGAAGATGGAATTAGTACATGGGAAAAACGGGAACTGAGAAGGTAGAAAACATGTTGTGCTAATGACTAAGCAATTGACTATGCGAATTCTTGTAACCAACCTGATGTGTGAACGAACTGCATGGACAGCGCGTGGACAGTGTAACGAGCTAATCAGAAATAAGCGAGTGGCGTGTACGGCTACAACGCAGGGTATAAAAGATGATGATCTGTGCTTAATAAACGGCTTCTGTTGATTCACGTTGGATCGTCTGGAGTCCAGTTATTTCTCCTCATCTTACAAGTGAAGTTAACCACTCTGCCCGCGACAAGGCTGCCCTGGCAGTGAGCACCCATCCCTGTTGCTGAACTCAGCTGAGAGCCACTCAGTGTCAGCGTCAGTAGCACAGGCAGCTGGAAATCCTCGCTCCTGCGCCGGGGCTTACTCAGCACTCAGCAGTTTGGCAGCACACAGTCCCCTTCCCCATTTGAGCCAGCCTGCGCACGTGGGGAGAGCAGCCTGGCCCCATGCAATTTGTAAACAGCTGTGACCACCATCCCCTCTAAGAGGTTTATTAAAGCAGCCCATGTGCAAGCCCTGGCTGCTCCGTGCCTCTCTAAGCTAGGACAGGGGCTTATGCTGCTTCATTTCTGGTTTTTTTTCCAACCGTTTTGACTCAGTCCACCACTGCAGACCATTTGTCCACATGGATGCAACAAGCTCCAGCGTGGTGCGGGGCTGGAGCCTCCAGGCTGGAGCCTCAAGCAGAGCTTTTCCCTTCTCCTGAGGGCTACCAAGGTGTAAAGGGAATGGATGGGCTCATTCCTGCTGCACTTGGAGGTCCAACGCAACGCTCATGCTAGTCTAAGTTTAAAAACCCTGGAGCCCTTCCTTGTGAGTGATCTGCAGCCACTGAGCCTCATGGCCAGGTTGTCCCAGGCTCTGGGTCCCAGATGCACAACCCATCCTTCACGTCTCCTTGCCGTGCTACTCAGGACTTCCTCCCACTGCCCACAGGTTACAAGTTCCAGTTTGGCCACATGTATTGGGTCTGGCTGGGATGGAGTTAACTTTCTCTATAGCAGCCCTCATAGTGCTGTGCTTTATATTTGTAGCCAGAAAGGTGCTGATAACACACCAATGTTTTGGCTATTGCTGAGCAGTGCTCCCACAGCATCAAGGCTGTCTCTCCAAACGCCCCCCCCACTCCCAAAGGCCAGTAGGCTGGAGGCGGGCAAGAGGTTTAGAGGGGACATAGCCAGAACAGCTGACCCAAACTGACCAAAGCAATATTCCATACCATATGACGTTGTGTTCGGCAATAAAAGTTAAGAGAAAGGAGGAGGGGGGGGGCATTTGTTGTTAAGGTGTTTGTCTTCTGGAGCAACCACTACGTGCACTGAGGCCCTACTTCCCAGGAAGTGGCTGGACACCGCCTGCTGATGGGAAGTAGAGAATAATTTTTTTTTTTCCTTTGCTTCTGTGTGTGGCCTTTGCTTTTCTTTATTAAACTGCCTTTATCTCGACCCATGAGTTTTTTTCATCTTATTTTCTTCCCCCCGTCCAGTTGAGGAGGGGGAGTGAAGAGTGGCTTGGTGGGCACCTGGCATCCAGCCAAGGTCAACCCACCACACCGCACCTACGGACACCTTACTCACAATGCCCTGAGCACCCTGGTGAAGCAGATGCCAGACTGAAATGGTGCGAACAGTCCTCATTATCAATATAGAATCATAGAATGTGTTGGGTTGGAAGGGACCTTTAAAGTGCAAGGTCCTACACTTGGGTTGGGACAATCTTCGTTATCAATACAGGCTGGGGGATGATGTGATAGAGAGCAGCCCTGCGGAAAAGGACTTGGGGGTATTGGTGGACGAGAAGCTGGACATGAGCCAACAGTGTGTGCTTGCAGCCCAGAAGGCCAATTGCATCCTGGGCTGCATCAAAAGCAGCGTGGCCAGCAGATCGAGGGAGGTGATTCTGCCCCTCTACTCTGCTCTGGTGAGACCCCACCGGGAGTACCATGTCCAGCTCTGGAGCCCTCAGCACAAGAAGGACATGGACCTGTTGGAGGGGGTCCAGAGGAGGGCCTCGAAGACGACCTGAGGGCTGGAGCCTCTCTCCTATGAGGACAGGCTGAGAGAGTTGGGGTTGTTCAGCCTGGGGAAGAGAAGGCTCCGGGGAGACCTTATAGCGGCCTTCCAGTCCCTGAAGGGGGCCTACAGGAAAGCTGGGGAGGGGCTGTTTGCAAGGGCATGTAGCGATAGGCCGAGGGGCAATGGGTTTAAACTAGAGCAGGGCAGGTTTAGATCAGACATTAGGAAGAAGTTCTTTACACTGAGGGTGGTGAGACACTGGAACAGGTTGCCCAGAGAGGTGGTGGAAGCCCCATCCCTGGAGACATTCAAGGCCAGGCTGGATGAGGCTCTGAGCAACCTGCTCTAGTTGAAGATGTCCCTGCTTGCTGCAGGGGGCTTGGACTAGATAACCTTTAAAGGTCCCTTCCAACCCAACACGTTCTATCATTCTATGATTCTATAACTCCCGTCTGAAACCTGCTTTGGCCCCCACGAGCATGCACAAGGAATAAAGACAAGGAACCCCGAACAACGCTGCCTCCCTGAGACATAGCACCATCTGTTGATGTGATGTAGACCCCCCCAGTATGAACTGACAGGTCAAAGCAACCCATTTTCAGCAAGAACAAAAGATGGGACAGGTTTATGAGATGCTCAGGAGTGGTGCCTCTAATGGCCAGCTCCTTCTTCCCTGCCTGTGGAATAATTACTAAATTGGCCAAGAATACAAAAGTACAGCATTGTTCACACATTAAGGAAAGTCATAAAATCAAGAGGCTTCTGAGGTAGAATACAGCCGCAGCTGGCACACAAAGAATGCCACATCTGCGATTCCCTGTACAAGGTTGTTTGCGAAACTACACGAGGGATGGAACGGAACGCGCTTGTTCCATGGCCTTCCCTTGTGACGAATAGCAGATATGGGGACGAGATGGTACTACGGAACACATAAGCGGCCTACACGCTACCCGAGCCAACATTTCGTCAAATGTTGATGAAATGCTGTCCTTTGTGCGAACTTTGCTCATTACAATGTACCAAAACACACCTCCGTCCCGGAGGCTACCCGCCCCCGAGGTGCGACCACTCCTCATAGAATCATAGAATCATTTAGGTTGGAAAAGACCCTTGGGATCATCGAGTCCAACCATCAACCCCACTCTACAAAGGTCTCCCCTACACCATATCCCCTAACACCACATCTAAACGACTCTCAAACACATCCAGGGATGGTGACTCCGCCACCTCCCTGGGCAGCCTATTCCAGTGTCTGACCACTCTTTCTGGGAAGAACTTTTTCCTAATGTCCAGCCTAAACCTCCCCTGCTGCAGCTTGAAGCCATTCCCTCTTGTTCTATCGCTAATTACCTGTGAGAAGAGACCAGCACCAGCCTCTCTACAGTGTCCTTTCAAGTAGTTGTAGAGAGTGATGAGGTCTCCCCTCAGCCTCCTCTTCCTCAAACTAAACAGTCCCAGCTCCTTCAATCGCTCCTCGTAAGATTTATTCTGCAGGCCCTTCACCAGCTTCGTTGCCCTCCTCTGCACTCGCTCCAGCACCTCGAGATCTCTCTCGTATTGAGGTGCCCAGAACTGGACGCAATACTCAAGGTGTGGCCTCACCAGTGCTGAGTACAGGGGGACAATCACCTCCCTCCTTCTGCTGGTCACACTGTTTCTAATACAAGCCAGGATGCCATTGGCCCTCTTGGCCACCTGGGCACACTGCTGGCTCATGCTCAGCTGCTTGTCAATTAGAACCCCCAGGTCCTTTTCTGCCGGGCAGCTCTCCAGCCACACTGCCCCAAGCCTGTAGCGATGCGTGGGGTTGTTGTGGCCCAAGTGCAGGACCCGGCACTTGGCCTTGTTGAAGCTCATCCCGTTAGCGTTGGCCCATCGGTCCAATCTATCCAAGTCTCTCTGTAGAGCCTCCCTATCCTCATGCAGATCAACACTCCCGCTTAGCTTCGTGTCATCTGAGAACTTGCTGATGATACACTCTATGTCCTTCTCAAGGTCATCAATAAAGATGTTGAACAGAAATGGTCCCAACACCGAGCCCTGGGGGACACCCCTTGTGACCGGCCGCCAGCTGGATTTAACTCCATTGGCCACCACTCTTTGGGACCGCCCATCCAGCCAGTGCTTGATCCAGCAGATCGTATGCTCATCCAGGCCATGAGCCGCCAGTTTTCCCATGAGAATGCTTTTCGAAAGTCTAGGTAGACAATGTCCACAGCCTTTCCCTCATCCAATAATCGGGTCACCTTGTCATAGAAGGAGATCAGGTTCGTCAGGCAGGACCTGCCTTTCCTAAACCCATGCTGACTAGGCCTGATCCCCTGCTTGTCCATTATATGAGTTGTCCTCCTTGAGTACACCAATCATAATAAAAGTATGTATGACTAAAGTCACTCAAACTCCACTTTGAAGATAAAAAAAAAGTATAAAAATAGCCTGAGAGAGGGGGGGATATCGGGGAAGACACCATCGCGAACAAGTCGAGGAGAACTCCATCACTGACTTCCGGGACCAGTCGACGGGCTGAGCCTTTCTTCCCCCTCATAGGGACGCCTTTGGGTAAGACTCAGACTATACCGAGCGCTTCCTTGGGGAACTTAGAAATCTCTCTAGAGAACCTCTATCCTACATTTATAGCCAGGCTGTATCGTTTATAACTTTGTCGCGCGTTTTGTGTACTTAACAATCCTTTCATTTGCACGTGCTTTGCAGACAGTGTATTTATCACCGGCAATCCTAAGAACCTGTATATCTGTTGTTCAAATAAACTGCACTGTTTCAGTAGCTAGTCGTTTCGGTTTCTCACTGAACGCGACCAAAGACTGGAGAGTGGCCGTGCTAGTTCATGAGCACGACTAGACTGAAGGTGCAGTCCACTATTAGTGTATCCAAATCGTAACAGTTTCATACATATTAAACGCGACTGGACTGATAGTGCTGGATTGGGCATCGCTCAGAATTTAAACCTACCGCACCTGGCCTCCCACCTCGGTGAGGAGTGTTAGAACGCAAGGGGTTTATCTTCTGCCAAAACCGCTTGGCCCCTTTTCACGCAACACTGCCTCAAGTCTTGGCAGAGCCTCTGAGCCTGTGGCCCGAGGCCAAATACTGCCAGAGCTGGAAAGGGTCAAAACAACATGGGCTCATGCAGGACAGCAGAGAAGAGAAATATCCAGGCAGGGGCAGCCACATCCAGCCTGGGTCTGGGAATACACCAGAGGGATGAGGAAAGGACCTCTGGTCCTGCACTTTGACTGGACCATATGGGGAGTGAATCAACTACTCTTGGCCAGGTGGGGGTCTGTCTCCTTCCTTCTCCCATGGTCTGCCATGAGCCAAGGATAGTTAGGGACAATCTATCTCCTTCTGAAGGTCTGGTGTTGGCTGTGGCCGGAGGCAGGACAAAGCCTGCAGTGCAGTGTCCCAGCACAGGTACTCCTCAGATCCTTCCCAGGGATGGGCTGAAATCACAAGGCTGTGTAGCAGGGAGCTCAATCAGCACCTTTTTTATTAATATGCATCATAAATAAATAAATAAATGCGAGACACTTTGTTCTAACAGGGAAATACAAATTAAATATGGTGCAACGTCTGCTAAGCAATGTACAAGCAGGTGGTAACCTTGCAAGACCAGGGCCCCTCGCCATGGGGAAGCCAGCCGAGGCACGATGCTGCAAGTAGCGTCAACCCGGCCAAGGCACCAAATGCTGGCATGGCCTTTCATTAACACTTTTCCCCACTCGACGCACAGCGGGCAGCATGAACATGGCAAGGAAGGGGTTGACTGGCATTGCCTCTACCGAGGACCCCAGGACCCCCCCCTTGTGCTCATACACAACACTCGCCCCCTCCCCACCCCACGACACTGCTCAGCAAGACCAGAAACCCTATGCCAAGGGGAGCACCACCCCTCCCTCCCCATCTCCCCGGCTCCCTCTGGGATCACCCCCCCTGCTCTACCTGCTGGGAGCGCTGCTCCCAACTCCAAAGAGCACCCTTAGCCCAGTCAGGGACCCTGCCCTCACCCCCTCACCTCCTACCCACTCTTCACTGAGCATCCCAGGGCATCCTAGGCACTGGCTTCCTGCTCAGCATGGAGGGCACAGGGACACCCCCCAAAGCACCCATCTCCACACAGGGTGGCTCTACCCATCCTGGACCTATGTAACACTGAACATCCATGCTCCTTCGTCATGATTCCACGCACCCCTTTGCTCCGCACGCACACACGTACCCTGTCCTCCTCCCCTGGCTGTGGCCAGGCACGGCCCCAGGCCCTGCAGTGTGGTAGTGCCAGGCCACTTGGCCCGCTACAATCCACCAGGCACCACTATTACATGTCAGGACAGGGCTGCTCCAGTGTGGAGGAGCCTACCTTGCAGCCTCCCTTCAAGCTGCAACGCAACCCATCAGCCCAGCCTCGCAGAGACCTTGCCAACACATGGTGCTCCTTTCCACCCCTGCGGCTGATGATGCCAGGGATGCTGAAGGCTGCAGACTGCACTGCCATCCCTGGGGAGGGGATGGCCAGCATCCTGCACCCTCCAGCATGAAACTGAGCCATGCAGTGGGGCAGCACTGCCCTGGCAGGAGCTTCTTGGGTTCCTGCTGTGTACGAGTCTATGGCCTACAGGTGCTGGAGATGGCATGGAGTGGAGGGGGCTCAGACGGTCCCTGGTGTGGCTTGCAGAAGGCCCCAGGGGACAAGTCAGCCTTTGGCAGCTGCACAAGGAGGAGCAAGAAGGAACCACCTACGGTTACTGCATTCTGTAATGGTAAGAAACTAGCAAGAAGCTGTGTCTGTTTCTCTGGCAGGGTGGGCTTCCCCAGATGAGCCTCAGCAGCTCACGGTACTGTGTTTGGCCTCCCAGCCACGTCAATAGTCCTCGTCCTCCAGGTGGGTGACGTACATGATGGGCACCAGTCCCTTCTTGGAGTCGAGGCTGCACTGCAGCCAGTCACCATCCACCTTGGAGATGACCTGCAGGATGTCCCCCTTGTTGAAGCTCAGCTGTCCTGCCTCGGTGGAAATGTGATGGCAAAGAGCTTTCACTTCACTGCAGGCAGAGGGAGGGGAGGAAGGGTTAACTTGCCACAGCACACACACTCCATTGAAGCCCAGGGACCACCACAGGCACAGAGGAGCGAGGAAAACACCCCCTGCCTCCCTCCCCAGCCAGGATCTCAACTGCCCCCCAGCTCCCCATTGCCTACAGATTGCAGAGTTGGGGTGGACGGATGCACAAGCTGTGTCACTGCCCTGATTCGTCTCCTGGTCCATGAGTACAAAGGGGACCAGGTGAACCGCAACAGGCAGAGCCGTGCCAACCCCAACCCACCATGTCCCAGCACTTGCAGGACGGCCACGTGGCACCGCTCACCAGGGAGGGTGGGCAGACAGGCCCCAGGCTGGCCATGCCTCGGGGGGCACTTCAGGTGGCTCTGGCCGGGGGGGCTCTGGCTCAGGGACTGCTTCTTGCCACATGCTTGCTCCGACCATCTGGGCCACCAGCTGGAACATGGACTTGTCCAAGCTCAGCCAGCCGGAGGGCAACCTGCAAGAAGGAGATAGAAGCAGGTAGTGGCAGGGAAGTGTACCCGGGGGGCAAGAAGCAGCTGCTCTCATGGCAAGGTCATGCCTTAGAGGTCTGGATCCATGCACAAAGTGCACTGTCTCCTGGCAGGGAGGTCTCAGCATCCTGCAGACACACCGTGGCCTAGACTGGGAAGGACATTTCCAGTGGCCATACAAGCAAGAAGGGTACAGATGGAGAGGCAATGCGGGGAGGGCCCAGCCACACGGGGCAACTTCACGCCTCCTCCTCACCCGTTGTGAGCAACGGGGATGGCTCCATGTTTTGCTCTCACTTAGTACGTGTTTTTGGGAGGGATGGGGGCAGTGCAGCAGGGGCCCTTCCTGTGGAGAGGGGGCTTAGGAGCCAAGGCAGTGGTAGAGCTCAGGCAGAAGATTGAGCAAGGGTAGGAGTTGAGGAGGGAAACGGTGGTGTGAGCAGGCAGGCAGGGCTGGGCAGGGGTGACAGATCTCTCTGTTCACACATTGCCTCTGATGTACCACCATGGTGTAGCCCAGTGGTCGGCTATTGACCTGACTTCCACCTGCACTGCTGCAACCCCAGGTTAACCAGCCCTCCCCGGCCCCATCCTTACCTGTTAGGCTGCCTGGGCTCTTTTTGCACCTTCCTGGACCCAAACAAGTGTCCCCACTCGATGGGCTGGCTGCCCTTTGATGCACTGATGCTGCTCTCCTCCTGGGGGGCTGCTACTGCTACTCCCACTCTTTGCTGAGTCCCAGTCTCCTTTTCCTTGCTGTGCTTCAGCTCTGTAAGCACTGAGTCTGGGGGGCTGCCCATCCAGAAGGGCCTGCTCCATTCTTTCACCTCTTCGCCGATGGGTACCTGCTGGGGCTTTTCCAAGGGCTCTTCCGCAGCTTTAGGACTTGGCTTGCTGGCAGCCTTGGGCCTCTCCTCCAAGGTACACTCAGCCTCTGCACCCTCCACCACCCCTTCGCGGGGGGGTGGTGCCTTGCGGGTCTCTGCTGACCTGGGCACAGCATTCAAAGCTGCCTTCTTCTTCTCATAGCAGATGAACTTCGAGACTTCAGACGAGCCCTCGATGTAAATCTGAGAGCTCTGCATGAGCTGGTACCACCAGCCTGTTTGCTTGTCCTTCTCCTCCCACGTGCTCTCTCGCACCTTCCTCCGCTCTTCCTCCCTGTTGGGAGCCCCCACCCCCTTGACCCTCTCACTCGCAGCTTGCTGGGGGCTGTGGCCTGGTGAGATGTCATCATCTCTGGCACCCACTTTGCATGCTTCAGGGGCAGTGCTGCAGTCGTAAGGATCCTCACTGCTGCCCCGTGTCCGCATTAGCTGCGGGGTGGAGTGTGTGGAAAGCAGCAGGTCCTGCTTCACACGCAGCAGCTCCTTTTGCTGCTGCTGCTCTTTGCCCATTTGCATCAGGTGATGCTCAAAAAGGAGGTCTAGGTTGAAGGGTAGCAGGGAGAGAGGCTGGAGCAGGAGCAGGAGCTCCTCAAAAAGAGGCTGACACACACTATGAGACAGGCACAAGAAGCCTATCGGCTGGTAGTGTGACAGGATGATATCTGTAGGGCAAGAGACATTTAATTAGATGAAAGGCCCTTGCCACCTTTGTCAAGCCGCCAAGAAGCTGCTGAAGCTATGGGGAAAGGAGTTGGACAATAGTTTTTGGTCACAGCTGTGGCTGCAGTGTGAGGCTCAGCACTGGGTCAGGGAGCACCAGATGTTCTGTGAGCTCTGGACAAACTGGCCCAGGTCCTGCTTCCAGTCATGCCTGCAGCCAGGACCTGCCTGTCAGACTGTCCACCAGGATGACCTCTGCCACAAATGCCATGTGAGTAGGGTGCAAATAAAGAGCATCAAAGAGGGTTGGCACACATTAAGATTCTCTTCCCCACCTCCTGGAGATGAACAAGAGCTGCAAATCTGGCCAGTACCAGTCCCCTGCAGAGAGAAAGGTGTCGAGGACAGCTGAATACATAGAATCATAGAATTGCCTAGGTTGGAAGGGACCTTTCAGATCATCTAGTCCAACCATCAACCTAACACTGACAAAAACCAGCACTAAACCATATCTCTAAGCACTATGTCTACCCGTCTTATAAATATCTCCAGGGATGGTGCCTCAACCACTTCCCTGGGCAGCCTGTTCCAATGCTTGATAACCCTTTCAGTGTCAAAATTTTTCCTAATATCCAGTCTAAACCTCCCCTGGTGCAACTTGAGGCCGTTTCCTCTTGTCCTATTGCCTGTTCCTTGGGAGGAGAGACCAACCCCCACCTCTCTACACCCTCCTTTCAGGTAGTTGTAGAGAGCGAGAAGGTCTCCCCTCAGCCTCCTCTTCTCCAGGCTGAACACCCCCAGCTCCTTCAGCCGCTCCTCATAAGGCTTGTTCTCCAGACCCCTCACGAGCTTCGTTGCCCTTCTCTGGACCCGCTCCAGCACCTCAAGGTCTTTTTTGCGGTGAGGGGTCCAAAACTGGACACAGTACTCGAGGTGGGGCCTCACCAGTGCCCAGTACGGGGAGACAATCACTTCCCTAGTCCAACTCACCATGCTCTTCCTGATACAGGCCAGGATGCTGTCGGCCTTCTCGGCCACCTGGGCACACTGCTGGCTCATAGTCAGCCGGCAGTCAACCAACGCCCCCAGGTCCTTTTCTGCCGGGCAGCTCTCCAGCCACTCTGCCCCAAGCCTGTAGCGCTGCATGGGGTTGTTGCGACCCAAGTGCAGGACCCGGCACTTGGCCATGTTGAACCTCATACCATTGGCCTCGGCCCATCGATCCAGCCTGTCCAGATCCCTCTGCAAAGCCTTCCTGCCCTCAAGCAGATCAACACTCCCACCCAACTTGGTGTCGTCTGCAAACTTACTGAGGGTGCACTCGATCCCCTCCTCCAGATCATTGATAAAGATATTAAAGAGAACCAGCCCCAATACCGAGCCCTGGGGAACACCGCTCGTGACTGGCCGCCAACTGGATTGGACTCCATTCACCACCACTCTCTGGGCCCGGCCCTCCAGCCAGTTTTTAACCCAGCAAAGAGTACTCCCATCCAAGCCATGGGCAGCCAGTTTCTCCAGGAGGACGCTGTGGGAAACCGTGTCAAAGGCCTTACTAAAGTCCAGGCAAACAACATCCACGGCCTTTCCCTCATCCACCAAGCGGGTCACCCTGTCATAGAAGGAGATCAGGTTTGTCAAGCAGGACCTGCCTTTCATGAACCCATGCTGACTGGGCCTGATCGCCTGGTTGTCCTGCATGTGCCGTGTGATGGCACTCAGGATGATCTGTTCCATGACCTTCCCAGGCACCGAGGTCAGGCTGACAGGCCTGTAGTTCCCCCGATCCTCCTTGCGGCCCTTCTTGTGGATGGGCGTCACACTTGCTAGACGCCAGTCAACTGGGACCTCCCCGGTTTGCCAGGACTGCTGGTAAATGATGAAAAGTGGCTCGGTGAGCACTTCCGCCAGCTCCCTCAGTACCCTTTGGTGGATCCCATCTGGCCCCATAGACTTGTGTACGTCCAGGTGTTGGAGCAGGTCCCTCACCATCTCCCTCTGGATTATGGGGGCTTCATTCTGCTCCCCGCCCCTATCTGCTAGCTCAGGGGGCTGGGTACTCAGGGAACAACCGACTCTACTACTAAAGTCTGAGGCAAAGCGGCATTAAGTACCTCAGCCTTGTCCTCATCCTTTGTCACCATGTTACCGCCTTCATCTGATAAAGGATGGAGATTCTCCTCAGTCCTCCTTTTATTACTAATATATTTATAGAAGCTCTTTTTATTGTTCTTAACATCCAAAGCCAGGTTAAGTTCTAGTTGGGCTTTGGCCCTTCTAATTTTTTCCCTTCATAGCCTCACAACATCTTTGTAGCCTTCCTGAGTGACCTGCCCCTTCTTCCAAAGGCCATAAACTCTCCTTTTTTCCCTGAGTTGTATCCATAGCTCTCTGTTCAGCCAGGCCGGTCTTTTTCCCCAATGGCTTGTTTTTCGGCACATGGGGACATGGGGACAGCCTGCTCCTGCAGGTTACAGTCTTTCCAGGGATCTGGCTGGGCTGAACTGTGGATCCTAACAAAATGAACTAGCATTTCTACCTGCAGCATTCATCTTTCACTTAATTTGACCACATCTGCAGTGCCCTCCCCCACCAGCTTTGTTGTCAGGTCTCACTCCCAGGGAGAGAGTTTGGAACAGGATTTGTGGCCGTTTGGCTCCAGTGAGATAACAATCTTACACCATAGACAGGACTTGCACCTTATCTCCAACCCCTTTGCCTAGCCTTCTGCATCCTGACAGCCCTAGCTATTGCTCACACTTCCAGCTCTTAATGATGGCTTGAAACAGATGGTTGTCTTCTGCTCCAGAAAAACAGGGTGCTTTCTCTTGCCACACTGCTCAGTACAAAGGCAAGTCTATTTTCCTGTCCGCTCCAGAGAGAAGTGCTGACTGCACACACAGACCCGAGAAATGTCTGCTGTCAGCCCCCAAACCTGCCAGAAGATACTGGGCTGGACTTCTTGCAGTGCATGGGGCCCTGGGCTGAGCACAGGCTGAGCCAGAAGCACTCCCAAAGGATCCAGCAGGTCAAGGGTGTCTGTCTCACTGTGCACTTAACACTTAGTCATGCTGCTTCTAAGCATCTGGCAGCTTGGCCATTGCTGCTGGGTTATCTGTACATTCCAGAAACATTTCTAGTTGAAAAAAACAGGTACATCCAGTAAAATCTGCTTTTAATTTGTCAGAAGGTTTTCATTTCCATTTCCCATGCTTGAAGGGTTTCAGCTAAGTGTGCGCACCTCCAGACAGATGAAGCTCTCAGGCACTGGGCAGGGAATGCAGAAATTTGAGGAGGGTTGGATCTGGTCTCCTGCAGGTAGGTTCAAGGATCTGCATTGGGGGTGATAACCTTGGGTACTAGCTGCAGCTGGGAAGGACATGGCTGGCCAGGCTCGCCACAGCTCAGGTGGAGGGAGCTGCACGGAGCTTTGACTTCCACCTCACTCCCTTTAGCTGAGCAGCCCTCCAGCAACACGTACATTGGGAGCAGAGGGGAGCAGCCTAGGCTGAGAGACCAACAAGAGACATGCGTGCCTCAGAGCTTAGATCTGTGCTCTATATTGTGCAGAATTTGGCCCCCACTGCAGCCCGCAGCCCTTAGGCTCTTACCTTCATGGTCGTAGAGGTGGTTGAACCAGAACTCCAAGGACCGGATACTGCAGGAAGGGAAAACAAGCAGGGAAGGAAAGAAAAAGTGAAAATCAATTCACTCCCTTCATCCTAGCTGTTCTACAAGAAGAAGCAGCGTGGCTGGAAAAGGGCATTTACACAGCATATCCCTGTGAACCTCAAGACCTAGTGAAAGGACAGTCGTTCACTTCCATCAGCATGCACTGACCACAGCCGGCCAGCCTGTCACAGAGCCAGTTTGCTTTACATGAGGCACTGTATAACCATAACCCCTAACAACCATGTTTCCATCCAGTTTCCTCACCATTTAGCTCCTATGCTCTTGGCAGAGCTTAGCTTTGCTGAGAAGGGCTCATGAGAGGTAAATCATCTACAAACATGAGACCATTGCTGCAGGCTTGGCCCAAAATATGCTGGTAACCTGTGCCAGCAGGGGAGAGCTGAGCCATCCTGGGTGGGGAGAGCAGGGCAGAGCTTGCTCCTGCTTGTAGGGGTCCCCCAACATTTGGGGATATTGGGGACTCTGTTGCCACTGTCAGAGCTCTTGCTGACCGCCGGAGAGGAGAAGGGAAATACCATCCTAACACCATTCATCCCTTTATCGCGGCCGCCTTCTGTTCAACACAGAGTGTAGTGTGCACACTCCTTATCCAATCTGGGAGGGTCAGCCTTGAGTCCTGAACCAGGACTCCTTCAAAGCCTCATGCACTGGGATTCACTGCAGCTCCAGGAAGCAGTGATTTAAGCAGGGATTTTCAGGAGTAATTTATGCATATGTTATGTCTATCCCTATATGAACCCTGACAGACAGACTCTTCCCTCCTAATGTTTTGGGGCTAAAACAAGCTGACAATGTTCTTCAGTGGGCTACAGCCAGCCCTTCTCAGTTCTGGCCTGGTAGGGGTAGGTTTTGATCCTTCTGGAGTTCCCTGAGGCTCACAGCTTCTTCCTTCCCTCACCCACAGCTGGGGAGTGGCTTCCCAGGTTCCTTAAGTCTTTTCATTGGCAACTGTGCCTGCTTGCAGTCAAGGACCAGCACCTGCTGCCAGCCCTGGACAGTGACATGCAGTCAGCCCGGGGAGCCTGCTTACTTGAGGAGGCCAAAGATGAATGCATTGAACCTCATGGTGTGGTTGGTGAGCTCTGTGTACTGGCTGATCTTGCTATTTAGGCTGTGCAGCAACTTGGTAGAGGGGCCTATGGAGAGAAGTGAAATGTTGAGATTAGTTGTGGTCAGCAAAGCCAAAACGGCATCACGGGAAGGAGCATCAAGGCAAAGACAGAAGTTGGCTGGGTGCCCATGCCCATATGTGCATTGCCCCTCCACCAATCATCAAGATGAGCTCGCTCCATCCCAACAGTTAGACTTCACAAGGGGTGAAGTTGTGGTCTGTCCCAAACTGCCACTCCAAAACTTTGGGAGAGTTTCAATGGATGAAAGTACCCCAGAGACCTGTCTCCCACACTTCAGGGACAATCACGGCCTTCAGCTCAAAATCAGCAGGTAAACAGAATATTATGGTGAGTGGTTATAATTTGGGGTATCTGCAATCACAGAGATAACCCCAGAGTTGGAGGTTTGCCACAAACAGGCTAGGAGGCTTCCCAGCCCTGGATGTAAGCTCTTCATGATGCAGAAATCAGTGTGGCCCTGCCATCTGTAACCTCAGAAAGGAGTTCTCCTGGATGGTAGCCACTGCCACAATCCAGGGTGCAGACTGGTACTAGCAGAGGGTGCAGGTGATGCGGGCATGCTTGAGCCAAATGAGCCGTGTGTGCAAATTTTCTTACAGACCAGGCTAGAGCACAGTTCTGCCTTATACCGTAGCTGTGCAGGACTAAAGATGAAGGTCTAGAAACACCCTGGAAACTTAGAGGAGGGAAAAGGGCATTCTTGTAGGGTTTATTTCTGTCTTTTTTTTTTTTTTTCATTGCTAGGGTCTGTTATAGGACAATTTAGAAATTTCAGGAAAAATGACAATAAATATTTGGACAGAATAGAGCAGTGGCTCTCCCACCTTGCAAGAGCAGGTCAAGGTGCACCTTGTTCCGCACAGGGAGACAGGTATTATTCTGCATCCCCATCCTTATAGTCAACCTTCCTAGCACCTCCCAGCCACAACACAGGAGTACCGCAGAGCAATGGGCATCGCTGCACACCCTCCATACCTAGCTGGGTGGATGCCTCCACCACGCTCCAGGGGATGTTTCTCCTCTGACCAATGATCATGTCCAGGACATAAGCCTTGAGCCCGTCACTCAGGATGTCCTGGACAGCAGGGCACAGGTATTTCAGGATGAGATGCCCCACGTTGGGGCTCACGGAGCTATTCCCAAGTTTGGCCTAAGGGAGAACAGGCAACAGGGAGAGGGTTGAGTAACTGCTCTATAAGGTACGGACGCATGCGAACAGTCCAGTCCCACTTGCCTACTACAGATACCCAGCAGGCAATATCCAGGCTACAATGATGCTCAGCAGCTCCTTGAACAGGCAGGCTCTTCCCCTTCACCCTTGCTGCCTCATACACCAATTCTGGGTTGCTCCCTGCAAGGTCTGCCCCAGGCTGGGATGAGGCAACAGCTTGGGAAAAGAATATCCCAGCTTGAGAAGAGGATATCCCAGTTAGAAGGGATGCCCAGTTCTCCCTAAGGGTATAACAAGGCTTTCCTGCTGGAGGAAGAAGAGAGTAGGAGCTTTTTCTGCTGCTGTAGATTTTCTTGTTGCTATTTTTGAAGTAGGAAGCAGCAAGCGACATAGGAACTTCCAGTACCGAGGGTACTTAACTCAGTGACATGCTGAGCTATGATTCCTAGGAATTACTATAAATAAACAGGGCGAGGGCAAAATGGATGGACAGAGCCCAGGTTGAGGTGAGGAAGCATGTAAGAGCCCAGCATCAACAGAGCAGGGACATATTCTGCTGCATACAGTCCTTGAGCTGCCAAGGGGTCTATCCAAAAGGGTCAGCCCCAGATCTTGCACATCACGTCAGTGGTCCCAGGCAGTTGTGTTCAGGGCACAGATTTTACCAGCTGAGCTGGAATTACACTGGCCAGTTGGCACAGGTCCACGAAGGTCCTGAACTGAGACTTGAACTTCTGGGTCAGGAATAATCCTGCCAGATTCATTGAGCTTTGGGAGCATCAGGGACAGGTGCTGCCTTTTGACAGGTGAATGCTCAGCCCTTGGCACACTGACACATAATGAAATCCCAGATCAAAACCACAGTGCTGTCTGGCAAGTAAAGTAATGGGGGAATGTTGCGATTATTCCCCAAACCAACAGGAAACTCACGGTGAAGCTTTCAAAAGCTGTGGAAATCCAAACAGCTCCAGTTATGCTGCACAGCAATCTCTGCATCAGCAACAATTGTAATTAGGGGCAAATTACCCTGGGCTCTGAGATAAGATTGAATGGGCTTGGAATCTGTCCCAGTCAGGTTTCTCCTTGGGGATGGCACTCCAGGGCAGTTGTCATGTCCAAATGGTGTCACATTGCTGCCCCAGAGTCCCTGCGACTGAAGCAGAGCATTCAGCTTTGAGAGGAGGCACCACAAAGATGCTGAGTGTCACAGGACTGCAAACACTGGCTGGTGCAAACAGAAGTGAGCTTGCTCTGCCTGCTCTCCCCAAAAATGGGAGATGAGGGGAGCACAGGCCAAAGACAGCCAACCCCATGGGAAACCTTGATGAACTCTGAAGCTAGTGGGTTCGTGTTAAGGGCTATAGGGGAAGCCCAACTGCCCCAGATGGGCAATGACTGATGCACTTTTTTATCATTATGGAGCCCTGTGAGACATCAAGGGACTGGGGACACTGCGCTGTGCCCTGGCATCAGTGCCAGAACAGAATTGCTGGATGGGTGGAGGAGGGAAACACAGCTCTCCGCTATATGAGAAAAAAGAGCTGGTGTACTGCATCAGACCAGAAGTCCAGTTGGCCTGAGCTGGCCTGATATTCTCTCTTATAAAGAGCCATGAGAAAGTACATAAGAAAGAGTCAAACCAAAGCAAACATACATAATAATTCCCCTTAATACTCTCCCAGCCTACAACTACTTTCAACTCAGAGACTACCTAAGCTGGACATGATTCCTATGTGTTTAGTTGACTCAATGAATTTCTCTTCCCTGTATTTTTCTGATCTTCCCTTAAATTCACATAACCTTTTAGCACGCCCAGCATCATACAGCAAGAATTGTCACAGATTTACTATCTACTGCATGATGTACCATTGCCTTTGTTTGTTTTGTTCTTGGTACTACTAGCTTCATTGGATACCCTGTAGTTTTTTAACTGGAAGAGAATGGAGAGGCAATCTTTCTCCATCCTCTCCATGTCACTCATGATGTTGAGAAGCCATACTGAAAGCAAGATTTACCTTCACCCCTGGATCCCTGCTGGTTCCAAAGTGAGCCACAATCAGGTCAACAGCAGTGTTGATTGCCTTCACCAGACCTAGAGGGAAAGACAGAGTCAAAGAGCTGCCTGAGGGGCTTCTAGGACAGACCCTGACCAAACACTTCATGAAGAAATCGGGCAGGGCATTTCAAGCCCATGTCAGCACACATGCCTTCTCTGGCAACATGATCAGCTCATGTCGAGTCTCTGCCAAAAGCATGCAGAACCCCTCCTAACTCCTCACCAAATCTATCCCTTCTGGTTCCAACACTCACATATCAGCCCAACAGTATGACAACCTTTAGAAGTGGCTGAAGCGTAAGACACCCTGTCAGTGTTCCCAAGGGACATGGACCATCACCTCCACGCACCATCCCTTGAGGGAGCAGAGATGGGGTCTGAGGCAATGAGTCTTTAGCTGCTTTTATCTTACAGGGTGGCATGGCAGAAGCCATGCATTTGGCAAACATCAAGGGCTACCAGGATGCTGAGGGGACTGGAGCACCTCTCTTATGAAGAAAGGCTGAGGGACTTGGGTCTCTTCAGTCTGGAAAAAAGACGGCTGAGGGGGGACCTTATCAACGCTCATAAATACTGAAAGGGTGGGTGTCAGGAGGATGGGGCCAGGCTCTTCTCAGTGGTGCCCAGTGACAGGACAAGGGGTAACGGGCACAAACTTGAACATAGGAAGTTCCATCCCAACATGAGGAGGCACTTCTTTACTTTGAGGGTGGCAGAGCCCTGGCACAGGCTGCCCAGAGAGGTGGTGGAGTCTCCAACTCTGGAGACATTCAAAACCCGCCTGGACGCGTTCCTGTGCCACCTGCTCTGGGTGACCCTGCTCTGGCAGGGGGGTTGGTCTAGATGATCTCCAGAGGTCCCTTCCAACCCCTACCATTCTCTGATTCTGTGATTCTGTGAAACTATGTAATGACTTTCAGTAACAAGCCAGTGGTGGGTAAGCTGACATCTGCATCGGTATGATGCAAGAACAAAAGTGGAATAGAGGAGAAGGCTGCCATCTGGTAATCACCAACACATAGCTGGCAAAGGCATGGGAACCTTTCTGCACATCCCTTGCCTCTGACATGATACCGAGACAGCTGTCAACAACCCAGTCCCCAAAGCTTGCCTCTACCATGGGTCTCATCACAGCCATATCTTGTCCTGCTTTGGAATCCTTTCTCCCGCCCTTTTACATAAACACTTTACCATGGAGGACCCAACAGACCTTTTACCTAAATTACAAAATCTCAGGCTAGCACATCTGCAACATCACACAGATTCACAGATCTACCCATGTATACTGAGACAGGGGTGGCAGCATGCCCTGCCTCAGGGTCATACTCCTGTGCCTGCCTGCTCTCTCTGCCCTTTCTTGTGGACTTAAGATCCTTTCTAATCATACTTCCTGGGACAAGCAACTCAAACATACTCTGGCACGTGGCATGGTGCAGAGAACACAAGAACCTGCCGTGGAAACAGACATCAGTCCAGGGGGACGTGTAGTTACGATGCTACGCAGAGAAGGGCAAGGAAAGAAACCATTACGTCTACAGAGATGAGACAGAGAGAAGCACTATTTGCCTTATGCTGTGCTATGCCACACCCTCCTCCACTGACATGAGACGCACGGACTCACCCTTCTTCTGCAGCAGGTCGATGGAGATGGACTCTGTGTTGCCATCTGGGGAGAGGCAGAACTCAGCAGGGGGGTTCTCTGCTAGTGAGAAGTAGTCAGGGAAGAAGTCAGTGTAGGTAAGCTGTAGTTGCCTCATAGACTGCCCTGCAGGGCCAAGACAGGGAGGAGAAGGATCAGCCCCAAGCCCTTATACCAAAGCCTCTCCCACATTGTTTGCTTTTCCCAGAAGCAACCTGCACCAGCAGGAGTCCTCACACCAGCCTGTCCAAGACAGCAAGGCTTGTTACTCTTCCAGCAATGGTTTGCAACATGAGCCTGTAGAGTTCAACCCCGCAGCCCACCCATCATCTGGCTCCAGCTTGACTGGGGGCCCATGGGCACTGGAAGATACTGTGAAAGGTTCACCCTCATGAGCTGGTGCTAAGGAAAACCTCGCTGCACCAGACTCTCAGGGCTGCTGTGCAGATAGCCCCAGCAAGTGGGGTCAAAAGTAGAGCACAGAGAGAATCCCTACTTGTCACACACAGGCATCCACAGGCAACAAACTACATGCTTTCTGCCTATCCCCTGAGATGGTCTCTATTTTCAAGGGGTGACTTTTGCAGGAGCTCTTTCATGTGCTCGATTTCCATCTGGTTCATTCCCCAGCTCTGGGCTAGGCATCTTCCCGTGAAAGAGGTATGAAGAAACTGTTTGGGTTGGCAGTGAGGTGTAGAGTTTTGGGGAATTCACTCCATGACTTGGGGCTGGCCTCAAGAATGCTCTCCTTCCCACAGACAGACCCCTCTGCTCCTCCTGGAGGACTCTCAAAGGTTCAGCCAAAAGCAGCCTGCCACTCTCAGCCCTTCCTACACAGGTTTTGGAGGACAGAGAAGACCTTAAGGGCAGAGCATGGAGAAGACAGAGCCCTACAGTGTTGCCAGCTGCCCCATGAGAGCTACAGACCAGCACCTAGCATGCTGCCAGGGTTGGGGCAGATGGGCAGACACTGTGGGGCACAGACATGAGATCTCCAAGGGACACAACTCCTGTATGAGACATGAACTACAAGCTGGACACAGTCCAGGAGCACTTGCTGAGGTCTGAGCTGGCTCTTGGGCCATTCACTTTCCCCTTCAATCCAGCCCAGAGCTGGACCTGACTACTCTCACCTTGTGGAGAAGGGAGGCTCCACACAGGGTGTACCCATCAGTGAGGCAATTTTCACCTTCGTCTTGTACCCCTCAGCCCCACTGTGAGCAGATGCAGAGCAGAGCAGGCAGAGCAGTGATGAAGCCAGGCATAGCTGAGATACTGAACCTGAGCCCCAAGGTCATCTCCCAAGACCCCCCCAGCAGAAAGGTGGTGCACACCGTTCAGCTTGCAGTGGAAATGGCTAGTGTTGAGCGTGCCAGGAAGCTCAAAGATGGGGTTCGGCCGGGGCTCTTGCTGCCTCTTGTCTAGGCTGCCTGCTAAGCCGGGCAGCCCTGAAACGCGGTCCAGACCCAGAGGGTTCCTCCGCCTGTACTCCTGCCACTTCAACGCTTGGGGGGAGAGGTGGTTTGCTATAACACCGCAGCACCAGACAGGAGGATGTGAGCAGACAGGAGGACATGGAGGAGAAACAGAGAGAGAAAGGATGAGAAAGAGGAAGGACAGAGAAAGAGAGACAGCAAGTTAGTTAAAAGTCCAGCAGCGTTTCAGGACGTTCACATACATACATGAAGGGAGGTGGAGGCCACAGCCTGGCAGAGCAGGGCAGGAGCCTGGGCAGCCTCATGGCTGCAGGCAAAGAGGGAGCAGGTTTGGGGTACAAGCACCTGGTGTGGGGTGCTGTAAGATCAGCAGCCCCATGCTGCCCTCTCCAGAGACACAGTGTAGAAGTCAGGACTGGACAGACATGCTCTTAGCATACGACTTTCTTTTGCAGGCAGAGTGATGATGGGAGCTGTTGGGTGCTGCAGCACCCAGATGCAATTTTGCCCCGGGCTGCAGCTATAAGGGAGGGTGGTACTATAGGGAGCAGGAGATGTTCCAGACTAGCATGTCCTGGCAGATGGGAACCTACCACTGAGGGGCCGCATTCCCATGCTGCTGAGGGAACCAGAGCTGCTGGTCTCACTGCCACTCCTCCAGTGGGGATCTGCATGGCCTCCCACTCTGCTCACGGGCATACTGTCCACCGAGAGGGGCAGGAAGGACTCACTGTGGAGTCGGTACTCGGAGAGTGGTGGGCTTGGCTGCAGCGATGCCTCCTTCTTGGGAACAGGTTTGGGGTTCTCCTTTTGCCTCAGGGCATCAGCTTTGTTGGCTTGGGAGGGCTGCGTGGCACTGACAGCAGGGGAAGGCCTCATAGGAAGGAGGCTGGCAGAGATGGGGCAGGATCTGCTCATGGGAGGCTGACTTTCTCCAGACCTCTCTGTGGTGGGTGAGGAAGAGGAGTCCACGCTTTGAAAGAAAGGCACGTTGCATTGCGCAGGAGAGTAACTCCCCAGGGGGGATGGACGGGTTGTCTCGGGGGCAGGTTTCTTAATGCAGCCACCATTGCAGGAGGCAGCTCCATCCACTGAGCGTTGGGTCAGGAGCGTGCTGTGGGCTTGGCTCCCCGCTGATGCTGACTGCTCTGCCGAGGTGGCCGAGGCTGAGGACCGTGAATTGGAGGAGATCTGCTGGATGGAAGGCCAGTTGCTGGACAAGTTGTAGAGTTGGGAAAGGCTGGAGGCAAAATGGCTGTGCAGAGCACGGGCCTTGGGTGGCTTGCTGAAATGGTGCTGGAAAGCAAAGGGCTGGATGGGCAGAGTCGTGGGACGCTGGTCCTTGCTGTAGCGTACCACAGGTTTGCTGTCTGTGCCACCACCTTCAGGGAGAGAAAGGGGGACAGAGTGTAAGGATGGGCAGAGGGACAGTCATCGTCAGCCTATCAGATCACAGGCAAAAGGGACCCTGCTCTCAGCTGCGGGAAGAGGATGAGCTAGAGGCCAGGGACACAAGCAGAGTAGTTCAGGTCTGAATGGGTTACACACATCATGAGCTGGCAGGGTAAAGACATGTGGCCCCAAATGCAGAGTTTCCAGCTGTTGACAGCTGTCTGTAAGAGTAGGGCACTGCACTGGGGGCTTCTCTCTCCTGATAGGGTCACCAGATTCCCATCCTTTCCCCATCCCTTGCTCCCAGGACAGCACAAGCCATGGCCCCAAGCGCCTGCCCTCAGCCTGCCTCCATCCAGGCAGTACCACAAAGACATGGCCCAATGCACTGTGGTACAGAAAGATTTCTTAACCCGACTCACCCAACGGAGCACAAGCATTACATGCAATAGCACCGCAGCTCTGCATCCCACATTGCACAGTGCTGTCGGAAAAGCCGCTTGCTTCCTCTTCTCCCTCCCTCCTCTTTCTCCTGTAACTGTTCCCCCTCTGAGCACACAGCTCCCTTCTTCCCCCTGCCTGTACCAGACCCAAGCAGGCCGTTCCTAACTGAATCAGGCTGACAGCAGAATAAGAGCAGCTTCCAACCCTGGAAAAGGCAGGTCTGCTTCAGCAAATGACTGTCAGGGATTTCCTAAGGGTATGTGCTGGGGTGATCTCCTACACATGCATGCCTGCAGCTCCTGGTGGGGCCACAATATCCTGAGGCACACAGCTGAAGCGTGACACGCTGTGCACACAGTGCACAACACACACAGCACTGGATGCACACACGGGTCTGACTGGGATCCCTGATCGCTACACCGCATCCCAGCATGGCATGGCAGCTTCTGGCTTGCCTTCCCCACCACTTCTCCAGCCCACAGCAAATCCTGGGACAAAGGACCCATCCCAAGCAGAGCCCTGGTGTTACTTTCTGCCTGTGGGGTGTGCCAGGCCTCTCTCCCTATAGCTAGTCTTTAGCAGGTCTTGCTTTCCCTCTCGTCCCTTCTCAGACCCTAGACCCTCTAGACCCTCAGACCCCTTCATGCTAGACCCTAGAGGGTCTCAGACACTCTAGGGGTCATGCTGCTCTCAGCTGGCATGAGGCAGCTCTGCCTCTATCTCCAGCTGCAGCAGGAGCTTTCCACACAGCACTAATGCCTGTCTTGCTGCCACAGTGCAGAGGAAGGGACCGCAGCAGGGGGTGCAGGAACTGCTGGTATATATTGCCCTGAGAGCTCCTGCCTGCCCCCTCCTTCCACTCCCTGAGCAGCTCTTGCTGCTTCCAAGCACTCCCTCTGCAAACCAAGAGGGCTGCTCCCACAGCTGCCTTCTCCCAGCAGAGACCTGCCTTCCCCGCCATCCCACACCGAGTGCATATTCAAGGCTCAATAAACAAACAGGACAATACACCAAAACCTCTTGCTCCAAAGGCCAAAATCTCTCACACACCTTCCATGGCAATGAATGACATGTTCTTCCTATCTCTCACAAGAAATTTTCAGGGCATTAAATGGAGACAGTCAAGTCCTTGGCATGTTAGGGGCTATCTACCACAGCAGTCTGGTCAGAGCCCCATTTTAGATAGGCTCTTACCTGTGAAACAGGTACAAGAACTGTCTAGGGCAGAGATGGAGGTCTCCTGCTATGCTGGAGAAATGGTCGCGTACCTCTGATGGGACTGTCACGCAGCTTCCTCACCAGGACATGTAACGGCAATATCGAGGTGGAAAGCAATTAATGTATTACAGACTTTCCTGCAGAGGGAGCTGGGACAATTACCCTCCAGAGGAACCTTTGCTGCAATCCAATGCTCTGTGGAGGATATGGCCAGGATATTCCAGCAGACACACAGCTTCTCTAATCTCTGCAGGACTCATGTTGTAAGTCCTGGCAGAGACTGTGTGAGCTCCCTGACCCTGCACTGAGAGGAGACTGCTGGCTATGCCTCTTCCCTCCCCACCTCTGCCCCATGTGGCTCCAAAGACGAAAGGCTAAAAACTCCTCAACGGTTCCCTTCCCTTCGTCTGCTGGGAACGTGGCTCTGCTGAGCATCTTCAAATCTCTGTCTTGGGAGCTAAAGGCAGGTGGCTCTCATGGACTGGGGGAGTACAACGCCCTGGAAGGGAGACAATTCTCCAAGCTGCACAGACCCTAAGTGCTAATGCCATGACCTCCCTTATACAATATGAGAGGTTTGCACAAAACCTCAAAAGGCTTTAGAAATACAAGGACAGGACACTTGCACTGATCTGGGTCTGAAATAAGCACAGCAGGGCTTTGTCCCAAGGAGTGGCAGACCAGGAAACAAAACTGCACAGGCACTGGTCTCCCATCACCATGCAGGTTCCTCTGCTGCTCCCCTCATGTCCCAAAAAGCAGACTTTATTTTTACTTCTCCATTCTGCCTAGTTGGGCTCCTTACCATCTGCTTGGGCTCTAACGTCTCTTTGTCCGTGGCCACTGGCAGAGCTACCTGAGAAGCTGGCATCTGCCTCCATCAGCAGGGAGAGAGAGGCTTGCTCACCTTCCCCATGCCCACTGGGGACGGTCTCACTGGAGCCTGAGTCTTTGGTGGGACACAAAGCCTGGCTGTCCCCAAAAGCGTGATTCAAACAGAAGCCCTCGCAGCTCTGTTTCAGGCTGTGGACAAAGGGCATGGGTGGAAGACCCTGGCTGCGGCGAGCTCTCTCTTCAAGGAAGGTTGGGCAATCTCGCTGATTCTCGGGGATAGGTGAGAACTCCAAGGAGGAATCGCCACTGGACTGGAGTGGCAGGGGGGTGCCGTTCTTTTTCCTGCCTTTAGCCAGTTCAGCAAAAGATGTCACTCGCTTTGGGGGGGAATTCTGGATGGGTATTGCTGGACTTTCACTCAGCTTGACTGGACAGCTCACCATGCGCTCCAAAGAGCCCAGCCTGCTGCTAGGACTCCTATCCAGGTTCTGATCATAGCTCCTGGAGCGCTGACAGCTTGTGTTGAGGTTAGGTGGTGACACATTCACATAGACCTGACCCTTAATCATGTTCTGGGTGGCTTCTCCCTTTGCCTCCTCTTCACTGCACTCCACATTACTTTCTTCTTGTCTCAGGTCAGGTCTTCTAAACAGATAGTATTCAGTGGGCTGGGCTGGGCTACCTTTGGTATGGTCTTCCGAGCAGCTAGTTATGGAAGATCCTGCTGGGCTGGGGGATGACTGGGAAGACAAGTCACACGTGACTAACTTATAATAATTCTGAGTAGCCACAACAAGCCGTGCTTGGCTTCGGAAGCAGGCAGTGAGATCTGAGCTCTCCAAAGTACAAGGCTCACAGTGGAGGTGGCAGGAGTTACAGTTAGCATCAAGGACAGGTGAGGAGGAGTGTTGACACCCACACACCTTCCCCGAACTCTCCGGGTGATGTGACCCACAAGACATTTTGGATTCTGTGGGCGATGAATGCAAATCCAAGTAAAAAGCTCCTGTGTCTGAGTGGCTGCAGAAGGAAGAGTCAAAGGACAGGTTGGCTGAATTCAGGTTAGATTGAGAATGGCCGTTCACTTTGTTGTAGAGAGCACTGAAGTTCACCAGCACTCCATCGGAGCTGTTGCAGGAAGAGTCACTTATGTAGCCCATCTTTTGGTCAATCACTTCGGACTGACTTGATGAACTGTAGCAGTGACAATGCTGGAGCTCTGACCTGGAACAGCTGCATGTCTGTCTGTGCAGGGCATCCTGATTCCCCGGCGATTCACCCGTGTTCTGGTTCCACTCCTGGTTGCCACCATCGAAGGAGAAGCTGCCACAATGGCAGCTGCATTCATCCAGCTCCATGCATTCTGAGGCCTGGTGGCACTGGTTTGCATTGTTCCTCTTCTGGACGTCATCACTGCTGATTTTGTCCTCTTGCCCGTCTACCACACCGGACTGGCTGGCCATGTTCCAGGATTTCACAATGTGATTGGAGTCATGGAGGTGGAAAGGGGGCAAGGCCAACTCATGCAGATGAAAGGGAGGTTTTCCAGCCACAAGGGAGTTGTGAAGGTGGAAAGATTTTTGACCCAAGTCATCCCCAAAGATGCTGAGGTCTTCACCCTCATTCAGCAGGAAAGGGTTATGTTGCTTACTGATACTACGGACAATCAAGTCCCTCGCTTTGCCGCCTTTGCTGTCTGAGGCCTCTGCTGAGGTTTCGGAGGCCTGGAGAAAGCTGCTGTACACCAAGGAGTCAGTTTGTGAAAGGTTTCTGCCCAGAAGGGCAGAGGTCTGTGTAAGGCCTAGCTCTGGCTGGCAGAAGGAGTCGGTCCTTTTGCTCACAGAGCAGCACTGTCTATCAGGGAGCTGGCAATGCACCAAGGGAATGTGATGGACAATCAGTGTCTCGCCAGCCAGTTTGGGTGAACTATCCATGGTGAGGAACGCTCTTCAGGACATCAGTTAAGCTGGTGCTACCCATGGACAGGTAGGGGCGCGCATGAGAGGCTGGGAGGACACTTCTCATGGGGGAATTCAGATACCTAGAGAGAGATAAAAACACAAAGGAAGTCACGTCTCAGGAAAGGCAGTGACTATTTAAAGCATCATTGGTTTGACTGAAGACTTCATGACCTAAACAGACTGGTCCTCGTCAGCACAAGTACCTGAGCACAAGGTCCCGAGTTCTCCTTCTTCAGGGAAAGCACAATGTAGGACAAACATGTCCCCCCAGGTAAACAACATCCACAGCCTTTCCCTCATCCACCAAGCGGGTCACCTTGCAATAGAAGGAGATCAGGTTAGTCAAGCAGGACCTGCCTTTCATGAACCCATGTTGACTGGGCCTGATCACCCTGCTGTCTTGCATGTGCCGCGTGATGGTACTCAAGATGATCTGTTCCATAACCTTCCCAGGCACCCAAGTCAGACTGACCATGACACTGCCTCAGGCCCCCATAGCCCTGCTCCCACAAACACCTCCAAAACCTTCTCAGGTCTTCCTCACTCCTCTCTCCCTCCAGATCCAGTGGTAGATATTGAGTAAAACACCCCTGGTTCAGCTGCCCGAGCCCACCCCAGGGTGTTCTCATCATGCATCCCTTTTGCCTTGAAATCTCGCTACTTACTACCTTGAACTGACCCAGCTGCAACAATCCTGCTGTTGAACCCCACCTTCCAGATCTGACAAGCTCCTGAACCAGCCAGATTTGGCTCATTTGGTTTCTCCTCCAAACCTTTCCTTCTACCCTGCTCTGAGCTCCACTTTCTCAGTGGCTTCTAGGATGTGAAGCACCTCGAGGTGGACAGTGTACAAAGTACTGGGGGTAAGAGGGTCTTCTTGGAGCTGGATGGAGAAGACCTTCCTGTCCCTGGCTAGGTCAGGCAGGGTCTTTGTGTATGGGAGGGAATTCCCTGGGTACTCCTCATTTTGGTCCATAACCCCAAGGCTGGCTCGCTCACACTCCTCCAGTCTCCTGTCCCTGAAGAGACCACCACCAAGCTCTTCTCTGAGCTCCTTTCCAGCTCACACACTGTTGCGTGGCCTCAAGCTTCCATGAGTCCTGGCTCCCTGTGCTGTTGCAGCTCTCCTGGGCAGACGTTCTTTCAACTCTGTGGTTTATACGTCCTCTCTCTCTCTGCTTCTCTGGACAGAGGAGAGTGATTGCTCTACAGTCCAACACAATCGGTGTTCTGGGAATGGGTGCTGTCACCCAGGATGTTCTTCACCACCTGACTGGGGCCAGTTGGCCCAGAGCTCCATGGCAGATCCCTTCCCAGGAACCATTACGCTCAGCACTACAGGACAGTGCTTGGTGCATCTATCTGTATTACCCCAGTAGAGGAGCAACACTGATGGGTTTCTGGAAGCTAGGTCTCTCCTAAGATCTATTCAGGAACATCAGTACACCAAGTCCAGCTGTCTTCCATACAGCTTTTGTGAGCTTAATGGGGTAAAGCCTTCTAGCAAACTTGCAGCAAGAGGAGCAGCAGCACTGTCACGTCCTCCCTGTTTCCTTGGCAGTTTCCTGGGCTTTGGAAACCAGGCACTTTTTTTGTCCCTGTGAAGCCAGCAAAGGTGCAAGGACTCATGAATACAAACTCGACATGGCATGATCTATGGGAGGTGATGAGCTCTAGCTCTGTGAGACCATTCTCTAGGCTTCCAAGAGTACATCATGTGTGGGCTGTGCGTACTCTGCATACACTGCTCTAGTCCTTGCAGCAGGACTAAGTCTCATAGAGTCATCTCAACACATCTTAAATGCTTTCTAATACAGATTTCCTGCTATAGCATACAGCAGATGTGTACATTTTGCCCATAATAAAGACAGCAAGCTACATACCTTCCTCTCAGTCAGGCTGAGGCCTCAAGGTAGTTGATTTAATCATCCTAAACATGATTGATGGACTGTTTCCTGAAGGTCCAATTTGATCATCAATGAACTAACAGGACTCAGACCGTTGGACTGAAGAGAGAAAACCCCAAACCACCTGCAATTTACAATCAGTTTTATTTCTGATAGGGAAGAACACTGAGGGCTCAAAACCATCCACAAAACCACAAGGAAAGGAGTAGCTTTTGAGGATCAGGCTTCGTGGAAAGCATTGCTAACGTATCTACCATGTTCCCCTACAGTAAAGTCTATTCCTGTGTCAGACCTCACAAATAACAGAAATATATTTGGGGCTTACCCCTGTCCCTATCCCATACCTGTCTTTGAGGGGCCTCAGTGTGGGGCGTACCTACAGATCATCAGACACAGCCATAGGGATAGGGGTGGGCTGAGGCCAGGTTGGGATGTCATCCCACAGGTGTGCGTGGGGGGTGTGTGTCAAGATCAGGCCTGGGGAGGATAACCCGGTCAGACCCAGCCCTGGGATGGCTGGGCAGGGATCTTCTTCCTGCACAGCACCAGCATGTGACCCCGTGTGATCTGGGGGGCTGGCTCCCCACATGTTGCTGCTTCATCTCCAAGATGCAGTGTCTGCCTCAGTCAGGGCTGCAGCCTGTGCTGCCGGAGCCCAGAGGCTCTTCTGGCAGGGAGAGCTGGAAAATGCCCACTGGATCCCGGCCAGAGCCCAGCCCCAAGCCCTGCTGTGGGGTCTTCCTCACCCGTCTAGCAACCTTCCCAACCCCACCAGCCCTGCACCTTCTACCACGCAGGGATCTTGCAGCACCGTCAGGGGGACAAATGCCAGTGCACCATGCCACCCTGACCTTAGGAACCCCCCCCAGTCCCTTCCCGAGGTGATGATAAAACCCAGACATCCCAGTCCCCTACAGCACATCTCCCCCAGAGCTGGGGGGAGAACCCCAGACCTATGGGCAGAAGGAGGGTAAAGGGAGCCCCAATAGAGCTGGGGTGAAGAGGGATCCCTCCAGGGTGACAGCTTGGGCATGACGGGTAATCACAGTCTTCCTTGGGCCCAGCAAAACATCTAGGAGGTCTGCAGGGAGCTGTGCTGGCCTGGGAGAGGGGTGGCATTAGGGCATCTTTGCTGTCACCCGGTTGGTGGCAGCAGCCGGGGCAGGGACTCCCTCTTGTGGCACTGGCCATCCAAGGCTGCCATCTCTGCTCCCAAGGTAGCTTATGGAGCCGCAAACTCTACCCGTGGCCTGGCCTCCCCCAGGACAGGTGAGCTGAGAGCAGAGGTGTGAGGGTGAAGACCCCAGCAGGGTACAGGGGTCAATCCTGGGTGCTGGGCAGAGCTGTGGCAGGCCCTGGGGGTTGGATAACCATCCCTCCTTCCCCTTTGCTCTGACTGCTACAGCAACCTCTTTCCAGGGGAGGGAGCAGGACCTGCTGCTTGCTTTACATAGTGAGCATCTCCCCACCTTTCTGAGTCCATCTGTGCATGCCCCCCCGCCATGCCCCTCTCCCCAGAAGCATGAACCCAAGCCAAGCAAGACTCTCTGCCCTGGCACTGCCACCTTGACGCGTGTCCCTCTGCAGTACCAGCCAGCCTACGGCCCCGTTCCCAGCCTGCCCAGGCCTGTCTGACCTTGTGCTGCAGCCCACACGTCTCCCAAATACACCCTCACTCCCCTTCGCTCTCAGACTGCAACCCTCTTCCATCTGTCTGTGCACTTGCTGACTGCCCAGAAAGATATTTTTAGCACACAAAATTGGACATAAGCAGGTCACAGCTGGGAGCAGGGTGGAGTAAGGCTGGAGGGATGCGGGATGTTGCATTTTGGTTTGAGGAAGATGTGCTCAGAAATGGGGTTTCCAGCTCTGACCTCCAAGCAGTTCGACATCTGGTCCAGCCGTTCCTGCTCCCATCCCCAGGGCCATCTTCAGCACATCCCACCCTGGTTGTTGGACAGGGAACCTGGCTAAGCCCAGGAGGTGGGAATTGTAAGATTTGGAGTGACATCTCAGGCCAGACTAGCTTCCCCCCAAACCCTGCTGCCTGAAGGTGCCACTTTCAGGGAAGGCTCTCTGCACCAAGACCAATACTTCTGACCTGTTCTTTCTGCTCCCATGTTTCATACCAACATCACTCTTTCTACCCTCTGGCAGGGGTGGCATATTGTGCCTGTGGTCTCTCTCACTGCCTGAGTGGAGCAGCTCTCTATCTCCTAAACAAATCCTTCGCCCTGCCGCTCCTTCATTGCACAAGCCTCTGCATTGCTCCTGTTCAAACGCTCCACCCAATCCCATATGCTGGCCCCACAAGCCCTGCTGGCTCCCCTAGCCTTCAGCCTCTGACCAAGGCTTGTTGTGGTGTGATGCTGTTCCCCACAAAGGCTGGGCAGGTGGAGGAGAAGGGGGGAGAAGGGCACTGTGTCCTGGTAAGTCAGTGTGAGTGGTGGGGATGGCACAGTGCCCAGAGCCCAGGGAGCAGCTGCCCTTTGTTGTATAAATACATGCATAAAGTCACATGCATTTCCAGCCCAGGATCAAGGCAAGGGGAAGATCCTGAGCAGATCTACAGCAGTGCCACAGCTGACTTGGGGGCAAAGGGAAGGTCCTACCTCATGCAACAACCTCCTGTGGGGAATCCCCACTTAGCCTGGCCCATTCCCCTTTGGCCAGTTGAAATCTCACGTACCCAGGGCCATGAGACAAGCCGGATGGGGAGGCAGGTTCCCAGGTGGGAGGCAATGGGGAGGGAGGGTGGATGCTGCTTCACCCCGGCCATGGGGGAAGTCAAGTCTCTGGCTGGCCTGTGATGGTCCTTCTTTGTGCGAGTCCAGGCTACAGGGCATCCACACGGATGCTCCTGAATGTCCCATGAGAAAGAAGGCTCATGGGAAGCTCCCACAGAAGGCTGTGCCACCATACAGAGAGACCTAGACAGGCTGGAGAGTTGGTGTAAGAGATGGACTGTAACTTCCCTGACGAGGGGCAGAAGGCCCTCCAAGCCTTCAATGGAATGCCTCAAACACTCGCAAGGAAATAAATAATGCAGGCCTGGCCTTCAAAGAACTGATAAGGCTAACATTTCTGGCGCCTGAAAGCGTGGGAGAACTGTCTTGTGAAGACAGGATAGTTCTGCCACTCGTGTGGTGAGCTCGCTAGTTCTCAGTTCTCAAGGCCGTTGCGTCCGATGAGTGACCTTTGCTTCATTATCCGTGAAATGCATATGAAAGCGCACACCCTGCATATGCTAATGAAGATTATAGACATCATGCTAAACATGTATGACTATGGCACTCGTCTCTCCACCCAAATCATGCTACACGTCACCTGGGGAGAAGGGAGAAACCTGAGACGAGGCTGTCCTCGGCAAGGGGGGTGGACCCTGATAATTCAGCAAACAGAAAAGGGGAAAATGAGGGGGGGAACAAAGAAGAAACAGAAGAAGAAGGTAGTGCCTGGGAAGATTCTTCCCAAGAAAGAAGACCATGCCTCGGAAGATTTTTCCGAAGAAAGAAGACCGTACCTCCGAAGATTTTTCCAAGAAAGAATAAGATTATGCCTGGGAAGATTCCCTGAAAAAAGATGCTGGAACCAGGACCTGTGATCTTTTTATCTCTGTCTTTTTCTCTGTCTTTTCCTTTCTCTTTCCCTCAGTTTCTCTTTTCTCTTAGATTTGTTAAGTAGTGACCTTAAGTACGACCTTAAGTACCGCTTGCCATAAGTTGTCCTATACCTGTTGTTAAGTAACACAATGCATACCTCACCACTTGCCATAATTTGTTATATACCTAACCAGTTATCGTGGACTTGTTAAGATCTATGCTAACCATTTTGGGAAGTTAATAAATGTTTCTATATGGACCTTGAGAGTTATCTCACCTTAGTCCGCGCCGTTGGGAATTTATGAATCCTAAGTCACGTACCCCCCCTCTTTCCTGAGAGTGTGACGTGACAGTTGGGCCGAGAGAAGCCTTATGAAATTCAACAAGGGCAAGTGTAGGGTGCTGCACCTGGGGGGGAATAACCCCCTGCACCAGGACAGGTTGGGGGCTGACCTGCTGGAGAGCAGCTCGGTGGAAAGAGACCTGGGAGTCCTGGGGGACAACAGGATGACCATGAGCCAGCAATGTGCCCTCGTGGCTAAGAAGGCCAATGGCATCCTGGGGTGCATCAAGAAGAGTGTGGCCAGCAGGTTGAGGGAGGTCATCCTCCCCTTCTACTCTGCCTTGGTGAGGCCGCATCTGGGGTACTGTGTCCAGTTCTGGGCTCCCCGGTTCAACAGGGACAGGGAACTGCTGGAGAGGGGACGGCAAAGGGCTACCAAGATGATGAGGGGACTGGAGCACCTCTCTTATGAAGAAAGGCTGAGGGACTTGGGTCTCTTCAGTCTGGAAAAAAGACGGCTGAGGGGGGACCTTATCAACGCTCATAAATACTGAAAGGGTGGGTGTCAGGAGGATGGGGCCAGGCTCTTTTCAGTGGTGCCCGGCAACAGGACAAGGGGTAACAGGCACAAACTTGAGCATGGGAAGTTCCATCCAGACATGAGGAGGCACTTCTTTACTTTGAGGGTGGCAGAGCCCTGGCACAGGCTGCCCAGAGAGGTGGTGGAGTCTCCATCTCTGGAGACATTCAAAACCCGCCTGGATGCGTTCCTGTGCCACCTGCTCTGGGTGACCCTGCTCTGGCAGGGGGTTGGACTAGATGATCTCCAGAGGTCCCTTCCAACCCTATGATTCTATGATTCTGTGAAAGGACTTGCCATACATCATGGTGTGACTTACGTCCCAGGTGCAGGAATGGCGGTGACACACTTGGCTCACCCACAGCTTACAGCACCAGGTCTCTCCTGGCTGTAAGTACCCCAGGAGACCAGTTTGTCCAGTGCTGGCACAATGAGTCACTGCAGAACAAGGGCTCAGCAGGGTGGGGTGACCAGCCACCCGTGGCACAGGTGGATAGAAATTAGGCCACAGTAATCAAAGTTATTAATGTGTTGTGGTGGCATGCAGGTGCTGCCTGGGAACAGGGCTCCAGCGTGCAGGGCACAGCAGGATCAAATCCCTGCCCCATTCATCTCAGCTCTGCCTTTTGCTGAAGCCTGCAGAGACCCCAGGTTAAGGCAGCACTGCCACCACTTGCCCTGGATCAAGTAGCATTTGCTTCTGCTGCTGCTGGCCTGGGAGCATCGGCCTCACATGTTTGCCACTAATGTAGCTGAGTAGGACTCAGTCTCTTTTCCAATTTTTTACCCACCGTGGGGTACAATGCTACTGTGTGTGGACAGCCCTGCTCCATTGTCCTGTTGTGTTGTAGAGATGTCCCACATATAACAACACACCTCCTTTCCTTGCCCTTACACCATGTGTCTTCATAGCAGACCCTGGCACACCTTGTCTGGGCCAGACCCGTTCATATACACCAGAGTGTGGGAAGGTTTTTCAGCCCAGGCCCCATGAAGTATTTCCTTGGAGGACAGGGTGCCTTGACTCATGGGAGAAGGCAGGAGATGAGAAAGGCTCGCAGTGCTGCTCACGGAGCTCACTAAACCTAATGAGATTTTCAACAGCCAGGAGAAGCAATAAAAAGCTGTGATTGAATCGGCTGCAAGCAGCGGCACAACAGCGACTTTCATGCTGAACACAGTGCAGCTGCCTTCCCTCCCCACACTGACCTGCCTGGCCAGGGTCTGGCCAGGGCATGGGGACAAGGGAAGGGGCTGGGAAGTGCCCCCAGTCACAGGGAGTTCCCAATCTTGCTGGTGCACAGAGAGTTGATGCTCCGTTTTCCTGCCCCTTTGACACCTGCACAGAACATGACTGTCCCCTTGTGGCCTTGGCATCAGTGACCCCCAGGCGAAAGGCTCTGATGGACATCCAGAGCCTAACATCCTCACCCTGCTTCTCTATGTCCCAGCACAGACAGGGGAAGCCAAAGGGGAAAGCAGCAGCTACAGGAGGTCAGGCACTCGTCTCAACTCTCCTCTCTGCCTGGAGGTGGCCATGTCCATGTTTCCTCTTGGGAATGGCCCTGGCCTGTGACCTCCTTTGAACCTGTCCTATTTGGCACAGGCCAAAACCATGTCAGGGAACCAACCAAGCAGTGTAGATGATTACAAGGCCATGCTCAGGCTGAGGAGTTACTCAGACAAATGTAGCCTGAGTGACCACTGGCTAGAGGGTGGAGAGTCCCTTGCAGCACCTACCTCTTGCTCAAGCATCCGGGAAAATTAGCAGGGCTCCACAGTCTCTACTTGGGGGCAGGAGAGTAGAAGGGGCTGGGAGCATCTCTCTCACCCATGCTGCTGTAGCCAGGGTGGGATGCACCCTTCCAGAACAGAAGCTCAGAGCTCACAGGGGAATGGTTCTTCAGCTTGATGCATTGCTTTCCTCCAGAAGGTTTTCCTTTTGTCATCTCTGGGATGAGTAAGGAAGCCAGGGCAAGGCTGAGGATGTTGGTTTGTTCTGTAGGGTCTCTGGCAGGCACTGTGCTGAGCTATGCATGTCCTCACCAGTCTTTCCCTCCACATTGCTGTGCTGCTTCTGAGTTCTTCCCTGCAGCGATGCCAAGCCGTGCAGATCAAAGGGCAGCGACGAACCACAGGTGAAGGCTCTTCCCCAAAGCCATAGGCCAAGACCCACTGAGCACTCTCAGCCCTGTTCCCTGCCCTGCTCTCCTGCAGCTGGCAGCATGAGTCACAGGGCTGCTCCCACCAGCTCAGCCGAGGACAGTCCTGGGCAGCACTCTGATGTGGTCCCGCTTGGCCCACCACTGCAGCTAGACCAGCTTCTTGGTGTCTCTGCTCCTGGCTCACATCTGGCGGAACCACAAGCACTTCAGGGACACTGCACTGTGTCTGGGGATTATTACTAATAGCCTGAAAACAGGCAGGAGATGGAGCAAGGCTGGAACAGCCTCCTGGTATGAGTGTGGAGCTGCTGAGAGCCCTAGGACCAGGTCAAGAGGGCAAGGAGCAGCCCTGTTGCCTGCTGGGCAGCCTTGAAGAATGGGAGCATGGCAGGTATTGGGAGATAAGCCATTCAGGAGATGGAGGTGGTAGCATTTCCCCTTCCTGTTTGGCATGAGGTGACTGGCTCCTGGTGACCAGTGAAGCTCCCTGCAGTGCTGGTTCATTGCGAGCATGTAGTTGTGCTCACATGGCTGCATGTCACATCACTGTGGGTCACAGGTGGTGCAGGCATGGCCAGAGCTGCCTGTCCCTCCTTTTCAAAGGTGGTGGTTGGGGGGTTTTTATCAGTGTTGTCAATGTTTTTAAAATCACAGCCCACAAGGCTTCCAGCAGGGATGCACTCATCTGGGCTCAGGCATTGGCTGCTCAGTCCCCTGCCACCCTGTTGTGCACCCTGGCAGGGGCACCAGGGCTTGTTTGAGGAGAAGCAGAGCAGGGAGCTGAAATCACTGCCCACCGCTAAGAAATATGGATGGGATGTGGATGCTGCCTCCACAGCTGAGAAGCATTGACAGGAGCTAAGTGGTTAACTGAAATAAAAGCTCTCGAAACCAAAAGTAGTTTAGAGAGGAGATATTGCTTTATTCAACGTCGGGTGCTAGGGGGAAAACCCACAAATCTAGCACACCTCACCAGGGATATTCACCCAGTATTTATACACAAAAGATTCTCATAATTCCACCTACCTAATACATAACTCCACCTAGGTTTACATATTCATTAGGATGACCCAATAGCCTTTTTGCACATGCAGATTAAATTTTGCTGTGTCGGCAAAACACTTCTGTGCAAGCGTGAGTGTCTCGGTGGTCGTTTGGGTAAGGAGACCCTTCCTCACATTACCCTTTTAAGGTATTGAGTCATCTCAGGACAGTAGAAGTTTGCTGTAAGTTTGCCAACTTCTTGAGGATGATAAGGGTGTTCCTTGAAGTAGCCACAGCTCTGTCCTAATTGGTACAGGCGTACATACTTGATGCGTAAAAGAACCTCAAAGTGATTAACTACTTCTTGTTATCCCATCCTTGGTGATGAGCTACTTCTGTCTGTCTCCTCATTATCACTATCTGTAACATCAGCTCAGTGACTAAGCATTTCCTCACACAATAAGAAGGTTAGTAGGAAACAAACAACATTTTAGTTAGCAGATGGTTATAAACAAAGCAGAGGCCTGTCTTTGGTAACAACAGGAGGCAGTGAGCAAATGCTACAAGGTGCTGTGATGATCCTGCTCGTAGAAAATTAATGACACAACAAATATTTGCAGCCCTCCCGCTACAGACAGCCCTGCATTGGCCTTGCAGCTGGAGTGCCAGGGAGGGAATGAGGGGGAGGCAGCAACGTGCCTGCACAGCTGGGACCTTACCAGTCCCTGCTCACAGCTGGACAAGGGCTGCTGCAGCTTGCAGCCATGATGCTGGGCACTGAGCATGCACAGCCTTGCACTCTCTGAGCTCAGCAACACACAGCACACTGAGAAATGTAGTCCTGCTGCATCACCTGTACTGCATGCTGTTGAGCATAAGCAGGCTGCACATGAACCACTGGGGCTGGGACCTTCTTCCACATACTCTGGGCTCCTTGTACTGACCAGGCCTCCTAGCAGGTTGCAACAGACCCTGCTGTGCCCCCATCTCCTGTTTCCCATGGGGCAGAAGAGGGAGAGGTTTGTCAGAGACCTCATAAGCAGGGAGCTGGGGAACATGCAGGACAGGGACAGGTGGAAGGATCTACTGAGTGATGTGTGGTAATGTGGGAAAAGAGCAGAGGTGGTCAGGGGACAGGAGGCAAGAGGACACCTGGGACCAAGAGGCTGTACTCACATTCTGGGAGAGAGCACCAAAGGGAATCTTTTGAGTCAGTCAATGCTCCCCTGTCCTGCTCACCTCTGGGTCTGCACAGCCACTGCAGGCTGGAAAACCATCTTGCAACAAAGCTTTCTGCCTGTTCTGGCACAGCTTCACACACTCACTCCCTGCAGCCATCCCTGGATCCCCTTCAGCAGTAGCCATTAATGTTCCTGAGTGTTTGCAGAGAAGAAACCTCAGGTACAGATGGGCTCTTGCACATGGGTTCAGAAGAGGGGACTGCTCCAGGTCTGGCTCTGGGACTCTGAGCATGGCAAGCCTTTGGTCAGGGTGGGTTACTGTTGGCTGATCCCAACCAGAGCTGTGCTGCAATGACCCAGTGCCACAGGTGCTGGTGTGGAATAGAGGTGGGGATGAAGGAAGCACCAGGCTTTCTGTGTGGAAGCTCCCCTGTGCCCCTTGCTGCCCTGCATGCAGCCTGGCCACCCCATGGCCATGGTGTGCCCTGATCCTTACAGGACACCCCAGCCCCTGCACCTCTCCAGCACTGGCCTCTCTTCTTCCTGTTCTTCACCAGGGCTTGAAGAGCTTAATTCGGGGTTTGCTGCAGGCTCAGCCCAGCCTGGCTTTGCACCCAGCTGCCCAGAGTGTACCTGCCCACGCCACGGGAGGGATTTGGGGCACCAGGGACCTTTAGCCGTGTCTCAGCTCAACGCTGCTGTGCCAGGCAGGAACAGAGCAGGGTGGAAATAGCACAGTAGAGTTACCAGCACTGATGAGAGAAGGGACCGTAAATCCTGCAGCAGCAGCAATTTCCATAGTCAGGGCTGTCTCCAGGGCTTTAATTTATCCGTTACAACTTAATTGGATGTAAACTCAGTCACTTGCAAGCAGCAGGAGCCCTGAACATGCAGTGGTCCTGAGCTTCTCTCTGCAAGATGCCTCACCATGACTCCCCATCTCTGATGAGGTGCCTTGACCCTCAGGGGGCTGCTGCTCACATGCATTCAAGGGAAAGGGAGAAGGAATGTTTGTTCTCCTTCTGGTCCCAGCTGAGCTGGCTTTGCTCCTCTGAGCAGCTTCCTACACCACTGAGGAGCTGGAGATCACCAGGATGTGGGTGCAGCAGGGTGCTCAGATCTTGGGTACCAGGGCTGAGCCCGGGCAGTCAGGGAAGGCACCCACTGCCATCTGAGCAGCTGCAGCTGGCCATCATGGTAGAAAGGCAGAGCCTGCAACCTCCCATCCCCACACGCAGACACTGGTCTCCCCTCTCTTGCCCATCACAGGAGGCCCATGAAGCTTCTCCTGTCATTCTGTCAGGCCATTGTCAGCAGGAATGTGGCCTGCTGCAGAGCGTGGTTCCCCACGGCTGCAGCAGCCTCCCTGGCACATGCCATCAGTCACCCTGGCAGGCAGAGGCACCGGGCTGGAGCAGCACTGGCAAGGAAAGGGACAGCTCAGACCCTTCAAGACAGAGACTGGCAGAGCCCTGTCCCCAGGCTCTGCCTCCCCACATGCAGGAAACTTGCCCTGCACAGACCTGCTCTCTTCTGTGGACCTGGAAGAGCAGAAATACCAGGCATTTCTAGGGGAGGCAGGGGACTGCTTCTACTATAAAGAAAACAGGCTCAGTTTCCCTGCTCTAGCCCACAGGGTTATTCTCCCCTCCTGGGACAAGTAAAAAAAAACAGGGCTCCTGGTCCCTGGTGTCTACACTGTATTTGGTGGCACCTGGAGCTGAACACTGGCCAAAAAATGCCATGTCAGGACACACTCCGTGTGGCTGCTTTTCCCAGCAGGGAAATCAGCTAGAGCAGTGCAGGGCATGTGGAGCCAGCCATACCGTACAGGGAAACAGCTGGAGCAAAGCAGTTGCGGGGCCCCACATCCACAACATCCATCCAGCCTGGTGATGGCTGTGAGGAGAGATCCGAGCCTGTACCAATGGGGCCCATCCTGGCAGCAGCTGATTGTATGGGGGAATTGGACCCATGACCACATATGGAGTGGGGCTGAATATATGGGGAGATCAGATCCCCACGCCCTTGGCCCATCTGCTCAGGGACTGGGTGCTATGGGGAGAAAGAGAGTCCTGCATCTACAAGGTGCATCCGGGCACGGCCCAGAGTAGGGGAGGTGTCCATGGGATCTGCCCAAGTCGTGCACGGGGAGCTCGGGGCCCCATAGCCTATGCAGGTGTGCACAGAGTTGGCAGCTCGGCACCCACGGACCCTCCACAGGGGCCGGAGCTGGTGCATGCGGACATCAGGGTGTGCAGGGTCTCTGCTGCCCGCCGGTGCGGGGGGACTCCGGCAGGGCTCGGCGGAGACGGGTCCCAAGGAGTTAAGGGCTGTCACCGCCCCGGCTCCGCCCCGCCGGTGCCAGCGCTCGGAGCGGCGGAGGTGCAGCGCTGTACGGCGGAGGGAGTCGGGGTTCTGCCGCGCCGCTGCCGTGCGAAGAGCGCCGTGCGCCCCGCCGAGCCGCCCTCCCCTCGCCGCCGCCTCTACCGCTAACAACGGCCAGGGGGGAAGGGGAGCGGTGGCGCCCTGGGCACGGGGCTGCCCGGCCGCGCCGCGCCCGGGCGGGGATGTGAATGTCGCTGGGAGTGCTCAGCGGGACCGACATGGAGTGGGAGAAGATGCCGCGGCGGCCCGGGGAGGGCGAGGGGGAGGCGGCGGGGCCCTGGCCGGGCTGCGGGTGGCTGCGGCCCTCCTCGTACCGGGCGCTGCGCAGCGCTGACTCCACCCTGGCGCGCATTGACGACTTCTACTGCGAGAAGATCGGGGCCGGCTTCTTCTCCGAGGTCTTCAAGGTGTGCAGAGCAGGAGCGGGGATGGCGGTCCCTGAGGCATCCTGCCAGGTTTGGGCATCCCCCGGGGACCGCGGCCAGGCCCTCGGTGGGGTGCGGGGGGGGGTCTGGGCCCCCAGCCCTGGTAGCTGGGCGAGGTCGGGGGCGAGACGGTGCTGTACGGCGGGGACCTGAGGTGCCGGGGAGCCCCGTCCCCGCCGGGTGTGTTCCTCCATTCCTCTGTGGAGGGGGAGGGGAGCGCCGGCTGCGTTTACAGCCCGGGAAGGCTGAGCGCACTGAAGCGCTGCGGCATGGGGGGCTGGGGCGCCGGTGGGGTGGCAGGTATCCCAGCCCCGGGAACCCCTGTCAAAAGCCTGGAGCCCCATCCCCGCCAGGCCCAGGGTGTGCCTGTGGCAGGGGATGCAGGCAGTGTTTGCAGCCAGTCCGAGGTGGTTTCCAGCATTGCTGGGCCTGCTCCAGTAGATGTGTGGAGCACCTCACAGGAACCTCCCAAAGGTGACCAGGTCTGGGAGAGAGGTGTGATGCACGGGGTCTGGCCCCCAGCTGGGACCCTGGAGGTGCCTTTGTCCCCTGTCCTCTCTGGGACTGCCAGAGCAGGAAGGCCCATGTGTGGCCCACACCCTGGTTAGGGGTGCATGGGTGCTGGCGGGGAGCTTAGGGTCCCGACAGTGCAGCAGAGGTGTGTGGTGACGGTACCCTGCCAGCCCATGCACTACTGCCAGGGCACGATGCCACAGCCACCTCTCCCTGTCCGAGGGAAGGTGTGTTGTTTTCATCCTTGGCATCACTCAAGGTGCCACAAGCCGCAAGTATTGCCCTTAAGCCATGCTTCTAGTGGCTTTGCCCACCTCAAAGAGCAGCTTTGGGCTCAGCAGGACCCTCACCACCTCCCATCACAGTTGCTGAGGTCCTGGGCAGCACTGTGCTGTGTCCTCTGTGTGGGACCGTGCTCCCATGTACAACATGTCTGAGTGGCCACATCCTAGCAGGAACCTGGAGTCCCTTCCCAGCCCTGGTGCCATTCCCCACTCAGTAAGGAGACCCCAAGACCCGGCTCCTCTGCAGCCATGGAAGAAGCATCCTGTGAGGGGCCATGGCAGGCATGCAGAGGAGTCCCTCTCCTCCATGCTCCCTCCTACCCCTGTGGAGCTGTGGCCTTTCTGCTGGCCAGGTCCACTGGCCACTATTGATCTCTGGCATGGAGCACACAGCAGCACCTCAGAGCAGAGGGAGGAATTTAATAATGTCAGGTGTGGATACAGTTCTTTAATAATGGATGCTCCCATGTCTTGGTCAGGCCACGGTCTCTGCTTGCCTTGCTGATTCTGCTTCCCCAGACCCTGCAGGAGCTGCAAAATGCTCCTTCTCCCACCCATTGTTCATGTTCTTGTGGGGCCATTTGCATGTAGGATTTGGGGGAGTGGCAGAACTTGGGGGGGTGGGAGCAGGATTAGGTGGCAGGAGCCAATTTGTGTGCATGCCAGAGAGGAAGCAGGGGCAGGAAGGAGCCAGATAGGGCTTTGTGCTTGTGCGGTGGGTTCCAGAGAGGAGGCAGGGGCAGGAGGGGGCCAGATGGGGCTTTGTGCTCATGCAGTGGGTTAAGTCCAAGATCTCAGCAGGATGGTGGAGCAGGCCCAGGATCTGAGCAGGAGGTTGGCTGCCTGAGCTTGTGAGGAGGATGTAGCTTGGCAGGGCAGTGCAGGACCCATTTGCCTCCCGCCTCATTCCTGCTGTACTTTCCATGGCCATGGGCACTCATGTCTCCCTCCTCCATGTGGCTGCTGGGTCCTGCCTCATTCCAGCCTTAGCAGGCATGGGGGATGCAGAGGGGACCTGGACTCAGGTAGCTCAGCTCTGGTGCACAGCCAAGGCAGGGCCAGGCAGGGTGCTGGGGTACCAGCACAGGCATCTGACTGTGTTCCCAGCATTAAAGCCAAAGGGCTCAGCATCTGATCCCTGGTGTCCCAAGCTCGCTCCTGGGTTGAGCCTTAGCCCACTCCAGCCAAGCACTTCTCTTGGGAAGGCTGTCCAGAGTGGACAGGAGACACCAGTGATGGAAAGGTGCCCTTTTCCATAGGGGCTGTTCCCTGCCAATCCCCCTCTGTGCTGTAGAGCTGGGTAGTTTCCCTCTGGAGCAGCTGGTTCCCATTGTCTTTCTTTGCGTGATTTCAGAGGTGCCAGGCCCACCCATTTTCTCAGGTACACGGATATTGCAGCGAGCTGCCTCTCCATCTCCGATAGACTGAGAAGATTGAGCCAGGTATCTTTGTGCCAGACGTTTTCTCTAGCCCTTAAACTGCTGTTTCATCTCTTCCCCAAATCTCTTTCTTACTTTCCTGTGTGCAGTCTGCAGCAGACATGGGGGCTGCAGGCAGTATCCTGGTTTCACTCTCCCAGGGGCTGTATCCACAGGTCTTCACTTATCCAGCTCTGCCCCTTATGCCCTGCTGTCAGACATCCTCCCAGAGATGCTGCTTCCCAGGGCTTCAGTGTGCTCAGCCCAGCGCCCCATTTCTATGGTGCTAGGGTGGGATTAGCAGCTCCCTGTGCTGCTGCCTGCCCGTCTCTGCTCACTTCCTTACCAATCTTTGAGATTTTACATTTACTCCCAATTTATCAGTGCAACTAATGACACAACTCCCTCCCTCTTATCTGCTGCCCGTCATCAGTGGACCTTGCCTTGTTTTACAAAGGAGGGTGGAGTGGCATGACACAGACAGCACGAATGGGGAAACTAAGGCAGGTAGGGAGGAAGTGAATTTGCCAAGGTGAGCCAGCCACAATGAGGCCGGGAGCAGCCCTGGTTCTGCTGTCACCACTTGGGAGTCCTGGGTGCTGGAAACACATTGTGCTGACTAGCCCAGGACCCACTGGCACCTCTCCTGCGCTGTCACAGGGTGTGCTCCAGGCTTGCTGGTGAGGGCTGGTGATGCCCTGACACCATGGTGCAGCACCAGCACTGCCCTGGCTCCCGCTGTGTGAGAGCGCGGGAGGTGAGGACTGCTGATGCTCAAGTGTTTGTTAGGAGCAGGTGCTGCGTGCCCTGCTCCTTTTGCTTCCCTGGAGGAAGTCTGTCTTGACTGATTCTGCTTTTTCTGTGTGATAAGCAGGTTTTCCAGTCCAGCCTAGTAAAAGACCTGTTGCACTACTGGGATTCCTGCAGGCTCAGATGCAGCTGTCATGGGCAGCTATGGGATTACCAGTGGTGTTGCTAGCTCCCTTACCTGCCCTCCTGTCTTTCCCCACTGGGCTCCCCAGGGGTGAGGGGTGCAAGATGATGTCTCTGTGTGACTATGCCTTGCCTGCACCAAGCTGGGGCTAGGGTATGTGTGGTGAGTGGGGCAATATGTGAGCCTGGCCTGGGTGTGGGGTGCAGGGGGGGCTGGCTGCTGAGACCCCCCCGGGGGGGTGGGCAGGGGCTTTGCCCTGTGTCTAGACAGGAGTGCAGACTGCAGGGAAGGAGCAGGCCATCTGCTCGCTCTGATTAGCATGCTCTTTAAATAAGACTCTTATTTCCGCTGTTAAAAGAGCTCAGATCCCTTGTGCCCAGGCTGGGGCTGCAGCTAGCCCCACATGCTGGCAACAGATGGGATGGGGACCAACATGCTGCGGCACCCTGGCTTGACAGCGATACCCTCACGAGGCGCCCAACGTAGGGGCCGTGCAGGGTGCTGGGGGGCATCAGTGAGGGGCGAGGGCTCACCTGGCTCCTGGGTGGGGGCTGGTGGCTTGTGTCCGTCCTGTGTCCCCCTCAACTGCATCCAGGCACGGCTGCCAGGCCGAACTCAGCAAACTCAGCTCCGGGGTGAACTCAGCTCTGGGGAATGCACTGGGATTCCTGGGCACCATGCCAGAGTGTGGAGAGGTGAGGGGAAAGGCAGTCCTGCCTGGGGAGGCTCTGCTGCTGTTCCCTTCCCTGTATGGTGGTGGGGAAAGAAACCCCCTTAGCATGGGGCTGTGTCCTGCTTGGGGTCATGGCTTGCTCCCTCCTCTGCAGGAGGATGGCTGGATTGCTGGGCTGGTGCTAGCACCTGGCCTGACTGAGTAAACTGGCCAGTGCATGTGAGAGGCCAAAGGGAGCCTAGGGGAAGTGTAACCCCTTCCCTGCTGGCCTGGGCAGGGACTGGCCTTGAGCCACAGAGCATGCAGGGGAGACCATAGGACGGGGCCTCACAAACGAGCTCAGGGCGCTGGAAGCCCTTGAGGAGATCATGCCCCATGTGTGTGGGGCTGGGGCTGTCCTGGGAGCCCCTGGAGCCCTCCCTGCCCCTGGGGATGGAGTCCTGGAGCAGGGTGCCAGGGCACCGCTGTGCCGGCTGGGAGCTCCTGGGGTCCCAGGGAAAGGGCTTTCATCAGATTTTCCCTCCCCCAGGCTGCTTCTTCTCCAGGATTAAGGCATTAGATGTCCTTAGACAGTTCTGGTGCCTGGCAGCTGCTATTGCCAGCCAAACCATCCAAGCCAGTCCTGCCAGCCCTGTGCAGCATGGAAAGGCAGCACTGCCACTGGGTGAGCTGGTTTGGGAGTGCTGGGCTTTGTCGGGCAGCACTCAGCACCGGGGGCTTCACGGGGTTGGGGGGTCCTGCTGGCTTCTTCTGTGGGGCCATCAGTGGGGTGCTCCTGGGCAGGTTCTGGCCTGGGCTGGGGCTCTGCAGGGAGATGGAGGGGCCAAGGGAGACCCTGCCCACCCTGCTTTGGCCAGGCAGGTTCCCTCCTTAAAGCATGCACAGCTGGGCCAGGCTGGGAGCCCCATTTCTGTGACTGGTGCTGCCTCCATGTGCAGGGATGGGGCCGAGGGAAAGCAGGGATGGTGGAGATGCTGTGGGGGTGCCCCTTGCCTTGCCCACTGGTGCAGGTGTGGGCAGGGAGCCCCCAGGCACTGGGATGGAACTGACAGCAGTGCCAGGCGCTGCAAGTGATGGGGTGGGGTGAGCTAGGTGGTAGGCATGGGGAGGACCTGGGGCGCCATTAGATGGGGTGCCCTGGGTGCGTACAGGGCTGGAGGAGTGTGCTCCCTGCAACAAGGACTGCTCGTGTAGTGGGTTAAGTCCAACCCTGGGACAGGTTCTCTCTGAGCCCAGGCGCTTTGTCCAGTGCTCAGCAAGGAAGATGCAGGCTGGGAGTCCTGGCTGTCTGCAGCTGGCCAGGAGGTGACATAGGTGTAACTGGAGCAGGGTGCCTGTGGGCAGGTGGCTGCTGAATTGTTCAGAGCCTCTCCATGAATTCAGTGAGCTGGTGGTGGCACAAAGGGGTTGGCCAGGCTATTGCTTCTTGCTTCCTGGAGGGCCCAGCACATCAGTCTCCCCCCTCTGTGATGGGGACAGGGGCCAAGCTGAGAGCAGGATGAGGGGCACTGGGGACCCTGCCTCCAGCCAGCCCCTGTATTTTCCCTGGGGAGGCAATCCTTGGGGCATGGGGCTGTGGGGCAGGCCAGGGGCTGGCACCAGCACAGCAGCTTCAACCAGCATCAACTAAAAAGGAGAAGAGCAGGGAGCTGACAGCAGCGTGGAGGAATGCCTGTGCCTCTGTGCGCGGCTTGGTGTGTGCTGGGGGGCAGCTGGGACCCACCAGGGTGTCTTCCCCCTCAGCTGCTGCTTCAGGGGGGTCTCATCCCACCACCAGCACTCGCTCAGGAGGGGACACCCAGCGCCGGCTCAGGCCCTTGGCACGGTGCTGGGGCAGGGGATCCTGTGTCCGTCCCTCGCCCTGCGCATGCCAGGGGCTGCCAGAGGACAGGGGTGTCCATGCTTGGCTGCGCTCCCAGCTGCTGTTCCTGGCGGGGGGGCCAGGTCCCCAGCTCACATGACATTGTTGGGCTGGGGATGGCTAAATATACAGCCACATCCAAGCATTGTGCCTCACAGGGCTGGGGTCATGCACCAGGGCATTGTTGGCTACCTCTGGGCCTGGTTTGGGGGTGATGTGCCCCCTCTGTCCTCCACCCCATGCTGGTGGGGTCTGGCTGGGTGGTACTGACCTGAAAAAGCTCTCCCTGGTGCGCCCCAATCCTGCACCTGCCTGTCCTTACAGCGGGGTTGGGGTCACAGCTTGCAGGAGCTGCCATTGCTTCTCCAGGAGGGCTGGACAGTGTGTGTGTGTGGGGGACACCGTGACAAGCAGGATGCCCTGGGAAGGATAGGATTGTGCATCATTGGGCATTGGGGGTCCTTGGGTGCTGCTGTGCTAGGAGAGCCTTCCCTAACCCTAGCAGTCCCTGAGGTGCCCCATGTCTCGGGTGTGGGATGCTTAGCTCCAACCTCTAGGGCTGGGGGTGGGTGCTGGGTGCAGACTGGCATCTGGGGGATGCTGTGGAGACACGTGGGGCTCAACCACCCCTGCACCCCCTCCAGGTGCAGCACCCACAGTCTGGCCAGATCATGGTGCTGAAGATGAACAAGCTGAGCAGCAACCGGAGCAACATGCTGCGGGAGGTACAGCTGATGAACCGCCTTTCGCACCCTAACATCCTCAGGTAGGGCCTGCTCCCCCACTGCCATCCCCAGTCAGAGCTGCTACTGGGGCTGGGCAAGCTCCTGGGGCTGGTCCCCGCTGCAGCCATCCTCAGGTCCCCTCTGCCTCACAGGTTCATGGGGGTGTGTGTGCACCAGGGACAGCTGCACGCACTGACAGAGGTGAGAGTGGGGCAACAGCCACAAGTCTTGGGGTTCCTGTGGGCAGGGCCTGGGGAGGGGATGGCAATGGCTATGGGGACACTTTCTTGGTCAGTGGCACATGTGCAGGGCAAGGTCTGCTGGGGGGCTGTGCCATTGGGTGGTTGGAGGATGCATTGGGGTGAGAGATGAGGATCCAGCTTTATGTGAGGGGGGGGTGGTGCAGTGATGCAATGACCCGGCTCTTCCTATCAGTACATCAACAGTGGTAACCTGGAGCAGCTACTGGACAGCCCTGTGCCCCTCTCCTGGTCCATGCGTGTCAAGCTGGCCCTCGATATCGCCCGTGGCCTGCACTACCTGCACTCCAAGGGCATCTTCCACCGTGACCTCACCTCCAAGGTATGGGGCATTCTGCTGCCCTTGTTGTCCTGTACCCATGTTGCTGCCCGGGCACAGCTGACTGGGGAGCAGGAGGCTGTACTGTGCTGGGGCATCCCAGGAGCAGTGGCTGGTGAGGCAGGGCTGGTGTGATGGTGTGACAGGAGTCCTCCTGTGCCCCCAGAACTGCTTGGTGCGCTGTGAAGCCAACAGCTACACGGCTGTGGTGGGTGACTTCGGCTTGGCAGAGAAGATCCCTGCCTACAGGTGTGTGGTCAGTGTCCACCCGTCCATCCCTGTCCTTGGAGTGAGGGGTTTACAGCCCACTTAGAGCAGGAGCTGGGGAGGGATGGACATTTGGGGTAAACTAGAAGGGCAGGGATGGGGGACAGTGGGGGTGCTCCCCCGCGGTGGGACAGATGGACGCATTTGGGGCTGGCTAGGAGGGTATGCAGAAGGGGATGGTGTGGGTGGGGAAACATGAGTTCATGGGGTGCATGGAGGAGGGTTAGCCCAGGAAGGGGGATGGAGATGGCAATTCGGGCTGCCCCAGCGGGAGGATGGGAGGTGGGACAGGGGCAGGGGCTTGCAGGCAGCCCCTGACATCCTGCCATTTTCCCCAGCGAGGGCAGCGAGGAGCCACTGGCCGTGGTGGGCTCCCCATACTGGATGGCACCGGAGGTGCTGCGAGGGGAGATCTACAATGAGAAGGTGATGCACTGTGTCTGCTGCGTGCAGGGCTTTACCCAGGCTTGTGCTGCTGGCGGTTTGCAGGATTTGCAGCCCTGAGGGCGGTGGGGCACACAGAGGAAAGAAACTGGACATCCCTCAGGAGCAAGGTGGCAGGGCCCCTGGTGTGGCTCTGCGGGGAGGAGGGGGGCTGTGAGTTTACAGAAGGGTGGGCACATCACCTCGGGGCTGCAGGGCTCCCCCCCAGTGACTCCCTGCTCTCTGCAGGCCGATGTGTTCGCATACGGCATCATCCTGTGTGAGACCATTGCTCGCATCCCCGCTGACCCCGACTACCTGCCCCGCACCGAGGTGACTCCCTGGGATGGGAATGGGGAGGGAGGGCAGCAGGCAGCAGCACCGCGGCTGGGGCTGCTTCACCAAACTAGGGGGACCATCCTCCTGCACGGGGCAGAGCCCCATGTGCAGGAGCTGCCTCATGTCTCAGGACAGGCGTGCTGTGTCCCAAATGTCTTCTGGCAGCAGGTGCTGCTGCCTGAGGAGGGATGCTCTCTGATGATTTGTCTTCGCCCAGAGTCAGCCCGGGTGGGAGAAGGGGATGGTTGGATTCAGAAAGAGAGCAGGAGGGATCTGTGTCCCAGCATCCCCCAGCCTTGACCCAACTTAGGGTGCTGCCAGGTCTGCAGCCCTGGGTGACATGCAGTCAGTGCAGCAGGTGGAGGAGGCCAAGCCACCCTGGGTCCCCTGGGCTATGTGGTGCCCTGGGGGACCTGGCCTCACTCTTCCTCCTTTCCCTGGTGCAGGATTTTGGCCTGGACGTCACCACTTTTGGCACCATGGTGGGAATTGACTGCCCAGCAGCCTTCCTCCAGCTCGCTTTCCACTGCTGCAGTGTGAGCCTCCCATCTCTGCTGCCAGGGCAACTGGACAGGCAACCTTGCCTGTGCAGGGGGAGAGGCAGGGAGCTGCCTTTGCTGGGCAGGGCTCCCTGGGGTGCTGGGAGGGCTGCAGACCTCACAGGGAACCCTTCCTACACGCAGATGGAGCCCACCTCCCGCCCCTCGTTCCTGGAAATCACGCAGTGGCTGGAGGGTGTCCTGCAGCACCAGCCAGGCACCAAGGGCACTGGGGCCACCCTCTTTGGCAGCGGGGAGAGCCTGCCCATGCCTGGGATGTCGGCCACACTCAATGGTATGTGGGCACCCCAAGGACAGGCAATAGGGGTGTGCAAGGAGGGGGGCTGTGGGGTGTCCCATCCTACCTCAGCAGCCATCAGGGAAGGAGACAGGGGTTGCACGAGGTCTGCAGGATGGAGCTGATTGCTGTTTTCCCCCCTGGGGTGCACCTCTGGGTTATTGGGTGCCCAGCACCCCGTGGCACCCTGTTCCAGTAGCTGCACTGGTGATCAGCTCCTGTGCCTGTGCCCAGGGGTAGCCGGGAGGGCAGCCGACCGCACTGAGCAGTTGCCCCTGCACAAGCTGGGGATGCAACACCTGCATCTGGACCAGCGCTAGTCCTGCAGCCAGTCTGACATGTTCCCCCCCAAAATTGCCTGCTCTGCTCTGGCCACTGGAGCCTTACAGTGGGGCCAGGACCAAGGAGACACTGCCCTGCATCAACCCCTTCTCCCAGCACAAGGACCTGAACGGAGGGAAGACACACCAAGCAAGTCGGTCATCTCACTCACCTTTGACCTTCCACCCCCCAGCCCCGCTTCAACTCAGCACCCCCATGACACCCAAGCCTGCGATGGAGGTGTAGTGTGACTTCTTAACCCCTGCTGCCGGCCCCTGCAAGTGCTACTTGCTGCCTGCCTCCCCTGAGCTGCCCTGCCGAGGGGGCCTGGTGCTGGACATAGGGTCCCCCTGTCCCACTGCTAACCCCCAGCCCCCTGTCCTCCTCCTCCCTCTGGCTTGGGGACAAGCCTCACCCCCCAGACCTGGTGCAGAGGAGCAGATGGACTGTGGTCCTGACAGCCCCAAGCTGCTGCATCTTCCCCCGCCATCCCCAACAGCAACTTCATCCACATGGCAGCCTTGGGCACCCAAACCTGGCATCCAGAATCACAAGCCCCCAACAGGCTACTATTCAACAACAACCACGTGGAACAAACCCCTGGCTTGGGGCAGCGGGCTGGAGCATGGCTTCTCCGAGCTCAGCATCCCTTGCATGGCAGACTGGAGCAGATGGAGCATGCAGCCATGCTGCCCAGGCATGGCTCCAGCACCGTGCTGGAGCAGGATGAGGTGCCACACTGCCCCAGCTGCTGCTAGGTGCCTTCAGCTTTGCCTCTGTCTGCTACCAGCTGGCACCCAGCCTGCCCCACTACCAGAACCTCAACTGCAAGGCTAAGAGCCTCTTCTACCACAACCAAGGCCGCCACCAGAAAGCCCCAGGGCCAGTGCTGGCAGAGCCCAGTCTGAAGCTGCCAGAGACACAGTTCTAGTGCCTGGGATCCCTGTGGAGCAGGGCTGGGTCTGGCTGCCCCTCGGACTCCCCCGCAGCCACAGCACTGGGCAGGTGCAGGAGCCCAGCATGTCCCTGTGGTCTGTCTTTACTCTCTTGGCTTCTGGTGGCCATGGTGCCCTATGCCATGGCCACCATGGTACTGCTAAGGCACCTGTTCCACTGGGATTGGCCTCAGGGGTCTGCGGGGAGCCCCCAGGGGCAGGCTGGGTCCCTGACAGAGACTGAAATGCAATAGCACCCCTGCCCTGGGCATACTCCAGCGCTGCCCTGGGCAGCAGGGCTGGTCCTCCACAGGGCCCCCAGGGCTCAAGCCCTGGATACAGGACCCCCCCTTCCCCAAAGGCTCACCCCTCCACGAGCTCTTGCCAAGGGGTGTGCAATGAGCCGGGAGCCCCCCATGGCCCCCCCAGGCCATGGGATGAGCGGGGCTGGGCTGGGGGCAGAGGTGTCAGTGTGTGTATGTGTGTGTTGGGGGAACCTGTGGGGCTGGTGGGTGTCCCCATGCTTCCTCACAAGCGTGGGAAGAGCACCCTGTCCCTGACATGGGGAGAAGCATGCAGGGGGCTGGGAGAGGGGTGATGCCCGTGGGGCAGTGCCCAGGGAAGATTGCCAGCGCTGGGGTTGCCCCCTGCCCACCCAGTGATGGGGGCTGGGTGCTGAGCCAGTATGGTGCCCCGTGTCCCCCTGGCACACAGGGTCAGGAGTGGGGTGCTGGCAGAGGGGCCAGGGCCCCATCCTGCCCAGCATCCCACCCCAGAGCCTCCCAGGCAGCTGGGGGAAAGGGGCCGGTGGACAGCATGGACAGGCTGCCTGGCCCCTGGCAAGGGTGGGAGCTGGTTTTCCTCCCTCCCCAAAATGCACTGGTGAATGCAAAACTCTTATGGGTTTTTTTATTATTATTAATAATAATAATTGCTAGTAATATTGTCATGGTTTGGGCCAGGCTGGCCACTGAAACAAACAATGGATGCTGTCTTTTACTTCTCTCCCCTTCAGCTTATTTAAAGTGTTCAATAAAAACTGAATGTCCCAGTGACCCAGGCTGCCACTTCTGTCTCTTGGATGCATGTTGGATGGGGTGGCATGGACTTGCCCAAGGGCTTCTGAGGTCCCCCCTCAGGGACCACGAGCCAGCCTGGCTCAGCCCCAGGTCTTAACAGCTCCAAAGTGATCATTTCAGTTGAAACAGCTTCAGTCAGATTCCCATTTATTATTTAGGTTTATGCCCCCAAGTCCATTTGTGGTGGTACACAAGAAAGTAAAGAGCAGACAAGCTGTGCCTCTTTATTGCTACAAAGTGGATTCAGCCAGCAGACAAGACAGAGTAACATGTGCCACCTCCAAAACACCTGCCTTTAACACCCTTTTGCTCTTCAAGCAAGCTCATTCACATCGCAATTAATCAACTATATATGGCAAACACGACCCCATAATAAACTGACAGCATCTTCGCCTGGTTGAACATGACTTCCTCTGCTCTTGCCTGGATGCAGCATTACATCAGGGCTTTTTTTTGCTTAATATGTGCATGTGCACATGTGTAATAACTATTTAAAGTCATGATGATTTGTCTTGCAAAGCGTCAGTCTGTTGTAAGTCCTGGAGTTGCTTTTGCTTTTGAAAGGCACCATCACATAGTAGCCCTAAAGGTCACTGCTCTACTTCCTAATTAGCAAAAAAACCCCAACTGCCAGCACAGGCGCCAGCCGGTTCAAGTGCAGCTTCTCTCCTTTGCCAACTTTGCAACCAGCTGAAACCATGACAGTTGCCTGAAAGCCAGGGGCCAAGCTGCTCCCAGTATGAGGCCAGAGAGAAAGTCCCTGCTGTGGGGAAGGGACCTGGCTGGGTGTGGGGCTGTGCTATCCCCTGCTCCTGTGTCCTTGCATACCTGCACCACAGCTCACTCCATGCTGGGGCTGTTGCATGGCTGCAGCGCTGAGCATCAGGGCTCCCTCCACTCTGCAGCCAGGTTCAGGCTCCTGTCCTGGTTTGAGGTAAAACAGAACCAATTTTCTGGTTTGTAGTTTTACTTTTTAGCTGGGCCTCTTCGAACCGACTAAAGTCTGAAATTAACAGCATATTGTTCAGACACTGTTCATTCTCAGAGTGAGAAGCCAGTTTGTGCCAAGGAATGGTACGCACAGAGGCTCTTGCTTAGACTTATTGCTATAACAACCAAGGTCAGCTAATTTTCGTTATTTGCCCTGTTGGAGGGTCGGAAGCAGAAAAGCGCAGAGGGGTCCCACCTGCAGGGAGGAGCGGACAGGACAGGTGACCCCAAACTGACCAACAGGGCATTCCATCCCATCTGCCCCATGCTCAGTATAAAAGCTGAGGGAGCAAAGGGTCAGCTCTCTTCCTTCAATGGCTGACGTCCAAGGAGGACCCTGTTTGTTTGTCTGTCTGCTTTTGATCCCGATCCGAGCATTCCTGACTCCAGATGTGGAATCCTGCTCCTGTCTGTCGCTGACTCCAGTCTGGGACTTTCCCTGTGCCTGCTGGTGACGCGATCGTCATCCTGGGAGCTGGATATGGGTTTGTATATACTGTATATAAATTATTATTTTTATTATTCTATTATTATTTATTATTTCCTTATTTATTATTATTTTCATTAAAGTAGTTTAGTTCTTTTTCTAAACTCGTAAATCTCCTTATCTCCTCCTCTCCTCTCTTTGGAGAGAGGCGGGGGGAGGGGCCATTTGTCATTCTGATTGGCCAATCCGGCCAAAACCAAGACAGCTCCCTATGATGTGCCAGCCCCTGTGCTCAGGAAGACCCAGTGTACCCTGTGCAGGTGTGGGGCTGAGCTGTGGGGCCTGTACCACTCTGCTGAAGCATGTCATCTGTGGGGAAACAGTCATCGCCACCACCTCCCCCAGCCTGCATGATGCCCGAGCATCACTGTGGACAGGGGAGCAGGTGGGAAGGACCTGGGTGGCCCCTGGGCAGGGGTCTGCAAGAGGGAAGGGGGTTGCTTGAGTGGATGGAACATCCCAGGCGGAGGTGCAGCAAGGCTGAAGCAGAGGCAGCACAGGGCACAGGCACTGGAAGGGAAGGCAGAGGGTGAGGGTGAGGTGCTGCCCAGCCTCCCCTGCATGCAGTGAGACTGGGAAGGCAGCTTGCAAAGGGGTTTCCCCCATCTTGCCCTTTTGCTGTCCCACAGCTTGCAGGGGGTGGGGTGGTGTCTCTTGAGCTACCACAGGCCAGGGGCTGCCATGGCAGCAAAGGGATGGAGGCAGGCTCCATCCAGCATAGGGATGTGCCTGCATTCCTCTCCCTTTCCTGACGAGCCAGGGGTCAACATGCCCCATGCAGAGGCTCAGGCTCCCTGCTTTCCTCCACGAACACCCCCATGGGCTCCATGCACCCCGGGGCACAGCAGAGCCTGGCATGGGCACACTTACCACAGTGGTGCCAGGGCCAGCAGTCATTGTCATATCAAAGGGGAGCTCGGCCCCACTGCCTTCTCACAGATCCAGAGGTGCAGGTCATCGGGACTGGTGCACTGGGCAGGTTTGATGTTCCCATGGCTTATTATGGCACAGGACCCATTCAACTTTGACTACCATGGCCTGGATGGGGAAATGACACATCAGGGGGCTGCCACCACCCTATCCACCATCCCCTGCCAAGGGCTGCAGGCAGCCAGGGTGGCTGACAGGTTCCCTCTTGCATGCTCACTGATTTCAGAGGCTGAAGCCTCAGCCAATGCATCCCTGCCCTCCCTCAGGCAGGCTGAGAAACCCCTCTGCCTGAGGTTTGCATTACTTGCGACTCCCTTTAGCCTTACCCCTGCTTGAATCTCAGCCTCGCATCCAGGGAATATTTCATCCCTGCAGCACCCGGTGGTGGGGATAGCCTTGTGGACGGCTGGAGGAGCTGCCTGTCTGGCAGTGCTGCCCTGGGCCATGGGGCTGAAGATGGAGGAGCAGGCAGTGATCAGGGGCTGGGTAGCCAGCACTCAGGCCAGACAAGTGTGTTCCTCCCCACTGCTCTCAGACACCACAAGAGGAAGCTGTGGTGAGCTGGGGAGGGCGTGCACATGGTGGGGAGGAGTCCAGGACTCTCTACCGGCAGGAAGGATGGATTTCCCCTCAAGGAGGGACTAGGGGAGGCACATGGGTGATAGAGGTGGTACTAAAGCACTTTGTCTAGACCCCAAATAAAATTTGCGGTTTCTTTTGTCCCCTCTCGCTGCCTCCTGCTCACGCAAGCCCTGCACGTGCCCCCCCCAAGGCTTGACTGTCCCTTTGCACAGCCTTCGAGCATCTCATTACACTGCTGCACCTGCCTCCCCTCAGCCTCAGCTGCTTTGATGCTCTTGCCCAGTGCTTGTGCCTGGGACTGGGTACCATTGGGATTTAAAATGCTTCCTAAAGCCATGCTGGAGAAGAGGGGGTTTTGTCAAGAGGCTGTGCCACCAGGTACCTTTCATAAAGGGAACGGTCCACCCAGAACCAGGCATCTAAGACCGCCTCGCCATCCAGATCCCCTTCCTCCAGCCAGCCATAGTCATACCAGGGGAAGCTGCTCTTCTGCAGCCCAATCCAGTACGGGATGTCTGCATTCTTCAGGAAGGTCTGGAGAAGGGGGAAAAGGGCCTTTTCGTGTCTTTTCCACAGTGTCTACAGACTGCGGTGTCTGCGGGGGGTGACCATCTCCCCAAGGAGCCAGAGCTCCATGGGGCAGGACAGCTGAGCAGCCCCGATGCCCCGCTCCAGCCTGGGCAGCATCCAGGGGTGCCAGAACCTCTCCATCCCACATCCACTACCAGCCATGTACTCCAGTGATTGGCCTTGCACCCTCCGATGTTTTGGCAGGGTGCTGGCCCACCTGGGGACCCCAGGGCTGGATGCACCAGTTCCTGCCCTCAGCTCCCCCAGTACCCTACCAGTACGGTTCAGCAACTCCAGGATTTGGTGACTAGGAGCTGAGAATATTTCTTCTCACACTCATCTCTGCTGTCCTCCCATGTCTTCTTCTCCAATGAGATGAAGAGGCACTTGCCCCTGTACAGCAGCCAGCCTGAGGGACAGCAGTCTGGGGGCAGGGGCACAGCTCAGGTACTTGCTCAGCCACAGATGCCTGGGGAGGCCCAGCCTGGACTAGGAACAGCCCCCGCATCTCCCCAGCAGACATTGTAGGCTCAGCCTCTGCCCAGGCATAGCTTCAGCCTTTGGACCACCCCATCCCCATCATGTGTCTAAAAAGCCAGTGCCCGTGCCTCGGCACTGCATCTGCTGAGGAGTGCTGGGGTCCCCTGGAGTACCCCATCCCTGGTCCACCATTGCCCTACCTATAGTCGTGCAGGAGCGCAGTATGGCCACAGTGCTCTCACTGTTGTTGAGCTTCTCCTGCACCTCCTGCATCTCCCTCTCCATCTTAGAATCTTCATGGTTGGAAAGGACCTTTGAGATCATCGAGTCCAACCATACACACACACAGAAAAACGCAAAAACCCAAAAAACCACAACCAACAATGTCTGCCCTTCAGAGCACGCCCTGAAGTGCCACATCTAGATGTTTCTTAAACACCTCTAGGGATGGTGACTGTCCTGGTTCTGGCGGGGATAGGGTTAATTTTTCCTGGTATTCCATGCCATGTGAGCCATGCCCACCCTGAGCTGCCGGGGGAGGGGGCAGGAAGTCACCGCTTGGAGCGGGCTGGGGCACCCCTGGTCCGGTCGGGGAGCGGCGGGGAGCGGCGGTTCCGTAATCGTGTTTGTATATTCCTCTGTCCGTGTTATTGTTGTTGTTTTCTTGTTCCCTCTGCTGTTCTGTTAAACTGCCTTTGTCTCAACCCAAGAGTCTTGCCTTTTCTTCTGATTCTTCCTGTATCGGGAAGGCCCGAGCGAGCGGCACGTGGTTCTTTGTTGCCGTCTGAGGCCAAACCACGACAGTCCTTTTTGGCGCCCAACGTGGGGCTCGAAGGGTTGAGATAACGACAGAATCCAACTAGAGCTTGGAAAAACGAATTTGTTGTGTGCATTTATTGTATTAGGTAAATAGTCGCTGGTCATCATGTTGCTTGGTTTGTTCTCATGGCTGGGTTATGTGAATTCCTATATGGCTTATGTACTCCCCGCAATGATGTTTGTTACTTCTGGGAGAGGGATGAGGCTTATCATTCTGCTGTCCTGTGCGATATCGGCTTATGAGATGATAACATCACTTGTTAGACAGTTACTTTGGGGCTTTTATGTGGTATTGCTGTCCTGTCCGTACATTGGGCACCGTCTCTCAGAATTTATTAATAATCACACCCAGTCTGTGGGGGAAACAGGGGGGGACACTTTCCCCAGCTCCTTTGCCTCCCTTTTCTCCTTCGGGTCAGGTATGACAGCTTTTGAGAATTTTGAATATCCTTGGGATGCTCAAACCAGCCTGGTCCTAGTGTTATGTCTCCTGAATACGTTCCAGGTCTTGTTTAGGGTTAAGCGACTATTTAAGACTACCACCCAGAGATCTGCCCCGAGGCTGGATAGTCAGGGGTGGCACGGCATGTGGGAAAACATGGGCAGGTACCTAGAGAACTTCTCACCTCCAATGGTCTGGGACTTCACCCCTGAACAATTACAGGACCCTGATAAAGTGGTAGAATATCTGAAGGGAAAATGCTGTGGCTGCTCCAGAGAGGCACAACTCACCGCGCTGTGCTGGGCCCTGGCCAGTATCTACCAGGCACTGCTCAGTGTTATGCAGCACCCTCAGGGGGAAGAGATGGAGACCAGACCAGCAGCCACTGCGGCTACTGCAACCCCTGTGACAGCCACTGCAGCTACTCCAACCTCTGTGGCAGCCACTGCCGCTGAACCAGGGAACCAACCCGTGCCAGTATCAGTCGCCCCCATACAGAAGGAGAAGTACACGAAGAAATCAGTTCGCTTAGTAAGAGATGATGATGAACCAGGGTCATCACGAGAGCAGGAGGAAGAGGCAGAACCAGAGATAATTACTTGATCCCTATCCTTGAGTGAGCTGCGGGATATGCGAAAAGATTTTAGCCGACTTCCAGGCGAGCACGTTGTCACCTGGCTGCTCCAGTGCTGGGATAACGGGGCCAGTAGCCTGGAATTAGAGGGCAGGGAAGCCAGGCAGCTGGGATCCCTGTCTAGGGAAGGCGGCATTGACAAGGCAATTGGGAAGAAGACCCAAGCCCTCAGCCTCTGGAAACGACTCCTGTCAGGCGTGAGGGAGAGGTACCCCTTCAGTGAGGATGTTGTATGTCACCCAAGCAAGTGGACTACCATGGAGAGAGGTATCCAGGACCTGAGAGAATTAGCCGTGCGGGAGATGATTTATTATGACTTGGACAATGCAGACTTACCCACAGACCCCGATGAGGTGCAGTGCACAAGGCCCATGTGGCGGAAGTTTGTACGGAGCGCACCACCGTCATATGCCAACTCCCTGGCAGTAATGGAATGGAAAGGTGAAGAGGGACCAACGGTGGATGAGGTGGCTGGCTGGCTCCGGCAATATGAAGAAAGTCTCTCTTCCCCCCTTGTCTCAGCTGTGGAGAAACTGTCCCGGAAGGTCCAGCAGCTTGAAGGGAATATGTCCTACTTCCCACCTGCACGGGCCAGCATCTCAGCTATTAGGAGCAGGCATTTCCCCACTCGAGAGAGAGAGTACAGAGGGTACACACCAGGAGACACCCTGTGGTTCTACCTGCGTGACCATGGGGAGGACGTGAGGAAGTGGGATGGACAACCTACTTGGATCCTGCGGACACGGGTACAGGAGTTGCAAGGAAGGACAACCACAAAAGGGGATCCCTCCAGGAAAAGTGCCGCCCCGGTTTCCAGCGGGCAGTTCCCCAGACAGAGCAGAAGGCCTGATCTTGCTTCTGATCCTCTTGAAGGGACTTCCAAGTCATTCCTGCAAGAAGTGAGTAACGGATACTCTGACCAGGATTAGAGGGGCCCTGCCTCCGGCCAGGTGGAGGAAAGGGACAACCGGGTTTATTGGACGGTGTGGATTCGATGGCCTGGCACATCAGACCCACAGGAGTATGAGGCTCTAGTGGACACGGGTGCACAGTGCACCCTAATACCATCAAGCTATAGAGGGGCAGAACCCATCTGTATTGCTGGGGTGACAGGGGGATCCCAAGAGTTGACTGTACTGGAGGCGGAAGTGAGCCTAACTGGGAATGAGTGGCAAAAGCACCCCATTGTGACTGGCCCAGAGGCTCCATGCATCCTTGGCATAGATTACCTCAGGAGAGGGCATTTTAAGGACCCAAAAGGGTACCGGTGGGCCTTTGGCATAGCTGCCTTGGAGACGGAGGAAGTTAAACAGTTGTCTACCTTGCCTGGTCTCTCGGAGGACTCTGCTGTTGTGGGGTTGTTGAGGGTCGAAGAACAACAGGTGCCGATCGCTACCACAGCGGTGCATCGGCGGCAATATCGCACTAACCGAGACTCTCTGATTCCCATCCATGAGCTGATTCGTCACCTAGAGGTTCAAGGAGTGATCAGCAAGACTCGCTCCCCCTTTAACAGTCCCATATGGCCGGTGCGAAAATCTAATGGAGAGTGGAGGCTAACTGTAGACTATCGTGGTCTGAATGAAGTCACGCCACCGCTGAGTGCTGCCGTGCCGGACATTCTAGAACTGCAGTACGAACTGGAGTCCAAGGCAGCCCAGTGGTATGCCACAGCTGATATAGCCAATGCATTCTTCTCAATCCCTTTGGCAGCAGAGTGCAGGCCACAGTTTGCTTTCACCTGGAGGGGCGTCCAATACACCTGGAATCGACTGCCCCAGGGGTGGAAACACAGCCCCACCGTTTGCCATGGACTGGTCCAGACTGCACTGGAACAGGGGGAAGCTCCAGAACATCTGCAATACATTGATGACCTCATTGTATGGGGCAACACAGCAGAAGAAGTTTTTGAGAAAGGGAGTAAAATAGTCCGAATCCTTCTGAGAGCCAGTGTTGCCATAAAACGAAGTAAGGTCAAGGGACCTGCGCAGGAGATCCAGTTCTCAGGAATAAAATGGCAAGATGGACGCCGTCAGATTCCAATGGATGTGATCAACAAAATAGCAGCTATGTCTCCACCAACTAGTGAAAAGGAAACACAAGCCTTCTTAGGCATTGTGGGTTTTTGGAGGGTGCATATCCCAGATTACACTCTGATTGCAAGCCCTCTGTATCAAGTGACCCGGAAGAAGAACGACTTTAAATGGGGTCCTGAGCAACGACAAGCTTTTGAACAAATCAAACAGGAAACAGTCCATGCAGTGGCCCTGGGGCCAGTCTGGGCAGGACCAGATGTTAAAAATGTGCTCTACACCCCAGCCGGGGAGAACGGCCCTACCTGGAGCCTCTGGCAGAAAGGACCAGGGGAGACCCGAGGTGGACCCCTAGGGTTTGGGAGTCGGGGATGCAGAGGATCCGAAGCCCGCTACACTCCAACAGAGAAAGAGATGTTGGCAGCATATGAAGGGGTTCGAGCTGCTTCGGAAGTGGTTGGCACAGAAGCACAGCTCCTCTTAGCACCTCGACTGCCGGTGCTGGGTTGGATGGTCAAAGAAAGGGTCCCCACCACACATCATGCAACTGATGCTACATGGAGTAAGTGGATTGCACTGATCACACAGCGAACTCGAATGGGAAACCCCAGTCGCCCAGGAATTCTGGAAGTGATCATGGATTGGCCAGAAGGCAAGGATTGCGGAATGTCACCAGAGGAGGAGGTGACACGTGCGGAAGAGGCCCCACCGTATAATAAACTGCCAGAAAATGAGAAGAAATATGCTCTGTTCACTGATGGGTCCTGCCGCATTGTGGGAAAGCATGGAAAGTGGAAGGCTGCTGTGTGGAGTCCTACACGACGGGTTGCAGAAGCCAGTGAAGGACAAGGTGAATCGAGCCAGTTTGCAGAGGTGACAGCCATCCAGCTGGCTTTGGACGTTGCCGAGCGAGAAAAATGGCCAGTACTTGATCTCTACACTGACTCATGGAGGGTGGCAAATGCTCTGTGGGGGTGGCTACAGCAGTGGAAGCAGGGCAACTGGCAGCGCAGAGGCAAACCCATCTGGGCTGCTGAACTATGGCAAGATATTGCTGCCCGGATAGAGAATCTGGTTGTGAAAGTACGCCACGTAGATGCCCCTGTACCGAAGAATCGGGCCACGGAGGAACATCAGATCAACCATCAGGTGGATCGGGCCGCTAGGATTGAAGTGGCTCAGGTGGATCTGGACTGGCAACATAAGGGTGAACTATTCATAGCTCGGTGGGCCCATGACTCCTCAGGCCATCAAGGAAGAGATGCGACATATAGATGGGCTCGTGACCGAGGGGTGGACCTGACCATGGACACTATTGCACAGGTCATCCATGAATGTGAGACATGCGCTGCAATCAAGCAAGCCAAGCGTTTGAAGCCTCTCTGGTATGGAGGACGATGGCTGAAATATAAATCTGGGGAGGCCTGGCAGATTGACTATATCACACTGCCACAAACCCGTCAAGGCAAGCGCCCTGTGCTCACAATGGTGGAAGCAACCACTGGATGGCTGGAAACATACCCTGTGCCCCATGCCACTGCCCGGAACACTATCCTGGGCCTTGAAAAGCAAGTCCTGTGGCAACATGGTACCCCAGAGAGAATTGAGTCGGACAACGGGACTCATTTCCGAAACAGCCTCATAGACACCTGGGCCAAAGAGCATGGCATTGAGTGGGTACATCACATCCCCTGTCACGCACCAGCCTCTGGGAAGACAGAACGATACAATGGGCTGTTAAAAACTACACTGAGAGCAATGGGTGGTGGGACTTTAAACACTGGGATGCACATTTAGCAAAGGCTACCTGGCTAGTTAACACCAGGGGATCTACCAATCGGGCTGGCCCTGCCCAATCAAAACTTCCACGTACCGTAGAAGGGGATAAAGTCCCCGTAGTGCACATGAAGAATATGTCAGGGAAGACAGTCTGGGTTAGTCCTGCCTCAGGCAAAGGCAAACCCATCCGTGGGATTGCTTTTGCCCAAGGACCTGGGTGCGCTTGGTGGGTGATGCGGAAGGATGGGGAAGTCCGATGTGTACCTCATGGGGATCTCATTTTGGGTGAGAATAGCCAATGAATCGATTTGTGTGTTGTTGATTGCTAAGTAACCCTGCCACTGTATGTCCTCATTGCTATAATTGCTATCAGCTGTATTACAGTAAGAATCACCCAAATTAAGGACAGATGGACTTTGATGAAAAAAAAACAAAAAAAAAAACAAAAAAAAACAAAAAAAAAAAAAAACAAAAAAAAGACGAGTAAGCCACAGCGGTGATGGGATCAGAACTGACCTCAGCAGCTGGTGCCCAGCAACTTCCTCAAGATCTACATCTTCAGCCCATGGACTGTGGGCATGAGCCACACCGGGTGCACCAGCCACAAGCTCCGAAAATACAGCATGCAACAGGCCAGCACCACCCAGCATCTCACCTGCCCTGAGAGACTGTCCTGACAGATGGAGCCCAAAGCCATGGATTAAATGAACTCACCGGACACTTTGGAGGGATGGCCCATAGACTAAGGGCATTATATCCGCATGAATATATATGTGTATATATACATGACAGGGGAAAGTGGTGGCAATTCATTGGAACCTGTAAGATCTGGGCATGGCATAGATGGTACGGAATAAGGGGTGGATAATGTCCTGGTTCCAATGGGGATAGGGTTAATTCTCCCCAGGACACAGGTATTCCATGCCATGTGAGCCATGCCCACCCTGAGCTGCCGGGGGAGGGGGCAGGAAGTCGAGGGCTGGGGCGTCCCGGGTCCGGTCGGGGAGTGGCGGTTCCGTAATCGTGTTTGTATATTCCTCTGTCCGTGTTATTGTTGTTGTTTTCTTGTTCCCTTTGCTGTTCTGTTTAACTGCCTTTGTCTCAACCCACGAGTTTTGCCTTTTTCTTCCGATTCTTCCCGTATTGGGAAGGCCCGAGCCAGCGGCACGTGGTTCTTTGTTGCCGTCTGAGGCCAAACCACGACAGTTGCATGGCATGCAATTGCCATCTGCAATGACAGACTGTGTCAGGGACGCTGTCTGGTGAGCCTTGACTGTCAAACATGGGCAAGCAGCAGCAGCAGGGCCCAGCAGCCCCACAGGGAGGGCAGGCTGTGGGCAGTGGGCAGAGCATCCCTGCAGTGGGAGTTAGGGGTGGAAGGAGATTGTGGGGGGAAGCATGGTCCCAGCCTTTGGGATACCCATTTCCAGGGAGCATGTATAGGAGCAGGGAATGTCGGACCGATGGCACTGACAGCCCAGCAGGCAAGACGGGGCTGGGACACAGGAGGCTGAACCGTGACAATGCTGTCCTCAGGGCCACCTCCCTCTCCTGCATCGCCTGTGTCCCCTGCAGCCTCCCTGGCAGGACAGAGGCCAAGAAGGCTTGTGCTGCCCCAGGCACCTTCCTGGCTGTGTCTGTTCACATGTCCCTGCAGCCACCCATCCCTGCAGCCATCAGTCCTGGTGGGGCTCAAATTCCCTCACCCCTCCCCAGCATCAAGGAAGCACTCTTCACCAGCTGCTGGGGAGTCAGTTGCCATGGGGATGTCAGATTGTTATAGGGACACTGTTGCCGTGGTTATGCAGTTGCTGTGCCTGGCAGAGGTAGGAATGGAGCATAAGGAAGGCTGTTTGCATTGGGAGAGGGGTAGGAGTCACAGGGACCCCAGTTCTCTGGAGTGGGGGAAAGGCAGAGTCCAGCCTTCGCCCCAAGCGCATCCCCGTGGGGCCGAGGCTGGAGACCATGGGGAACGCACTGGCAATGCTCACCCAGCCCCATAGGGATGGACGGGTTGGTGTTCCTGACCCTGCAATGAAGGGTAGGTAGCTGAGGGGACCTGGGGTCTCCCATGGGGTGTCCCAGCACACTATCAGTGAGGTTTGGTGGGAGAGACAGTGCCGCACACCCTGTGCTGGGTGTCCCACAGGAGAGGGCAGCTTCACCAGGACAGGAGTAAATAAAGAGTGAGGGGACCGTGGGGTGGATCAGAAAAAAGGACAGACGGGAACTGAGAATTTTAGTCCTATTTCAAGTAGGACTCGGGAACATTCCCAAATGGCGTTACAAGCGCCTTTAAGACAAACAGTAGGGGTCGACAATGCACCAGTTTTTGTACATGTCCCATTTACCACTTCTGACCTGTTACATGGGAAACAGTCTGTAGGGTCATACCAAGAGAATCCTGAAGAGATGTATCGGCTTTTAGAAACTATTATGCTAACTCACAACCCCAACTGGGGAGATACGCAGACTCTACTGAATACCTTTTTTACTGCAGAGGAAAGGAGAATGGTACTAGACAAGGTGAAAGAAGAGTGAGGAAAAAGGAATAGACAGGAGGAACCTAATCAGTACTTGCCTTTGAAGGTAGACCCAGAATGGGATCCAAACTTTGGATTACGGAAAGCTAAGTTAAAGCAATACCAGACTCTGAGGAACATCGGAACAATCAGCAAGTGGATCAGGCTGCAAAGATTTTCCAGACAGATTTGGACTGGGAACATAAAGGTGAACTGTTTTTAGCTCGGTGGGCCCATGACACTTCAGGCCATCAAGGAAGGGATGCAACATACAAATGGGCCCGTGACCGAGGGGTGGATTTAACCATGGATGCTATTGTGCAGGTCATCCACGTTTGTAAAACATGCGCCGAAATCGAGCAAGCTAAAAGGTTAAAACCTTTGTGGTATGGGGGATGACGGCTGAAATATAAGTATGGGGAGGCCTGGCAAACTGACTACATCACACTCCCTCAAACCCACCAGGGTAAGTGCTATCTGCTTGCTATGGTAGAAGGAAGCACCGGATGGTTGGAAACCTACGCCGTGCCCCATGCTGCTGCCCAGAATACCATCCTGGGCCTTGAAAGGCAAGTCTCGTGGCGACACGGTACTCCAGAAGGAACTGAGTCAGACAGTGGGACTCATTTCAAAAACAGTCTTATAAGTAATTGGGCAAAAGAACATGGCATTGAGTGGGTATAGCAGATCCCCTGTCATGCACCAGCTTCTGGGAAAATTGAACGGTACAATGGACTATTGAAAACCACCCTGAAAGCAATGGGGGGTGGATCCTTCAAAAATTGGGACAAGCCTTTAGCACAAGCTACCTGGTTAGTTAACACCAGGGGATCCATCAATCGAGCTGGTCCTGCTCAGTCAGACCTTTTACATGCAGTAGAAGGGGATAAAGTCCCTGTGGTGCATGAAAGGGATATGTTAGGGAAAACCGTTTGCGCTTTTCCTGCCTCAGGCAAAGGCAAACCCATTTGTGGGACTGTGTTTGCTCAAGGGCCTGGATGTACTTGGTGGGTGATGCTGGAGAATGGAGAAGCTCAATGTGTGCCTCAAGGAAATTTGACCCTGGGTGAGAATACTCAGTTCTGAGTCTGCTAGGATAGATGAGACTCTGCACTTATGAACTAAATGGACTTAATGAACTCTTGTGTATAGAGACAAATCATACATGACTGATCTCTATATATCTGTATATGTCTATATTTGATGGATAAGAAGTATTAGTGATCTGAGCATGATGCCAATGGTATGGACTAAGGGGTGGAATGTCCTGGTTCGGGGTGGAGCAGAGCCCACTTTCTGTTCAGGGAGAGAGGCTCTTGCTCACACTTGTTGCTGTGGCAACCAGGGTCACCTGACCTGGTTGTTTACCCCATGGAGGGGTCGCACCTGTGGGGAGGAGTGGACAGGTCAGGTGACCCAAGCTGACCAATCGGGTATTCCAGCCCATCTGCCCTGCTCAGGATAAAAGCTGAGGGAGCAAAGGCATCAGGCTGGCTCTTCTTCAGTGGACTGCTTCTCCAATGTCTCTCTTTCTTCAGTGATTGACAGCTGAGGAGGGCCCTGTCAGCTCATCTGCCTTTTGATCCTGGTCAGGGTGTTCCAGTTCCCATTTGTCACTGAGCCCAGTCTGGAACTTTCCCAGTGCCTGCCAGTGACATCTCCCTGGGAGCTTGATCCTGTTTTGTATATATTTACTTATATTGTGTTTGTTTCCTTATCTTATATCCTTTTTTTATTTTATTATTGATTTTTCATTTAAGTAGTTCAGGTTTTTCTAAACTCATAACTTTCTTTATCTCTCTTCTTCCTCTCCTTGGAGCGAGAGGTAGGGGAGAGCATCTGTTATCTTCTCACTGGCCAACCCGGCCCAAACCATGACACAGAGAAAGGGCTGGAGCATGAAATCTCAGGGGGAGGGGGGCAGTGGGTGCAGGTCCTCCTGACATGTTTCCATGCTAGGCTGGCTCCTCATGGCCATTGCCCCCTGCACAACCTAGAGGGTTGGGCAGCAAAGTCCTGAATCTGCTGCCACTGTTGTAACCCTTGCCACCTCACCCCTGCTCCTGCCCACTCTGCTCTGACCTGCTGGGGCCCAGCTTCCAAGCAGCAGGTTTAATTAGATTGCAATCCTATTATGGTGCTGCCTGCTTGCAGTTGCTAATCCTATTAGGCATCCAGTAAATCTTCCTGCGCTTGGGCTCTGTCCCCAGAGTTCAGGGAGGTGGGGCTGCTGGTGAGTGGCTCTGCTGAGTCAGGATGTGACTGCCGGGATGTAGAGCTTTGCCTGTGGACTCACCACGAAGATCCCTGTGGAGTTGGGAAGAGCCTGGGGGGTTGGCGCAGTCCCCTGCAGGGGTGAGAAGGAGCAGTGGGTTTTCCTCTCTCCTTTCTGGTCCATCTTGCCCCCTCTGAGCTGAAGGGACAGTGTGGAAATGCCCTGTCCTTGAGCCACGTGCACAGCTCGGGTGTTTGCTGCCACCACACCACGGTCATCACTGGCTCAGGTGGGTGCTGAGCCTGTGGGTCTGACCCTGGGGGGGGGGCAATGAGGAACAGAGGCTGAGACAGGGTTGCCCCAACCAGATATGGGGGGTACAGGCCATGCAATGCCCCCTCCCACTGATACTCAGTGTCCTGCAGAGACAGGGCCGTTGCTCATGGCTGGTGGCACTGACAGGGACACAGGGTTGCCACTCCACTGCTCCTGGGTGGGTGCACCCATGTGTGAGGCACCACGGGGGGCTGATCCAGGCAGAGGGGTGACATGAATGGGGCTGTGGCCCTTACAGACAGTGCACTCAGCCCCGTGCATTGCCACAGCAGGCAGCACCAGGACTACTCCCCACTGGCAGCTTCCCCCAGGGCTACAGGCTCCCTACTGTCCTGCCAACTTGAGGAGGACCCTGGCTGCCCTGGCACAGCATGTCTCCACATGGATCAGGCATTACAGCCATCCCACGAGAGCTCAGTACCACGGTGAAGTTCTCCCAGCTCTGCAGTCTGCCCTGCAGTGAGACAAAAGGCTGGAGCCCCTGCTCCCCCACCTTGTCAGCCACTTTGCTCCATCCTGGAGTTGCGTCAGCCCCAGAGAAGCCCACCACAGAGCAGAAGCTCTTGCCATAGGACCCTGAGCAAGAGCAGTTGCCATTCCCTGCTCTGTATCCAGCCATGTCCCCTGAGCACTTCCATAGCCCTGCAAAGAGGAGTGTGTGGCCCCAGCTCAGCCTCGAGCCCCCCAGCTCTGTACCGAACTGAGCCACAGCAACTCCTGGAGACAAGTTCAACAAGGCTGTAATTGTAAGAACGGGGCAGCACAGGTGGCTGTGCGCTCACCTGGAAGAGTCCTGGTGCTCCCAGGATGGGTGGCTGGTAAAGAGAGCGGGTGCTGGGCCTTGTGGGGCTGCTGTCTGTGACAGAGGAGTCCAGGCTGCCAACAGCATCAGCTGGTACAAATGCTGTTGATGGAGGCCATCGCTGTGTCGACAAGCCCCAGCTCCTCCTGTTCATTGATGCAGAGCTGGTACCTGCAGCCCTTGCGCCGGGGCAGGGGTCCCAGGCGCCCATTGGGTTTGGCACGGGGCGGCAGCAGGAAGCCAACGCTGCTGGCGATGAGCAGGTGCCAGATGCTGTGGATGTAGAAGTAGTTCTCCTCTGTCTCCACAAAGGCATAGAGCAGCACAGCGGCTGCTGCAATCAGCACTCCCGGGCACAGGTAGAAAGCCCAGCGCTTCCAGGTCGGCGGGTAGCAGTGGCGGCGCCGGATGGTGCGAGCTGTCTGAAGTGGGGAAAGCGGGGGGCTGGAAGAGGCAGCCCTCGCAGGGATGGGTGCGGGCCCTCTGCTGTGGTGCTATGTCCCCCATGAGCCAGGGAAGGTCGTTCATGGGGAAGGGTGAAGGCAGCAGAGGGGAGATGCTGGCAGGGGAGTGGGGCTGGACAGGATGCAGAGCACGGCTGGGATGGGGATGTAAGGGGATGGGTGGGGACAGCATCTCCTTACCCAGGCAATGGCCATGGTCCCTAAGGCAAAGAGGCTGGGCCCCAGCAGGTTCCAGAGCCCGTGGCGGTCCATCTGCAGAGCCATGGAGAGCAGCATGGCCCCCAGCAGGTACAGCACCTATGGGGCAATGGGGCACATGTCAGGATGGGTCTCTTCCCTAGCCATCCCGCATGCCCCCTTCCCCCATTTGCCTGCTTGACCACAGGCTGGAGCCGGGCCATGGCGATGACGGTGACCCAGACAGACATAAGGGAGCCCAGGAAGTCGCAGAACTGCAGCACATCGTACTCCATGATGCAGAACACTACGATGCCAGGCTGGTCACAGGCGTGGTAAAACTGGGGTGGGGGGAAAGGGTGTGAGAGCTGCCCCACACAGCACCGGCCCATCACCTGCCCCCCGACCCTGCACTCACAGTGGAGAAGAACATGGTGAAGATGTAGATGGCAGCTTCTAGGAGGCAGTGGCTGCGGATGGCAATGGCCACAGGAGGCACAAACATGACATTGCTGAGGCACAGCAGCAGCGTGGAGAGGAGCTGGAAGCCATAAGAGAAAGCCTCGGCATTGTCCGTGCAGCCCCAGCCATTCCAGCCTGCGGCCAGGGAGAGCCACTGTTACCCCTGCAGCACCCACCAGTGGCTGAGGAGGGAGCAGGGAAGACCCTCTCCAGCACCCTGTGTAAAGCCGGCACAGGAGGACTAAGGGGGTACGCAACCCCTGGGGAGGAGGGGAGGATGCCAGGGGGGTCCCTGGGTGCAGCGGGCACTGTGGGTGCCTGGGGAAGCTCTCACCAGCTTTGCACTCGCAGACAGCATACAGGTAGTTGTTGGTGCGCAGCAGCTTGCACTGGCCATAGATGCCACAGTCATTGATGCAGGGCGAGAGGTAGGCACGCAGGTACACCTCAGCCGTCACATTGGTGCAAGGCTCGAACCTGCAGCACAGGAGAAGGGGGTCAGCCTTTGCCCTGCACCCCTCAAGCAGCTCCCACCTCCAACAGAGGCACCCACCACACCCAGACGTTGCTGTCTATGGGAGACCCAGGGACTCAGCAAGCGCAGAAATGAGCTGCTTTGGTGCTACACATGGCAGCTCAGAGCTGGTCCCCAAGGATCTTTGCACTGCAATTGTCTGTGCCAGGCTGGGTGAGCAGGAGGAACGCAGCTGTGCTTAGACCCACTTTGCCTTTAGCAATGCTATTGGCTCCTATTTTGTTTGGATTTTGCTGTGCAAACACCGTGCCTTGCAATGCCCATGTGTGACCATGTCATGGAGGGACCAACTGCAACTGGCAATTCAGCGTGAACTAGAAACGCAGCAGAGGAGTCAGAGCAGGCACACCACCTCCGCTGCCCCACACCTCCCATGCACACAGCTCTGGGCACACCTAGCACCTTGACAGCCTCCAGCACGCAGGAGCACAGACAGGCCCACATCCAGACAGCATGTGCCAAGTGCTGCCTGTGCACACATAGGCACACATACATGGGGCATGTCTGCACGTGTCTGCTGTTCCTGCATGTGTTCACACAGCCAAATCTGCACACACAAAGAATACACGCAGCCCTGTCTGCTTGCACAAACCTGAATTTGCACGCAGTGCTGTCTGCATGCATGCACTGAACACACACAGAGCACCATTTGCACGGCAGAGCCCCCCATGGACTCACATGCACAGACACACGCACACAACAATCCCTCCTCCGTAGGGCTCTCAGACAGACACACAAGCCAAGAGCAGAGGTACAGGCATGGGACCAGTCCCTGGAGATGCTGAGTGGAGCAGGGACACAGCAGCCTGACCAGAGCTGCCCCCTCATACACACAGCCAAGCCTTGTCCTCGCAGTGACAGCCCAGTCCCCTCCTGGGCATGAGTACAGATGGGCACTGCTGCAGAGACAGACAGGCACCAACAGATGCGCAGCATTCACAAGCTGACAGGTGCTTCCTAACCAAGAGACAGGGAAGAGACGTGGGGACCCACAGATGGTCAGGGAGGTGCAAGCTAGAGCCATCCGTGCCCACACAGGCACTCACATGGTGACACACAGCCCGCAAAGCCATGTGAGCAGTGACATGCTGGGCAGGGACCAGGTACATCCATGGACCCACAGCACACATGGATGCAGGCCATGGTGGGGACGTCCCCTCTGGGCACACAGGGAGGGGACATGCTGGGGCTCTTACCCATGCTCTGTGGCACAGAGCAAGCGCAGGCTCAGGTACCAGCTGCCCGTCTGGGGGTAGGGAATCCGCAGGCGGCTGAGGCTGGCCGTGGCATTGACAGAGAGCAGGAAGCCTGCCAGGGACTCTGCAGGCAGGGAAAGCTCCAGGTGAGCAAGGCAGGGGGCAGCCCCTTCCCCTGGGCAGAGCTAGGATAGGGCACCCCGTGCCAGGCTCCAGGGACAGATGCACCCATGGTCTCTGCCTTCTCCCACCCAGCCTCTCACTGGACACATGGGGGGGGGTGACCCCCACGGCCGTGGCAGGATGGACGTGCACAGCCCAGCCTACCCGCCTCACAGGTGACCGATGCATTGTCACTGGACATCAGCGGGACTTCATGGTTCAGACACCCAAACACTGTTGCGTTCTCGCCACACAGGGAGCTCTGACAGCAGAGGAGGAGATGGCCTTAAACCAGTGCTGGGGATGTCCCCTGCTCTGACAGCACCCGGCTTGTGGTACACCACCTAGCAGGTGCCCTAGCCCACTGCCCATCACCTAAGAACACCCCAAATCCAGGCCATCATCCTGCCTTTAGAGCACCCTAATCTGTGCTCTATCACCCAAGAGCTCCCAAACCATGGCCCATGACCCAAGAGCACCCCAAATCCTGTCCCTCGCCTTGCTGCAGCCCTGATATCACCCATCTCCCAGCCCGTCCCCCCCCCCGCGCTGCCCTGCCCCGTCTGGGGCATGGCGTGGCCACCTCACCACATTTAGCCGCAGCTCCAGGTTGAGCACTCCACCACTATCCAGCACCGGTAGGAGGTTGATGACGAAGACAGCGGGGCGGTCAGGTGGCACTGACACGTTGGGCCCAAAGAAGATGTAGAAGTGGACGGAAAAGGTGTCCAGCTCATTGCGTAGCATGGGGCGGACTGGCCAGCACAGCTCACTGGCAGGCGAGATGGTGGGGATGGGGACCGGGTGCTTCGTGCCATTGGGACTGGTGGGCAGAGGGCTGTCTCCCAGCACCAGCTCACCCACAGAGCCGAAGGAGTGGGGCATGTTCATGGAGGTGCTGGAGGGCAGGAAGGGTGGACGGGCCAGGCTGGGTCGGGAGCAGTCTGCAGGGCAGAGCCATCAGCCTGGGCACCACACAGCCACTCCAGCCCCCTCTTAGCTCCCATCTCCCCTTCTTGCCCACCACTCACCTGCATCTGCAGCCCAGCCCCAACCCAGTGTCCCGCCACAGGTGCAACCCCTCTACGTTTTTCTGCTTCTGACCCTCCAGTGGGGCAAATAACAAAGATCTTGGTTGTTATAGCAATAAGTATAAGCAGGAGCCTCTCTGTGTACCATTCCTTGGCATAAAATATAAATAATCAGGTCTTATCTCTCTGAGAATGAATAGTGTCTCACAATATGCTGTTAATTTCAGCGAGTGAGTTAGTTAGAAGAGGCTTAGCTCCAAAGTAAAATTACTGAAGAGAAAACTGGTTCTGTTTTACCTCAAACCAGGACAAAACCCCCTACAATCTCTGCCACTAGAGCACGCCCTGAAGTGCCACATCTAGACGTTTCTTAAACACCTCTAGGGCTGGTGACTCAACCCCCTCCCTGGGCAGGCTGTTCCAGCGCCTGACCACTCTTTCAGTAAAGCAATTCTTCCTGATATCTAACCTAAACCTCCCCTGCTGCAGCTTCAGACCATTTCCTCTGGTCCCGTCATTATTCACCTGGGAGAAGAGGCCACCACCCACCTCTCTCCACCCTCCTTTCAGGTAGTTGTGGAGGGCAATGAGGTCTCCCCTCAGCCTCCTCTTCTCCAAGCTAAACATGCCCAGCTCCCTCGGCCTCTCCTCATATGCCCTGGTCTCCAGACCCCTCACCAGCCTGGTAGCTCTCCTCTGGACACGCTCCAGCACCTCAATGTCCCTCTTGTACAGCGGGGCCCAGACCTGAACACAGCACTCGAGGTGAGGCCTCACCAGTGCCGAGTACAGAGGCACCATCACTCCCCTGCTCCTGCTGGCCACGCTGTTCCTGATACAAGCCAGAATGCTGTTGGCCTTCTTGGCCACCTGGGCACACTGCTGGCTCATGTTAAGCTGGCCGTCCACCAGCACCCCCAGGTCCTTTTCTGCTGGGCAGCTTTCCAGCCACTCTGCCCCAAGCCTGTAGCGTTGCTTGGGGTTGTTGTGACCGAAATGCAGGACCCGGCACTTGGCCTTATTAAACCTCACACAGTTGGCCTTGGCCCATGGATCCAGCCTGTCCAGGTCCCTCTGTAGAGCCTCCCTACCCTCAAGCAGATCGACACTCCCGCCTAGCTTGGTGTCGTCTGCAGACTTACTGAGGGTGCACTCAGTCCCCTCATCCAGATCATTGATAAAGATATTAGACAAAACCGGCCCCAAAACCGAGCCCTGAGGGACACCACTGGTGACCGGCCGCCAAGAGGATTTCACCCCATTAATCCCAACTCTGGGCACGGCCATCCAGCCAGTTTTTAACCCAGCGAAGAGGACACTTGTCTATGCCATGATTCGCCAGCTTCTCCGGGAGAATGCTGTGGGGGACGGTGTCAAAGGCCTTACCAAAGTCCAGATAGACAACGTCCACAGCCTTCCCCGCGTCCAGAAGGCGGGTCACATGGTCATAGAAGGAGATCAGGTTGGTTAAGCAGGACCTCCCTTTTCTAAACCCGCGCTGGCTGGCCCTGATCCCTTGGCTGCCCTGCACTTGCCGTGAGAGCTCACTCGAGATGATCCTCTCCATGATCTTCCCTGGTACCGAGGTCAGGCTGACAGGCCTGTAGTTCCCCGGATCCTCCTTCCGACCCTTCTTGTAGATGGGCGTCACATTAGCCACCCTCCAGTCATCTGGTACCTGCCCTGTTGACCAAGACTGTTGATAAATGATGGAGAGAGGCTTGGTGAGCTCTCCCGCCAGCTCCCTGAGTACTCTTGGGTGAATCCCATCCGGCCCCATCGACTTATGTGCGTCTAGGTGCAGAAGCAGATCATTGACTACTTCCTCCTGGATTATGGGTGGGTTGTTCTGCTCTCCATCCTTATCTTCCAGCTCCGGAGGCTGAACCCCCTGGGGACAGCTGGTCTGACTACTGAAGATGGAGGCAAAGAAGGCATTCAGTATCTCAGCCTTCACCTCGTCCTTGGTTGCAACTTTCCCCCCCGGCATCCAGTAAGGGATGGAGATTCCCCCTGGCTCTCTTTCTGTTGATGTATTTATAAAAGCTTTTTTTGTTGTCCTTAATGTTAGTGGCCAAGTTGAGCTCCAGCTGGGCTTTTGCCTTCCTAATTTTCTCTCTGTATAACCTAACGAGATCTCTGTACTCCCCCTGAGTTGCCTGTCCCTTCTTCCAAAGGTGGTAAGCCCTCCTTTTATTCCTAAGTCCCATCAGAAGTTCCTTATTCATCCAGGCTGGCCATTTTCCCCGCCCTTTAGACTTGCGACACTTGGGGACAGCCTGCTCCTGGGCCTTTAAGGTTTCCTTCTTGAAGGGCGTCCAGCCTTCCTGGACCCCTTTGCCCTTCAGGACTGTCTCCCAAGGGACTCTCTCAACCAGTGTCCTGAACAAGCCAAAGTCCACCCTCCGGAAGACCAAGGTGGAGGTTTTGCTAACCTCCTTCCTTACATCACTGCCAATTGAAAACTTGACCATTTCATGATCACTAAGCCCAAGACAGCCTCCGACCACCACATCTCCCACTAGTCCTTCTCTGTTTGTGACCAGTAGGTCTAGCGAGGCACCTCCCCCGGTAGGCTCCCCTACCAGTTGTGTCAGGAAGTTCTCTTCCACGCACTCGAGGAACCTCGCAGCCTGCCTGCTCTCTGCTGTGTTGTATTTCCAGCAGATACCCGGCAGGTTGAAGTCCCCAAGCAGAACAAGGGCTGGCGACTGCGAGACTTCAGCCAGCCACTTATAGAATACTTCATCTGTGTCCTCATCCTGGCCGGGTGGTCTCTAGCATACTCCCAGCACAACATCTCCCTTATTTGCCTTCCCCTTCATCCTTACCCATAAACACTCGACTTTATCATCACTGGAATCACTCCATACAATCAAAACATTCCCTAATGTACAGAGCCACACCCCCGCCTCTCCTTCCTTGCCTATCCCTTCTGAAGAGCTTATAGCCATTCATCGCAGCATTCCAGTCGTGACAGTCATCCCACCACGTTTCCCTGATGGCCACTACATCATAGCTGTCCTGCTGCACAATGGCTTCCAGCTCATCCCGTTTGCTGCCCATGCTACGTGAATTCATGTAGATGCACTTGAGCTGGGCCACCGGTTTCACCCCCATCCTTGGCCCTTTATCCCTAGGCTCGTTACTAGTGGGCCTGGTTTTATCCCCTTCCCCCTTTGATTCTAGTTTGGAATAGTTTTGTATATATTGTATCTATTTCATGATTTCCTTTTTATTTTCTTATTGATATTACATTGAAGTAGTTTAGTGTATCTAAACTCATAAATCTCCTTATCTCTCTCCTTCCTCTCCTTGGAGCGAGAAGTGGGGGAGGGCATCTGTTGTCTTGTCATTTGCCAACCCAGCCCAAACCGCAACAGATTAATTAGTGCCCAACATGGGGCACAAGCTTCCAGCTTGCTCAGGGAATGTCATTCCTAAGTGAAATGTTATATTGTTCCTTTAGAGAGCTTCATTTGAAGTTAATAGGTACAATGTTGCTTAACCTCATGAATATATTGCATGGTTTACTTGCTCTCTGTATTTGTCTGTGGTGGTTTAAATGTGCTATTTTTGTACGGTTTGGCATTCAGATGTATAATATGATTACTTGGATAATGGCTATACCTGCATATCTTGGGCATCATGTGATGGATTCTATTACTAATTCCACTTTTGGTTTCACCTGGGAAAGGTTTATCTTGCCCTTTAATGCTGATGTCAAAGAGCTAGGGGATGGAAACCTTCTGGGCTGCTTAGAAAATGAATGTTACTTTCAAAAGGTTGTGATTTTGTTGCTGGTTCTCCTGAATGTGTTGCAGGGGTGGGTTTGTGTTAAAAATTGGTGGAGGAGTGGGTATAGTATGGCATGTGCTGCTGCTACTCAACTCCCATGGGCCAATTCACAGCTGGCACAGACACAAACCACTCCCTAAGCTACCCCCCCACTGGCACTGGCCACGCCTCTGCCTCTGCCTGTACTGGGGGAAGCCGCGGCATCGGCCCCAGCAGCATCGGCCATGACAGCCACACATACACCCCCCCAACCCCCATCAGTGCAGGCCATGCTCCAGCCCATCCTGGCACCACTCAGCAGCGTGCGGTAAAAGTTACCCTGCCTCCTGCACTGACACCAGTTGCTCCAGCCTCAACAACAAGAACTGCTGCTACACAAACTCCAACAGAATCGGTAAAAGCTGCCTCAGTGACCAGGAAGCAAAAAAGGAAATATGCTTGTTCCCCTGCCCCTTATGACAAAGACCAGCTCAAGCCAGACAGCATGGGAGAGGGTCCTTCTTGGGCAGCGTCAACACAGGAGGAGGACTCGGATGCAGAGATAATTGTTAAATCCTTCTCTATGAAGGGTTTGAGAAACATGAGAAAGGACTTTAGTTGTCAAGAAGGGGAGACACTTATCTCCTGGTTGCTCAGATGCTGGGACAATGGGGCTGATTCCATAGACTTAGATGGTAGAGAAGCTAGGCAGGTGGGAAGCCTGTCCAAAGATGGAGGGATTGATAAAGCAATTGGGAGAAAGACAAACACTCTCAGTCTCTGGAGGCGACTGCTATCAGCCATAAAGAGCAGATATCCCTTTAAGGATGGTATTGAATGCTGTCCAAGTAAGTGGACCAGCATAGAAAAAGGTATCAAGTACTTGAGGGAACTGGCTGTGCGAGAGGTGATTTATGGTGACTGGCAAGTGAATGTAGACCCTGATGAAATGCCGTGCAAATGATCTTTGCTGAGCAAGTTTGCACGGAGTGCATCATTGATGCATTCCCATACATTGTCAACAATGGTTTGGGGGGATCTGATGCACCAACTGTAAATGAAGCGGCTAACAGGGTACGACAGTATGAAGGCAGTCTCTCTTGTTTCCTTACTGTGGCAGCTGTGGAAAAAGTGACTGAGAAAACAGAGGAAATGACCGAGACAATAGCTGAGCAAAATGAGGCAATAGCTAAGACGAATGACAAACTGTTTGAAAAACTGTCTGGGATGGAGGAAGAATCCCACTCTTCCCCTGAACGGACCCACGTCTCAGTCATTAAGAAAAAACACCCTCCTACTAGGAGACCAATTCAAGAGGAACAGGACCCCCTCTGAGATTTCCCGTGGCTTTGCTTCTGCAACTATGGAGAGGACATGAGTAAATGGGATAAAAAACCTACCCTGGTCCTACAAGCACGAGTGCTTGAGTTGAAAGGTAAAGCAGATAGAAGGAAGAATTTTTGCAGGAGGGTGGCTGCTCCAGTCCAGGGTAAGCGGTTCTCTGGTCTGGATAGGAGCTCATCTGCTAATTGTAGATGTTGTCCTCAAGGTTAGAGGTGCCCTGCGTCCAGCCAGGAGGAGAGGGATAACCGAGTTTATTGGACTGTGTGGATTCGATGGCCTGGCACATTAGAGCCACAAAAGTATAAAGCCCTGGTGGACACTGGTGCGCAGTGTACCCTATTGCCATCGAATCATAAAGGGACAGAATCTGTCACTATTTCTGGAGTGACAGCTGGGTCTCAAGAACTGACTGTACTGGAGGCTGAAGTGAGCCTGAATGGGAATAAATGGGAGAAGCACCCCATTGTGACTGGCCCAGATGATACTCCGTGCATCCTTGGCATAGACTACCTCAAGAAAGGGTATTTCAAAGACCCAAAAGGGTATGGGTGGGCTTTTGGTATAGCAGCTGTAGAGACTGAGGACATTACACAGCTGTCTGCCTTACCTGGCCTTTCAGATGACCCTTCTGTGGTGGGACTGCTGAGGGTTAAAGAACAGCAGGTGCCAATAGCTACTGCCACAGTGCATCAATGACAGTATCGCACTAAGTGAGACCCCCTGGTTCCCATCCATAAGCTGATTCGTCAGCTGGAGACCCAAGGAGTGATCAGCAAGATTCACTCACCCTTTAACAGCCTGATATGGCCAGTGCGAAAGCCTGATGGAGACTGGCGGCTAACAGTAGACTATCGTGGCCTGAATGAAGTCACACCACCACTGAGTGCTGCTGTGCCAGACATGCTAGAACTGCAGTACGAACTGGAGTCCAAGGCAGCCCAGTGGTATGCTACCATTGACATCGCTCATGCCTTTTTCTCTGTTCCTTTAGCAGCAGAGTGCAGGCCACAGTTTGCTTTCACCTGGAGGGGCGTCCAGTACACCTGGAATTGACTGCCCCAGGGGTGGAAACACAGCCCCACCATTTGCCATGGACTGGTCCAGACTGCACTGGAGAAGGGTGGAGCTCCAGAACACCTGCAATACATTGATGACCTCATGGTGTGGGGTAGTACAGCAGAAGTAGTTTTCAAGAAAGGTAAGAAAATAATCAAGATTCTTCTGAGAGCAGGAAAGAAGATAATCAAGATTCTTCTGAGAGCAGGTTTTGCTGTAAAAAGAGGTAAGGTCAAGGGACCTGCATGAGACATCCAGTTCTTGGGAATTAAGTGGCAAGATGGTTGTCACCAGATCCCAATGGATGTGATGAACAAAATAACAGCTATGTCCCCACCTACCGACAAAAAGGAAACACAAGCCTTCTTAGGGGTTGTGGGTTTCTGGAGAATGTATGTTCCAGGTTATAGTCAGATTGTGGGACCTCTCTATGAAGTGACTCGAAAGAAAAATGAGTTTACGTGGGGTCCTGAGCAGTGACAGGCCTTTGAGCAAATCAAACAAGAGATTGTGCATGCAGTAGCCCTTGGACCAGTCTGAACAGGATGGGACATTAAATATGTGCTCTACATGGCAGCCGGGGACAATGACCCTACCTGGAGCCTCTGGCAGAGAGCACCAGGGGAGACTCGAGGTCGAGCCCTAGGATTCTGGAGTCGAGGATACAAAGGCTCTGAGGCCAACTATACCCCAACTGAGAAAGAAATCTTGGCAGCATATGAAGGAGTCAGAGCTGCCTCAGGGGTAATTGGTACTGAAACACAGCTCCTCCTGGCACCCCGATTACCAGTGCTGGGCTGGATGTTCAAGGGTAAAGTTCCTTCTACTCATCATGGCACCGATGCTACCTGGAGTAAGTGGGTTGCCTTAATCACACAGCGAGCTCGAATAGGAAACCCAAATTGTCCAGGAATTGTAGAAGTGATCACAAACTGGCCTGAAGGCAAAGACTTCACAATGCCACCAGAGGAGGTGGAGGCTCATGCTGAGGAAGCCCCACCATATAACGAACTCTCAGCTAATGAGAAACAGTATGCTCTGTTCACTGATGGGTCTTGTCATATTGTAGGAAAGCATTGAAGCTGGAAAGCTGCTGTGTGGAGTCCTACATGATGAGGTGCAGAAGCTACTGAAGGAGAAGGTGAATCAAGTCAATTTGCAGAGGTAAAAGCCATCCAGCTGGCCCTAGGCATTGCTGAAGGAGAAAACTGGCCAATACTTGTCCTGGTTTGAGGTAGAACAGACCCACCTTTCTGTTCAGTAATTTTACTTCTTAGCTAGGCCTCTTCTAACTCTCTGAAATTAACAGCATGTTGTGCTGAGAACGGTTTGTTCTCAGAGTGAGAAGACCAATGTTTACAATTAGTGCCAAGGAATGGTACGCAGAGAGGCTCTTGCTTATACTTATTGCTGTAACAACCAAGGTCAGCTAATTTCGTTAGTTGCCCCATTGGAGGGTCAGAAGCAGAAAAGCGTAGAGGGGTCCCACCTGCGGGGAGGAGCGGACAGGACAGGTGACCCAAAACTGACCAACAGGGTATTCCATCCCATCTGCCCCATGCTCAGTATAAAAGCTGAGGGAGAAAAGGGTCAGCTCTCTTTCTTCAATGGTCAGCTTACGAGGAGGACCCTGTCCGTTCATCTGCCTCTGATGCTAATCCGTGGGTTCCTGACACCAGCTCTGGAATCCAGTTCCCACCCGTTGCTGAGTCCAGTCTGGGACTTCCCCAGTGCCTGATGGTGACATCATCCTGGGAGCTTGATATGGTTTTTTAAATATATTGTATATATTTCATTATTTCCTTTTTATTTTAATATTTCATTGAAGTAGTTTAGTTTCTTCTAAACTCATAAATCTCTACCTTTCCTCCTCTCTGTGTGCAAGAGGTGGGGGGAGAGCATCTGTTGCCATTGGACTCTGTCTATCTGGACTTTGCTAAGGCCTTTGACACCGTCCCCCACAGCATTCTCCTGGAGAAGCTGGCGAATCATGGCATAGACAAGTGTCCTCTTCGCTGGGTTAAAAACTGGCTGGATGGCCGTGCCCAGAGAGTTGGGATTAATGGGGTGAAATCCTCTTGGCGGCCGGTCACCAGTGGTGTCCCTCAGGGCTCAGTTTTGGGGCCGGTTTTGTTTAATATCTTTATCAATGATCTGGATGAGGGGACTGAGTGCACCCTCAGTAAGTCTGCAGACGACACCAAGCTAGGCGGGAGTGTCGATCTGCTTGAGGGTAGGAAGGCTCTACAGAGGGACCTGGACAGGCTGGATCGATGGGCCAAGGCCAGCTGTGTGAGGTTTAATAAGGCCAAGTGCCGGGCCCTGCATTTCGGTCACAACAACCCCAAGCAACGCTACAGGCTTGGGGCAGAGTGGCTGGAAAGCTGCCCGGCAGAAAAGGACCTGGGGGTGCTGGTGGACGGCCAGCTTGACATGAGCCAGCAGTGTGCCCAGGGGGCCAAGAAGGCCAATAGCATTCTGGCTTGTATCAGGAACAGCGTGGCCAGCAGGAGCAGGGGAGTGATGGTGCCTCTGTACTCGGCACTGGTGAGGCCTCACCTCGAGTGCTGTGTTCAGTTCTGGGCCCCGCTGTACAAGAGGGACATTGGCAGAGATTGTAGGTTGGTTGGTTGTGGTGGTTTGTGATTTTTTTTTTGTTTGTTTTTTTTGTGTGTGTGTGTATGGTTGGACTCGACGATCTCAAAGGTCCTTTCCAACCATGAAGATTCTATGATTCTATGATTCTATTGGCCAATTTGGCCAAAACCACAACACACCTCCACATCCTCATTGCCATACACAGCCCTACCACATCCCAGTGCCACATCCCTGGTGACCTTGCCCTGTAGGAGGTGATGCTTGCTGTCTGCAGCTGGCAGGATTCCAAGAACTCACCTCTGCTCACATGCCAGCTGCACAGCCAGGTACTGCCCATCAGATAATTTCTCACTGTCGCGTGAAAGGGTCCAAGTGGTTTTGGCAGAAGATAAACCCCTTGCGTTCTAACACTCCTCACCGAGGTGGGAGGCCAGGTGCGGTAGGTTTAAATTCTGAGCGATGCCCAATCCAGCACTATCAGTCCAGTCGCGTTTAATATGTATGAAACTGTTACGATTTGGATACACTAATAGTGGACTGCACCTTCAGTCTAGTCGTGCTCATGAACTAGCACGGCCACTCTCGAGTCTTTGGTCGCGTTCAGTGAGAAACCGAAACGACTAGCTACTGAAACAGTGCAGTTTATTTGAACAACAGATATACAGGTTCTTAGGATTGCCGGTGATAAATACACTGTCTGCAAAGCACGTGCAAATGAAAGTATTGTTACAGATACAAAACGCGCGACAAAGTTATAAACGATACAGCCTGGCTATAAATGTAGGAAAGAGAGTCTAGAGAAATTTCTAAGTTTCCCGGGGAAGCACTCGGTATAATCTAAGTCTTACCCAAAGGCGTCCCTATGAGGGGGAAGAGAGGCTCAGCCCGTCGACTGATCCCAGAAGTCAGTGATGTATTTCTTTATGATGGTGTCTTCCCTGGGTATCCCCCCTCTCTCAGGCTATTTTTATACTATTTGTTATCTTCAAGGTGGAGTTTGAGTGACTTTAGTCATACATACTTTTATCATGATTGGTGTAAAATTCTCTCGCTTCACAATTAAAGGTATAGTTTACGAGAAATTCAGGGCGCAGACTCAAGGAGGAGTGGTTGCACCTTGGAGGCGGGTAGCCTTCGGGATGGAGGTGTGTTTCGGTATTATAATGAAATTATAATGAGCAAAGTTCGCACAAAGGACAGCATTTCATCAAAATTTGACAAAATGTTGACTCAGGGTAGCGTGTAGGCCGCTTATGTGTTCCGTAGTACCATCTCATCCCCATATCTGCTATACGTCACAAGGCAAGGCCACAGAAGGTTACATTCAGTTCCGTCCCTCATGTAGTTTCGCAAACAACCTTGTACAGGGAATCGCAGATGTTGCATTCTTCACATGCCAGCTGCGGCTGTATTCTACCTCAGAAGCATTTTGATTTTATACCTTTCCTTTATGTGTGAATGATGCTGTATTTTTGGCCATTTTAGTAATTATTCCACACTCACCTAAAGTCCTGGGAATCAAGAGACACCCAAACAGGGGCACACCTGCACCTGGGTGTACCAGCACCAGTCCAGGCAAGAGGAGCAGGGCTGAGCTCCTGAGTCAGCACCATGAACCGCCCCAAATTAAGTCTTCCATCTGGAGACAATTAGCATATGGAAACCAGCTACCAGATTAGAAGCTGCTGAACTTCCCTAAGCAGACAGGCAAGACCCAAGTGGCAGTTCTGCAGCCCCAGGTGCTAGGTGGACACAGGAGCCCCTGTGGTGGGGAACATCCCTGAGCTACCTGTGGCCACTGGTGCTGTACTGCTGAGAGGAGAAAGCCACCCCAGCTGGGAGCCCGCAGCATGTCCTGCTCCAGCAGCTCATGGATGCAGAGCCCAGGCAATGGGCAATGAGTAAGCACTAGTCCCCCAGGACACGTACACCTAGCTTCATGGGGACAGGAGCATCAAGGGGGAGAGACTCTTCCACAACACCCCCTGCTCCTACACGCTCTTCCCCAGCAAAAATAACCCACTCTTGCCTTTTCAGCTGCATGGTCGCCAGACATTAACCTTTATTCATCAACTTTTAAGGTCCCCAAATCCCTCTCAGGATAACATTTTCTGGGATGCAGTCATGGGACCCAATTGCAGCCCGCTCTCCATTCCTATGTACTCACCTTCATGTTTGACTGTTTAAGAACATTTTGCCTGCAGAGGTCCAGGGCACCAAGAGAACCAGACTGTCCTGCACGACTGCCCTGAATCAGGGCCTGCTGCTATCTTCGAGCTACATCTGTTGCAACTGCTCTTCTCCTAGCTGAGACAGCCCTGGCTTTATGCTGCCAAAGCGAGGTTTTAGCATAGTGCACTCTCTCTCTCAAGCCAATGTGAGTTTTTTTTAATTTTTTTTTTTTAATCCAGGGTCAGAGAACCAACCCAGCTGCTTCCCCAGCAGGTTTCTGGCAATGGGAAATAAGGTACCCAGGCAGAGCAGCTACAGCACAGCCCGGTGGGGCATCCCGGCTCCTTGGAAAGGAGGTGATGGAGGGATTTCAAAAAGCATTTTTTCCAGGAGCACACAGTAGGAGAGGTTTGAGATTTACAGCCAGCCACCACTGCTTGAGCTGTTTTGCCGTCTCAATAGCAAATTTCCCTTGTCAACTTCTCCCCACATGGCACAGGCTGAGAGGAGAAGGTGGTCAATGCCCAATTGCTGGCTATTAACAGCTCTCTCAGGGCTGCAAAATAACCAGGAGAAAGTCTTTGTGTTCTGCAACGCTAAAAGCCCTGCAAGGGCCAGAGGGCATTTCTTTCCCTTCAAATTGGCAGTAAAATTAAAACCTGTCCAGACATCACCCAGACATTATGGATTTGTGTTGTAACCCCCTCCCAGCGCACAGCAGACACCTCTACGGAAACTTGCCCACACCTCTTCTCCTGCCCCATCAGCCACAGCCCAAACATTCGCACAGCCTTTTCTTTACATATTTGCAGCTGTGGGTGCCACCACAAAGGAGTTACCCCGTTGAGCCCTGATTAACAAAATACTACCCCAAGGCTGTCAATATCCCCCAGGCATGCCAATTGCAGCAGGGGCTGGTGCTGCAGGAGAGGACACCCATCAGCCAGAGGTTTAACTCAACATGACACCATGTCAACCCAGGATGTGGTGGCTCCTCTGCAGGTCCTAGACTTCCTCGGCTAAAGATGTGCAGCAACTCCAAGGCACTCACAGCCGTCTCAGGAGGTATGAGTGCCTGTACCAGGCAACTTTGCACTTCTAATGCTCCAAGCCATGCCAGATTTTGAGAGCACCCCTATCACGGGTGCCCCTGAGAGAGAGGCTGCTGCTCATCACTGTCCATTTGGGAGAGGTCACGTCAACTTGCAGGGCTCCAGAGGTTCAGATCTATGCACTGTGCCATGGGACTGAGCTCCAGGCTCCTCTGGCAGCATCAGCACCCAGGTTTCTATCAGCCGTCTGCCTCTGCCAGGCAGATGCGTGGGCACCTGCCAATGCCAGGAGCACACAGCCTCCCATGCTTCTTTTCATCCACACATTAACCACCCCTCACCAGTCATCACCACTGCCCTTGGGTTTTAATTCAAACCTACACAGGTATTTCTCACCACCCTGGCTCTTCCTCTCCTCTGCTCTCTAGGCCGGAGCCTCCTTGCAAGGAAGCTTTGCCCTGCACGAATATTTTGAGATCACAACCAAAAATTGTCTCCTAAATTTGTACAGGGGAAGAGGCAGCAGTTTGACTTTTAGCTTCTTGCTTAAAAGCCAGTCTTTTGAACCTTAAAACCTTTTTCTAGGACCAACACAAGCCACTTCCATTCTGAGACCCCAATGAAAACAGGCCAGGAGTGGCCTCCCCAAGCCCAGGCAGAGGCAATCACCTCTCCCTGCTCACCCCACCGGAACTTCATGCTTTCCCACATACTCATCTCGTCCCCAACCTGCCACGGCAGCTTTTCTAGCAGCCTTTATCTCCCATGCATGACCCATGGTCTCCCTTCCCTGGTGCCCAGGCTCACACCAAGGACGTCTCAGGTCAGACCGGCATGCTGTGCACCCTGAAGCAATCCGTTATCTGCCCCTTCATCAGGCTTTGCATGAACAAGCTTTGCAAGCAGCAACTTCCAAGGACGTTGAGCAGGGCCAAGGCACAGCTTCCTGCCCCAAATGCTTTTTCCCGGCCCTCAGAGGGAGGGCAGGAGCAGGAAAGGGCTAAGAAAATGGAGGCTGGAGATGCAAAGCAAGCACAAAGAAATAAATCATGCCACCATTGGTTTCAACCTTCAGTCTGATGGGTATGCAAACACTGCCAGCACCCAGGCAGAGGTTTTAAAGGTTAAAATAACAGTTTCCCACACGCATTTTTCCTGGTTACTTCCATCTCACCCTATGTAAGGGATGGCTTGTAAATTCCCTGAAACATATGGTGAAAGACGAAAGGGAGGGGGAGGAGGTCCTCCTTGAATGTCTTGAAACACTCACAAGGAGATAAATAATGCAGGCCTGACATTGAAAGAACTGATAAGGCTCACAGGCACCTGCAAAGCAGTGGGAGGACTGCCTTGTGAAGACAAGACAGTTCTACCACTTGTGTGATGAGCCTGTTAGTTCTCTATTCAAGGCCATCGTGTCTGAAAAGTGTCCTTTGCTTCATTATCTGCAAAATGCATATGAAAGCGCACACCCCTGCATATGCTGATGAAGATTATTGAGATCATGATAAACATGTATGACTATAGTTCTCATCTCCCCACCCAAATCATGCTACACGTCACCTGGGAGGGGGAGAAACCTGAGATGAGGCTGCCCCATAATGAGTGAGGCCTGGGCCTGGGGCGGGGACTGCAGGGGGCATGCACTCCTGTGCACCAAGCCGAGGTGGTCCCTGTCCCCTCTCGTGGGTGTTTATGTTTGTGTGTTTGCAGTTGGGGCCATTCCTGAGCCCCGGGCGGGGGGGGGGGAGGTAGGGGTAGGGCTGTCCCTCACCCCCAGCAGTATGTCCTGATCCCCCCCACATATGTGTGAGGAAGGTGGGGGGGCATATGTATGTGTATGGACAGCACTGTGCATGTTTCCCTTGTGCAGCTTGGGGGGGGCTGGGCTGGGGCTGTACATGTCTGTGTGCTGTGTCTAGAGCTGGGGCTCTCCCTGACCTCCCTGTGTGTTGTGCCCAGCCTGGCTGTTGCCATTCCCCCACTGTTACAGTACTCAGCTTTCTCTCCATGCCCACTGTTGTGGTGGGTTTTTTGGCAGGTGTGCATTGGGGCTGTCCAAGCCATGATCCAGGTGCTGGCCAAGCTGGGCCATGGGCCCGTGTTCCTGGCAGGGGAGGTGCTGGAGTGCATGATCACGTTTACTAACCTGTTACCAGCCTCATCCACCTTCACCAGCAGGTACAGCAGCCTGTGCCAGTGGGCCCCTCTGCATGTGAAACCTTGTGGTGGCAGTGATGTCTGGTTTCCTCCAGAGGGAACAGACCTCCCTCCGAGCAGCCAGGTGTAGTCATGGCGGGGTTGTGGGTCAATGGTGCCAGCTCAGCCACTGGTGACTTCCCTGTCCAAGGTACTCCCTTAAGGGTCATCCCTTTGCACCATCGCTATTTCAGGGCTGAAACTGAGATAATTATTCTGGTTTTCTGCCCCCGAGAAAGAGACAAGAAAAAAATCCCTGTGACACCTAAAACTCTGGTGTTTGCTAATCAAATCATGATGTTAGAAAATACCAGAGGAATCAGACACTGGCTAAATTAACAAGACTGCTATTGAGATAAAAATAGATAAGGGTTTTGGAAACTGAAAGGTGTCAGTAATGCCATTGGAAATACTCTGTGGAACAGCTGAGGTCATAGTGGAGTCCAAAATGCAAGACTATTTTTCATGTTGGATGCAACCAATTCTTGTGGCTGTACAGAGAGGGAGCAAAATGACACCTTCAACCTCCCCTATACCCTTCAGCAAATCCCTTGCATCATAAGGAGAAAATTAATACCGTGGGCAGGGATAATGTCAAGTTTAGTAGTGTTTCAGGTACAAGAACCTTATGCCTATGGGGTGGCCTGCAGAGGACATGGGGAGGACTGCCCAGAGCCTGAGTTCAACCACTGCTTGCATAGGTGGGTGAGGGCAGGGGGTGCTGCTGGCTGGCAGACAGAAGGGGAGAAATGGCAGGCACGTGCCAGGCCCAGGGTTCCCTGAGAGTAAGCAGAGAGTGGACACCAGGCTGGTGCTTGTGCCCTCCATGCGGGGCCCGGGCTGCCTGTCCTTCTCAACAGGAGTCGTCATCTGTAAGCAGCACATGGCCATTGTGCTTGTTTTCTGGTGGGATCTCCCCACTTTCCCAGATGAACTGGGGGTTCAACCCTGAACCCAGTGCTGCTGGTGCAGTTGTAGGTACCCCAGGAGTTTGTGACAGACACTGAGAATGTCCTGATCTCAGAGCAGGGCAGTAGATGTGGCCTTATTTTTGTCTCCTGGAGAGTCATGGGAGGAGTGGTGTATCCCAGAGAGGTATCTCTGCAGCTGTGGCGCTGTCTCATCTTGGCCCAGAAGTGTCCTCTTCTGGTCTGACATGACCAGAAGTTGATGTTCTTGAGGGGGACCATGCTGTGGGGAGGGAGCACGTCTGCACTCTGCCTGCCTTGGGGGTATTGAACTTCAAGGAGCTAGGTGGTGCTGTGGGCAGGGGCAGTTGAGCCTAGGTTGCAGATATTTGTTGCTTTCGAATCCACCCACTTCCCTGATGGTCAAGTTATTGCAGGAGATGCCTCAGAGTGCTGCTCTCTGCATGTCACTTCTGACTTGGGATTTAACTCTTTGTGGCTAAATGTCCTCTGCCAGGCCTGGCCCATGCGTGACAGCTAGAGCTGTCCTCTCAACGGTGCAGTCTGTGGCCAGTCCCAAGCTGTGCCCTGCTGGACGGGTGTGATGAGAAAGGTGACCAAGTGAGTAAGGACGCTTACCATGTTTGTTGGAGGGTCTCTGTGGGTTTCACAGAATCACAGAATGGTAGGGTTGGAAGGGACCTCTGGAGATCATCTAGTCCAACCCCCCTGCCAGAGCAGGGTCACCTAGAGCAGGTTGCACAGGAACATGCCCAGGCAGGAATGCATCCAGCACAGCCCACTTTGTCTCTGTCACTGTGGATAGGGTGGCTGCTGATCTGTGCTGCTTGCTGTCTTCTGCCATGCATGTATAGTGGGCTTCTCAGGGCAGGGATGTCTCCTCGCTCTATGTCTGTGCTGTGCCCAAGGTGGTATGGCTCAGACTGCAAAAACTGCTGTTAAATAAGAGTCCTCGGGCCACAGAGCCAGGCCTTGGGTGAAACTGCTGTCAGCAGCTGGGGTGGAAATGGCTTCGGGTCAGCACCCCAGCTTGAGCTTGCTCCAAAGGCTTCTTTGGAGAGGGGCTTTGAGAGTGGCTTCAGTGACAGTGAAGCAAGGCTGCCCTCTTTCCAGAAAAACAGTCCCACATGGAGCTGAGCAGCAAGAGCTGCTCTTCTCCCAATTCATGCTTGCTATAATCCAGGTTAAAGCGTAGACACGAGTGTTGCTCTTCTTTGCTCTCAGTGAGATGCTGGCATGGGCCAGCGCCCAGATCCACTGCCAGTTTCACACCAGCGAGAACTAGGTAGCACTCCCTCCCTGTGATGGCAGCAAGCACAATGTTCAGGCAGAGAATGAGACAGTCTTCATCCCTAACAGAGGTGAGTTCTACTCCTGTTACCTCGGGTAGGGATGGTGAGAGCACAGTGAGCAGGAACCAAGCATACTATAACACGTGTCTGAGGACAGCACACGTAGAGGTGAATGGGAAGTCTGTATTGCTTTCCTTGTGTAATTCCCTGGTGATGGCTGCTGCAGGACCTCATTAATATTAAGATCAAAGTGGTGCTAGCTTGGAGTGAAATCTGAGGGTTGTCAGTCCAGCTCTTCTGGGTATGTCTCATGATCTGACCGGGGCATGAGATATTTCCCCCTCGGCCCCTTCTCCTTCCCATTCCTCCCCATGAAGCTAAGGCCTGGTTGGCCTGGGTGCAGTGAGTGCCCCCCTTGGCCTGGGCCCCAAGGCTGGGCAGCTTTCACGTGGTTCCTCTCTTCCAGGAGAGCAGGATCAGTGTATCCTGTCCACTCCACCAAAGATTCTCTTCTGTGACTTGCGACTAGATCCTGGGAAGTCAAAGTCCTGTGAGTCCTGTCTTCTCCCCTGCTCAGAGAGCTCACCTCTGGTGAGCTCCGCACTCAAGCTAGCTTTGCAGACCTGAGTGCTGCAAGTGGTGCTTGCGGAAGGCGGGGTGCCTCGGTGGGATTGTGAGTGCTAAGGAACTGCTCCTGGAGACTGCAGTGTCTTCTGCCTGTTCTAGTTTTCCTGACCTTTCTGCCATAAAAGTGAGCACTTCTTGTCTTCTCTGGCTCAAAGCTCTCCATGTCTCCAAAGCCCTCAAACAGTGTCCTTCCAGCAGGCCCCCTTTAAAGCTCTTCTTCACTACTTTCCCTTTTGCTGTTTAGAGACATTTTCATCCTTTTCACAGGAAATTTGCAGTAACTCATTTTTCTAGTTCAGACAGCTGCTTCTATCAGGGACTTCTACCTGAATAGACAGCCGTGAAAATACAAATATGTGCTGTTGTCTCTTGGTCAGTGGCTGCATGACTCAGCCTGACAGTTTGTGTCAGATCTCCTTTGTGTTCCAGCAGCCCATGGTCCAACAGCAGTGTAACATTAGTCATTGCAGGCTGCGCATGAATGGCTTCCTCAAGACCTCCTGCCTTTCTAGGCCTGGAGGGGCCTGACTGGAGGGAAAGGTGGATAGGGCAAAACCAACCTGGCTTGGCTAGGTGGTTAGCGGGATGGGGCAGTGCTGTCTGGGACTATGTGCCTGAAACTGCAAAGGCTATTGTCTGAGGATGTTTAGTTATTTACTTACTATTCTTCAGCAGCATGCAGGAGAAAGAAGCTGTCCCTGCCACATCGGAGCCAAGGTCCACTGTGCTTTCTAAAAGTGGCTGTGCCAGAGAGGAGGAGATAGAAATCTCAGCTGGCCTGAGGCTCACCTGGATTCTCCTGCACTCCTCACTGCTGACAGATGCGGGGCTGAAGCATCTGTTCCCCAGGAGCAGGGGGAAGCCCCTTATCCTGGAGCATCTCAGGCAGGCTTGGCAGTCTCTGGGAGAGCAGATCAGTGACTGCAGTCCAACCTCCAGGTGGCTGGGATGGATTGAGAGGATTTCTTTGTGCTCTGGCTTTGCAGGCAGGAGCTGTTCAACCCCCAGCTAAGTTAGCAATAGTCTGTCTATTGGAATGTTGTATTGTGTATGTGTGTGTTCACTCTGCCACTGGATGACACTGAGACCGTGTCTGCCTTGCACTTGGACCAGGCTCCATAAGAAGGACACAAACTCTTCTATGCTTTGAGGTTCCTTGGACATATGTTACAGCCTTTCCCCTTGGTTGTGTGGTGCACACATCCCTTGTGTGTCATGCACAATGCTGCTGTGTATGGTACTGGTCTTTTTAGCACTGAACCCCCCATTTCACAGCCCCGGCTCTGCCAGGCTGTTCACACCAATCCCATCGGTGTGTGGTGCTGCTCCTCTCACGAGAGACTGCAGCTGGCACGCTTGCAGATCATTCCTGGGGGCTCCTGCCAGCTCCGTGGAGACAGAGTTGAGGCTGTGTGGGTATGTATCTTAATTCTTCATTTCCTGTTTTTCAGAAGTTTTGAGTTTGGATAGGCAAAAAAACCCCAAGAAATCTTAATTCTGCTTCGTCAAAGTATTATGTTATTAAACTGTAGCCAGAGCTGGCATGTATAGCTGAGTTTGTGTGAGTCTGTCTCTTGATAAAAGGCCTTGTTTTCAGTTGCCAACCAGCTTATTCCCCAATATCTTCCCCTTGTTATGGTGCCTATATGTTGAAGTTGACTCACTTCCCGTCCCTTTGACACACTGCCCAGACCGAGCTCTTTAAATTTGTCACCATAAAACATTTTCTCAAGCCCTCAAGTAATTTCTGTGGCTGTTTTTGCCTCCTCTCTGGTTTTGTAACACCTTTAAATATTTGGTAGATCACAGAGAGGGGAGGAAATGGAGACAGACTAGACATGGGCCAGGAGCCCAGCCAGAGGGTACAGCATGTGGGTAGAAGAAGGCATCCATAGTGCCAGGAATGTGCTTCCTTCTGGGATCTGCACAGAAGCTGGGACTTCCCAAGTCTCAACATTCCTGTGCCAGGTAACAAACCTCCAATCCTCCTCAGATGGCAGCAGTCTCTGCTCAAGTTATCCTCACTAGGCACGGAGGCCTTTATGAGCACTCTTGTTAAGCCTGGTACAGGGGGTTACAGCAGCCTGCTGCAGCGCTCCTGAACCTTCCTTGGAAATATCCGATTTTCCTCCCTGTCAGGACAGTTCTCAGCTTTATCTGCACCCAGCGGGAGTGCCTTGTGGTCCAGCAGAACAGCCTTATTTTAAGGTGTGAGAGGGCACTATGCACTAGCATGGGCTTTTTACTTCCTTCCAGTCCTGTTTTTTAAATCTAGAAGTTATATTTAAAGTGTAACCCTAGCTTTTAATCTAAGCCTTAATGTTTAGGATGTGCCAGACATAGGGAAGAATCTGTGGTTTCACAGCAGGATGCTGCCCTTCCTCTGGCAGGGTGTATCATCTGCGTCACGGTGGGCAAGCTAGAGAGGTGGAGACTTTCCACAGTTCACCTTTCTTATTATACAGAGTGCAGTTTGGGAAAGCTGCAGAGGTGTTTACACTGCCTTGAGAAGCATTAGGGTTTTTGTGGTGGCCAAGGGGCTTCGAGAAGACTTGAATGAGGTGTAAAGCCCAGCATCTCAGAGGTCTCAGAGTCAGAGGCTTTGTGATCTAAGTCATCAGTCTGTCAAGGGGGATACGCCACAGGTTGTGACAGTCTCTTAATTGTTTCTTGGCCATTTAGATCTGGTGCTTCAGAGAAAAGCACAGGAAGAAACTAATTTTTGTTGCTGAGTTTGCGTTTTGGGTAAAGCAAATACCAAAAGAGGCATGAGGTATCAATTGGCACCTCTCTGCCTTCAGTATTGTTTGTGTGTGAACGGGGCAGAACCCTGAGGTCACTGTGTGTGACTGCATCTTGAAAGCGGCATGTGAAGGAAACGTGCAGAGGCAAATTCAGGTTGATCTCATGATGAGTAAGTTTAGCTCTCATGTTTGTGTTCCTGGATTTTACATCCTTCATGTTCTTTTGAGGCAGAGTTTGTGTGTGTGGTTGTGTGTTGGAAGCAATGTCTGGATGACAGTGCATGTGATGTAAGGAGCAGTGCACTGGTACAGGGAAGCCAGGGATGTGCTTGGCCTGCTGTGGGAAAGAGGAGATGGCAGAAAGCACCATGCATTGTCCCTAGCTCAGCCCCACTGCTGTTCCTAAACATCAGTGCAGGGAGCCTGTGAGCAACAGTTCCAGGAACTTCCTTTTGGCCTTGGAAAGCAAACCTTTCTGCACTTGTTGCAGATTCATATTGTGAGATGCTGCCCATAGATGGCCCTCCCTCTTTCTGGAGACAGTGACGTACATATACAATTTGACCATCAGTTGCCAGTGTGTCAACTCTCCCATCAAGCTCCTGCACATACCCTTCTGTGTCCTTCTGCTGCGCAGTAAGGCCACGCACTGCCTTCCTTGCAGAGACAGGCCTGGCTGCACCCTGTCCCAATGACACTCTTGCCTTCTCCCTGGGACTCAAGGATTACCAGTTCCCACAGGATGAGGCTGTGGCACCCTCAAACCCCTTCCTGGAGGAGGAGGGCTTGAAGAAAGACTCTCTCCTGGCAGACCTGGTGACAGAACTGCTCATGGTGGCCACCTCCCAATGCAGCCTGTGTAGGTCATTTTCCCTGCTTGAACCTGCTATCCTAACCTGGGCATGAAGCACAGCTCAGTGCTTGCTGCAAAAATCTCTTGCTGTCGAAGTAAAGCTCTGACTGGGGCTCCATCAGGGCCCGCTTGGATCAGAGTTTCCCATAGGCTTTCCCTGCCAGTCTCAAGCTCTTCCTAATTCAGCAAGAGAGACCTTCTCCCTAGTGTATCCAGTGTGTGGTTTGCTCTTGCTCATTGCAGGTGTTTCCCAAAGGGAATGCTGCCTCCAGGGCCTGTGCTTCACACCCAAGCAGCAGGCATGGGGTCATTTCTGCTGGGATCTTTGATTAACCCAGTGCTGTATGGAGCAGAGCGATTGAAGGAGCTGGGACTGTTTAGTTTGAGGAAGAGGAGGCTGAGGGGAGACCTCATCACTCTCTACAACTACTTGAAAGGACACTGTAGAGAGGCTGGTGCTGGTCTCTTCTCACAGGTAATTAGCGATAGAACAAGAGGGAATGGCTTCAAGCTGCAGCAGGGGAGGTTTAGGCTGGACATTAGGAAAAAATTCTTCCCAGAAAGAGTGGTCAGACACTGGAATAGGCTGCCCAGGGAGGTGGTGGAGTCACCATCCCTGGATGTGTTTGAGAGTCATTTAGATGTGGTGTTGGGGGATATGGTGTAAGGGAGACCTTTGTAGAATGGGGTTGATGGTTGGACTCGATGATCCCAAGGGTCTTTTCCAACCTAAATGATTCTATGATTCTATGATTCATCCTGCTGCAACCCCGTCCCCCCACTTCTTGTTCCACACACCTGTATAACATCAGCAACACTCGTGGGAAGGTGGGGACGTTCTGCATCTATATAAACTGTGTATAAGATCAGAGAGGATGTCATTGGGACCTTTAACTTCTTGGAAGGAGACATCCTGTGTCTGCAGGTCAGTGCTGGCTTCGGGGTCACTGTGGGGAGGGGCAGGGGTTTCAGGTGGGAGAGTGGGAGAAGGGATTGAGGTGGTGCTGGGCTGCTGTGGGGCTTCTAGTGAGGGTTTCTAGTGGGACCCAGCTGAGGTCCCTCGGGGTATGAGGTGGGGAAGGACTCCAGTTCTGAGCTCATTTGGGAAACGGAGGCCCCAAGGCTTTGGGCCAGGGCTGTGCAAGTGTGTGAGTGAGCACCCTCCCGATTGCCCTGCAGTTCTCACTACGCCTGCAGACAGAGGAGAGCATCCAGGAGGAGTTCCAGCACCAGCAGTGTCAGCTCATCTCCTTCAGCACACACACCTGCCATCAGGAGGCCTGCCTGCACATGGCCCAGAGCAGCTTCAGCCTGCCCATCCCACTCAGCTCTACCCCAGGATTCACCACCAATATTGGTTAGTGGCCACCAGGGAAGGGACCTGCCCCTGCTGGTCTCTGCAGGACTGCAATGTCCCCGGTCCTGCCTTTACTGACCCACAGGGCCGTCTTGTGTGGGAGGGAGCTGGCCTGTGTGAGTGGCTTGTCCCCTTGCTAGGACAGCCAGCGCTGAGACAGCTGCTGTCCCTGTTCCTTGTGGTGTTGGCTGCTGACCTTCCTCTTGCCCACAGTGTCCCTGAAGTGGAGGCTACGCTTCGAGTTTGTGACCTCTGGGGAGTCAGCGGAGACTTGCCTGGTTTGTGGGAGCCAGTCGGAGTCTGTCACCTGGACCAGGGTGGAGCAGGCTGAAGTGGACGCTTTCAGCTGGGACTTGCCCATCAAAGTCCTTCCCACCAACCCCATCCAGGCTTCCTACGTATCTCGGTTCTCCAGCACCAACTCCATCACCATCTGAAGTGGGGAGAGCTGTTAGGGGCCTGTAGTGCTGCAGGTGTGTGCTGCCAGTGGGGACTGCAGGCAGGACTGTTGCCAGCGTGCTGTGAGGTGCGCACCCCAACATCCCCCTGGGTTCATCTACGATGCCCAGGTGGGCACCAGATGAGTCTGTCCTGCCTGTGGGTGCCACTACAGCAGAGACCCCCTCAAGCAGAGGTCTGGCATCCAGGTGAGGCGTGCTGGCCACCTGGGCTGGGTGGGAGCCTGCTCTCCTACCCTGGCACGCGTCCTGCCTCTTGTGAAGGATGTCTCACATGCACAGCCCAGCGCCCCTGCTACCCTTGCCTGGAGGAGGCAGGTCCTGGCAGGCCAAGCCTGCGCTGCCGGGACATGCTGGTGTCCTGGATGTGTCCGCGTGCTTTGGCAGCACGATAGTGATGATCCAAAACAGAAGCACTGAGTGCCTGGGCTGTTCTCTGCCTGCGCTCCTGGGCATGAAGGCATCCTGCTGGTCTTGGGATCCTTGGGGAGCTGGAGTGAATGCATGCTGTGCATTCAGGAGCTGGGATGGAGATCTCCCTGCTCAACAGCCAGCTTCCCATTTCTACCAAACCTTTCAGAGTTTTCCTCTTTGCATGGAAATCTAATAAACATCTGAACGTGCAAAACAGCTTTCCGAAGAGCCTTATTCCTACACCATTCCCTGTGCTGGACGCAGTCTGCCCTGCACGACATTCACAGGCTGGAGACCTCCTATTTGTTCAATATCTTTATTGCAAGAACAGAAACATCTACACAAGGCTCTGCACAACACAGGCATAGCACCAGCTGGGGCAAGCTGCTAGGGCGTCTGGCTTCACCCTGGTGCATGCGGATTGCTTCAGCTCCCTGAACCCTAGCAGGGCACCTGGCTCCCTGCCCCGTTCCCCTGCAGCTGGGATGGGGCAGCTGGCATGGGGGAGGCTGAGTTCCTCCTGAAGACACCTTCTAGTGGTTCCCCCCACTCCCCTGACACTCTGCTGCCTGCCCTGGGCTGGTCTGTAGTACCAGGGGCCCCCCTCAGCCCCAGGAGTTGCAGGAGCAGGGGTATTAGCAGTTCCAGAAGTGGGTTGTGCCCCTTGAGCTCCGGGTCAGAGAAGGGGTCGGCTGAGGTGCGCAGGTCCTGCATGAAGGGCTGTGGTGCTCCCTAGCAAGCTCCCAGCAGCTGCCGTGCAGGGGGACAGGGATCTCGGAGGGAGGAGGGAGCTTCTGTCAGGATGTGGGAGTACAAGACTGCCACAATATAGGCTAATTTGGTCCCTTAGCCCTTTCTTTAGTAGCTGGAGCTTTCCTGCCCACCTGGGAGGAGCTCCCATAGGATCCATGTTCTCATGGTGCGCATGGAGTTTCACAGGGAAGGGACCCTGGTTTGGTTCAGGAAGCCGAAGGTGGAAGCAAAGCCGTACTGTGGCAGCACTAGGGTGTAAATGTTAACTCAGTACCATAGTATGTGGATAGCGGTTTCCCTCAAAGGTGGCTGCAGTGATGTCTCTATGGGATGGGGCAGGTCTGGAGCATGCAGGAGGTGTGCTCTGGAGGAGGGAGGCTGATGCTGGGGGGCACAGGGCGCTGACAAGCCTCTATCTGCTCAGCCCCATGCCCAGCACTTTGTTGCTCAGCAGCTCGGGGGTGCCAGCTGAGCCCCACTCATGCTCCATGCTCTTCACACAGGGCAGGCTGGGGTTGGCCTTCTGCACCACTGAGATCTGGCAGGTCTGAGAGTTGTAATGGACCTCGCACCAGTTGGGGAAGTCAATGGGGTGCTGGGTGCCGCGTGAGAGGGCACGACACCATCAGCTCCCCCTGGTTTGGGCCAGGGGGCTGCTGGCAGGGCCAGGTGGCTTCCTCCACTGCCACTCCAACAGGCCGGGGTGTCTCCCAGGCCAGCTTGGGCAGGCTGGGTCACAGCTCCTGGCATGTCTGGGCATCTCACTGTGCTGAGACACCCCTGCTGCCTCCTGTCCCTTGCTCCCCAACTCACCCCCCCACCCTCAGCACCCCAGTGGGCTCCTGCTCACCTCTGCCCCTTGTCCCCCAGGGCCTGGCACCCCACAGCCACTCAGGGCTCTGACATTTCTCTGCTGTGTGTGCAGCCGCCAGACCCACATGACCTCCTCCCCACTGTAGGCGCAAAAGTGCCATGGCAGGGCATCATTGCCAGCAGTAGCCCACCCCCAGCACCCCTCAGCCCCTCACTCACATCTTGCAGCAGCCCACACCAATGGGGTGCAGGCAGGTGCAGAGCAGGCAGTTGGTGCTCAGCCACGACTCCCCAAGGGAGAACTGCTTCCCCTTGTAATTGCACAGAGCTGCAAAGGAAATGCAATGGAAAGAGGCAGCAGAGGAAAGATGGACAGCCCTCCTCCCTTTGCTGCTAGTCCTGCATGCTTGGCCCCAGCCAGGCTCCTGCCAGGAGCTCTTCATGGCCCAGTGAGCTGTTTCTCAACCAGAGCCCTGGGGAGCTGTTCTGTGGTTTATAGACTGCTCCTTCCACTCATCACTGGCCCATGATTGTGCTCCCAAGCTCAGCGCAGTCCCTTCCATGCTTCACAGGAACACAGCCTGGGGAAAGCTGAGGCCTCTTCTTCCCATTGGCATCTTGCTAGCTCACCTCCCCACTTACCTTTAGCCTGGAAGTAGCATTTGGCCTGGGAGCCCAGCAGCTGGAGGAGGAGGGAGAGCAGCAGGCAAAGCCTGCCCCAAGCATACCCCATCTTCTGTGCTCGCATGGCCATGGCCAGCATTGAGCTGGGCTGCTTTGCTGTCCTGCCAAGGTTGCCTTGCTTCTTTATTGCCTTTTCTCCTTTCCCTTCTGTCTCTCTCGCTCTCTAATGCTCTTCCCCGATCCTAACAAGAGATATTTATAAAGTTCAGCTTTATGACCCTGGCTACCAGCTGTGCCCCACTGGAAAAGTTGTAAAACTCATTTCATGATTTGAAAGGCATGAAAACAAGAGGTAGGATCAAGATTGTTAACAAACTGTGAAAAGCTGATTCATGCCTCCAGAAACATCTCAAGTTGGAAGCCCCTGTGGGTGCAAGTTGCCACAGTGAGGGGAGATCCAAGGGACCCTAACGGGCTTGCCCTCGGCAGGGTGGTGGGCGTGCAAGCAGCAAGCGTGGGAGCCCGGGGCCCTGACCAGGAGAGCTCTGGGCTCCCCTCTGGTTGCACTGAGCCGTCTCTGATCCCTCACAGCAACCAAGATCTTGGGAGAATCCTATCTTGCAGGGACCAGAGCAGCACAGGCATCCCATTAACAATCAGTGTGGGACACAAGGGCACTATCCTCAGCAGGTGCAGAGGTGCCTGCACCCAGCTCCTGGGTACCATGGCAGGGCAGTTTCACCCCAGCCTGGGCTTGCAGATGTGCCAGACTTATGGCCATGCACTGACTGGGAGTGATGGCGGGTTTTTTCGGACAAGGGCAGGCAGTATGGCGATTGCCACTGATGCAAAGCAGGTGAGGGAGGATCTGCACAAGTCACCCATGTCCCCAGGGCTCAGCTCAGTGATGCTTATGTGAGTGTGAGAGCAGGGCCATGCCCGCATATGTGCAGCACCTGGGAGATGCCAGAGCTGAGCAGCTCCTTTCAGAGGTTGGAGACCGGCCCCAGCAGAAACAAGGAACAAAAGGGATGAAATACAGGAGGTGAAGGTAGATTTGGGCAACAAGTGACCTTAGAGGGAAATGAGGGGCTTGGCTGGAAGCAAGAAGCCATGGGAAGATGCCACACCACCTGGGGACGTACCAGTGATCCGCACAGACCCTTGCCCAGAGCATCTGCCTCCAGGTTGAAGTGATAAGTCTGGTATCAGTGGGCAAAGCAAGGGGATGGGCAAGGTGGAGGAGATTGGGGAGCTACAAGTGAAGGGCTGAATTACCAGGAGAAATTCGCAGCCCTCTTCAGAGGCACTGTCAGCAGCAGGAAACGTCAGGGCTCTCAGGACGAACCAGCCAGCAGCTCGGCCAGCACGGGGCCATGCTGGCAGCAAGATGGTTGTGACAGCAGTAGCATATGTGGGTCATCTGCCCCTGCATTAAGCTCTCTACTTTCTGCGAGTTTGGTATAGGTTTACACCCTGACATGTGAGGCTTAATATTCCTTCCAGAATTTGTCTTGGCATCTGCTGTTATAGCTGGATATTTTTGTTATCGCCATAAACGCCCAATCCCTCCTTGAATCCCGCTAAATTTTGGCTTAAGCATTTTCCTGTGGCAGCCTAATTGAGCATGGAGTGAAAAAAAAAAACAAACACAACCGCTTCCTTTTATCTGCTTTGGAATCGCCACCTTCAGATTTGAAGGAATAGTCCCTTCGCACTGATGCTTCAGGCCCCCTCGCCATCCCGTTGCATCTCCATCCTGCATCTGAGGGAGCAGCCCTGGCTTTGCATCCCCTCTCCCCTCGGAGAGTTACCCCAGCCCTCTCGTAGTGCCCTGGATGCTGCTGTGCCCTCCAGGCAGGGTGGCCAAATGGCAGTGAGGGTGAGATCAGTTGGAAAAGGCTGATAATAAATCAGAGAAGCTTGGGGCACCTGTGAATAACCTGCTGACCACGAGGCCATGAGCCAGGATGGTGAAGTGTATCAGCGACAAATGAAACTCACCCTTTAGTGCAGAGTTGTTACTATATAAGGAGGATAAAAGCTTTCATCATCAGAGCAGTAAATTCATATTCCAATTGTGTGTTTGGAAAAAGAAGTTTGGCGTGCTAGCAATCCATCATCATTTCATCACTAAGTAGAGAAAACGTTAAACAAAAGTGGCAGGTTTCACTTGGAGACCCGCATAATTTGTCCAGGCTTCCAAAAGGGCACCAAAAATATGGGACGAGAGCATCTCTCAGCCACACAGAGGGGCACTGCCCCTGCTCCACCAGGGGTGCAGGGAGGCATTCCTGGGACTTCTGTAGCTTGGCCATTCTGGTTTCCCAAAGAGAGGGTTAAGATTACCAGCCCACTCGCAGCCTTTGGGTATTTCATCAAAGCAGTCTGCTGGGTAAATGCAAAGGAGGAGGAAAGGGGGTCAGGATACCCCTCGACACATTGCAGAGGGACCCAGGTGGCGAAGCACCCGCCACACCATGGCTGTGTGTTGGGGGATGGGGCTGGTGGTCCCCCACAGCCTGTCAGTCCCACTCTTCCCCCTCCTGCCCACTCTCCTTCCCTGCCTTTTGCTTCCCTGGGTGCCTGCCTGGCCCCAGCACACGTCCCTATGGGAGGTCCAGAGCGTTTCAGCAGGGGCTTGTAGCTTGGAAAGCAGCAGCTGGAGATGGACTCAATGCTCAAGAGCCTCAGCTCGGGTACCCAAGGGGTGCTGTGGCTGGAGGAGCTGACACCCTGTCCTGGTTTGAGGTAAAACAGAACCAATTTTCTGTTTTGTAATTTTACTTTTTAGCTGGGTCTCTTCTAACTAACTAAACTCTCTGAAATTAACAGTCTATTGTGAGACACTGTTTGCTCTCAGAGTGATAAGACCTATGTTTACAGTTTATGCCAAGGAATGGTATGCAGAGAGGCTCTTGTTATACTTATTGCTATAACCAAGGTCAGCTACCTTTGTTATTTGCCCCATTGGAGGGTTGGAAGTGGAAAAGTGTAGAGGGGTTGCACCTGTGGGGAGGAGTGGACAGGACAGGTGACCCACAGAATCACAGACTGGTAGGGTTGGAAGGGACCTCTGGAGATCATCTAGTCCAACCCCCCTGCCAGAGCAGGGTCACCCAGAGCAGGTTGCACAGGAACGCGTCCAGGCGGGTTTTGAATGTCTCCAGAGTTGGAGACTCCACCACCTCTCTGGGCAGCCTGTGCCAGGGCTCTGCCACCCTCAAAGTAAAGAAGTTCCTCCTCATGTTTAGGTGGAACTTCCTATGCTCAAGTTTGTGCCCGTTACCTCTTGTCCTGTTGCCGGGCACCACTGAGAAGAGCCTGGCCCCATCCTCCTGACACCCACCCTTTCAGTATTTAAGTATTTATGAGCATTGATAAGATGGACACATTACTCCAGATGCGGCCTCCCTCACCTGCTGGCCACACTCTTCTTGATGCACCCCAGGATGCCATTGGCCTTCTTGGCCACAAGGGCACATTGCTGGCTCATGGTCATCCTGTGGTCCACCAGGACTCCCAGGTCTCTTTCCACCGAGCTGCTCTCCAGCAGGTCAGCCCCCAACCTGTCCTGGTGCAGGGGGTTATTCCTCCCCAGGTGCAGCACCCTACGCTTGCCCTTGTTGAATTTCAGAAGGTTCCTCTCTGCCCAACTCTCCAGCCTGGCCAGGTCTCTCTGGATGGCGGCACAGCCTTCTGCTGTGTCAGCCACCCCTCCCAGCTTTGTGTCATCAGCAAACTTGCTGAGGGTGCCCTCTATCCCCTCATCCAGGTCGTTGATGAATATATTGAAGAGGACTGGACCCAGTACTGACCCCTGGGGGACACCACTCGTCACTGACCTCCAACTAGACTCTGTGCCCCTAATCACTACCCTCTGAGCTCTGTCTTTCAGCCAGTTTTCAATCCCCCCCACTGTCCATTCATCTAACACACACTTCCTAAGCTTCCCTATGAGGATGCTGTGGGAGATGGTGTCAAAAGCCTTGCTGAAGTCAAGGTAGACCACATCCACTGCCCTCCCCTCATCTCTCCATCCAGTCATGCCATCGTAGAAGGCTATCAGATTGGTCAGACATGATTTCCCCTTGGTGAATCCATGTTGACTACTTCTGATAGCTTTCTTTTCCTCCACATGCCTTGAGATGATGCCCAGAACGAGCTGTTCCATCATCTTTCCAGGGATGGAGGTGAGGCTGACCGGCCTGTCGTTCCCTGGGTCCTCCTTCTTGCCCTTTTTGAAGACTGGAGTGACGTTGGCTTTCCTCCAGTCCTCAGGCACCTCGCCTGTTCTCCAGGACCTTTCAAGGATGGTGGAGAGCGGCCCAGCAATGACTTCCGCCAGCTCCCTCAGCACTCTCGGGTGCATCCCATTGGGACCCATGGACTTGTGGATATCCAGTTGACTTAATTGATCTCTCACTTGATCCTCCTCAACCAAGGGGAAGTCTTCCTTTGTCCAGACTTTCCCCGTTACTTTCTCCAAAGTCTGGGACTCCTGAGGGCTGGGCCGAGCAGTAAAGACCGAAGCAAAGAAGGCATTCAGTAACTCCGCCTTCTCCGCATCCTGCGTCGCCATGGCTCCTGTCTCATTCAGCAGCGGGCCCACAACTTCTCTAGTTTTCCTTTTGCCTCCAATGTACTTGTAGAAGCCCTTCCTGTTGAGCTTGACATCCCTGGCCAGGTTTAATTCCAAGGAGGCCTTGGCTTTCCTCGTTTCGTCCCTGCACACTCTGGCGGCATTCTTGTAATCTTCCCAAGGGGTCAGTCCCTTCTTCCACTTGCTGTAAACTTCCTTCCTCCACTTGAGCTTTTTCAGAAGCTCCCTGCTCAACCATGCAGGTCTCGTGCGTCCCTTGCCCGATTTCTTGCTCTTCAGGATGCACCGATCCTGAGCTTGGAGGAAGTGGTCTTTGAATACCAACCAGCTCTCTTGAGCCCCTTTGCCTTCCAGAGCCCTAGCCCACAGGATCTCTCCAAGCAGTTTCTTGAAGAGGTCAAAGTTAGCCCTCCTGAAGTCCAAGGTTGTGATTTTACTTCTTGTTGTTTTGTGCATAGTACCCATGATCCTGAACTCTATCTTCTTGTGATCACTACAACCTAGGGTGCCCCCAACCTTCATGTCCCCCACCAGTCCCCCTGTGTTTGTCAGTACCAGGTCCAGGAGTGCTCCTCTCCTTGTTGGCTCCTGCACCACCTGTGTCAAAAAGTTATCATCAATGCACTGGAGGAGCCTCCTGGCCTGTGCATGCCTGGCTGTGTGGTCTTGCCAAAACTGACCAACAGGGTATTCCATTCCATCTGCCTCATGCTCAGTATAAAAGCTGAGGGAGCAAAGGGGTCAGCCTCTTTCTTCAATATTTTCGTTCAAGTAGTTTAGTTTCTTCTAAACTCATCAGTCTCTCTCTCTTTCTCCCTCCTCTCCTTGGAGATGCTCTGCATCTGTCATTCATCTCAGTGGCCAGTCTGTCCCAAACCATGACATACCCTCTCCGGCTACACTAGTGGGTGCATCCCAGAGGAGGTTTTACCCCAGGGGGTGAAAGGGGGCAGCCAGTTTCAGTGCTCACATCTCAGGGGGACAACTGAGATCTGGGGAAGAGACACAGAAGGGATGTAGGGGCTGGAAGAAGTACCTCACTGTAAAGTTCAGTCTCTTTGATTTATCAGGTGGAGGTCAACAGCAGGGACTGACTGCACGTCCAGGCATGCCAGTGAGGAGTACTCACCAGCCATGAGCATCCCAGGACCCCATAGAAAGTCAAATCTGAGTCTCAGCATCCCCCCAGCAAGAGCTGGCTGCTCCTGCCTGGCCTGGCCCCAGGAAGGTAGCTGTGCCTGGGAAGAGCCAGGTGCCGCATCCCACTGAGGGCATGGCATCACTGGGCTCCTCTCCCAGCGAAGCTTGGGCACGGAGCTGCTGTTCAAGCCCCTGGTGCTGGAGGATGGGGCCCTGCAGACCAGCAGGGGAAAGTGGAGGGACAGGTGCGTGAAGCCTGAGCACCTGAGCCAGTGGATGCTGGGACAGGGTGACAGTGGCCCACCTCAGCCCTGCAGGAGGCACGGGGGTAATAAATGATGCTGGACAAGTTGCCATCATCAGGATCCAGGAGTGTTATAAAACCTGAATCTCCTGAGACTTCATCTGAGATTGCAGCTGCAGAGAAGGAAGCAAACAAGATCCCAGCTGGCATTGTGAAAGCAAACACCATAAACCCAAGGAAGTGCTGTGATTGCTGTTTTAGGCACTGGGGAGCTTGGCTCCTGCTCCCCACAAGCATTTTATTTTCTGTCTAAACAGCAAAAAAAACCCAACTCCAATATATCGCTGGGCCGACTGCCCCAGTTGTGTCTCGGGCCCCAGGGAAGCTGTGGGATGTGGGCACAGCACCTTGAAGATGCTTCAGCCCCAGAGCCCCCAGGGCACTGGGGCAGCGTGTGGGCAGGTTGCAGGCAGCATGCAGGCAGATGCCAGCTCTCTGGGAAGGGGGACAGGACTGGACAAAGCGCTACCCAGGGAGTGACAGCCGGCTCACACCACCCTGCCTCCCGCAGCTGGTAAGCCAGCCGGGATAGCTCCTGGAGGCTGGAAGTATAGGTGGGATCAGAGCCCAGGACTATGAGGCTGTTGGTCTAAAAAGGGGACAAAGCAGAGGGGACATGATGAAAAACTTGATGTCACCTTATTCTGCAGGCTGGCTGCCCACTGGACAGAGCTTGGTGCCACCAGAGGGGCGTGGGTTGGGAGGCGTGCTGGCACGCCCTGTGTCTCCCATGGGTGTCCCTGGGCTCGGCACCCACACCCCAACCCTCCTCGCAGGGGAGAGCCATTTCCACCTCATGGGTTGGACACAGTGTTTTGCAGGGGCTCTACAAGCCTGGGTTGGATGGTGTCTGTGGGTCCCCAGCCGTGGGATGGGGTCTGCTGGGTGCCTCCTCCCAGCTGCTGGTGGCAAGCAGGGCTCTGCGGTCTGGGCAGCCCCACAGCATGGCTCCCTCAAGGCTCCCTTGCCCTCTCTCACATGGTCTCATCCTCCCTTGCTTGCCCCCATGCTCCATCCCTCTCCATCATCCTTTGTCACTCTCACGGGCCATTTATCACAGCTGTGGCTGCTCTGTGACAGGCTAAGTTTTGGCACCAGTGGGTTAGCCACGCATCCCTGCTGTCCTCAGCGCTGGCAGAGTGCTGGCACCCCCCTGGCACCCCAGCACCCTGGCACCCCAGGTGCCCTAGCACCCTAGGTTTGCTGCTGTCCATGGCTCTGCCTGGGCTCCCCTCAAGGGAAACATGCTGGGAGGGCATGGGGTGTTTAGGAAAACAGGCCTTGTCACTTGCTGGCCATCCCGTGAAAATAAAAACATTCAGGTGGGCAGCTGCGCAGTGAGTGCGAGGAGGCCAGCACTCCATAAATCCCCTGGAGCTGGTGCTTTGTAAGGAAATGAGCACATTATTCAGCTCGGCTTAAACCCCAAAATGTTTCCTGTCCTGTGAGTCAGAAATAACCCTGGGAGATCATTACTAGGCCACGCAGGAGCTGCGCCAGCCAAAAAAGTGTCATGTGCCTGTCAGGCCTGGGGACTTGCCGGGGAGGTCTGGGGTCCAGGCACCCCATGATGGAGCAGCTGTCTGGGGCAACTCCCCAATGGAGGGGACTTTGCCACAACAGTGTCGTGCCGCTGGTGCCAACCACAGTGTGTAACTGCTTTGGGACATGCTGGGGAGCCCCTGGGGACTCCCAGACCTGTCCTGGGCACCATGTGCCAGTGGGGTGCAGGGACAGGGAGAGCCCCAGGGAACACCGGGGCTTTCCGGGTCCTGGATGGATCCCACGGATCTTTGCCAGCCTCTCTGGGATCAGAAAGACAAATCCCCTGCTCCAGCCATAAGCCCCCCCTGCACCCTGCATAGCCCCAGTGCATCACAGGTTGTTGGCTGGGACCCACAGGAGCACCCTGGGGTGCTGCCCTGCTTTGGGGACACCCTACAGGAAGAGCCATGGATGGCTGGTGGCTTCACGGTGGAAGAGACCATCTGGGCATGGGGCCAGGACCCCTCATACCCAGCCTGGAGGTCCTGGAGCAGATGGAGGGGAAAGCAATGCAGAGCATGCCCCCAGATCGGCAAGGGCAGTGCCCACCTGAGGGGGGACATGGGTGACATGTCCTGTCCCGGTGTCCTGCAAGGACACTTGTAGGGCCCTGCCGTGGGTCTGGGCACAGTGGGCGCTGGGGGCTCTCCCCACAGACACATCAGGACAGACCCTGTCCTGAACCAGGGAGATGACATAGCTGCAGCATTACACACATTTTTCCCTTTAAAACATTTGCCTCTGCTTCATTTTCTCCACTGTTGGCACACAAACCGCAAACCCAAACAAGGAGCCCTTCAGGTTGCGCTGACAACAGGAGCACAGGAAGTCCATAGATGCAAAGATCATCCTGTGTGCCTGCGCCTGTCTCATACCCACCTGGCCAAAGCCACCCTGACCTGGAGATGTTCTTCTTCCATTTGGGATGGGGTGGTCTTTGGAGGCCCTGGCTCCTGCCTGGATAGAGATGGGGACCCACAGTGGTGCCTTCTCCACCCTTGCCCCCCCTCTGCAACTCTGTTTACAGCCCCCAGCCTCCAGCGGGGTTGGGCTGCTGCCCATCTATGCTAGACCTCCCCATGCCCCAGTCCTGCATGTGCCCGGGCACAGCGGTGCCTGCACAGCTCCTCCACCCGGCCCGGAGGAGCCAGCCATTCCACAGGCATCCGCTCGTGGCGCCTGCTGTGCTTTTTACAGACACCTCCTGGGGCTGACAGGTTTCTGTCCCTGCTCTCCGTGCAGAGGTGAAGGCACTTGGCAGGGCCTTGCAGCCCGCTAGCTTGTGTTGCTGTGCTCCAGGAGGTGGAAAAACTTTTTAGCAATTAAAAAATCGTCAGCTTTGTGGACCTGGATCTTGGTTTCACCTGATGGGAACCCAGAAAACAAGATGGGAACCTCATGGGCATGAGCTGCCTGGGGCGGGCAGGCACAGCTGTGCCCTTGGTGCCCACCATGCTCTGGTGCACTGTGGGGACCTCCATGGACCACCAAAGACTACCACAGACCACCAGAGACCACCAAAGACCACCATGGACCACCACAGACCACCAGGACCAGGGTGCTGGGAACAGTCCCATGGAAAGAAAACTTGTCATCTCCAAGATGTGGGATGCCAAGTGCAGAAAGACTAAAACTCAGCGTGAGACTGGGGGATGGGGAAGGTGAGATGGAGTTACAGAAACCCTAAGGCATGGTGAGCCCCAGCCCCACATGCCCCAGGGAGCAGGCTGGGGGACGGCAAGCATATGCCTGGCTGCCTGACCGGGGCACAGTGCTAGCTACGCACCAAGCCCCGGGGAAAACCCATCCCCCCTTGTCTCCTCTCCTGCCATGTTGGAGGATGCCCTGGTCCCACAAGGGATGCAGGGTTGGTGCAGTCGCCCCATGTTCCCTCTGTCTGCCTGGGTGTCCGAGCAGCAGTGGGCACAGCCAGGTAGGTTGTAGCTCATGTTCCCAGTTGTAAGGGTACACGGTGTACAGGCGGCAGTAACCGGGCCCCTTCTGCTGGCATGCACACACAAACCACGGGGTGCTCCGGCACCCATGGCCCCCCCTAGTGGGGCACCCCATCCTGCCTGCAGCAAGTCCCCTCGGGCTGCCCCCACACCCCCTCCACCCCATCTGCTTTTTCCCCTCACATCTCTGTGTTTTTTTAATTTGCCAGGGTTGTTGCTTCCACTGGCTGCATTCTGCCTGCTGGAAACCACCCCCTCCCCCCGCCCCATGGGAGAAGGCGGCAGGCTGAGAATGTGAGGAATGCACCGCATATACGCTGCCCCCGCCGAGCCCCCCCTGCCCCACCGAGCACCGCCCGTCTGCAAATGCAGGGCACCGCTGCGTCCACCCCGGCTGGGGCAGCCCCCCATGGCTGCCAGGGCTGGCATCTCCTCGGGTCCTTCCCCAAATCCCCTGGGAGGACCGGCAGCCCCGCTCTCCCCAGGTTATCCCAGCCCCACGGCATCCTGGGGGGGTTGCCAGGGCTCCCTGCCCCATAGCCAGCGCTTGCCCTCAGACCGCTCCCCTGTGCTCCATGGGCTGCATCCCGGCCCCTCTACTCCCCTCGCAGCCTCCTACCCCACAGGCCTGTGCCATATAGCACAGGGGTTGGAACTTTAAAACCCGCAGTGGTGACATGCCGGCTGCCTCCAGCGCCCCCCCCCCCCCCCGACATTCTCTGCCTTCGGCCTCCCCCGCTTGCCAGCCCCGGTCCCCAGGGACCTCCCCAACCCCACCCCCCCACCCTCCCAGTGGGGACACCCACACCCAGGGCACTGAATGGTCCCCAAGGAGACACCCAGATCCCAGGCTCCCCCCTCTCCAGAGCCCGACTCCCCTTGCACCCCATAGCCCAAGACCTCCCCGAAATTCCTGGTGGGGACACTCATACCCAGAATGTATCCTTCCCTACCAGCTGGCTGCACCCCACAGCCATGTGCCTCCTCAAACCCCCCCTCTCCCTAGTGGGGATACCCCTCCCCAGGACACGCCTTTGCCAAGGCCCCATCACCCCCCTGCACCCCACTGCCCAAGACCTTCCCTAAGCCCTGGTGGGAACCCCCAGAACCCAGGCACCCTTTCTTCAGTCCCTGCCAACTGGGGGCCGCCAGAGCTGGAGTGCCTCTTCCCTAAACCCCCCACTGGAGACCCCAAAGCCCCTCCCCAATCCCTCCACTGGGGACACCCCGAACGCGAGCACCCCCCCCACCCCTCCCCCACCGGGCACCGCCAGACCTGTAGCGCCCACTCCCCAGCCTCCCTCTCTGGGGACATCGCCCCCCCCGCCCCGCGGTGCCGCCCATCCCCGTGCCGTCCAGCCGGGCGGGGAGCGGCGGCAAGAGGCACTGGCCGTCCGGGGGTGGTGCCGCCCGGGGGAGGGCGCAGGAGGCGGGGCGCAGGAACCGCGGGCGGTGGCCGGGGCGGAGTCGTCAGCGCGGCACATGGTTCCGCGGATGCCGACGCTGCTGCTGCTGCCACCGATGGCGGCGATCCCCGACGGGGCGGTCGCCAACCTGACGGTGGCAGTAATACCGCCGGAGCGCAACGTGAGCTATGGGTGGGCTTGGCCGCGTGTGGGGCCGGCGCTGAGCCTGGCGCTGGAAGTGCTGTAGCGGAGCGAGCCGCCGCTATAGCCGCGGCCCTTCTCGGTGCATGTCGAGTTCATGAGCTTGGAACTGGAGGGAGCTTGCTCCAAGTACATGGCACCACTCAACACCGTGGACCTGAAGCTCTACCACAACCCCGACGTCCTCTTCAGACTGGGCTGTGTCTACCCCACCACTTCCATAGGGCGCTTCACCTCGCACTGGCGGCTGCCGCTCATCACCAGTGGGGCGGTGGCAGCCGGTTTCAGCCGCAAACAGGAGCATTACGGCACAACGGTGCGTACTGGGCCCTTGGCCCCTAAACTGGGTGCCTTTGTCTCCCACCTCCACGCCCACTTCAACTGGAGCGCCTGCGCTGTCCTCCTCTATGTGGACCACAAGATGGACAACCAACCCTACTACTTCACCATCGAGGGTGTCTACCAGGAGCTGCAGGATGGCAGCAACCTCACCATGTGCCACTACATCTACTCCTCCGATGAGGGTGGCCCCGACACCGCCGTGCACTTCATCAAGGCACATGGGCGCGGTGCGCGAGGCGGCGGTGCATGGGGAGGAGGGGGTGTGGGGGGACCCCGTGCGGGGCAGGGCTGAGTGCCCATGGGGGGGGAGTAGAGTGGGCTTCCCGCAGGGGAACCTGTGCAGGGCTCGAGGAGAGGAGGAAGCAAAATCCTCTGTAGGGTGCAGCGAGGGGACAGGGATGCGGCGGGACCAGTGTAGGGCACAGCAAGGATCCGTCAGCACAGTGGGACTCGTGTGGGGCACAGCAAGGGGCTGGGGGGGGCAGTGGGACCCATGTGGGGCACAGCAAAAGGGAAAGGATACAGTGGGACCTTTGTTGGTCACAGCAAGGGTCTGAGGACACAGCGAGATCCATGTGAGGTGCAGTGAGGGGCCAAAGACACAGTGGGACCTATGTGGGGTGCAGCAAGGGGTGAGCACAGTGGAACCCATGTGGGGTGCAGCAACGGGCCAGGGGTGCAGTGGGACCCGTATGGGGCATGGGGAGGGGTGGGCAAAGCAGGTTTACATAGGGCGCAGCGAGGAGTAGGTGTATTTGGTTGCAGTGGGGCTGGGGGAGCAGCGGGACCTGCACTGGCAGCCCCCAGTTGGTGGGTGCACAGGGGACATGGCAGTCCCTGGGATCCCCAGGCCACCCCAGTGCCAGCAGGGGGGGGCATGGGGTCCCCCTGTCACCCTGTGCCAGGGGAGAGCCAGGGCAGACCTTCACCCTAGTGGGATGCATTGGTGTGAGGGGCACTGGGGCCACCCTGCCCTCTGCATTAGCGGGATCAGGGTGTCCCTAGGAGCAGGCTGGACCCAGACACCACTTTGGAGGCTGCAGGTGACAGTGTGGACATGGCCAGCTGAAGGGCAGTGCTGACTGCAGTTACATGCCAAGAGCAGCCCAGTGCTGATACGTTGAGGCAGCTGTGCCCTGCTCAGGGAGAAACACCCCCTAGCCTGATACCTGGGTGCCCCAGGCTGTTCTGGTCCCCACTGCACCTCAGGGATGGGGCTGGGGACGGCCCCACCCTGCTGATGGATGGATAAATCAATTTGGTGCCTTGCGAGTGCCCTGGGAGAGTGGCTATATTGGGAGTAGGAGGAAATGGAGGGGCTTATGGAGGCAGCTGGAGAACAAGGGCAACCTGATGCTCTTTCATTATTGATGAGCAGGGTGTATCAATCCTGGAGCCAGCCGCTCTGCGATGCTTCTTAATGGATCCTAAGTCATTAAGAAGGAGTGGAGCCGGAAGGAGTGGAGCCAGATGGACCAGTGGGAGATGTGGCCGAGGCTGCGTGGGGCCAGGCTGGGGGTATGTGGTTGAGGTGCTTTAGGGTGCTGGACCGGGTTCCCCCAGGACTGAGGCCAGTGGGGCTGGGTCCATGGGGTTGGGCATCCCATGGCGGGCTGCGGGAGCTGAGCAGCTTGTGGCTGCCCCTCTCATTTGCTTGGCCAAGGGGCTGGGATGTGTGCGCTGTCACCAGCTGTGGGGTGTGGAGCTTCACGTGGGACAGGGGCAAAGGACCATGCAGGGGAAAAGGCTAAAATCAGCGATTCCCATCAATGCTTCCAGCTTGGTGCCATAAATCACCCCGATGGGAATCGATCCCTCCTGGTGCAGGCAGGTGGTCATGGCTGCTGGGGACTGGAGGAGGAGGCTGGGCGTGGGCAGAGAGCTGGGGGCCCTCCAAGCTGGGATGCAGGGGGGTCTGGGCCCTCTGGCTACAGCCCGGAGCTGGGGGCAGAGTGTGAAGCTGGGTGCTTGGCCCCATGGGGATGGGTGCTCAGGGCTGCAATGCTGACGTTAGATGTTTTTCTAACTTGGGGATGTGGGGCAGAGAGCAGGGACCCTGCAAGGCTGTCCCAGGGGTGCTCACCCCTGTGTGGCATGGCATGGAGAGGGAAACAGGAGCTTCAGTCACAGCTGCATCCATGTCCATGCCCTGCAATGACACTGCATGTCATACCTCTTGGCATCACCTTCCTTCTCCCAGGTGATGGTCAGGAGTTTGGTGAACCTTTCCTGGGGAAAGCCGCTTCCCTGCCACACCCTGAAGCTGCAGATCCCCAACGTTTGTGGCTTTAAAGAGCGGGTGTGGGGGGATGTGGATGCATCCCCCCATCCTGTGTATGGCTGCCTTGCACTTTCTGTTGCCCCTCCTGGACGATGTGCAGGGGCCCACGTCTCTCCTGCCACTTGCAAAAGCACTGATATAATTAGAGCTGTGGTTGAGGGAATTACTGGAGCATCTGCCTGCAAAGGTCAGGTCCCCTGCCTGGAAAGATGGCCAGGTGCTGCCACCAGGAGAGGAGTGCATTTGGTCCTCATCCCTGCAATCTCTGTGGGTGTGGGATGGCTGCTTGGATGGGCCTGGGGTCTCCGCACTGCAGTGCCCTGCACTAGTGGGGCTGCCCGAAACTGGGATTTGCAGGGATTTGCTGCCCAAAACTGTGATTTTCCCTCACTTTAGGGTTTTCTTACATCATGCAGCAGTCAGTGTCCTGCCACCCCATCTGCATGCTCAGGGTCCTGCCCATTCCCTGGGGCCATGCACTCTGCTTTCTGCATCACGGGCATCCCCTAAATAAATGTCTGGGGGCCGCATGCACCTCAGCCTTACAGGACCCCATTCCCCTTGTCCTTGGTGATGCTGAGGCTGCCTTTGGCCATTTGCCAACCCCCTGGGGGATTGCGTGAGCAGGCAGGGGTGCTGTTGGACAGACAGGAGACTGGCATCTGGAGGCAGCTGTCAGCATCATGGAGAGCCCAGAGTATTGACCCTTCCCTTCTGCATGGCTCCTGCAACCTGTCCCTGGGGAACCGTTGAGGTACCGTGTCCCCCCCTGCTTAGTGGCCTTTGACCAGGTGGGGTTTTGCCACTGCCACTGTGGGGGCTGGCTGCCCGGGGTGTCCCACCATCTGCCACCAGCTGTTGTGGCTCCCCAGCCTGTGCAGTTCAACACACTGCCTTTTCCTGGTGCCTGCACTGGGATGGGGAGAGTCCCACCCTGCATCCCCATGGAGAGACCCTCAGCCTCTGCATGCTGAGGAGATGCTGGGCTGCCTGTCCCAGCAGACTGATTTGGGGAGTGGGTGATGGCACATTTCTGGGTGCAGGACCAGCAAAGTGGGGAAGCAGAGAGTGTTTATTTGAGGTATTGCAGCACTTGGCAGGAAACCATTTCTGACCCTGAAATGGGCTTTTGCTCATGCACAGCCCAAGCTGCTGCGATTTCCCTCTCCCCTGTGCCCAGGAGCAGCTCCCCACGTTGCTGTGGGTTTCCCGTGCCCAGGGTGGCTGCGCTGGGTTTTTTCTACCACCCATGGGCTGCCTTGCTGCTCCTGCAGGCAACCCCTTGCCAGCCCTGGTGCCTGTGTGGCCGGGTGCCTGATGACAGCAGGGACCCCATCCTGGGGAACAGGAACCCTATCCTGGGGCATGGCGCTTCCTTGCTCTTCCCAGCCCTCCCTGTGCTCCAGATCTGGCCAAGGTGTTGGGCCCCATGCAGAAGGGCTGCGTGCCAGGGCAAACACCCAAGCGTGACATTCCTCCAGCACTCACCACTGCTGCTTCCTCTGTTACTCAATCCTGGGTTCCCAGCCAGGCTGGCTGGAGCTCTGGTTTTCTGGGGGGGGAAGGAGGAGATGGCGGCAGGATCTTCCATGAGGGTGAGGATGACCCCTGCTCGGGGGGGAGTTCGTATACTCTCGAGCACCCGTCCCCATGGCCTGCAGTGCCCTGTGCAAGCCCCCTGCCCCCCCTCCCCCCAGTGCCCAGGTGGGCATCCCATTGGAGCTGGCTAAGCCCCCAGCAGCAGGCAGGGGCGTGCAGGGCGGCTGGCTGGGGCCTGGGCACCCCTTTGCCGCATGAGTCACACCAGCAAGATACTCTGTTTCCAATTAGCGCTGGCAGCTGCCGAAGGTGCTAGAATCTGGGAACCTATGCATTCCTGCCGCATGGCTGGCCAGCTGCGAACCCAAACATGGGTTTGTCCTATTCCCCAGCCCAGGTTCCCCAGGGGCCTCCAGTGCATGGTCTGGATGCCTCTTCTGGCCCCTGGGTCCCCTGGCTGGGGCTAGCGGGCAGCCAGGGGAAGCATTCCCTGTGTGGCTTTTGCTGGAGTGAGATGCGCATGGGTGCCAGAGTGGTGTGTGTGGAGTCTGTGTGTGGGTGCACACAAGGTGTCTGCCCCACATTTTGGAGCATTCCCCTTTTGTCCCCTTCAGCCCAAGGTGGCTGATGGGGCAAGAGTGGATCAGGGCCAGCAAGTGCGATGGGGTTGAGCGGGCTCTGTGGCCATGAAGCACATAGCATGAGAAGGCAGTGAGCCGAGCCCTGCCCCATCTGCCTGCTCCATCCTTTGCTCCCTGCAGCCGCCAAGCATGCCCCCAGGTTGCTCCACCCCGTTGCCCTGAGGGAAAGCATCCCAACCCACACCTGGCTGGGGTGCCCCAGGGTGGGATGGCATCGCCCCCCTGACGCCCCACATCTCACTGGCAGTGGTGTATCTCTGCAGGCTGTCAGAAATTCTGCGCCAGATCATGCAGCTGGTGCAGTGGGAGAACTTCACCAATGGTGACTACATCTTCTTCTACCTGGACATCTTTGAGGAGAACCCTGGCAAGCAGAGTCCAGGCCAGGACTTGGGGCTGTGTGAGGCTTTCCAGGTGAGCTGCGCCCGCCTGCCTGGGGACAGGGACCTCCTCAGCCTGGCCCCAGTGTGTGAACTGGGGTGCTGTGCTTGGTTGCAGATGGTTGTGGTGATCACCTGCTATGAGCTCCAAAATCCCAAGTATCAGCACTTCCAAACCCAACTCATCCTGCGAGCCAAGCAGAAATTTCTGGTGCAGCCCAACTACTCCCCGGTGAGTGAGTCCCCCTGCATGATGGGATGGTGGGGACCCTCCCCATGGGGCTGTGGTACCTCATCAGGGTGCAGAGGGTGGGACATGGCCACAGGCAATGCCAGAGGGCCTATTCCTGGTGGGAACAGCCACAGACAGTGCCATCCCCACAGGGTGTGTGCACAGCCCCAATGTGGGGTTATGAGGCTGGGGTGCCCCCATGCATGTGACCACGGCCGTACTGAGGTACCCCCCTGTCAGATGAACCTGGTGTTGGGCTGTTTCTACAATGGGATTCTGCTGTATGCCATGGTGCTGAATGAGACTCTACGGGAAGGCGACTCCAAGAAAAACGCCACCCACATCATTGAGAAGATGTGGGACCGCAAGTTCCAGAGTAATGGCAGGATGGGGCAGCTGGGACAGGGGTGCCATGGTGGCAATGGGACGTGGTCCCCATCCCACCTGGGTCTCTCTTCTCCCATAGGGGTGATGGAGCTGGTGAGCATGGACAACAGCAGTGATGAAGACACTGACTTCAACCTATGAGCCATGGGCAACCCCAAGAGCAGGCAGTATGAGGCACTGGGATCTTGCTAGCAGCTGGGGCTGGGGGCTGGTGGGGTGCACAGGCTCAGCTCTCTCTGATGTAGGTGGTGGGATACTACTCAGGTATGGAGAAGCAGATTCACTGGCTGGGCTGACCCATTCCCTGGGTGAAAGGGGCACCCCCCTTGGACAACTTGCCCTGCATTTTTGACGTGGATAACCCATCTTGTGATAAAAGTGGGTGTACTGGGTCCCCATGTCCTTTGGTCCCCAGCACCCTTCCCTGGGGGTGCATGGGAATCTGGTGCCCATGGCCAGCTGGGCCATGCTGAGAGCCCCTCCTGCCTGCAGCCCTCCTCTCCATGCTGGCCATCGTAGCTTTGGGCACTGACCTCACCTTCATCATGTGATGCACTACTCGGCACTGGTGAGGCCCCACCTCGAGTACTGCGTTCAGTTTTGGGCCCCTCGCTACAAGAGGGACATTGAGGTGTTGGAGCGTGTCCAGAGAAGGGCTACAAAGCTGGTGAGGGGTCTGGAGGACAAACCTTATGAAGAACGACTGAGGGAGCTGGGGGTGTTTAGCCTGGAGAAGAGGAGGCTGAGGGGAGACCTTATCACCCTCTACAACTACCTGAAAGGAGGTCGTAGAGAGATGGGGGCTGACCTCTTCTCCCTGGTGACAAGTGATAGGACGAGAGGAAACGGGTTCAAGTTACGTCAGGGGAGGTTTAGATTGGATATTAGGAAACATTTTTTCACTGAAAGGGTTATTAAACTTTGGAATAGGCTGCCCAGGGAGGTGGTGGATTCACCATCCCTGGAGGTGTTTAAAAAAAGGGTAGATGGGGCACTTAGGGACATGGTTTAGAAGTGGCTTTTGTCAGGGTAGGTTAAAGGTTGGACTTGATGATCTTAAAGGTCCCTTCCAACCTCAGCAATTCTACGATTCTACGATTCTATGATTCTATGTTCGGCATCTCCAGCTTCCTCATCTTCAGGTCAGTTGGGGCTGGGGAGCCTCTGCCTGGGCACCAGGCACTCCTCAGCCTGGCAGGGGAGCAGGCCTAACCCCCATGTGCCCCCCAGGAAGCTGATGCTGCAGAAGGAGTTTGCCAGCATGCTCTGGAGGATCCACTGGGACGAGCTGCAATTTGGGAGCCCCAAGTAGTACCACAAGGCAGGGGGAAGCTGGCTCACCCTGTCCCTGGTGAGAGCTGACAGTCCTGTGGTGCCACCCTCCCTTCCTGCATGACGCTCCTTCCTTACAGGGCTTCATCATGTCAATCCCCTACATGGCTTTCCATCCCCTACAGAGCTACAGCCCCATTCATCCATCGCCTACACAGCCCTCCTGCCCTACATAGCTCTCCATACCCTATAAAGCCACATTTCATCCATCCCCTACATGACCCTCCATCTCTTACACAGCCCTGAATCCTCTACAGAGCACTAGACCTCATCCAGCCTCTATGCAGCCCTCTGTCCCCTGTGCAGCCCTCCATCCTTTACAGAGCCACATCTCATCCCTCCCCTGTGCAGCCCTCTGCCCCGTGCACAGCCATACCTCATCCATCCCCTATGCCTCCTCCATCTCCTGCAGTGCACCATACCTCATCCTATAGACTTTACCTTCCCTACAGGGCATGCAGACCTTGTGCTGACTCTTCAGAGCCTGTGCTAACCCTTCCGAGTTTGTCCTGCACCATCCCCTGTACACCCCTGGGTGTCCCTGCCTGCCTTCATTGGTACCTGTTATCCCCCGCCCTGGGGTCCCCATCCCTAACCCCCTCCTTCCCTGCAGTGCAGCTCCAGCTACAACTCCCTGATGGCCACCTATGGCAAGTACCAGATCTTTGCCAACACCGGCCACTTCAAGGTCAATGTGGCAGCTGGGGAGCTGAGACCTCCCCCTCCAGACTCTCCCAGCCCTGCTGGAGTGCTCCCCCTTGGCTGCACCCCCACCCTGTGGGATGCTGGCACCTTCCTCCCCTCCTCAAATCCTCCCAGCAGGCACTGACCTCTTCCCCCTCCCTGGCACCCCAGGGCAATGTGGTGGCCATCAAGTACATCAACAAGAAGCACATTGAGCTGACATGGCAGGTGCTTTTCAAGCTGAAACATGTAGGTTTGGGGTCTGGGCTGGGGTGGGCACCCTGCTTGGGGGGCGCAGAGGATGGTTCTTGCAGTGAGGGGAGGGGCTGGTGAGAGCAGCAGCACATCTTCCCTCCTGACCTCAGCACCGTCTGGACTTCGCTTCCACCTCCAGATGCAGGACATACAGTTCAACCACCTGACCCACTTCATCAGGGCATGCATCAACACCTCCAACATCTGCATCATCACTGATTACTGCCCATGGGGCAGTCTGCAGGTAAGGGTGTGTGGGAGGCACTGGGGATAACAGCCACTCCTGGTGACCTGGGATGCATGTTGAGGATAGGGCTGTAGATGTTGGTAGCCACCCAAGCCCCATAAGACTCACAGCAGAGCTGCCCAAACAGATGTCAGAGGCTGGTGGAGGGGAGGGGTTCCGTGACTGGGTGCTAGGTGAGGCTGGTGCCAGTGCTGACGTCCCAGGAGGTTGGTGGGGCCTGCTCAATGTGCTGCCCCAGGATGTCCTAGAGAATGAGAGCATCAACCTGGACTGGATGTTTCGCTACTCCCTCATCAATGACATCGTCAAGGTACCCAAGCAAGAGGCATGAGTGGCTGGAAGGGGGTCCCTGGGGGGTGCCAGCTTTGCCATGTCCATCTGTCCCATCTGCCTTTGTGCACAACAGCATCATCGGCCACCATGGCAGCCTCAAGTCATCCAATTGTGTGGTAGACAGCCGCTTCATGCTGAAGATCACCGACTGTGGGCTGGCCAGCTTCCACTCACCTTGCGATGGTGAGGATACGCATGTCCTCTATGCCAGTGAGTGCCTGTCGATGAGGACTGGGGGGACAGGCTGGCCCTGCCTCACCACTCCATGGCCATGTCCCACTGCAGCCCCCCTGCTTCAGCAGGGTTTGGGTGGGCCAGTGGCCATGGCACCGCCTGCCCCCCTCCATCAGCACCAGCAAAGCCCACCTCCCTCTGCAGCCTCTGGAGGCGGGGAACCAGCCCCAATCCAGCCTGGGAGACCCTATATCCTCCCATCCTCTGGGCTCTTTGACCCCCTGCCCTCTCCCCCACAGCTCAGCTGGCTCTGAGCCATTCCCGGGGCCTGGCTGCCCCGCAGGACACTTCACAGTTTCTTTTCAGTACCTGGCTCTCAGCAGAAGTTGTGCCCATGTCACCCCCTCCCAGGGTGAAGGGGGAAACAGGGGCTCCCGCTGGGACTGGCCCCTTGGCCAGAGCAGGGCAGGCTTCAATGCTGTGTCTCTCCCCCCACCCCAGTCTCCCCCTCCTCTGTATATAACCCCACAGGGTCATGTAAATACACCCCCCAGATGTAAATATAGGAGTCGCAGCAAACTATTTTGTTGAAATATAAACGTCCCCAAACCCCTTCATCCCCTGACCTCTGCTTTTCTCTGCCATGGAGTGCCAAGTGGGGTGGGGCGCTGGGGGAGACCCCAACATTGAGCTCAGCCTGGGCTGGGGACATCTGCCTGGAGCATCCTGGAGCATTGTACCCAGGGGGGTCTGGCCATAGTGTGGGGCAGGGGTCCAGGCAGGTGTGGGGAGCCAGGACAGGGCAGATGTGGCACAGTGGTGGCTGGCAAGAGCTCGGGGTGGTGCTGGAAAGGCAGAGCTGCTGCAGTGGGGTTTGCTTTGGCAGGAGGGCTGCAGTGCGTTCCTTTGAGCTCATGCTCTGGCCACGCCACCGCTGCATCTTACTGGAACCCACCTGTGCCTGGGGACAGGGACAGGGGCTGCGTGTCACCCACTGTGGGCGCTGGAAGAGGGCACATCCCAGGGGACGGGGCCGCACCAGGGCTCTCCCTCCATACCCAAGGAAGAGGGTTGGGACCATGTCATGGCCTGGGGGGCTCTTTATAGCTTGTGTGGCCGGAGCCAGCAGCACTGGGGGGCACAAGGCAGGAGCTGCTCCAGGTGATGGCAGTGTCAAGGTCTGTTCGGATCTCTCACATTTACAGGACAATGTACTCTGTGATTTAAACTTTATTTCATGAGCTCATTAAGAAATATAATAAACAAACACAAGCTCAATCCCCTTTTGCCCAGACTAGTCTATCACATTAATTCACTTATTCATCATTCAAGTCATAAGATTTCATAATTTATAACCCATAACTCTTAATAACGTGCACCTATGAGCAAAAGAAAAGAATTAGTTCCCTAGCCGAGAGTGAAAGTGCTTATCCTTTCTCCTCCGTCACTGTTCAGGTGTCCCCTGTATCACACCAGGAAGCATGAAAGCCTCAGAAGTCCAGCTTCTGTTAGATACGCTTCAAAAGCTTTTTGGGTAAGCGGATGTTTTATACCCTCCAGCTTGGAGGTTTGGTTTATACATTTCCATAAGTTAGTGGATTCTGCCAAAACTGCCAGACAAAAGATGATGGCTGCAGGAGACAGCCAGCTGCAGGTGATAATGGCTGCATAACAGCCCTTTAGCTCTTCCTGGCTACCTGTCCTGGCTACATGATGCTCTTGCTTTGACCTAATGGCACTACTCCCAGCATACATCAGGCCTTAGCATGAACTACTTAGCCAAAATCTGAGCAGGAGTTGAGTGAACAGTCACATGGGGGTGGAGAAGGTTGTGTTCCTCTGAAAGGGACTGGCCCCAGTGCAGATGCTGGTGACACCTGTAAGAAAAATCTAAGTATTGTAGTGGAATACTACAGAGACAGAGACGGGCACCCATGAGCCCCACAGGACACCTCTGGTCATCCTTTGCCCTGGTGGGGGACCCCAGCACCCCCAGACTCTACGCACTCTGCCCAGCCCCAGCAGCCCCGCCGGGTCCTACCTTGTCAGCCTGTGCCTCCAGGGACTTCAAGTTGTTGGTGACAATTTTCAGCTCTTCCTCTAGGTCACCACATTTACTACATCCCGAGCAGGGGCCACCAGGCAGGGGAGCAGGGCCAAGGGGCAGGTGAGAGAGAGGAGCAGAAAGAGAGGACATTGGGAAGGAAGGAAGGAAGGAAGGAAGAAAGAGAGAGAACAAGTTGAGAGAGGAGAAAACTCAGGCAGCGCAGGTGGAGAAGAAGCAGAGCTGCTACGAGGGGAAGCTGCCAGGACGCATCCATTCCTCATGCCTCCTCACATTTGCATTGCTGCTGGCTGGGCTCCCGCCAGCCTTGCCAAGAAGGAGAGCAAGCATGGAAGGATGGAGGAGCATGCCCAGCCTGCGCCCACCATAGAGAGAGGCGAGGGGAGGTCGGCAGCAGAGGCAGTGGTGCAGAGAGGAGAGAGGTGGCTCACATGGTTCAAGAGACAGTGACAGAGAGAGGGGGGCTGCTGCGTGTTGCCCTGTGCCCCTACCCCAGTACCTCTTCCTCTGAGGCAATGAGGGATTTGAGAGTCTGGTCCATGGTCCGCAGCTCTTCTTCCAATTGTCTCACTCGGCTGGGGTGGAAGAGGGGCACCCCGGGGTGGAACAGCAGAGAACAGGGTCAAGGATGTGCTGCCGGCAGGCTGGCATCCCCCTGCTCCCAGCCTGTGAGCCCAGGGACCACCCCAACAGCAGACCCTGCTGTTCCCAGGGAGGGATGTCCCCGTCCCCACATGGACACACAACTGCCCCCAGCTGCCCGGGACTCAGGACAAGGGCCGTGTGGGACACCCACATGCTGCCCGCTGGGAGCCCTACTCACCTCTCCGCCACCTCTGCTCTCTCCTCCGAGCGCTCCAGCTCTCCCTCAAGGACAACCAGCTTGCGGGCAACCTGTCAATGGCAGCAAGGGGCATGCATCAGCCCTGCACTTGCCCTGGCTTGGGGCACAGGGCTGTGGGAAGGCAGCTCTGGGTGCCACCAGGGGATCAGCACTGGGGGAAGGGGCATGCGGGCGCAGGCATGCACCTCCTCATATTTGCGGTCAGCCTCCTCCGCTATGTGCTTCGCCTCCTTCAGCTGCATTTCCTGGAGCTCCATCTTCTCCTCGTCCTTCATGGCCCTGTTTTCAATGACCTTCATACCTCTGGGGAAAGCCCAAGCCAAAAGATGTTACTGCTGTGGGTCGATGTGGCACCTGCAACACCCTGCCCACCCACTGTGCCCTGACCCTGCCATCCTCCAGCTCCAGAGGCTTGGGACACCTGCACTCGCTGGCCACCTCATGCAGTAGGGTCACACCAGTGGTACCCCAAGGATACTCCTGCGCACAATTAAAGAAGCAGAGCTGACCCCAAGGCCACCCCAGGGCCGTGTCCCAGAGCGAGATGTGGCCATGGTGCCTCTCAACCAGGCAGGTCCTGAACCTATCGTCTGGGGGGGTAAAAATGTGTGCAGCCCAGGATGAACTGGCCGCAACCTCCACAAAAGCAGCCTGACAGTCCAGCAACCTTTAGGAAATGCTAGAAAACATCCTGCAGCAAAGCATTTTCCCATTCAGGTGTGATGCTCACAAGCAGGGTGTCACCGAACCCCCACAGCAGGGACTCCTGCAGACTCTTCTCCTCTTGCTCAGATGCTTTTGCTCAAACTGGTCTTTGCCAATGGAGGGAAGAGCTCACATAACTGTCAGGAATGCCGTGAAACGTCCCAGCATTCCCATACAACTTGAGTGCCCTTGCCTGCACAGCTCCTGCCCAGTAAACCTGCTTGCCATGAGGATGGGGAAACACACTCTGCAGAACTTTTTTTTTAATGAGGCTGGTTCATTCTCAAAGGTCAACCATGGTTCCCAGGTGCAGAAGTCCCCTCCTAGGCCATTGCTCAGCTCTCAAGCAGAGGAAGCTGCTCGGGGGCAGAAAACAGGCTCCGAGCACCCTCTGGCTTTGGTTACAGACTTATATTTGTATAAGCACCAGATCAAATTTTTCAGGATTTTACGGGTGCCCTGGAAATTTCAAAGTGTGCCAAGAACGCCCATATCTGGGGGACTTCTCTGCATCAAGGCTTTGCTCTTTCCCTTCCGGGTCTGCAGGAAAACCAACGCAAACCCCATAAGATCACTTCAGGGTGTAAGAAAAATCTAAGTATTGTTTTTGCAGAGGAACAACTTGGCCAGTCTGCAATGATGTAGCTAGAGAATGATTAACAACACAAAGGCTTATCAGGAGACATGCAAGAATGCTCATCCCTTAGACAAAGGAGAAACCAGTCCGTGCCAGATCGGTGGTTTAACGGGAGGATGAACGTTTAACTGAGACCAGCAACCATGGGCAATAATACCAAAACAGGGAAGAAAGAAACAGGTGAAGTAAGGGGTTTAGGAGGGGTGATGGGGAGAAGTAAACAGAGGCGGAGCGAACGGGAGTAGTTTTAGGCGAATCGGATAGGCTGTAAACCCTGGAGTACCTAGCCAGTGGGGAAACAGGGGAGGGAAACTTCGGCCGGGGATAGGGAATAAAAAGAAGTTACTTTGGGACCTCAGGTGTGCCTACCTGCTAGGTCACCCCTTCTTGCAAGAATGTTTAAATAAAACGTGCTTCGTATCAATCACTGCCTGAGCCGTGGTTATTGGATAAGGAGCATTTCTCACAAGGGGAATCCCCAAACCCCACTGCGAAACCAAGGGGGCTGCCTGCAATCAAGGGTGACCCAACGCCACCCTCACTGTCCCTCCCCATCACACCTCTCGCTCTCATCAGCCGCTTTCTCAGCCTCCTCCAGCTTCTGCAGGGCAGTGGCCAGGCGCTCCTGGGCTCGGTCAAGCTCCTCCTCCACCAGCTGGATACGGCGGTTCAGAGAAGCCACTTCAGCCTCAGCCTGGGGGAGCAGAAACCCCTCAGTCACACCATGTGACATATATATATATATATCTTGAGATATAAAAAGCTTTTTTGGCAGTTACTTTTGCATTCACTACCCAGAACACCCCTTGGCACTATGCAACAAGCCTGGCTGGGGCACGCATCCCATCACCTTTCTATAGGGACAATGGGTCTCTCTCCATCCCTAGCACCCTGTTTGATGCTGGCTCCTCCCAGCCACGCAATGAGCCCGGCCTGTGCAACCCCTCCACTGTGTCCTCCTTGCACCTTCAGCTCCTGCCTTGGAGAGGGACGAGGCGCGTTCACCAGGGTAGGGTGGCTGGAGCAGTCGCACCATCACGGGGATGGTATTTGGGGTTTGCAGAGCAGTGAGTAAAGGGGGAGGAATGTCCTGTGCAGCTTTGCTCCCAAAAAGGAGACTGAGGATGCTTGTGGATTTCCTGTTTACAGAGGCGGTGGAGCAAGCCGGGAACCTCTTCTGTGGGGACCCCCCGCCAGCCCTGTGCAATGGGGCAGCCAGAAGCTGAGTGCAGCCCCCTGCCCCCCCCCCCAACTCTTCCCCCTGGCTGATGTACAGCAAGGCACTGGGGGCAATGGAGCAAGTCATCCTCAGCAGGCTGGAGCCCAGCTAAGCTGCAGCCACCAGGGCCCATGGGACTGGGGCTCCCTGCTTCCCCAGGCTCCCCGTGCATGGGGTCAGGAGTCAGGGCTGGCCGGGAGCAGTGGTCCTAGGCCCCACCAGCCCCTTGATGCCTAGCCCCACGCTCTTTCCATTTGGTAAAGGCCCCCTGCCTGCTCCATCACCACCGCCGGGAAACGCTGCTTCAGCAGCTCCTGGCCTCACTCCCCACCGGGGCAGTTTGTGGGGAATTAAAGCCCCAGATGCAAAGAGATGAGCAGCAATGAGACCTTGCCACTGGGAGCAGCCCCATGCACCAAGATGCAGGGAGGCATGCGCCAAACCCGGGGGATTAATGTCTCTTGCTTATTCACAGGCTGGAGCAGGCCTGGCTGGCTGCAGTGCCCAGTCCTGGCCAGTCTCGTGCTCCAGCACTGGGGGACATTGGCCAAGCAAGGGGACCATGGGGCTGACACCCTGCTTGGCCCTGCTGAGCACCCATGGTCCTCCATGGCGAGCTGACAGGGTAGGGACGGATGCAGCTGGCACTGCTCCAAGCGTGGCAGCCCATCAGTGTGCCAGGTAGGTGGCTAGCCCCATGGCTGGCACAATAGCCACCTCCACCCTGTGAACACCCTCTTTCTGGGCTCACTGAGAGCTCATCCCCAGCCAAAACACCTAATGGGGAGCTGGGGCCGGCTCCCATTGGGTGATGCTCTGTTTGTGGTGTCTGCCTCACCCTGGCAAGAGCTTTTTTCCCCGAGAATCATCCCAAAAGTGAGTCAGAGCGTCCCGTATGGACACTCGGGAACATGAGCTCTCTGGCAGCGCCTGGTGACCAGGGAACCGATCTGCGGCTGCAGGAAAGAGCCGTTTCCTCCACACACAGCCTGAGTGACAACAGTCCAGGTACCGCACCCAGCTCTGCTGCCCCCGATATGGTGAGGATGTTAAAGGAGTGGGCATAGGAAAAAGAGATAAAAAAAACCTCACAGTCTCCAACAACAATAAAAAAGCCAAACCAGGAACAAGTTGCAGCCTGGAAATGCTGTTCCACTGCCACAGAGTGGAAATTTTGGCCCACGGCAGTGCAAAGGGGTGGCTTGTCCCCACAAAGGGACACACTGGAGAGCCAGGACACGGAACATCCCTAGCAAGACCCATGAAAGAGGCAACTGGAGGAGGCAGCTCAGAGGCAGGGACGCAGCCACGGCACCTGGATGGCAGCGCCCTCCAGCTCCTCCGGGACCTCCTGGTGCTCCGCCCCGGGGGCAGCCAGGCCGGCTACCGGGGCGGGGGGGCGCCCGGGGCCAGCCCACAGGGAAGGATGCCGGCGGCGTTGCCGAAGTCGGTGGGGCATCCCAGGGAGCTGCCGGGGCGCCACCCTCCCCGCCGCACCGTTGTCCCCCCCCGGCAGCCCCCTCGCCCTGCGCCTTACCCGCTCCCGGGCCTGCCGCTCGGCATCGGCCTCCCGCTGCAGGTGCTCGGCGCGCTCCTCTGCCTCGTCGGCCACCTGCTGCAGGTTCTGGATCTTCTTCTTAACGGCATCGATGGAGCTGGTGCCGGCCATGGCGCAAAGCAGCCGGCAAGGAGCGCAGGGAGGCCGTGCCGCCGAGCCCTTTGTGGGATCCGCCCGGCTCGTGCAGGAAGCGCTCAGGCAGCAACCGTTCCTGCCGCCCGCCCTGCCTCCATCCCTTCCTGCTCTTCCTGCTCCTCCTTCTCTTCCTCCTCTTTCTCTTCTTCCTCCTCCTCCTCCTGCCACGGACCGACCTAGGCCGCCGCTACCCCGGGCAGCGCACACAGACCCCAGGGCAGCGTGCACGGTGCCCGCCCCCGGCAGGGGACAGTCCTCCATCAGGCCGGGTGCACAGTCGTCCCCCCGTCCCCCCCCCAGTAGGACATAGGGTGCCCTCCTGGGCAGGACACATGGTCCTCCCCAGGCAGGAATCACTGTCCCTACCCCCCCAAAGGCAAGATGCACAGTGGCTTCTGGACAGGGCACACTGTCCCGCCCCCCTCCCCCTCCCCCCCCCCCCAGGCAGGGTGCATGGTGCCCCCTAGGATACAGGACACAGCCCCCCAAGACAGGGCACATGGTGCCCCCCCAGACAGGGGTGTACAGTCCTACCAAGCTCCCCTAAGAGTGATGGAGAGAAGCACAGGGAATGTGGGGGTGCCAGAGCCTGGCCCCTGCAAGACCCATGGACATGGGAGCAATGTACCCATAGGTGCTCCCCAAGCTCTGCCCCCACACCTCCTGCTGCAGAGCCATGGGGTGTCATGGGCTTTTGCCCCATAGGGGCCATGGGGCAGAGCCCACTCCCAGGCATCCCCCTGGGGGTCCGCACAGGCACAGTCAGGTCCCCAGCAGCCATCCCACTCAGTCCCTTGGCATCTTTTTCCCCAAGTGGGGACCTGGCCAGCAGCCCCGCAGAGGCCCGTGGGACCCCCCGCACCCCCCAGCTGCCCTGGGGGCTCTGCCCCAGAGGGGAGGCCAGTTCCCAGCTCTTGTCTCTGCATCCTGGTCAGGGCATATCCATCAGGAGGGACTGGTGCTGGTGGCACTCAATCCTCCCTTAAGGAGCTCTGACAGCTCCTGGGCAGCCCCAGCAGCACACCTGCCTCCAGGGACACCAATTCCCGGGCTGACCCCACCGGCTGCCCTTGGCTCCAGGGTCAGGGGGCCTGGGGGGGACCCAGCCACACTGCTGGCGGAGCCCTGCAGCCCCATGTCCCCCTGCTAAGTGGCAGCGGAATAGGTGGTGCTGTGGGTCCCCTGGCCTGGCTGGTCCTGCCCCGCTCCCAGCCTGATGCCTGGGTGCTGAGAGCACTCCCAGGCTGGCACACAGGGCCCGGAGCAGAAAGCGAGGTTGTCGCCAGCAAAGGGGCAGGGGTAGGGGGTAGGTTGGGGGGCAGGTTTGGGGGCAGCAGTCCGGCTGGGCTGAGTGCCTCTTGCTCTGGCCCCACCCAGGGATGCAGTCACTTCCCAGCAGAACCCTGTTCCCTCCCACCAGCTCAGGGAATTGCCAAATAAGAGCAAAGTCTCAGCCAGGGAGAGCAACCAGGGCGGGAACTTGGGTGAAGCCTTTGGGATCATGGCCTGGGAACTGCGGAGTTTCCCTGAGCTCTGCTGCACCCCGCGTGGTGGCTGGGGATAGGTTACCAGCTGGGACGTGGGGGGCTGGAGGGGGCTGCTCCTGCTAAACCTGCTGTCCTGGCTGCACCACGTCCATCAGCGCCTGCCAGCATCTTGCTGTGGGTCCCACGGGCTGTCCCTTCTGGGGACAAGGAGGTGGTGATGCCACAGTGGTCTCACAGAGCTGCTGGGAAGGGGCTGCCAGTGCCGTGGAGCTGCCAATCTGGGGTCACGTGCTCTCTGGTCTGTGCCACCATCTGACCCCTCTCCAAGTGCCTGGGAAAGTTGCATTTGCATCCCTTAGTGCAGTCCCTGTGGGCTTCATGCGCTGCCACCCCATGCCAGAGGCAGGGCAGTGCCAGAGCAGGGTGAGATTTATTCTTTTAAAGCATTTTTTGACATTTTTGCTGAGAGAAGGAGCCTGTCTGGATCGCTGTGATGGGCCCTGACCTGGCCAAGGGATGGGGACACTCTGTGCTCACAGGCACACACTGTCCTGGCAGCCAAGAGAGGCATGAGGGTCCCTGGGGAGGTGGGTGGGTGGGTTCCAGGGATCTACTTTGCGCTTCCTCCACCAAAGCTGTGAGCAGCGCTGCACCTTGTCTTGGGGAAGAGGTAACACCAGCCCCAGCACTTAGTGCTATCAGCACATTCAGGTCCCTGGCATGGGGACCTGGCAACTCCTGGTGCCCTGCACATGGCACAGCCTGTCCAGGCTTTGGCATGGCCCCGGGGCAGCTGTGCTGGTGATGGGCTCCCAGCCCTACCGGAAACACCCGCCTGCAGCCAGCCTGCCCTCCCTGACACTGCAGGAGTGCTCCTTCATGCCTCCCCATCCAGCCCTTCCCTGAAGGGGTTGGTGGCTCCCATCCCCTATAACTGCTGGGACAAGACTCTCCTTGTCAAAGCCCACAGACTTGCTGAGTTGCTGTGAATCAAGAGCATGGCAATGCACCTTTCCTGCCCAGGACAGCATCACACAGCCTGCTGCCAGCAGCAAACTGCTCTGCACCTCATGGCTGATGTCTGCCCTGTGCCACCATTTGCCTCTTCCTCCAAGCCCCTCACCAGGGACATCCCATCCACACTCAGCCAGATCCCGCACCGAGCTTGCCCTGTCCCACACCAGCATGGATCCAGTCAGACCAGTACAGACCCCCGCTACACATGGCAGCTGCTCTGCCCAGCTTGATGTGCCTGCCCCACACCAGGATAAATGTGCCCTTCCAGTTTTAACTACTTGGTTTAGTATCTAACTAAACTGGGGCAGGTCTGTAGGGTCAGCAAACAATGCTGGGGAGCCCCCCCAGCCATTCCCTGGGGGCTCCAGGATGCCCCGGGGACTTGTGCTGCTGCTGCTCATCCTTGTCTGCTTGCCCCTGTCCTTGGCAGCCACCTCAGAAATGTGACACATCTCCCCCATTTAGCTCCATAAACCATCTGGAATTGAATTTTTTGTTCTCAATCCTAAAAAGACTGTCCATGCCCTGCTGACTGCAGTCCAACCAGATCCCCTTTAGCTTCTCCTTCAGTTTCCAGGGCTGGTTTTCATCAAAGAAGAACTGGCTATCAAAAGGAGGATTTATTTATAGGGTGTCAAATACCCTGTGTGGCACTGCAGGTCATTATACCCCGTTCCTGAGCAGCTCTGTGGCCACACACGGCTGTTCCACCCTTCACCCTGGCCAGGCACAAGCCAATTTCAACATCTTCCTAACATCTCCCTGGCAGGATCCATTTCCTAGGAGAAACATCAGTCATGGCACTAAATAAAACTCTTCCTGGCCTTGCCCTTCCCAGGGTACAGGGTGGCACATTGGACACCAAAATGACCGAGCCCCCCACCACACACCCCAAGCATCCTTCCTCACAGCCAGCTCTCAGCAGCTGGCCACGGGCAAGAGTTTTTTCCATTTCTTCTTTGCTTTTCTGACAGTTTAGCAAGTGCCGCAGACTTTTTTTCTACAAGCATTGTGGAGGCACATACCCAGGGACCAGTGACACAGCTCGGGACACTCATCCCCATTAGCTTTGGGAAACCAGGCAGGCAGCTGCCCACAAAACTCCAGAGCTGACTGAGCAATGCCTGCCACATCCTGCCTGGCCCCTGCACCCCAAGCAGGATCCGGCCAGTCCCTGCCCTGCATCTCAGCCAGGTTCAGTGTCAGCATCCCAGAAATGGGATGCTGACAGTCTTCCCCACGGACACTTTCCATATAAGGCCCCCCTCCTCCTTCACCCCCCCCAAGGTCTGGCACCCGTGCAAGGGAGGAGTTGCTAGCATGCCTACGTACGTCTGTAGCTTTCTTCTCTGCCTGCTCCAGCTTCTCCTGGGCCTCCTTGACAGACTCAGAGTACTTCTCCACCTCATCCTCCGTGCCCTTCAGCTTCTTCTGTAGGCCCTGCTGTTCCTCCTCCAGCTGGAGAAGGGATGGAGGGCGGGGGTCAGGGGTGATGGCAGTGCCCACAAGGCTAGGGAGGGGGTGGCCATCCTCCTCCTGGGGTGGTCAAGGCTGGGAGCACAGCAGGAGCATGCAGACATGCTCACTCTGTCGACTTTGGGGCCACATGTCCTTAGGGAGCCCTTGGTTCCCAGGGCCAGAGCAGCCCCCAGCATCCCTGAGCCCAGCGGGGGGTAAGGGGGTGGTGGGCTCCCTCCCCGTGCAAGGGACTGTAGAAGTCCTGACTTGGGGACACAGCTCCAGAGGGCACCAAGAAAGCTCCCATCTCTGTGGCTAGGGTGGGAGTACACTGTCCCCAAGGGTCTCCCTGGCAGAAGGACAGGGAGGTGGCACTGTGGTGTCCCACTGAGACATAGCATGTTTGGGGGGGACTGACATGAGTGGTCAGGGGCAACAGGCTGGAGTGCTGGTCCCTGGGGATGGGCACCCAGCAGGGTGAAGTCTCCAGGTACAGGCACCCAGTGGGGTGAGATCCCAAGGGCTGAGCACCCCTAGAGCTGGGATCTGCAAGCTGGACACCCAGTGGGGCAAAGTCCCCAGGGCAGAACACCCTTAGGACAAGGGTCCCCAGGCTAGACACCCAGCGAGATGGGGTCCCCAGGGCTGAGCACCTCTAGGCAGAAGGTCCCCAGGCTGGACACCCAGCAGGATGGGGTCCCCGGGGCTGGACATCCTTAAGGCGGGGGTCCCCAGGCAATGCCGGGGGGGTCCGTGGGACACCCACCTGCTTGCAGCGGTCCTCCGCCTGCTTCTTGTCGGCCTCCGCCTGCTCGGCGCGGTCGATGGCGTTCTCCTTGTCCAGTTTCAGCATCTGCATCTTCTTCTTGATGGCCTCCATGGTGGCGGCGGGGCGCGGAGCACCGGGGGCGGCGGGAGCACCGGGGGCGGCGGGAGCACCGACACTGCGCCCACGCCCCGCCGCACCGCCTAAGAGCCGGGGAGGGGCCGCGCCGGGCGGGGGCTGCCCCGGCACCTCCCCCGCTGCCCGCCAGCACCTTTTAGGGACAGGCTCGCCACCGGCCCCGTCGCGCCGAGCGGGACGGGAGGGCGGCACCCCCGGCGGGCACCCCTGCAGCCCCGGCACCGGGCACCCACGGGGACCACCGGGCGAGGGACACCCCAGGGCAATGCACTAGGGACACCTAGGGGCACTGCACTAGGGATATCCCGAGGACACTGTGCTAGGGACACTGCTGTGCTAGGGACATCCCGGTGGCACTGGGTGAGGGACACTCCAGAGCACTGCACTAGGGACACCCCAGGACACTGCACTAGGGGCACACTGGTGACACTGTGCTAGGGACACCCCGGATCACTGCACTAGGGGTACCCTGGGGGCACTGGACTGGGGACACCCTGGGGGTATTGCACTAGGGACACTGGGGATATTGCACTAGGAACATCCCGGTGGCACTGTGCCAGGGACACCCCGGAGTACTTCAGTAGGGGCATTTCTGGTGGTACTTCCCCAGGGACACCCTGATGGCACTGGGCTAGGGGGACAACCTGTTGCCTCTCACCACTGTGGGGGACATCCCGTGGCTGGCCCTGCACTTGGGATGTCCATGGGCTGGAAGTGTGCTGTTACCATGCCCCAGGGACACCACCGGCAGTCCACCCCCAGGGCCTAAGACCTGCTTCTGCTCCATCCAGAGCTGTCCCTGTGCTAGAAGACACCACATGGCTGGCACTGTCTTAGGCACACCCTGTCACTGCACCCTGGAGCCTGGGGGACCCTGCTTCCTGGCACTGGCTTGGGGGCCCCTCAGGGGCTGGCACAGCAATTGGGGGCACCCACAGGCTGGCACTGTAGTCTTGGGGACACTCACAGGCTGACTGCACTCGCGGACACCCACAGGCTGTGATTGCACTTGAGGACACTGTGGGCTGGCCACATGGGGAAAATCCTCCGGGAGAGAAGCGAGCTGAGCCTCTAGCCTCCCTGTCCAGCTCCTGCGTCATGGCAGGACAGGAGAGCTTCGGCTCTGCACAGGCTCCCTGGCACCCATCTCCCCACTGCCTTGCACCTTGGTGCCACTGTCCCTGGCACCCACAGGGACACCTGGCCCGTGCACAGCCCATAGGGTGACATTTCAGGGCGACACAGGGTACGTGGGCTGCCCACTACCTTTCTCTGTCTTTCTGCTCTAAATAAACTGTATTCCACAGGCAAAAAAAATTGCAAACCTTTCAGATCCCAGGTCCTCCAAAAATAACACACACTTTAATAACACTTGTAAATGCTTCTGGTGCATTCCCAGCTGCAGGGAGGGCTCTGGACTGGGGAGGGGACTGGAAGGAGCTGGCAGAGGGGTTGCAGGAGCCATGCAGTATGTGGGGAGGCTGGGATGGGGACAGGAGGGGTGCGCGGGCTCCCCCAGCCCATTGCCCCAGGACTGCATCCAGCCCTTGCCTGACACAACTTTTTGGCACCAGTGCTCCAAGCAGAGAGGAGCAAAAAGTTTTTGAGAGCTGGAGCAAGTGGCTTTCTAGGAGCCCTCAGCCCTGGGTTGCAGGGGGGCATAGGAGGGACGGGAGCATCCGAGGCTGCTGGCACTATGGAGAAAGCAGCAGAAGAGCCACTGCTGGACTCTGGAGAACAGCTATTAATACTGATGAATTAGGCACATATTTGGACAAGGAGAGTCAGTAACTGCCAGCATGTGGCTTCTGAGGGGAGGGGGAAGATGCATCTCCCCTCATTCCTGGGCAAGGATGGATGGCTTTCTGTGAGATGCTTCAGCCCAGAGCAACTTCATGGGCTCAGCACTCAGGGGAAAGATGATGATGCGCATGGTGTAAGCAGCTAGGAAGGGCAAGGCAGGGCTTCAGCCTTCAAATGTCCCCCCTGAAGGAGCAGTTCCCCCTTGCTGCCCACTCCCCTTTGCTCCAGGCATCAGGGTCATGCCTGACCGGCACCACAGCTGGGGCCATCCAGGTGCCTGGGTCTGCCCTCAAAACCATCCTCTGGGGTGGCCTCCAGGACAAGGGGATGCAGAGGGGTGTGGGTGCACATCCCTCCCATTGCTGCCCCATGCCCAGCCCCACCCTGGCTTAAGATCTCCAAGGATGGGGCTCCCCACTCCATGCCCCACTCCAAGGTCCGACTACCCCTCCTGGGGAAAGGCTTGTCCTGCTGTCTAACAGGAACTTCCCATGTGCAACCCATGCCTCAATGTCATGCCCCATCCCTGTGGTCCCTGAGAAGTTGGGCTGTGGCTTCCCTGTCCACCTCCAGCTCAGCCGGATTTGGGTCCCCACGGAGGTGTTGGTACCTCATGAATGCAGCGTCTCAGCTTCAAGCCCCCACGTGTGCTCGCCCAAACCTGCCTGCCAAAATAACACCTCACTCTGTCAGGGGAGATTTAGGGGACTGGGTCAAATCGCACCCCATGTCCCTCCCCTGGTGTTTGTGCCACCACCCCTTGCCTGTACCCCATCCTGGAGGACACGGTGGGGTGTGTGTGTGTGTGTGTGCTTGCAGCCCCGTGCCAGGGGTGCCAGAGCTCCCGTGGCCCCAGACTGCCCAGATGAGGCCAGGGCCACTGCCGTGCATCACCCACTCACTGTCCTTGCTGGCTGCTCAGAGGGGCCCCATGTCTGGTTGGTACCTGGGTGAGAGCCTAGTGCCAGATCAGGCCAACACAGATTGTCAGGGGACAACTGGGAGGACTGAGATGCCTGCAAGAGCCACAAATCCATCCTGGACCCTAGCCAGGGGCAAGCGTTCCAGGGAAGACAGCTCCTCTGCACCCCCGGATATGTGCCTGTGGGGCGACAGCAGGTCGCTGGCAGTGATGTGGGATGCTGCCTTCGCTGCTCATGATGGTTGTAGCTTATGCTGCCATGGACAGGTCCTAGAGACGGGGGACACATGCCAGCCTAGCCATGTCCCTGCTCCACCCCACAGCATCTCAGCATCCCTGCCTGCCCCGCCACTTCTTGTGCCCCCCAAACCCTTGCTGAGTGACAGGGTGGAAACAGGTGGGGACATGCTCAGGGGCTATTTTGGGGCATGAGCTCAGTGCCAGCATCTGGCTCCAGCCACATTCCCAGCCCTGCTGCATGCCAAGCGCTGCCACTTCCCAATAGTGGGCTGCTGGTGACCAGGGGGGCCCCCACCTGCACCCTACCCAGGGATATTTTCAGCTGGTGGCAGGACTATGGCCAGGAGCCTGTCTGGTCCCCACTGAGGCCCAAATCCCCCAGCAACAAAATTCCTGCCCCACCTCCCGCCCCCCCAGCAGGAGGGCAGGTGCCCATGGCCCCCCTGCCCACCAGCTCCCCCTTTCTCCTTGGGGGTCCCATTGATAGCCAGGCACTGAGAAAGCAGGACAATCAGATTTTATTGATAAACGCATCTTTCCAAGGAGATATCAGCATCTCCCAGCCCAGAGCCTCAGGGGGAATCTGGTTTCCTCCAATGTTTAATAGGGGAAGCTTAATGTTGAAAGCTTCAGGCTTGATACTTGAGACAGTGGTGTCCCTCAGGGGTCAATACTTGGACCAATTTTGTTCAATATATTCATTAATGACCTAGATGAGGGGACAGAGTGTATCCTCAGCAAGTTTGCTGATGATACCAAGCTGGGAGGGGTGGCCGACACTCCAGAGGGCCGTGCTGCCATCCAGCGTGACCTGGACAGGCTGGAGAGCTGGGCAAAGAAGAACCTACTGAGGTTCAACAAAAGCAAGTGTAAGGTCCTCCACCTGGGGAGGAAGAATGCCAAGCACCAGTATAGGTTAGGGGCGGACATGCTGGGAAGCAGCTCTGAGGAGAAGGACCTGGGGGTCCTGGTAGACAGCAAATTATCCATGAGCCAGCAGTGTGCCCTTGTCGCCAAGAAGGCCAATGGCATCCTGGGCTGCATAGGGAAGACTGTGGCCAGTAGGTCGAGGGAGGTCATTCTCCCCCTCTACTCTGCACTGGTGAGGCCGCAACTGGAGTACTGTGTCCAGTTTTGGGCTCCCCAGTTCAAGAGGGACAGGGAACTACTGGAGCGAGTCCAGCGTAGGGCAACCAAGATGATTGTGGGACTGGAGCACCTCCCTTATGAGGAAAGGCTGAGAGAGCTGGGACTCTTTAGCCTGGAGAAGAGAAGGTTGAGGGGGGACCTGATTAATGTTTACAAGTACCTAAAGGGTGGGTTTAAGGAGGACGGAGCCAGGCTCTTTTCAATGGTTCCCAGCGACAGGACAAGGGGCAATGGGCACAAGCTAGAACATAGGAAGTTCCGTTCAAATACAGGGAAAAACTTCTTTACGGTGAGGGTGACAGAGCACTGGAACAGGCTGCCCAGGGAGGTTGTGGAGTCCCCTTCTCTGGAGATTTTCAAGACCCGCCTGGATGCAGCCCTGAGGGATGTGCTTTAGGCAACCCTGCTCTGGCAGGGGAGTTGGACTAGATGATCTCTAGAGGTCCCTTCCAACTCTGAAGATTCCGTGATTCCGTGATTCTGTGAAATGGAAAAGTTACAAAAATACTGCAGATCTTGGAAAATGATGCAGGCACTTGGGAAGGAGGAAGAGAGCAGAGCTGGCTGGGGCCACGAGGGGGGAAGGCCCAGTGGGAAAGCAAAGAGCAACTCCAGGGGCTCACATTGCCCCACTCCGAGTAGAGGCAGTGCACCAGCCCTTCCAGGAGGGGCCCAGGCTGAAGAAGATGCTCACGGGAGGGGGGCTTGGTGCTTCCCAGGGAAGCTGGGGAGAAAGAGAAAGAGAAGGAGGGAGATTCATCTGGAATTGAAAGGCGGCTCCATGCAAGAGTTCAGTGAGGGACCACACTGCTCCCTGCACCCCATAGCACAGAGAGGGCAAGCTGCCCGCCTCTCCCCTCCTGCACAAAGGAGAGAGAAGAAAGGAGCACAAGTAGGAATGAGGAAGGTACACGGAAACATCCCCTGCACTGGGGAGCTCTCCGGCCCCCCACCCTGGGGCTGGTGGGTGAGCCCTGAGTGGGTGCAGCCCTGGCTCCCACCCCAGCCAGGCCCCTCCAGGCACTCTGGCTGTACCCTGGGCACATGTGGGAAGGTGGGCTGGGCAGCAAAGCGGAGTTGCTGGTGCAGTGAGCAGGGGCTGGGTTAGTCCCAGCACTCTGGGTGCAGGCAGAGCTCTGGTCCAGCCCAGGCAGCCCTTCAGATTGTCTTAAATAGGAGCAGGCAGGTGGCAGTCTGTGTGGTGAGCAGTGGGAGGGTGTGAGGCTCAGTTCTGCTCTTCATTCCACAGCTCTCAGGGCAGGAACTTGTACTGCTGTTGCCAGATCATGGCCAGCTTCTTCCGCGCCTCCTCCAGCTCCCACTCCTTGCGCAACATTTCCTCCTGGGCAGCAATGATCTGCAGGGAGAGCACAGCAAACACCCCAGGGTCACAACTGCCTCCGCTGGGAATGGCCAGAGCCTCCACCATGGCAATGCTGAGCCCCAAGCTAGGCTTTCCAGCTGCTGCTTCCCCCCCATCACAACCACAGCCTCCCTAGGCTGGTGTGGCCCCAGGCACGAGGGCTACTGTCCCTACAGTGGGACTGTGGTCCTCTGGAGATAATGAGGAGCAGCAGAGCTCCCGGGGCTCAGCCCCACACGCCCTGCAGAGGGTTTCAGCTGCAAGCCCATGGCCAGGAGGCAGTGCTCAGACCTGTGGCAGCCCATACCAGGCAGCTCTCACCCCTTACCAAATACTCTGCCCTTCACGCATGTCCTGGACACTAGGACGGTACAGGCACTACACCATGAGAAGCCAGGGTGTTACGCTCCTGGGACCATGCATGGTCACTGGCTGTGCCTGCTGCTACACGTAGCAGGACAGGGATGAAGCCATGGTATTTAATTGGCACTGGGTGGGATGGGTGCACCTGTACCATTTTTTTGAGGCTCCAGAGATGTGCCCTGTGCCGGTGGGTGGTAGGACGTGCTCCTGAGATGGGCGCACACAGGCTGCGGTGGTAGCCAGAGCCACCCCTGCTCCATGAGAGCAGCCCCACTCCTCACCTGTGCAATTCTCCAGACCATCTTCTCCTTCACCACCACCATCTCATCATGGTCCTGGAAGGCAGCTGCCTTCTGTGCTGCCTTCACCAGATTGTCCGACGCTCTCTTCACCGCATTGCCAGCAGTCTGCAGCAGGGAAGAGGGGGAGTGGCAGTGTAAGTCCCAGCCCCAGGGCACAACTGCTGCTTGGGGGAGTGTGAAGGAACCCCTGCCCCAGGCCAGGCTGGCAGGCAGGAGAGGTGGCCAGGCAAGCTGAGTGCTGCAGGCAGGGATTCCTTTACATGGCTTGCTGTTGCACTACTACCACCCACTCATGATCATTTCAGGCACCGCTGGTCCCGGGTTCTGGCTCCCATCTGAGCTGTGGGGCAGGGACTGGGGGGCAGCCCCGCTGGCTGACCCTCCCCAGCCCTTTGCCCTGAGGGACCAGCGCTAGGACCCCATGTTAACCCCCCCACCATGTGAGCATTAACCTCTTGTGTGCCATGGCCTCTGAGGATTAAGAGTGCTACAAAACATGCCCCCCAAACATTAACCTTTCAAATGACAGGGATCCAGTGTGCACATTTCAGGCATGTCCATGCCATTTCATCAGTGCTGAATGCCCCTGGGCTCAGCAGCCCAGCATCACACGTACACCCAGCAGCAGTAAAGTCCAAGCTACCTGGAGCCTGCACCTCAACAAGTTCCCCACTGATATACACAGACAGGGAGCATGAGCCTTGGGGAGACACCTCTGCTATGGAGGGCCCCATCCTGAAGTCCCACATGCCCTCACCCCACTCCCACCCGCCTCTCAAGCGGCTGGGAGGAGGCAGCTGGGGCTGGAGGGCAGCCTGGGACTCACCTGGAGGTCCACTTCATGGCCTCCAAGTTGTGGTCAGCCTTCACCTTGCAGGCTGTGCTGTGAAGGCAACCACCTGCTTGTCTGACAAGATGAGCTTCTCCTCACTGGCATGGCCCTGCACTGGCGGCTTCACACAGATTGTTGTTGGCAGCAGCGACCATGCGTGCCTGTGGCTGTTCCTGATACAAGCCAGAATGCTGTTGGCCTTCTTGGCCACCTGGGCACACCGCTGGCTCATGTCAAGCTGGCCGTCCACCAGCACCCCCAGGTCCTTTTCTGCTGGGCAGCTTTCCAGCCACTCTGCCCCAAGCCTGTAGCGTTGCTTGGGGTTGTTGTGACCGAAATGCAGGACCCGGCACTTGGCCTTATTAAACCTCACACAGTTGGCCTTGGCCCATCGATCCAGCCTGTCCAGGTCCCTCTGCAAGGGCTTCCTACCCTCAAGCAGATCGACACTCCCGCCTAGCTTGGTGTCGTCTGCAGACTTACTGAGGGTGCACTCAGTCCCCTCATCCAGATCATTGATAAAGATATTAGACAAAACCGGCCCCAAAACCGAGCCCTGAGGGACACCACTGGTGACCGGCCGCCAAGAGGATTTCACCCCATTAATCCCAACTCTCTGGACACGGCCATCCAGCCAGTTTTTAACCCAGCGAAGAGTACGCTTGTCTGTGCCATGATTCGCCAGCTTCTCCAGGAGAATGCTGTGGGGGACGGTGTCAAAGGCCTTACCAAAGTCCAGATAGACAACGTCCACAGCCTTCCCCGCGTCCAGAAGGCGGGTCACATGGTCATAGAAGGAGATCAGGTTGGTTAAGCAGGACCTCCCTTTCCTAAACCCGTGCTGGCTGGCCCTGATCCCTTGGCTGCCCTGCACTTGCCGTGAGAGCTCACTCAAGATGATCCTCTCCATGATCTTCCCTGGTACCGAGGTCAGGCTGACAGGCCTGTAGTTCCCCGGATCCTCCTTCCGACCCTTCTTGTAGATGGGCGTCACATTAGCCACCCTCCAGTCATCTGGTACCTGCCCTGTTGACCAAGACTGTTGATAAATGATGGAGAGGGGCTTGGTGAGCTCTCCCGCCAGCTCCCTGAGTACTCTTGGGTGAATCCCATCCGGCCCCATCGACTTATGTGCGTCTAGGTGCAGAAGCAGATCATTGACTACTTCCTCCTGGATTATGGGTGGGTTGTTCTACTCTCCATCCTTATCTTCCAGCTCCGGAGGCTGAACCCCCTGGGGACAGCTGGTCTGACTATTGAAGACGGAGGCAAAGAAGGCATTCAGTATCTCAGCCTTCGCCTCGTCCTTGGTTGCAACTTTCCCCCCCGGCATCCAGTAAGGGATGGAGATTCCCCCTGGCTCTCTTTCTGTTGATGTATTTATAAAAGCTTTTTTTCTTGTCCTTAATGTTAGTGGCCAAGTTGAGCTCCAGCTGGGCTTTTGCCTTCCTAATTTTCTCTCTGTATAACCTAATGAGAGTTAGTAGGAGGGGAAGAGGGGAAGTAGGAGGGGAAGAGAGCGGCCGGGAACTCCATGGCCCCCGGGGGCGCTGGTACTGGGCTGGGGGCACAGAGGGAGAGGCCGGGCCGGGAAGCGGGGGCGGGGCGGGGACAGTCACCAGCCGGTGCCCGCGCGAGAAGGGCGCCGCCACCGGAACTACCTCCGCGTCGCGCAGCTAACGATGCGCACCAATCAGCACCCGGGCACGGAGCGGGACCAGAGCGGCGCCGCCGGCAGAGTGCCGCGGAATACTACCGTTCCCCTGGCGTCCGGCGGGAGCGCACACGCTTCCGCCGCTGGGACCCGGGCGAACCGCGGGGACTGGAGCGGGATCGGGACCGAGAGCGGGGGGCGCCGCGAGGGAGCGTGACCAAGACCGAGAAAGGGAACGGTTCGGGGCTGCCACGGGATCGGACCGGGACCGGACCCGCGGGAGCCCGGGGGACCGTGCCGGGACCGTGTCGGATCAGGGAGAGCCGCGTGGAGCGGAACAAGCCCAGGGGGAGCCGCAGGGAGCGGCCCACATCGGGACGGAGGGGAGCCACGCGGATCTTCCCGGGACCAGGGAGATCCGTGGGGACCGGACCGGGACCAGAGGGAGCTGCGGGCCCCGGGACGGCACCGGGACGGTCCGGATAGGGACCGGACTGGTCCGGGACCGGCACTGGGGGAGCCATCGGGACCGGACCACACCGAGGGGCGGGCAGGCGTGGGCATTGTCTCCCCCTTCTCGCCCCCAGGCCGGTCAGAGGGGAAACGCCCTCCGTGGCCCGCCTGGCCCTGGTGCTGCGTGGCCGGAGCCACCTGGTTTGCAGGGAACCGCCGTGGCCGTGACTTGTGATGGAGGGGTCTGCCGTGCCCCAGGAGGCAGTAGGGTGCCTGGGGGCTGCACAGCCATGGGTCATCCTGCGTACCTGGGGGATGCTGGGCCACAGGGCAGCTCCTGAAGGGTTGGGGAATGTAGGACTGTTCCAGTCCCCCCAGCTCACCCTGCCCTTCCCATGTGACCCCACGCCAGCTTGGCCCCAGGGACCCCCCTCTTGCCCTGTCTCTGGTGCCTCTTCCTCCCCCCAGGGCAGCTGCAGGGTCCCTATGAGGGTCCCACCTAGCCCAGCACCCCTATGGGTACCCATAGCCAGCAGTGTCGCTCACAGGGAATGGGTCTTTGTCCCATGGAGCTCCAGTGGGACCCTGGAGCCTTTGGGGAGTATCTTGGGGAGGACAGGCTCCCCTGTTCCCTTCCCAAGGAGAGAAGGACCAGGTTGCTCCTGGAAGGACCACAGGCCTCATACAGTCTCTGTACCAGAGCCACCCGCCCTGGAGCCATGCCAAGGGCAGAGCTGCCTACCTGGGAGGTCTGCACTGGGGAGGGGACCCCCAGCCATGCCTGGAGGGGGACTGTGATCTGGGGAGGCCGCTGAGCAGTCGGGCTGAACTGCCAGGGGCAGCTGCTTCCCTGCACAGCTCCTAGGGTGCTCTGTGATGGGGGCATGGGATGGGAGCAGGGCTGGCGCAAGGTAGAGCACTCCCAGGAGTGGGGCTGTGCCCACGAGTCACCCACCTGCCTCTGCCATGGCCAAGGAGGATGGTGATCTCAGGGGACTTCGGGGAAGATGTCAGGGGAGTTTGGGGAAGTGCGTTGAGATCGTTTCCAGTCAGGATGCCCTCATCCCTGCAGGCGGTGCCCAAACCACCTCTCCCAGACACTTCTATAAGATAAATATTCTAATTTATTATAATAAGATGGTAGCTGCTGTTTGAAAACCATGCAGCCCCATTAAACAGCCCCCATAGGTAGCCCTCACTGCCTCCCATCCACTCTCCACAGAACACCCCATTTGCCCACAGCGTTGTAGCCCCCTTGTCCCCCTACATCCCAGCCCCACAGCCCCTTTCACCTATGTCCCGTGCCCCCCTTGTAGCCTGGCCCCATGGCTACCCGCATCCCAACTCCATGTCCCCTGTTCCCCAGCCCTATGTCCCCGGCCTCAGCTTGTGCCACTGTCCCCCAGTCCATATCCCTGTCCCCAGCCTGTATCCTTGTCCCGAGCCCCAGGTCTCTGTCCTCCAGCCTGTGTCCCTGTCCCCAAGCCCTGTATCCCTCCCCCAGACCGTGTCTCTGTCCCCAGCCTATATCCTTGTCTCCAGCCCTAGGTCCCTGTCCCCCAGCCCGTATCCCCGTCCCTGCCCGTGTGCCTGTCCCCCGGTGCCCCGAGCAGCGGCGGGACCACCCCGGGAAGAACGGGGCGCTGACGCCGGCGAGTGTCGCATGTCGGGGCCAATGGTCTCGCAGGGGCGGGGCGGATGACGTCATGGGCGCCGGTGCGCGGCGGGGCTGCTGCCGGTGCGCGGCGGGGCTGCTGCCAGCGCGCGCCCCACGGAAGCCGGCGCGGTGGCATGGACCGGCGGGACGGCAGGCAGCGGCGGCTGCTCGCCCCCCTCCTCCGCCTCTCCCTGCTGCTCCTGCCGCTCCGCCTCCTGCCGCCGCCCGCCGGTGAGTGCCGCGGGGCCGAGGGCGCAGGTGTGTGTGTGTGTGCGTGCAACGGGTGTGGGGCCCATATGCGACGGGGCACAGGGACGACTACGGGATGGGGTGTACAGGAGTGCACATGCAACGGAGCTTGGGGTGCATGATCAATGGGGCAGAGAGTGCATGTACAATGGGGCACAGGAGTGCTTGTGCAATGGGAATGAGGTACAAATGCAATGGGGTGCAGGCTGCATATGCCATGGGGTGGGTGTCTGCATGCTGTGGGGCGTGGGGGGAGTGTGCAGTGGGGCACAGGGATGTGCTTTCGATTGGGTATGAGGTACACAAGCAATGGGATGTGGGATGTGCATGCAATGGAGCAGGGGGTGGGTGAGAATGGAGCATAGGGGTGTGTGTACAGTGAGGTACAGTGTCTGCCTGCTATGGGATGCAGGATGCACATGCAATGGGACATAGTGAGTCTGTGCAACAAGGTATGGGGTGCACATGCAATGGGGTTTGGGGTACATATGCAACAAGGCACAGAGGTGTGCCCAGTTGGGTGTGGTGTGTGCGCAATGGGGCGCGAGGTGCATGTGCAATGGGAAACAGAGATATGGGTGCAATGGGTTGTTTGCATAATGGACCATGGAGATGCATGTGCAGAGGGTACCAGATGCTTATGCAATGGGGCACAAGGATGTACGTGCAGTGGGGCATGACTATAAGCATGTTGTGGGTCATGGGGTACCCATGCAGTGGGCACAGAGGTATGTGTGCCAGGAGGACGCAGGCAGTGCACATGCAATGGAACACCCGGGGGGGGCGGGCAGGTGCACGGGCAGTGGGTCCGGAAGGCTGCAGATGCAGCGGGTCCCCAGGGCAGAGGGCTGTGCGCATACAGTGGGGCAGCAGAGATGGACAGCCTGCAGAGAGGGGGATGTGCGTGCAGCGAGGCGCTGGGATGTGCGGAGAACACTCCGGCGGGACTATGTGAGGCGATGAGCATGCTATGGGGCACGGGAGCTGGCTTGGTGATGGGACTGCGGGGGGGCTACACGAGGGTGAGGGATCTCCTGGGGAGGGGGGCAGCTGGCCGGGGGCTGCCCGTGCCGCGGGGCCGGGCTGCAGGGCAGGGACCCCTATAGGGCAGCGGTGGGGCAACCGCGGGAGCTGTCCGCGGTGCTGTCCACCGGCCGCGACCTGGGGCTGCGGTCCCGGCGCGGGGTGGTCCCCCGGCTTCGGCTGCTGGCCTGGAGCAGAGGGGCACTTGCTTTCTCCCCTCTATGTATAGGAAATCCCCCTCCGTCCTCCAGCACCTTCCCCTGTGCCCTGGCCACACTGCCACGGGGCTTCAGTCTGACCCCTCTGCCTCCAGCTGGCTTCCCTTGCTTTGCCCCAGGTGAGCGGGCATGGGGAACCACACTGGGACCAGAAGGCTCCAAGTGCTTTCCCCCATGCCATCTCCTGGAATTGCGTTCAACATCCCCCCCTCCCTGGGGTCCTCTGCCAGGTCACTGTCCCCACATGGGGAGGGGAGCTGTGGAGTGGCTTGGTGGTTCATGGTGTGGAAATTGTGATCGGGTGCTCTTGCACTGAGACAGTTATTTCATGCCTGGCTTGTGTTGTCTGGAAGCAAAGGGGAGGGAGAGCTGTCTTTGTTCCAGGCAAGAAAGCAGATGAGTGTTAGTGTACAGCCAGCTGGGGCTGCACGCACGCAGCACAAATACACATGCACACGCACGCATTCCCAGCCAGGTGCACTCTGTGCAAAGCAGCCCTTCTCAGCTATCCCACTCCCCACTAGATGAATCCTCCTGGGCACAGCCCTGCTCCCAGACCATCCTCTGCTGTCATCCCTCTTGCCAGCAGCTTGTAGGGAGGTGCATCTCATCCTTGGTGCATCTCTAGGGAATAATGGATGGGTCTCCCAAGCTGGCACTGGGGAAGTGGGGAAGTGCGGCAACGGTAGGGTGAAGTTACAGCTGCTGTCTGGAGACCAGTTCTCCCTTGTCTCTGCTGTGCCAAGGAAGTGTCTGCCTCTCTGCTGCTGGAGCTCCTGGAAATCCCTAGAAATCAAACTGTTGGACAGTTGGGCAGGGAGATATGGCCCCAGTGAGTGCTGTGGGCTTGCAGGAAGTGTCTTGCAGGTATGGGGCTGTGCACAGCCACATGCACCCATGCATGTGGGTGTGCACGCCTCCACTTTGCCGTGCATGCAGACAGCACCTATGTGTGCATATGTGCACATATATGTGCACCATTTCTCCTCTGCAAACCACAGGAGAGCTGGGGGGCTCTGCAGGAAGTGCACTGCTTGCTCCTTCTTCTTGTGGCTCTAGGGTGTGACTCTGTGGTTTGTAATGGGCTCTGTGCTGAGCCTCCTCGGCAGGCAGAGAGAAGGGGGAAATCTGTGTGTCCCTGTGGGAGCTGACCTGTTGGGGCAGAGCTGGAGCCATGAGGAATGGCCCTTTATTACAGGTAAAATGCAGGGAGCGGGTCCTCACTGAAGAGGACAATGAGTTGAAAGAGGTGGGCTGTACCTGGGCAGAGCCTGAGGCTCCTCAGGCTCCAGAGGATGAGTGCCCACAGCTCCAGGAATTGGGCTTGAGGCAATGTTGAATCAGGCATGATGATGCAGACTGTGCCAGGGCTGGGAGATGCAGCTGGGACCGCTGACATCAGCCCTGGGGACACACTGAAATGTCACAGCCCCAGCCCCTCCTGCCTCTGGGTTGCTGGTTTTGGGGCATGTTCAGATCCTGGGTGGGCCTGGTCTGGGAGGGGTGCTGCACCCCCAGAGCCCCCCATCCTGCTGAGAGCCCCTTGGGTCTCCTCCACAGATGGGCTCTTCGTGACTGACTATTTCACCTGCACACCACGCAAGCTCAGCCCCTTCCGCTCCTTTGCCAGCATTGAGCTCTTCCACTTCCACATCCCTGAGGATACAGTCATCGCTGTCTGGAACCTCATCACCTTCAAGGAGCAGGGTGGCACCTTTGGGGACCAATGCCCAGACCATAGCATCACCGTGTGAGTAAGCAGCCTGCCCTGTCTGTTTCCTTCCTGCCTCTGCCTGCCCCTGCTGCCCCCTGCCTGGACTTGCCTTGGAGCCTGCCTGCTCTTGTCTGCTTCTTGCACATGCACATGTGCATGTATGTACATGCATGCACACATACAGAGGGGCACTCATACATACACATGCACATATATGCAGGTACACATGTGTGCACAGATGCATGCACACACATGCATATATGCACATATATTCACACACATGCACGTGCGTACGCACACTCACTCCCCATGATTCATCTTCCCAGGACAGTTGCAGGCTCCACTCTTTTGTGCATCTCATACATGAACAGTTTTTCTTGAACACCCACCCAAGGAAGCTGACAATCTCCAGCAAGGTCCCAGCTTACAGATGACTTCCCCATCATGTCTTTGAGCTTCCTAATCGCATGGAGGACAGACCTCCACATGTAGGGCAGGCTGACTTTGCCATGATGCCCACCCTTCACCCTGCTAATTGCTGTCTTTCTTGCAGGTATTTCCGCTCAGGAGCTCCCTCCGTCATTAACCCGCTGCACACGCACTTCCCCAGGGACACAGCTGTCCCTGGCTCCTTCACACTGACCCTCACCTGGACCCTGCCCAACCGCACCACAGAGGTGTTCAATGTCACCAGCCCGCTGCCTGGGGACTGGTTCCTGGCTGCCCACCTGCCCAAAGATGAGGGCAAGATCTCTGTCAAGGTGAAGGGTTTGGGGGGGACTGTGGAGTGGCAGGGCTTGCTGCAGGGCTCTGCTGGGGCCTGACTGTCCTGGGCTGGCAGTGCCCAGGGCAGGTGTCCCAAGTGGGGCACATGGGGGGCAAGAGGACTACCACATCTCTTGGTGGGGGTCCTGGGCACATCTGAATGGAGGGCACCTGGGCAGACTGCACCCCAGCCCCTTGCTGCAGTGTGGGGTCAGCAGCTGGGGATTGGTGGCTCTGTGCGGCCATTCTCCCCCTGCTCCATGCTGACTGTCCTGCTGGTGCAGGGGCTCTACGAGGAGTGCCAGTATCTCTTCCAGCCACAGCTCATCGTGCAGCGCATGGTGAACATTGCCGTGCTGTACCCTGGTTACTTCACCGAGCAGAGCATGGCCCCCCACAACCACTCCTGCCTCTACAAGTGAGTGTGAGGGGGTCTCCTAAGGAGGAGGCATCCCCAGGGTAGGGAGCTTAGGGTGCCCTATCCCTCTGTCTTGCCTCCCCAGCCCCTCTGCACTGAGGGGCAGGACCTGACACTGCTGTCCCCAGGGTGTTCGTGCCCAGCTACACATCACGTGTGCTGGTGGAGGTACTGCAGTGCCACGGGGCTGAGGGTTGCCCACTCTGGCTGCGCGTGCGGGCCAAAGCTCCCCCCACGCACAACTCCACAGCGCTGGACTGCCAGGACCACGCTCCCTGCCAGCTGGTACTGGACCTGCCCTTCTGGCAGCACTGGTACTACGTGCTGGTGGAGAAACACCCTGGGGTGCCAGGCACTGTCTCCTTCCAGGTCACCGTGCAGCTCACAGGTGAGGGTGCATGGGGAGGTCCGGGTGGGGGGCATAGTCTTGACTCTGCTTGGGCAACTGGTGGAGGGGCAAAGGATGCCTGCAGGGTCTGGCCCCATCTGGGTGCAGGGTGATACCCAGCTCTGCTGGGATGGGGACACTGGGTTGGGGCTGGGCTGCAGATGCAGGTGAGTGGTGGGCAAGAAGGGGAGATGGGAGCTAAGAGGGGGCTGGAGTGGCTGTGTGGTGCCCAGGCTGATGGCTCTGCCCTGCAGACTGCTCCCGACCCAGCCTGGCCCGTCCACCCTTCCTGCCCTCCAGCACCTCCATGAACATGCCCCACTCCTTCGGCTCTGTGGGTGAGCTGGTGCTGGGAGACAGCCCTCTGCCCACCAGTCCCAATGGCACGAAGCACCCGGTCCCCATCCCCACCATCTCGCCTGCCAGTGAGCTGTGCTGGCCAGTCCGCCCCATGCTACGCAATGAGCTGGACACCTTTTCCGTCCACTTCTACATCTTCTTTGGGCCCAACGTGTCAGTGCCACCTGACCGCCCCGCTGTCTTCGTCATCAACCTCCTACCGGTGCTGGATAGTGGTGGAGTGCTCAACCTGGAGCTGCGGCTAAATGTGGTGAGGTGGCCACGCCATGCCCCAGACGGGGCAGGGCAGCGCGGGGGGGGGGACGGGCTGGGAGATGGGTGATATCAGGGCTGCAGCAAGGCGAGGGACAGGATTTGGGGTGCTCTTGGGTCATGGGCCATGGTTTGGGAGCTCTTGGGTGATAGAGCACAGATTAGGGTGCTCTAAAGGCAGGATGATGGCCTGGATTTGGGGTGTTCTTAGGTGATGGGCAGTGGGCTAGGGCACCTGCTAGGTGGTGTACCACAAGCCGGGTGCTGTCAGAGCAGGGGACATCCCCAGCACTGGTTTAAGGCCATCTCCTCCTCTGCTGTCAGAGCTCCCTGTGTGGCGAGAACGCAACAGTGTTTGGGTGTCTGAACCATGAAGTCCCGCTGATGTCCAGTGACAATGCATCGGTCACCTGTGAGGCGGGTAGGCTGGGCTGTGCACGTCCATCCTGCCACGGCCGTGGGGGTCACCCCCCCCCATGTGTCCAGTGAGAGGCTGGGTGGGAGAAGGCAGAGACCATGGGTGCATCTGTCCCTGGAGCCTGGCACGGGGTGCCCTATCCTAGCTCTGCCCAGGGGAAGGGGCTGCCCCCTGCCTTGCTCACCTGGAGCTTTCCCTGCCTGCAGAGTCCCTGGCAGGCTTCCTGCTCTCTGTCAATGCCACGGCCAGCCTCAGCCGCCTGCGGATTCCCTACCCCCAGACGGGCAGCTGGTACCTGAGCCTGCGCTTGCTCTGTGCCACAGAGCATGGGTAAGAGCCCCAGCATGTCCCCTCCCTGTGTGCCCAGAGGGGACGTCCCCACCATGGCCTGCATCCATGTGTGCTGTGGGTCCATGGATGTACCTGGTCCCTGCCCAGCATGTCACTGCTCACATGGCTTTGCGGGCTGTGTGTCACCATGTGAGTGCCTGTGTGGGCACGGATGGCTCTAGCTTGCACCTCCCTGACCATCTGTGGGTCCCCACGTCTCTTCCCTGTCTCTTGGTTAGGAAGCACCTGTCAGCTTGTGAATGCTGCGCATCTGTTGGTGCCTGTCTGTCTCTGCAGCAGTGCCCATCTGTACTCATGCCCAGGAGGGGACTGGGCTGTCACTGCGAGGACAAGGCTTGGCTGTGTGTATGAGGGGGCAGCTCTGGTCAGGCTGCTGTGTCCCTGCTCCACTCAGCATCTCCAGGGACTGGTCCCATGCCTGTACCTCTGCTCTTGGCTTGTGTGTCTGTCTGAGAGCCCTACGGAGGAGGGATTGTTGTGTGCGTGTGTCTGTGCATGTGAGTCCATGGGGGGCTCTGCCGTGCAAATGGTGCTCTGTGTGTGTTCAGTGCATGCATGCAGACAGCACTGCGTGCAAATTCAGGTTTGTGCAAGCAGACAGGGCTGCGTGTATTCTTTGTGTGTGCAGATTTGGCTGTGTGAACACATGCAGGAACAGCAGACACGTGCAGACATGCCCCATGTATGTGTGCCTATGTGTGCACAGGCAGCACTTGGCACATGCTGTCTGGATGTGGGCCTGTCTGTGCTCCTGCGTGCTGGAGGCTGTCAAGGTGCTAGGTGTGCCCAGAGCTGTGTGCATGGGAGGTGTGGGGCAGCGGAGGTGGTGTGCCTGCTCTGACTCCTCTGCTGCGTTTCTAGTTCACGCTGAATTGCCAGTTGCAGTTGGTCCCTCCATGACATGGTCACACATGGGCATTGCAAGGCACGGTGTTTGCACAGCAAAATCCAAACAAAATAGGAGCCAATAGCATTGCTAAAGGCAAAGTGGGTCTAAGCACAGCTGCGTTCCTCCTGCTCACCCAGCCTGGCACAGACAATTGCAGTGCAAAGATCCTTGGGGACCAGCTCTGAGCTGCCATGTGTAGCACCAAAGCAGCTCATTTCTGCGCTTGCTGAGTCCCTGGGTCTCCCATAGACAGCAACGTCTGGGTGTGGTGGGTGCCTCTGTTGGAGGTGGGAGCTGCTTGAGGGGTGCAGGGCAAAGGCTGACCCCCTTCTCCTGTGCTGCAGGTTCGAGCCTTGCACCAATGTGACGGCTGAGGTGTACCTGCGTGCCTACCTCTCGCCCTGCATCAATGACTGTGGCATCTATGGCCAGTGCAAGCTGCTGCGCACCAACAACTACCTGTATGCTGTCTGCGAGTGCAAAGCTGGTGAGAGCTTCCCCAGGCACCCACAGTGCCCGCTGCACCCAGGGACCCCCCTGGCATCCTCCCCTCCTCCCCAGGGGTTGCGTACCCCCTTAGTCCTCCTGTGCCGGCTTTACACAGGGTGCTGGAGAGGGTCTTCCCTGCTCCCTCCTCAGCCACTGGTGGGTGCTGCAGGGGTAACAGTGGCTCTCCCTGGCCGCAGGCTGGAATGGCTGGGGCTGCACGGACAATGCCGAGGCTTTCTCTTATGGCTTCCAGCTCCTCTCCACGCTGCTGCTGTGCCTCAGCAATGTCATGTTTGTGCCTCCTGTGGCCATTGCCATCCGCAGCCACTGCCTCCTAGAAGCTGCCATCTACATCTTCACCATGTTCTTCTCCACTGTGAGTGCAGGGTCGGGGGGCAGGTGATGGGCCGGTGCTGTGTGGGGCAGCTCTCACACCCTTTCCCCCCACCCCAGTTTTACCACGCCTGTGACCAGCCTGGCATCGTAGTGTTCTGCATCATGGAGTACGATGTGCTGCAGTTCTGCGACTTCCTGGGCTCCCTTATGTCTGTCTGGGTCACCGTCATCGCCATGGCCCGGCTCCAGCCTGTGGTCAAGCAGGCAAATGGGGGAAGGGGGCATGCGGGATGGCTAGGGAAGAGACCCATCCTGACATGTGCCCCATTGCCCCATAGGTGCTGTACCTGCTGGGGGCCATGCTGCTCTCCATGGCTCTGCAGATGGACCGCCACGGGCTCTGGAACCTGCTGGGGCCCAGCCTCTTTGCCTTAGGGATCATGGCCATTGCCTGGGTAAGGAGATGCTGTCCCCACCCATCCCCTTACATCCCCATCCCAGCCGTGCTCTGCATCCTGTCCAGCCCCACTCCCCTGCCAGCATCTCCCCTCTGCTGCCTTCACCCTTCCCCATGAACGACCTTCCCTGGCTCATGGGGGACATAGCACCACAGCAGAGGGCCCGCACCCATCCCTGCGAGGGCTGCCTCTTCCAGCCCCCCGCTTTCCCCACTTCAGACAGCTCGCACCATCCGGCGCCGCCACTGCTACCCGCCGACCTGGAAGCGCTGGGCTTTCTACCTGTGCCCGGGAGTGCTGATTGCAGCAGCCGCTGTGCTGCTCTATGCCTTTGTGGAGACAGAGGAGAACTACTTCTACATCCACAGCATCTGGCACCTGCTCATCGCCAGCAGCGTTGGCTTCCTGCTGCCGCCCCGTGCCAAACCCAATGGGCGCCTGGGACCCCTGCCCCGGCGCAAGGGCTGCAGGTACCAGCTCTGCATCAATGAACAGGAGGAGCTGGGGCTTGTCGACACAGCGATGGCCTCCATCAACAGCATTTGTACCAGCTGATGCTGTTGGCAGCCTGGACTCCTCTGTCACAGACAGCAGCCCCACAAGGCCCAGCACCCGCTCTCTTTACCAGCCACCCATCCTGGGAGCACCAGGACTCTTCCAGGTGAGCGCACAGCCACCTGTGCTGCCCCGTTCTTACAATTACAGCCTTGTTGAACTTGTCTCCAGGAGTTGCTGTGGCTCAGTTCGGTACAGAGCTGGGGGGCTCGAGGCTGAGCTGGGGCCACACACTCCTCTTTGCAGGGCTATGGAAGTGCTCAGGGGACATGGCTGGATACAGAGCAGGGAATGGCAACTGCTCTTGCTCAGGGTCCTATGGCAAGAGCTTCTGCTCTGTGGTGGGCTTCTCTGGGGCTGACGCAACTCCAGGATGGAGCAAAGTGGCTGACAAGGTGGGGGAGCAGGGGCTCCAGCCTTTTGTCTCACTGCAGGGCAGACTGCAGAGCTGGGAGAACTTCACCGTGGTACTGAGCTCTCGTGGGATGGCTGTAATGCCTGATCCATGTGGAGACATGCTGTGCCAGGGCAGCCAGGGTCCTCCTCAAGTTGGCAGGACAGTAGGGAGCCTGTAGCCCTGGGGGAAGCTGCCAGTGGGGAGTAGTCCTGGTGCTGCCTGCTGTGGCAATGCACGGGGCTGAGTGCACTGTCTGTAAGGGCCACAGCCCCATTCATGTCACCCCTCTGCCTGGATCAGCCCCCCGTGGTGCCTCACACATGGGTGCACCCACCCAGGAGCAGTGGAGTGGCAACCCTGTGTCCCTGTCAGTGCCACCAGCCATGAGCAACGGCCCTGTCTCTGCAGGACACTGAGTATCAGTGGGAGGGGGCATTGCATGGCCTGTACCCCCCATATCTGGTTGGGGCAACCCTGTCTCAGCCTCTGTTCCTCATTGCCCCCCCCCCAGGGTCAGACCCACAGGCTCAGCACCCACCTGAGCCAGTGATGACCGTGGTGTGGTGGCAGCAAACACCCGAGCTGTGCACGTGGCTCAAGGACAGGGCATTTCCACACTGTCCCTTCAGCTCAGAGGGGGCAAGATGGACCAGAAAGGAGAGAGGAAAACCCACTGCTCCTTCTCACCCCTGCAGGGGACTGCGCCAACCCCCCAGGCTCTTCCCAACTCCACAGGGATCTTCGTGGTGAGTCCACAGGCAAAGCTCTACATCCCGGCAGTCACATCCTGACTCAGCAGAGCCACTCACCAGCAGCCCCACCTCCCTGAACTCTGGGGACAGAGCCCAAGCGCAGGAAGATTTACTGGATGCCTAATAGGATTAGCAACTGCAAGCAGGCAGCACCATAATAGGATTGCAATCTAATTAAACCTGCTGCTTGGAAGCTGGGCCCCAGCAGGTCAGAGCAGAGTGGGCAGGAGCAGGGGTGAGGTGGCAAGGGTTACAACAGTGGCAGCAGATTCAGGACTTTGCTGCCCAACCCTCTAGGTTGTGCAGGGGGCAATGGCCATGAGGAGCCAGCCTAGCATGGAAACATGTCAGGAGGACCTGCACCCACTGCCCCCCTCCCCCTGAGATTTCATGCTCCAGCCCTTTCTCTGTGTCATGGTTTGGGCCGGGTTGGCCAGTGAGAAGATAACAGATGCTCTCCCCTACCTCTCGCTCCAAGGAGAGGAAGAAGAGAGATAAAGAAAGTTATGAGTTTAGAAAAACCTGAACTACTTAAATGAAAAATCAATAATAAAATAAAAAAAGGATATAAGATAAGGAAACAAACACAATATAAGTAAATATATACAAAACAGGATCAAGCTCCCAGGGAGATGTCACTGGCAGGCACTGGGAAAGTTCCAGACTGGGCTCAGTGACAAATGGGAACTGGAACACCCTGACCAGGATCAAAAGGCAGATGAGCTGACAGGGCCCTCCTCAGCTGTCAATCACTGAAGAAAGAGAGACATTGGAGAAGCAGTCCACTGAAGAAGAGCCAGCCTGATGCCTTTGCTCCCTCAGCTTTTATCCTGAGCAGGGCAGATGGGCTGGAATACCCGATTGGTCAGCTTGGGTCACCTGACCTGTCCACTCCTCCCCACAGGTGCGACCCCTCCATGGGGTAAACAACCAGGTCAGCTGACCCTGGTTGCCACAGCAACAAGTGTGAGCAAGAGCCTCTCTCCCTGAACAGAAAGTGGGCTCTGCTCCACCCCGAACCAGGACATTCCACCCCTTAGTCCATACCATTGGCATCATGCTCAGATCACTAATACTTCTTATCCATCAAATATAGACATATACAGATATATAGAGATCAGTCATGTATGATTTGTCTCTATACACAAGAGTTCATTAAGTCCATTTAGTTCATAAGTGCAGAGTCTCATCTATCCTAGCAGACTCAGAACTGAGTATTCTCACCCAGGGTCAAATTTCCTTGAGGCACACATTGAGCTTCTCCATTCTCCAGCATCACCCACCAAGTACATCCAGGCCCTTGAGCAAACACAGTCCCACAAATGGGTTTGCCTTTGCCTGAGGCAGGAAAAGCGCAAACGGTTTTCCCTAACATATCCCTTTCATGCACCACAGGGACTTTATCCCCTTCTACTGCATGTAAAAGGTCTGACTGAGCAGGACCAGCTCGATTGATGGATCCCCTGGTGTTAACTAACCAGGTAGCTTGTGCTAAAGGCTTGTCCCAATTTTTGAAGGATCCACCCCCCATTGCTTTCAGGGTGGTTTTTAATAGTCCATTGTACCGTTCAATTTTCCCAGAAGCTGGTGCATGACAGGGGATCTGCTATACCCACTCAATGCCATGTTCTTTTGCCCAATTACTTATAAGACTGTTTTTGAAATGAGTCCCACTGTCTGACTCAGTTCCTTCTGGAGTACCGTGTCGCCACGAGACTTGCCTTTCAAGGCCCAGGATGGTATTCTGGGCAGCAGCATGGGGCACGGCGTAGGTTTCCAACCATCCGGTGCTTCCTTCTACCATAGCAAGCAGATAGCACTTACCCTGGTGGGTTTGAGGGAGTGTGATGTAGTCAGTTTGCCAGGCCTCCCCATACTTATATTTCAGCCGTCATCCCCCATACCACAAAGGTTTTAACCTTTTAGCTTGCTCGATTTCGGCGCATGTTTTACAAACGTGGATGACCTGCACAATAGCATCCATGGTTAAATCCACCCCTCGGTCACGGGCCCATTTGTATGTTGCATCCCTTCCTTGATGGCCTGAAGTGTCATGGGCCCACCGAGCTAAAAACAGTTCACCTTTATGTTCCCAGTCCAAATCTGTCTGGAAAATCTTTGCAGCCTGATCCACTTGCTGATTGTTCCGATGTTCCTCAGAGTCTGGTATTGCTTTAACTTAGCTTTCCGTAATCCAAAGTTTGGATCCCATTCTGGGTCTACCTTCAAAGGCAAGTACTGATTAGGTTCCTCCTGTCTATTCCTTTTTCCTCACTCTTCTTTCACCTTGTCTAGTACCATTCTCCTTTCCTCTGCAGTAAAAAAGGTATTCAGTAGAGTCTGCGTATCTCCCCAGTTGGGGTTGTGAGTTAGCATAATAGTTTCTAAAAGCCGATACATCTCTTCAGGATTCTCTTGGTATGACCCTACAGACTGTTTCCCATGTAACAGGTCAGAAGTGGTAAATGGGACATGTACAAAAACTGGTGCATTGTCGACCCCTACTGTTTGTCTTAAAGGCGCTTGTAACGCCATTTGGGAATGTTCCCGAGTCCTACTTGAAATAGGACTAAAATTCTCAGTTCCCGTCTGTCCTTTTTTCTGATCCACCCCACGGTCCCCTCACTCTTTATTTACTCCTGTCCTGGTGAAGCTGCCCTCTCCTGTGGGACACCCAGCACAGGGTGTGCGGCACTGTCTCTCCCACCAAACCTCACTGATAGTGTGCTGGGACACCCCATGGGAGACCCCAGGTCCCCTCAGCTACCTACCCTTCATTGCAGGGTCAGGAACACCAACCCGTCCATCCCTATGGGGCTGGGTGAGCATTGCCAGTGCGTTCCCCATGGTCTCCAGCCTCGGCCCCACGGGGATGCGCTTGGGGCGAAGGCTGGACTCTGCCTTTCCCCCACTCCAGAGAACTGGGGTCCCTGTGACTCCTACCCCTCTCCCAATGCAAACAGCCTTCCTTATGCTCCATTCCTACCTCTGCCAGGCACAGCAACTGCATAACCACGGCAACAGTGTCCCTATAACAATCTGACATCCCCATGGCAACTGACTCCCCAGCAGCTGGTGAAGAGTGCTTCCTTGATGCTGGGGAGGGGTGAGGGAATTTGAGCCCCACCAGGACTGATGGCTGCAGGGATGGGTGGCTGCAGGGACATGTGAACAGACACAGCCAGGAAGGTGCCTGGGGCAGCACAAGCCTTCTTGGCCTCTGTCCTGCCAGGGAGGCTGCAGGGGACACAGGCGATGCAGGAGAGGGAGGTGGCCCTGAGGACAGCATTGTCACGGTTCAGCCTCCTGTGTCCCAGCCCCGTCTTGCCTGCTGGGCTGTCAGTGCCATCGGTCCGACATTCCCTGCTCCTATACATGCTCCCTGGAAATGGGTATCCCAAAGGCTGGGACCATGCTTCCCCCCACAATCTCCTTCCACCCCTAACTCCCACTGCAGGGATGCTCTGCCCACTGCCCACAGCCTGCCCTCCCTGTGGGGCTGCTGGGCCCTGCTGCTGCTGCTTGCCCATGTTTGACAGTCAAGGCTCACCAGACAGCGTCCCTGACACAGTCTGTCATTGCAGATGGCAATTGCATGCCATGCAACTGTCGTGGTTTGGCCTCAGACGGCAACAAAGAACCACGTGCCGCTGGCTCGGGCCTTCCCAATACGGGAAGAATCGGAAGAAAAAGGCAAAACTCGTGGGTTGAGACAAAGGCAGTTAAACAGAACAGCAAAGGGAACAAGAAAACAACAACAATAACACGGACAGAGGAATATACAAACACGATTACGGAACCGCCACTCCCCGACCGGACCCGGGACGCCCCAGCCCTCGACTTCCTGCCCCCTCCCCCGGCAGCTCAGGGTGGGCATGGCTCACATGGCATGGAATACCTGTGTCCTGGGGAGAATTAACCCTATCCCCATTGGAACCAGGACATTATCCACCCCTTATTCCGTACCATCTATGCCATGCCCAGATCTTACAGGTTCCAATGAATTGCCACCACTTTCCCCTGTCATGTATATATACACATATATATTCATGCGGATATAATGCCCTTAGTCTATGGGCCATCCCTCCAAAGTGTCCGGTGAGTTCATTTAATCCATGGCTTTGGGCTCCATCTGTCAGGACAGTCTCTCAGGGCAGGTGAGATGCTGGGTGGTGCTGGCCTGTTGCATGCTGTATTTTCGGAGCTTGTGGCTGGTGCACCCGGTGTGGCTCATGCCCACAGTCCATGGGCTGAAGATGTAGATCTTGAGGAAGTTGCTGGGCACCAGCTGCTGAGGTCAGTTCTGATCCCATCACCGCTGTGGCTTACTCGTCTTTTTTTTGTTTTTTTTTTGTTTTTGTTTTTTTTTTTGTTTTTTTTTCATCAAAGTCCATCTGTCCTTAATTTGGGTGATTCTTACTGTAATACAGCTGATAGCAATTATAGCAATGAGGACATACAGTGGCAGGGTTACTTAGCAATCAACAACACACAAATTGATTCATTGGCTATTCTCACCCAAAATGAGATCCCCATGAGGTACACATCAGACTTCCCCATCCTTCCGCATCACCCACCAAGTGCACCCAGGTCCTTGGGCAAAAGCAATCCCACGGATGGGTTTGCCTTTGCCTGAGGCAGGACTAACCCAGACTGTCTTCCCTGACATATTCTTCATGTGCACTACGGGGACTTTATCCCCTTCTACGGTACGTGGAAGTTTTGATTGGGCAGGGCCAGCCCGATTGGTAGATCCCCTGGTGTTAACTAGCCAGGTAGCCTTTGCTAAATGTGCATCCCAGTGTTTAAAGTCCCACCACCCATTGCTCTCAGTGTAGTTTTTAACAGCCCATTGTATCGTTCTGTCTTCCCAGAGGCTGGTGCGTGACAGGGGATGTGATGTACCCACTCAATGCCATGCTCTTTGGCCCAGGTGTCTATGAGGCTGTTTCGGAAATGACTCCCGTTGTCCGACTCAATTCTCTCTGGGGTACCATGTCGCCACAGGACTTGCTTTTCGAGGCCCAGGATAGTGTTCTGGGCAGTGGCATGGGGCACAGGGTATGTTTCCAGCCATCCAGTGGTTGCTTCCACCATTGTGAGCACAGGGCGCTTGCCTTGACGGGTTTGTGGCAGTGTGATATAATCAATCTGCCAGGCCTCCCCATATTTATATTTCAGCCATCGTCCTCCATACCAGAGAGGCTTCAAACGCTTGGCTTGCTTGATTGCAGCGCATGTCTCACATTCATGGATGACCTGTGCAATAGTGTCCATGGTCAGGTCCACCCCTCGGTCACGAGCCCATCTATATGTCGCATCTCTTCCTTGATGGCCTGAGGAGTCATGGGCCCCCCGAGCTATGAATAGTTCACCCTTATGTTGCCAGTCCAGATCCACCTGAGCCACTTCAATCCTAGCGGCCCGATCCACCTGATGGTTGATCTGATGTTCCTCCGTGGCCCGATTCTTCGGTACAGGGGCATCTACGTGGCGTACTTTCACAACCAGATTCTCTATCCGGGCAGCAATATCTTGCCATAGTTCAGCAGCCCAGATGGGTTTGCCTCTGCGCTGCCAGTTGCCCTGCTTCCACTGCTGTAGCCACCCCCACAGAGCATTTGCCACCCTCCATGAGTCAGTGTAGAGATCAAGTACTGGCCCTTTTTCTTGCTCGGCAACGTCCAAAGCCAGCTGGATGGCTGTCACCTCTGCAAACTGGCTCGATTCACCTTGTCCTTCACTGGCTTCTGCAACCCGTCGTGTAGGACTCCACACAGCAGCCTTCCACTTTCCATGCTTTCCCACAATGCGGCAGGACCCATCAGTGAACAGAGCATATTTCTTCTCATTTTCTGGCAGTTTATTATACGGTGGGGCCTCTTCCGCACGTGTCACCTCCTCCTCTGGTGACATTCCGCAATCCTTGCCTTCTGGCCAGTCCATGATCACTTCCAGAATTCCTGGGCGACTGGGGTTTCCCATTCGAGTTCGCTGTGTGATCAGTGCAATCCACTTACTCCATGTAGCATCAGTTGCATGATGTGTGGTGGGGACCCTTTCTTTGACCATCCAGCCCAGCACCGGCAGTCGAGGTGCTAAGAGGAGCTGTGCTTCTGTGCCAACCACTTCCGAAGCAGCTCGAACCCCTTCACATGCTGCCAACATCTCTTTCTCTGTTGGAGTGTAGCGGGCTTCGGATCCTCTGCATCCCCGACTCCCAAACCCTAGGGGTCGACCTCGGGTCTCCCCTGGTGCTTTCTGCCAGAGGCTCCAGGTAGGGCCGTTCTCCCCGGCTGGGGTGTAGAGCACGTTTTTAACATCTTGTCCTGCCCGGACTGGCCCCAGGGCCACCGCATGGACTGTTTCCTGTTTGATTTGTTCAAAAGCTTGTCGTTGCTCAGGACCCCATTTAAAGTCGTTCTTCTTCCGGGTCACTTGATACAGAGGGCTTGCAATTAGACTGTAATCTGGGATATGCACCCTCCAAAAACCCACAATGCCTAAGAAGGCTTGTGTTTCCTTTTCACTAGTTGGTGGAGACATAGCTGCTATTTTGTTGATCACATCCATTGGGATCTGACGGTGTCCATCTTGCCATTTTATTCCTGAGAACTGGATCTCCTGTGCAGGTCCCTTGACCTTACTTCGTTTTATGGCAACACTGGCTCTCAGAAGGATTCGGACTATTTTACTCCCTTTCTCAAAAACTTCTTCTGCTGTGTTGCCCCATACAATGAGGTCATCAATGTACTGCAGATGTTCTGGAGCTTCCCCCTGTTCCAGTGCAGTCTGGACCAGTCCATGGCAAATGGTGGGGCTGTGTTTCCACCCCTGGGGCAGTCGATTCCAGGTGTACTGGACGCCCCTCCAGGTGAAAGCAAACTGTGGCCTGCACTCTGCTGCCAAAGGGACTGAGAAGAATGCATTGGCTATATCAGCTGTGGCATACCACTGGGCTGCCTTGGACTCCAGTTCGTACTGCAGTTCTAGCATGTCCGGCACGGCAGCACTCAGCGGTGGTGTGACTTCATTCAGACCACGATAGTCTACAGTTAGCCTCCACTCTCCATTAGATTTTCGCACCGGCCATATGGGACTGTTAAAGGGGGAGCGAGTCTTGCTGATCACTCCTTGAACCTCTAGGTGACGAATCAGCTCATGGATGGGAATCAGAGAGTCTCGGTTAGTGCGATATTGCCACCGATGCACCGTTGTGGTAGCAATTGGCACCTGTTGTTCTTCGACCCTCAACAACCCCACAACAGAAGGGTCCTCCGAGAGACCAGGCAAGGTAGACAACTGTTTAACTTCCTCCGTCTCCAAGGCAGCTATGCCAAAGGCCCACCGGTACCCTTTTGGGTCCTTAAAATGCCCTCTCCTGATCTTCTGTTACTTTCCCACAGAAACAGACAACATTTTAGTTAGCATATAGTTATAAACAAAGCAGAGGCCTGTCTTTGGTAACAGTAGAATGTACTTTTAAAAATGTAAAATATATTTCAGAAGGTAGAATCTCTCATTAAGTAAGAATAAAGAGCTGTAAAAAGGTCACAAGGCCCTGTAAAACTAGACACTTGGTTATACCAATACAATACAATAATATTGTAATAATATACAATAAACACCTTGCTAATGAATATACCCTTGAAGAAGAACAGAAGGCTGATAATAAGGAACATCCCACCAGAGGAGGTGCTGAAACCAGCTGAAAACCAGACAGCTGCTGGATAAGGCATAAAGTCAACAAAAATTTGCAGTAACTGGGGGAAAGGTAAAGGTGGCAGTGGGAGATTGCGACCACCAACTCAATTGGAGACTGAATTGGACTACCCTCCCCCTGGTGCTGGAGCATGCACACATCAGTTAAAGGACCTTGTAACTTTAAATGAAAGCGAGAGACTGTACTAACCAATAGAAATTGTTAAGATAAAGTACTAACCAATAATTATAATTAAGGGTGTGTATTTCTGTGTTTTGAACTGCATAAATATTCCTAGCTTTGTGGATTACCACCTAGCACCCATCTCTGCAGAAATGAAATAAATAGATAATACCTCTACGCTGTGTGTATATTGGCGTCTGCACACTGGGTAAACGACCCCGCTTTGGGACAACAGCAGGTCCCACTGTGTATGAAATATTCAAAAAGCCCTTTTTATGGCAGGGTGTTCCTCATCCCTTTGGTTCTGCAGCTTTGCTGGTGCTTTTGGGTGGACAGCAATGGCACATACAGGCGCCTCCACTACTTCCTTCCCACTGCCAGCAGTCTCCCTTGCTCTGGACCCAAAATGCATTTCATTCCTTGTCAGCAGAGCCAGTGGGGGCTGTGGGCCTCCGCAGAAACATTGCCTCACGGCTCAGGAATGTGGAGCTGGAGCAGCTCCATGTGCTAGTGGAGGCAGCAAGCTCCTCTGTCCCTGCCTCCCACCCAGCTTTATGGCTCTGCAGGAGCAGGACCCCTGCCCTCCACCTCTCCTTGTTCTGACTCACTCCTGCCCAAAATCGGATGCAGGAACTTTTTATCCATCAAAGGTCCTGCCCCTAGCCTGCTTGAGTCTGCAGTTGGAAGCATCCCACACCAGTGTACCCCCTTCCACAGGGGACCGAAGCTGACAGTGCCAGGCAGGAATGCACAGACTTGCTATCTGCTGCTGTGGTGTGAGGGAGGCTGCTAGCAAGCCTTGCCCAAGAACCTTCCTGAGTCAGGCTGAGGATGCACATGGCTGGTAACCATTCCCTGACAGCCATAATAGGAGGCCTGGTAGGAGAAAATCAATCTAAAAGAGGACAAGCAGATTTGGTGCTCTTGTGTCTTCCTACCAGCTGGGGTTTAAGGACAAGGAAGCCTGGGTCAAGGCAGAGCAGGGGACTCCTTCCCCATGAATAGGCTCTCAGGGAGGGAAAAGGGGTGTCACTACTGGAGAACTAGGCTGGGGCCATCCAGGTACTGGGGATACTGAGAAGGGCAGAGAGAAGGACCCAGCGCAGGGACCCCAGGGCATGCAGCAACCTGGGAAAGCACTGAAAGCTTCTGCACAGTGGATAAACCCAAAGGAAAGGGCTCACCCTACAAGCCACAGCAGGCAAGGGTGGGGAGTGTCTTATTTACAACCTCCTTTTGGTTTTTCTTTCTGATTTTGCTCTGCTGTAAGAATATAGTCATTATAATTAGGTGTTATTAAACCTGGTATTTCAGAGCCCTTGCAATCCTTCAAGCTGGAAGCTGATCCTTCAAGCTGGACCCAGCTCGGGGCCCATTTCAGATAGTGTGGTGCGGCTCTCGTGTATCCTTGCAGCAAGAGCTGCAGCAGCTGACTCCCTTGCTCTCCTGTGCATTGCCCTGCATATGGGCTCCCCTGTCCTGGGTTTGTGCTGCAGCTGCTGCCATAGACCCCAGTCTCCAAGTGCCAATGTGGTACTCGGTGTGAGTGATGAGAGGTAATTTTTTTTAATGGTCAAGTTCAGTGCCTGATGCCCTTATCTTGCCACCCTGAGCAACTCCAGGCTTTTCTGTCCCTCTGGTTCCATCTGTGCTCAGGCTGCCAGCTCAGCATCATCTGCTGGTGACTTGGAGTCCCTGATGGGCATGACCCCACCAGCTCTGGGTCAAAGCTTGGTTTTCCTCTTGTGGCTTCTGTGTCATGGCAGGTTTAATTATAACCCCTTCTGTCATGCTCTCCCAGCTTATCTCGCATGCTCTCATGTGCTCACTTCCTCCTTGCTGGCAGCATCTCTGACAAGTACCAGCTACTGTCACTTCTGCAGGTGAGCAATATTGGATTTGGGACCTTGTGATGGGGAGATGAGGGTCCCAATGCTGGCCAGAGACCCCAGGGTCAGCACGGGGCTGGAAAGTGGGACCCCCTCGTGAGCTTGCCAGTGCGGGGTGTGGCCCTTGCTTGCCACTAGAAGCCAGGTCCCAGCTTTTGGGGAGCAGAGGTGCTGCTGGAGGAAGAAGAAGGACCCTGCACATCGGAGGGGACCACGCGGGAATGGCAGTCAGAGCTAAACCAGCTGTCTCCTCCACCAGGTGACACAGGAGTGGGGACAACCCAGCCGCCACCATGGTTGCCCCCTTGCTGAAGATCAGCATTGGCAATGTGGTGAAGACAATGCAGTTCAAGCCCTCCACCATGGTGTACGATGCCTGCCGGATGATCTGTGAGTGGGTGCCTGAGGCCCAGATGGGACAGCATGAGTCTGTGGTGGAGCTGTCCACCGTGCCGCCGTGCCAGGGCCACCCCGGCTTTGCTCCTGGCATTTCACCATCTTTCCTTTATTCTCTTGTCCCCGTGCCTGTCTGGGTTTTCCCAGCTGGCACAAAGCAGTGGGGGGGGGTGAGGGGAGCAAGGTCCAAGTCCTCCTGCCCAGTTGAGGTGAGGGGCTGAGCTCCTCATGCTCCTTCCTTGATACCCCAGAAGAAATCTGGGGGCTCGAGAGGTAGGAAAACACATTTGGAAGTGAAATACTTGTCGAGCTCTGAGCCTGCTGCCCTTTCTGTATCTGCTCCTCTCTCCTACTTGAATTAATCACCACTAGCCAGGATTAGGTGGGTTTAAACAGTCACAGGGGTCATAGTGAGCATTAATAAACCATATAAGGTCAGGAGTTGTGGGAAGAGGAGTGGGAGCACAGCGACATCTGTGAGTTGCAAATTCCTCATAGATGAAAGGAAATACCTTTTCATGCAGTTCCTGGCTGGCCAATGGGACACGATCTGTCAGGTCACAGCTTTTGGTTTTGGAGAGGGACTGGATGTTTATGTGGATGCGTGGCTATAATGCTGTTGGAAGGAACGTTGCATTTCCTGCTCCTGAGTGTGAGCCAGCCTGCTTATAAAAAATAAAAAAAAGGCAAGGGGAAAGCCTTAAAGGGAACTGCTTATTCCCAAGTTCCTTTTCAGTAGCTCACAGCTTTTCTTTTCCTATCGGTTCCTTGAAGCTTTTGTTTCTCTTTGCTCTCCTTATCTGATGGCACTCGGAGTCTCTTTTTGAGCAGACCTGTTTTTTTGTGACCTTTGGGCTGGGGGAGCTTCAGTGTAGGTTTCCAGCCCTGCCCTTGCTCTGTCTCAGGAAGCACCTCTCCCCGCCCAAGCTATGGATCTGGGGCAAGCTGCTCATTTTTCAGTGCTTTAAAATTATCCTTTTAGAATTTGCTTTGAAAATAGCTGCTACTTTTTTTTTATTAAAAAAAAAAAAGAAGGCAAGCCTCAGTGATTTTTCTGCTCCCTGCTTAGTAGGATCCTAACAGCAGTGTTAGCCAGGCAGGAGCAGGGTGCCTCAGGAATTTGTCCCTCCCCCGCAGAGAGCTGCCAACGAGATGACTCATTATAAACTTAGCAGACAGCCAATACAGCCTGTGGTGGTGTGGGGTTGTTGGAAAGGTGGAAAAGGACCTTTCCTAGGGCAAAGCCAGGCATAGTCCTGGCCTCTTGCAGCAAGAAGACAGGGCCATCCCTGCGGGTCCAAGATGGGGTGCCACTCCCCAGGCATCATCATCAGCACTCTCACTGTGTACCCCAGCCCCAAGGGAGCAGGATTTGGTGAACAGCACTTCTACACTTTCTCACCACCTCTGAGACCTTGTAAGCTTCGATCCTGTCCTCCTTCAGCCTCCTCCCCAAACAGAGGAGTCCCAGCTCCTTTAGTCCCTCGTAGCAAGGCTCCATCGTTTAAGTTGTCCCTCTCTGTATCTTTCCAAACTCCACTGTGTCTTTCTGGAGAAGTGCAGACCACACCACCACAGAGTATTCAAAGTGTGGATGTGCCTAGGTTTTATAGACCAGTTCCCAGCACCCTTCCTGGTGATGTCCAGCATTTTACTACCTTGCTTTGTCTGCTGCTACATGTTGCACTGAAGATTTCAGAGAGCTGTCAACCATGACTCCAAGCTCTTCCTTCAGTTGTGGTCAGTTCCAAGTTTGGCATTGTGTAGGCATGCTTCAGATGATTTTTTCCCTAGATAACTATATGGTAAAACATGTACCCTGAAGCTCACTTGCCAGCTTTTTTCTGGGCTCCAGCATGCACAGTACTGCTGTGCTTCGTGTGCTGGGCTGCAGGCACATCCCTGGGCGCAGGCTGGCATCTTGGTGGCCCTGTCCTGCTCAGGATTACCCTGACAGAGACTTTACATGTTTTTCAGCCAATGATTTTGGGCTGTTACTCTCGGATGAAGACCCAAAGAAAGGGATCTGGCTGGAAAGGCTCTGGACTAGTACATGCTTTGCAATGGGGTAAGCATCCAGCCCACGTCCTTCCAGCTGGTACCCACCCCAGCTCTGCGGTCAGATGTGCCCACGGTGGGGAGGAACTGCGGGTGCCTGCCCTGCTGCCTTGCATTGCACCTGGATGTACCCCATGTTCCCCCCCCATCACACCAGGAAGATGGAAGCTGTCGGCACAGTGTAGGATGCAGGCACCCTGCGCCGGTGCCACTGCTGGGAGCTGTGCTCCACAGTGCTCGCAGGACACCATGAAGTACAAGAAGCAGCAGCAGCCCCTGAAGATCCGCATGGTGAAAACAGTGATGTTGGATGACTCCAAAACAGTCATGGATATGCTCATCACAATCTGTGCCCGGATCAGTAAGAGGAGGGGGCAGCAGTAAGAAGGAGGAAGGGAAGTGGGGAGAGATGGCAGCGTCTGGTGGGGGGGTACCAGGGTACTGGCAGCAGCTCTGCAGCAAATAGCCTGGCAGTGGGGATGTCTGAGGGGTGCGTGATGCTGGGAAGGGGACACCGCTCTGTGCCCCTGCATCGCTCCAGGCTCTGTATTTGGCAGTGATGTCATGCTGAGCTCAGTCCTCTGCACTCCTGCAGGCATCACCAACTATGATGAGTACTCACTTGTTTGGGAGATTATGGAAGAGAAGAAGGAGGAGGTTACCGTCACCCTCAAGAAGGACAAGACCCTGCTGCAAGATGAGAAGAAGATGGAGAAACTCAAGCAGAAGTTGCACACGGATGATGAGTATACGTGCCTGCACATGCTGGGGACAGGGTCAGCCTGTGCCAAAGGCAGCAGGGAAGAGAGCTGGTGGGCAGGGAGGGGAGCAGACACACACACACACACACACACACGCAAGGGAAAGACACAACACAGGGGAGTGGAGAAGACTGTGATGAGGGGACATGTGCCCACGCTCCTTGGAGTGTCTCCTGTGTGGATGCCCAGGCCAGAGGGATGAGAGCCAGGATGCACAAAATGGACATCCATTTCTTGTTCCACATGAGCAGCCCAGGGGCTGGGATCAGCCCTGCCTGGGTATCCATCCCTGCTCACACTCTGGTATTGCCTGCAGTGAATTGGCTGGATCATGGCCGGACCCTGCATGATCAAGGCATTGACAACAGTGAAACGCTGCTGCTGTGGCGCAAGTTCTTCTACTCTGATCAGAATATGGAGCAGAATGTACCTGCTCTATGTGCAGGTACAGCCCCCTGGAGCACCTCTCTCCACTGCCCTGTTCCAGTCCCCTGCCAGGGATGATGGTTGAGGGTTTTGGTTGGGAGCCACCACAGGGGGTACTTCAGGATGCCCAGTTATCTCTTGGGAGAGATTTCCTGAGTAAGAGCCAACACTGGCAATCCCAGTCCTTTCCTCTGTGTACTCTAGAGCTCCCCAGGGGATCCCATGTGTCCTCTGCCTGGTAAGACCCATCTTGAAGTCCTACTGCAGTTCCTCTCCCAGGCATGGTGGTGGTTCCTGTAGGGGACAGCCTGCCCCTAGATCCTCCTCTTTTTCATGACCACTTCTTTTCTGTCTGGAAAACAGGTCCTGCCTGGTGTGGAGCAGTGGCAGGGCTGCATGGCTGCCTAGCCCACAGCGATGTCTTCTCTTCCCATGCAGGCTTGTGATGACATCCTTAATGGTTCCCACTCTGTCTCCTTTGACAAAGCCTGCAAGTTTGCCAGCTACCAGTGCCAGATCCAGTTTGGGCCACACAACGAACAAAAATACAAGCTGGACTTTCTGGAGTGAGTGTCCTGGGGAGCCCCTGGGCTTGTCTCCAGGCAGCTCAAGCAGCTCAGCAGCCCCCAGCACTGCGCCAGCACACAGCACTTGGGGATGTGAATGTCTCTGGAGTGACCTCTCTCCTCCCTGCAGCACAGTGTCTAAGCATGGAGGTCCATGCCAGCTGCAAGAGGTGCCAACCCCCTGTCCTGCTCCCTCTGGCATCTCTCTGGGACATGCAACCAACTTCCCTTCTGATGGGGGGACCTCAGCCTGCTCTACAGCCTCCCCTGATGCTGTGTGAGGGGCTGCATCCTTAGCACCTCCATCCTGCTCTTGGCAGGGTGGCTCCTGGGGCAGCTTTCATTCCTGCAGCAACCTCTCCCATGTCCTTCCTGCTCCCAAAAGCTCCCAGCCTGTGCCCTGGCAGGGGTTTGTCCAAGGCTCTGGGTTGGGCCTCTTTGTAGGCGAAGACAAACACTGGCTTTGGGCTCTGCCACTAACAGCTGGCTTGGCTGCCTCTTGTCAGACTCAAGGATTTCCTGCCCAAGGAGTACATCAAGCAGAAAGGGGAGCACGAGATCTTCATGGTACATGCAGGGGGGATGTTAAGACCTGGGCTTCTTGTTCCTCCTTGCCAAAGATTGAGGCTTTTCTTGTCCCTGGAGGCAGCATATAGTGGCTTGGCAGCTGAGAAATAGGAGCATGAAGCTTTAGGTGGGCAGACAAGGCAGCTCCTGAGGTCTCAGAGGGTCAGAAGGATGCTGTAGCAGGGGCAGGGGACGCTGGTGGGGCAGAGAGAGCCTGTAAAAGCAATGACAGGGTGATGGTGGCACAGCCAGGGGGGCATGGAGCTAGCGTGGTGTTCTCTCTTTGCTGTCGCAGGCCCACAAGAACTGCGGGACCATGAGTGAGATCGAGGCCAAAGTTCGCTATGTGAAACTTGTTCATTCCTCAAGACCTGTGGGGTCTCCTTCTTCCTGGTTGAGGTAGAGCAGTGTCTTCCCTGGCCAAAATTTCCCTTCTCCAGCATCTCTCTGTTGTTGAGCTGCTACCCATCAACCCATGTTGCTCCAGTTTTCCCTGTATCCCCACTATCTGCCTGTCCTTCTTGGCCTTCCCACTTCTTGGTTCGTGCTTTTTCTCATTTTCAAGCTCCATGTCATGGTTGTCACCACTTGAAAGTGTGGCCTTGGGGGTATTTGGTAGCCAAGGGAGGCCTTAAAGGTCCCTGCCTGGATGGATCCATCCCAGGAGCAGTCCGTAACCCTTCTGTCATGGCCTGCAGGAGACTAGATGATCTGAAAGGTCCCTTCCAACCTAGGCAATTCTATGATTCTATAAAGGGGAAGAACAAACTGGTGCCACAGCTGCTGGGGATCACCAAGGAGTGCGTGATGCGTGTGGATGAGAAGACCAAGGAAGTGATTCAGGAGTGGGGCCTGACCAACATCAAGCACTGGGCAGCTTCGCCCAAGAGCTTCACCCTGGCAACGGCCAGCCCTGGTCCTTCACCCCACGTCCCTGGTGGTGCCCCTGTGGGAGGCTGTTCTCACACCACCCCCTCTCTTGGGTATTGCCCTGCAGTGGGACAGCCTTGCCCTCCTCCAGTGCCTCTCCCAGCCCCAGCTTCTGGTTTTGGAGGCTGGCACTGGGCACTTAGCACATACCTGAGGGGCTCAGGATAGCTGCCAGTGCCCTGCTCCGGTGCTACCCTGTGCCGTGCTGTTGCAGGATTTTGGAGATTACCAGGATGGTTGCTACTCAGTGCAGATGATGGAGGGGGAGCAGATTGCCCAGCTGATTGCCAGCTACATCAACATCATCCTGAAAAAAGTGAGGATGTGTTGGGAAGGGCAGCTGGGCACCGATAACAGTCTCCTCTCCAGAGAGGGGTGCAGCTTCCAGCTGTCTCCAGAAAGCCGTTAGCACATGGTACTGCTGGGGGGACCCTATGGCCCTGCTATGGTTCCTGGGCTGTGGGAGGAGGGTGAGGCTGGGAGGTGTGTGCTGGCTGGCGTGTTTTTTCTTTCCCTCCACAGAAAAAGAGCAAAGACCACTTTGGACTGGAGGGGGATGAGGAGTCCACCATGCTGGAAGACTCCGTGTTTCCAAAGAAGTAAGTCTTCTAGGAACAAATTAGCTGCCAACCAAAAGTTGAATGGAGAGCAGGCTCCAGCCAAGCTTTGCAGCACAGCATGTCTGGAGGAAGAGCTGCCAGTCCTTCAGCAGCAGCACTCCCAGAGAGCCTGGTGCTGGGCCCATGGGCATCCCTTGACCTGGTATTTCTCCCTGTTTCAGGTCAACCATCTTGCAGCAGCAGTTTAACTGTGTAGGCAAGGCAGAGCTGGGCTTGGTGGCCCTGCCAGCCATCATGTGGACAGGGGCTGGAGGGCCAGAAAACTTCCAGGTGGGCATGATGCCACAGGCTCAACTGCAAATCATCAGTGGCCAGATGCACCAAAGGCACATGCCTCCCCTGGTAAGCTCTCCCTTGTGCCCACTGTAGGGCAGATTCTGAGAGGTGCCTGTCAGGCTCATGTAGACACGTCCATTTGGGTGTTTGCTTGCCATGAAGAGCAGGGAGCCCTTGTACCTTGCTGTCCTGGCTGAGCTGGCGTCCTCCTGCAAACTTGAGTTCCACCCTGGCGTTTTTCCCTGGCTGGCAGCCACAGCCTCTCCTTCAGGTCATGCCACCCCAAGCTGCTGTGCCCAGACAGCTCCACCAGTGCCATGGTTTGCAGCAGAGACCTGTGCCTGGCGTTGGTCTGTCCGTGTGTGTTTCCCCTCTCCCCCGCATCCTTCTCTGCAGCCAAAGAAGCATTTAAAAAGGTCCCTCTGCATCTGCTCTCTAAGAGCTGCCTAACTGCAAGACCCACTCATACCCACCCTGGGGCATTTCCCAGGGGGAGGTGTTGGAGTGGGAGACGGACCCGGAGTAACGATGGAGTCTCAATATGAGTATGATCGTTCTCCCTTTATTCAAGTTTTCACAGAGTATATAGAGACAGGCAATAAGAGCACACGCTAGCGGCAGCTATATGATTGGCTTACAGTCTCTGTTCACGCGCTGTCCATGCAGTTCGTTCACAGATCAGGTTGGTTACAAGAATTCGCATAGTCAATTGCTTAGTCATTAGCACAACATGTTTTCTACCTTCTCAGTTCCCGTTTTTCCCATGTACTAATTCCATCTTCTACCACCTGTTTTGCCCTTAATCTAATCTCTCACAGTAGGGAGGCTGGCTCACATGGCCATTTTCTCTCAGACACATTCCTACAGGGAGGTGCAGAGGGGAGTGCATCCATTACTTTTGCAGAGGTGCTTGCCTAGAGTGCTGTCATCAACAGCATGTTACACCACGTTGGGAGGGGTGTGCATGAGCCTGGACACGGAGCCCCTGGCATACCTCAATCTGTCCCTGTGTTGCAGACTTCAGCCCAGCAAGCCCTGACTGGCACTATCAACTCCAGCATGCAGGCTGTGCATGCAGCCCAGGCCATGCTGGACAACCTCAAGACCTTGCCACCCCTCGGGCAGGATGCTGTGAGTGCCGAGTGAAGAGGAGGTGCTGGGGGAAACCTTGCTGGAGGTTGCTGGCCTGGGAAGATCTGCTACCCGCAAAGAGGTGGGGTTGTATCCAGCTCTGAGGGCAGGAGCAGAGGGGGGCACATGGTCACATCACTTGGTCAGAATGGGCTGGGGAGTTTTGGGTGGTGACAGCTCTTCCTTCCCTCTTTCTTGTCTCCTCTCTCCTGCATCATTCTGTGTGAGCATGGATGCAGCTCCCCACCTCCACCATCGCCTCCTGACCTTGTTCTCCCAATTTCAGACATCCAAAGCTTGGCGCATAAACAAGATGGATGAGTTGAAGCATGAGATCCACTCCCAAGTGGATGCTATCACTGCTGGCACAGCCTCGGTGGTCAACCTCACTGCAGGTACATGGAAAGTTGGAGAAGAGGGATGCCCCTGTCTCTGGAGAAGGCTTGATCTTTGTTGTCTGGATGAAGGTCACATCTCCTGCCCTCCATCAGAGACCGGAGGAGCCAGCCTGCCCTAGCTAGAGCTAAATCAGCCCCGACTGCTGCTAATGTGCTTGTAGAGCCAGCCATGCCCACGCAACTCACCCTGCCTTTACATCCCCCAACATCCCTGCCTGTGCCCAGCCCAGTCCTTCCTCCCAGTCCTTGGCTGACCTGCCATCCTCTGAACCAGGAGCGTGTTGTCCAGCCCCTCCTATAGCTCCAGGCACAGTGCAGCTCTTCTTCCCCAGGCTCTCCTGCACAAACTCAGCCAATGCAATCATCTTTCAGGCTTAGGAGCTAGGGCATCTCTCACCCTGCTCCTGGGAAGGAGGACCACATCGGTGACAGGTGCAGAGATGCTCTTGGAGGATCACTGAAGCACATCCCATCCTGACTCGTCTCCTCCCTGTGCAGGGGATACAGCGGACACAGACTACACCACCATGGGCTGTGCCATCACCACCATTTCTTCCAACCTGACAGAGATGTCCAAGGGTGTGAAGCTGCTGGCCGTGCTGATGGAGGACAAGGGAGGGAATGGGTGGCAGCTTCTGCAGGCAGCCAAGAACCTGATGAGCACTGTCTTGGATCTGCTGAAAATGGTGCAGCCTGCCAGTGCTGAGGTGGGGGGCAGGAGGGGCCTTGGGGCCAAGAGGTGGGTGGAAGCCAAGGACAACCATCAGGAGAGTTTTTAGGGCTTTCTCATGAGCCTAGTGTTGCTTTTGCCTTGTTCTTTGCAGCCTCTCCAGAATCTCCTGCAGGCTGTTGGTCTTGTGGGCCAAACCAGCGGGGAGCTGTTGCAGCAGATTGGGAAGAGTGACACTGACCCTTGGTTCTAGGTGAGTGCACCTGGTGGCACCTAGGGACTCCTGCTCCCTAAAACCATCGGCCGTTGCACAGGACCGGCAGGAGGGCTCCAGGCCAAAGCTTGGCCCAGTGCATGGTGGTGACTTTACTGAGGGAAGGGACAGGCCATTGCCCATCTCTGGCCCTAGAGCCACTGTGATATAACGCCTCTTATCTTGTGGATTCCCATGTAGATCCCAGAAAGCTGGTGTGCTTAGATCCTGCCTGCTTTTGACCCAAAGATGGTAAAAGGTAACTGTAGGCATGGCTTGGTGGTCCCTGCCCTCTCTGATGTGAGGAGTGCTCCTCTGGGGACGATCAGCTGAACTCTTTGGAGAAGGGCTCTTGTCAAAAAAATCTGGTTTTCTGGTTGTCAGCTCTTAGAAGTCCATGCACTTGGGTCACTGTTCAGGCGAGTGCTGCCCCAGTAATTCTCCCTTGCATCCGCCTTGATTCCTGCCTGCTGCTCCCTGCCCATGCTTGGGAGCTGCCTGCCTGCCCCCATTGCATCGGGGTGGCTGGAGCCTCATGGGATGTTTTGGGGTGTTTTTGTTGTGTTTTTTTCTTCCTGAGCTGGCTTCCAGCTGGCCTATTTTCTCATAATTGCTGCTTCCAGCACAAGAGAGGTAGCACACCATGCTGGGGAGGGGGATCCAGCCATAGTATAGACCAAAACAGACTCCAGAAAGGAGGACTTTCCATTCACCACAGCCACACAGCCTCAACATGAGTGGAAAAGTCTGGACAGAGAACCAAGGGGAGCAGAAAAGCCAGCACCAGGGCAGGGGGCCATGCACAGCCAGACAGCAGTGTCAGGACAGGGCAGCCCCAAGGGGCAGATTTAGGACCTGGAAGACAATTTGCACATGTGGAGTGCTCTGCACTGCAGCTGCCAGACCCAAGTGTATCTATTTCCCTCCCTGGGCTCCTCTGGCTGGGTCGCCACTTCTTTGCCACAGTCAGATGCTGCAGTCTGGGGAGTCTGGAGCTGGGTGCATGTGCTCTCCAGCCTCTCCTCCTGTCTGGAAGGGTCTTGGCTTGCAGGAGGTGAGGGGATGCTGTGACATTTTTGGCTTGGTGGCTGGAGGCTTAGCTGCCGCAGGGTGCAGGGCCACTCACTGCAGGTCTGGGTCTGGTGCCCAGTGGGGAAGCAGTTTGCCGTGTGCTGGTTGCTACCTGTTGTGTGCTGACAGGGTGGCCCCATGCCTTCCCTGCCACCCCTGGGGGAGAGGAGGCTGGTTTCTGTGTCATACTCTTCCTTTAGCCTCAGGAATGACAGCAGAGATGTAGCCTGTTGCTAAAGAGATAGAAAATAGCTGTCATGCCTGCAGTACAGGTGACCAGTGTGGGCAGCAGCTCCTGCTTGCCTCCTGCTGGTGGGGTGAGCACTGGATGCTGTCCACAGTGTAGCTGTGCCCATGGTTGGCTTGTGCCTGCTGTTTGGCCAGAGTCCAGTGCAGGGTGCGAAGCTGGGCAGTGCTGGTGGTGCCTCAGACCAGGTTGTCACTGTGGTACAGTCAGGGACTCAGTGCGGGTTGTTGCCTGGGGAGCAGGCAGTGAACGAGTCATGGGTGTTGCCCAAGCTGCTCTGGGTGGTGGTCATGGCAGCATCCTGGTGCAAGGAGGTGCCGTGATGCAGGCTGCAGCTCAAAACCAGGTTACAACCTCACCACCAGCTGTTGCATGCAGTAGGGATGGGTGTTCAGTGTTTGGTGCTGGGCTGGGGTGGATGAAAGTCCCCCTTTCCCCCACTGCTGGTGCTTCCACTGCTGCTCCTGCACTGACTTTCTCAGTCCCATCCCCCCCCCCCCCCCCCGGACATGCTCATGCAGCTGACGAAAGTGGTGGCCAGTGCCACTGCTGCGCTGGTGCTCAAAGCCAAGAATGTGGCTCAGAAAATGGAAAACACAGCACTGCAGACTAAGGCGATCATTGCTGCCACCCAGTCAGAAGCATGGGCTGCCTCGGGCATTTGCCACCCCCTCTTTGGAGGAGCAGAAGTTGGGGACAGTTGTCCCTGCATGGCTCCTACAATGAGCACACCATGCTCGCTGCCCAGCCTTTCCTCCTCCCCTGCAGGTAATGGCTTTCACAATCAGCTTCCCGGTCTGACAGGAGCAGCTGATTGAGGCTGGCAAGTTGGTGGACAAGTTGGCTGAGGGCTGTGTGGAGGCCTCCAAGGCAGCCACCAGCGATGACTAGATCCTGAAGCAGGGGGGGGTGGCAGCCACAGCCATCACCCAGGCCCTGAACAACTTGCTGCAGCATATCAAGCAGCACACCACGGGCAGGCAGCCCATCAGGTGCTACGACCAGGCTACTGACACCATCCTCAACGTCACTGAGAACATATTCAGCTCCATGGGTGACATGGGTGAGAGCAGCTGATGGCACCCGGGGTAGAGCACGATGAGTGGGGAGGTATCAAGAAGCCTGTGGGACTTGCTAATGGGCCACCCTTCCTTTCTTTCCCACGGGAAATGGTGCGTCAGGCTCGTATTCTGGCCCAGGCCACCTCTGACCTTGTCAACTCCATCACAGCTGATGCGGAGGGAGAGACGGACCTGGAGAACTCATGCAAGCTGCTGAGCACAGCCAAGATCCTGGCCGATGCCACTGCCAAGATGGTGAAGGCTGCGAAGGTTCATGGCATGCAGGAGGATGGGCGCTGGCTCTGTTCCCCATCTGATGCCATTGGCTTGGTGCTGTGGAGGGGATGAGTAACCTTTGGGTCAGGGAGCAGTTCTTGGAGCAAGGTCCTGCACCAAGCCAAGGACCTGTGTAATGGAGTGGGGCTCCTCCTGAAGCTGTGGGTGGTAGCAGAGGAGCTGTTAGCTCTCCTGCTGCTGAGCTCTCTGGGAGAGGCTTCGGGCATATCCCCAGCACTGTAAGCAGCCAGGCTGCCTGGGAGGTGTTCCCCAGCATCAGGCCGGAGCATGGACACTGCTGTCAGAACAAGGGACCCGGTGGCCCCTGCAAGATGTGATGGATCGTGGCAGTCTGGTGAAGTTCCCACTGACTGGAAAAGGGGAAACATAACCCCCATTTTCAGAAAGGAAGACCCGGGGAACTACAGACTGGTCAGTGTCACCTCTGTGCCTGGCAAGATCATGGAGCAGATCCTCCTGGAATCTCTGCTAAGGCACATGGAAAATAAGGAGGTGATTGGTGACAGCCAACATGGCTTCACCAAGGGCAAGTCATGCCTGACAAATTTGGTGGCCTTCTGCGATGTTGCCACAGCATTGGTGGATAAGGGGAGAGCAACCGACGTCATCTACCTGGACTTATGCAAAGCGTTTGACACTGTCCCACACGACATCCTGGTCTCTAAATTGGAAAGGCATGGATTTGATGGATGGACCACTTGGTGGATAAGGAACTGGCTAGATGGCCGCACTCAAAGGGTTGCAGTCAATGGCTCAATGTCCAAGTGGAAACCAAATACAGGCTGGGCAGAGAATGGCTTGAGAGCAGCCCTGAGGAGAAGGACTTGGGGGTGCTGGTGGACGAGAAGCTCAACACGAGCCAACAATGTGCGCTCGCAGCCCAGAAAGCCAACTGCATCCTGGGCTGCATCAAAAGAAGCCTGGCCAGCAGGTCGAGGGAGGTGATTCTCCCCCTCTACTCTGCTCTGGTGAGACCCCACCTGGAGTCCTGCATCCAGCTCTGTAGCCCTCAGCACAGGAAAGACATGGACCTGTCGGAACGGGTCAAGTGGTGGGCCACGAAGATGATCAGAGGGCTGGAGCACCTCTGCTATGAGGACTGGCTGAGAGAGTTGGGGTTGTTCAGCCTGGAGAAGAGAAGGCTCCAGGGAGACCTTATAGCAGCCTTCCAGTACCTGAAGGGGGCCTACAGGAGAGATGGGGAGGGACTCTTTATGAGGGAGTGGAGCAATAGGATGAGAGGTAACGGTTTAAAACTGAAAGAGGGGAGATTTAGATGAGATATCAGGAAGAAATTCTTTCCTGTGAGGGTGGTGAGGCACTGGCCCAGGTTGCCCAGGGAAGTTGTGGTTGCCCCATCCCTGGAAGTGTTCAAGACCAGGCTGGATGGGGCTTTGAGCATCCTGGTCTAGTGGGAGGTGTCCCTGCCCAGGGCAGGGGGCTTGGAACTAGATGATCTTTAAGGTCCCTTCCAACCCGAACCATTCTATGATTCTATGGTCTTCAGAGCAGACAGCAGACTTAACAATGTGGCATTTTGTCTGGATGCACTTATGAGGGCAAACAGTCTGTTGCTGTGTCTCTCATGCAGGAGACCTGCATGGCTGAGCAGGGAGCTTCTGAAAAAGCTCAAGTGGAGGAAGGAAGTTTACAGCAAGTGGAAGAAGGGACTGACCCCTTGGGAAGATTACAAGAATGCCGCCAGAGTGTGCAGGGACGAAACGAGGAAAGCCAAGGCCTCCTTGGAATTAAACCTGGCCAGGGATGTCAAGCTCAACAGGAAGGGCTTCTACAAGTACATTGGAGGCAAAAGGAAAACTAGAGAAGTTGTGGGCCCGCTGCTGAATGAGACAGGAGCCATGGCGACGCAGGATGCGGAGAAGGCGGAGTTACTGAATGCCTTCTTTGCTTCGGTCTTTACTGCTCGGCCCAGCCCTCAGGAGTCCCAGACTTTGGAGAAAGTAACGGGGAAAGTCTGGACAAAGGAAGACTTCCCCTTGGTTGAGGAGGATCAAGTGAGAGATCAATTAAGTCAACTGGATATCCACAAGTCCATGGGTCCCGATGGGATGCACCCGAGAGTGCTGAGGGAGCTGGCGGAAGTCATTGCTGGGCCGCTCTCCACCATCCTTGAAAGGTCCTGGAGAACAGGCGAGGTGCCTGAGGACTGGAGGAAAGCCAACGTCACTCCAGTCTTCAAAAAGGGCAAGAAGGAGGACCCAGGGAACGACAGGCCGGTCAGCCTCACCTCCATCCCTGGAAAGATGATGGAACAGCTCGTTCTGGGCATCATCTCAAGGCATGTGGAGGAAAAGAAAGCTATCGGAAGTAGTCAACACGGATTCACCAAGGGGAAATCATGTCTGACCAATCTGATAGCCTTCTACGATGGCATGACTGGATGGAGAGATGAGGGGAGGGCAGTGGATGTGGTCTACCTTGACTTCAGCAAGGCTTTTGACACCATCTCCCACAGCATCCTCATAGGGAAGCTTAGGAAGTGTGGGTTAGATGAATGGACAGTGGGGGGGATTGAAAACTGGCTGAAAGACAGAGCTCGGAGGGTCGTGATTAGGGGCACAGAGTCTAGTTGGAGGTCAGTGACGAGTGGTGTCCCCCAGGGGTCAGTACTGGGTCCAGTCCTCTTCAATATACTCATCAACGACCTGGATGAGGGGATAGAGGGCACCCTCAGCAAGTTTGCTGATGACACAAAGCTGGGAGGGGTGACTGACACAGCAGAAGGCTGTGCCGCCATACGGAGAGACCTGGCCAGGCTGGAGAGTTGGGCAGAGAGGAACCTTCTGAAATTCAACAAGGGCAAGCGTAGGGTGCTGCACCTGGGGAGGAATAACCCCCTGCACCAGGACAGGTTGGGGGCTGACCTGCTGGAGAGCAGCTCGGTGGAAAGAGACCTGGGAGTCCTGGTGGACAACAGGATGACCATGAGCCAGCAATGTGCCCTCGTGGCTAAGAAGGCCAATGGCATCCTGGGGTGCATCAAGAAGAGTGTGGCCAGCAGGTGGAGGGAGGTCATCCTCCCCCTCTACTCTGCCCTGGTGAGGCTGCATCTGGGGTACTGTGTCCAGTTCTGGGCTCCCTGGTTCAAGAAGGACAGGGAACTGCTGGAGAGGGGACAGCAAAGGGCTACCAAGATGCTGAGGGGACTGGAGCACCTCTCTTATGAAGAAAGGCTGAGGGACTTGGGTCTCTTCAGTCTGGAAAAAAGACAGCTGAGGGGGGACCTTATCAACACTTATAAATACTGAAAGGGTGGGTGTCAGGAGGATGGGGCCAGGCTCTTCTCAGTGGTGCCCAGTGACAGGACAAGAGGTAACGGGCACAAACTTGAGCATAGGAAATTCCACCTAAACATGAGGAGGCACTTCTTTACTTTGAGGGTGGCAGAGCCCTGGCACAGGCTGCCCAGAGAGGTGGTGGAGTCTCCAACTCTGGAGACATTCAAAACCCGCCTGGACGTGTTCCTGTGCAACCTGCTCTAGGTGATCCTGCTCTGGCAGGGGGCTGGACTAGATGATCTCCAGAGGTCCCTTCCAACCCTACTATTCTGTGGTTCTGTGATTCTGTGTGCCAGCAGCTTGCTGACTCCGAGCCACATGCAGCTCTAGTGAGTTTGCTGGGATGGCCCTACACAAGCAAATCCAGAATAAAATCACAACCCCCCCCTAGCCTCCGCAGCACTCTGGCTTGCAAAGGCAGGAATGAAGCATATGGGTCACATTTATCAGAGGGCAGCAGGTTCCTGGAAAGCCACCAGCAGGAAGGATGTAGGGGAATGGGGAGGGAGATGGCAGATGCAATGCTGCCTTGCTCCCTGGCAGCAGCAAAACCATTGCTGTATGCTGGGTCCCCAGGGGAACCAGCGCCTCACATGGAGCGTGAACAAGCATGGTTAGCTTTGGTATTTGGTAATGATAGGTCTCTCTCCTCAAAAGCAGAGAGATCCAGTAGCTGAAAACTGCGGTGAAGCAATTCAGGGCGGGGAGAAATAAGGTGCAAAGGGGTGTGAGGAGAGTGGCTCTGTGGCTACTCTGAGTGTAGGTGGCTCCTCTGGCCTCAGGAACCTCTGGGTTTGGGCAGCCAGCCTCCTCCAGGCACCCTGCCTCCCCTGGCCCTGTCAAGGCTGAAGTATGAGCTAACTCTGGCAGCATGGCTCCCCACTCAGGGCCTCTGATCCTTCATTCCTACCTCTCCTCTTGGCTGCCCTTCACCCTCCACAAGAGAATACTCACCTTGCTGTGCTCCCCATCCCCAGTGCACATGTTTCCTGTCTGGGGCATTCACTGCTGTCTTCTCTCTCTTCTCCCTCCCTCCCTGTCAGCTGGTGAGTAAGGCAACATTGGGGTGCCTGCCAGTGCCTAACCTCAGCGTGAGCCTTGCTCACGGTGTGTCTGCATGCCCAGTTCAGCACTGGGGTAGCACTTGTGTGTGTCTGCAAGCAACCTGGGGTCCGTGCGTGTGTGTATGTACATGTGTAGAATCATAGAATCATTTAGGTTGGAAAAGACCCTTGGGATCATCGAGTCCAACCATCATCTCCACTCTACAAAGGTCTCCCTTACACCATATCCCTTAACACCACATCTAAACGACTCTCAAACACATCCAGGGATGGTGACTCCACCACCTCCCTGGGCAGCCTATTCCAGTGTCTGACTGTAGGAATGTGTCTGAGAGAAAATGGCCATGTGAGCCAGCCTCCCTACTATGAGAGATTAGATTAAGAGCAAAACAGGTGGTAGAAGATGGAATTAGTACATGGGAAAAACGGGAACTGAGAAGGTAGAAAACATGTTGTGCTAATGACTAAGTAATTGACTATGCGAATTCTTGTAACCAACCTGATGTGTGAACGAACTGCATGGACAGCGCGTGGACAGTGTAACTAGCTAATCAGAAATAAGCGAGTGGCGTGTACGGCTACAACACAGGGTATAAAAGATGATGATCTGTGCTTAATAAATGGCTTCTGTTGATTCACATTGGATCGTCTGGAGTCCAGTTATTTCTCCTCATCTGACCACTCTTTCTGGGAAGAATTTTTTCCTAATGTCCAGCCTAAACCTCCCCTGATGCAGCTTGAAGCCATTCCCTCTTGTTCTATCGCTAATTACCTGTGAGAAGAGACCAGCACCAACCTCTCTACAGTGTCCTTTCAAGTAGTTGTAGAGAGTGATGAGGTCTCCCCTCAGCCTCCTCTTCCTCAAACTAAACAGTCCCAGCTCCTTCAATCGCTCCTCGTAAGATTTATTCTGCAGGCCCTTCACCAGCTTCGTTGCCCTCCTCTGCGCTCGCTCCAGCACCTTGAGATCTCTCTCGTATTGAGGTGCCCAGAACTGGACGCAATACTCAAGGTGTGGCCTCACCAGTGCTGAGTACAGGGGGACAATCACCTCCCTCCTTCTGCTGGTCACACTGTTTCTAATACAAGCCAGGATGGCATTGGCCCTCTTGGCCACCTGGGCACACTGCTGGCTCATGCTCAGCTGCTTGTCAATTAGAACCCCCAGGTCCTTTTCTGCCGGGCAGCTCTCCAGCCACACTGCCCCAAGCCTGTAGCGATGCGTGGGGTTGTTGTGGCCCAAGTGCAGGACCCGGCACTTGGCCTTGTTGAAGCTCATCCTGTTAGCGTTGGCCCATCGGTCCAATCTATCCAAGTCTCTCTGTAGAGCCTCCCTATCCTCATGCAGATCAACACTCCCGCTTAGCTTCGTGTCATCTGCGAACTTGCTGATGATACACTCTATGTCCTTCTCAAGGTCATCAATAAAGATGTTGAACAGAAATGGTCCCAACACCGAGCCCTGGGGGACACCCCTTGTGACTGGCCGTCAGCTGGATTTAACTCCATTGGCCACCACTCTTTGGGACCGCCCATCCAGCCAGTGCTTGATCCAGCAGATCGTATGCTCATCCAGGCCATGAGCCGCCAGTTTTCCCATGAGAATTCTATGGGGGACAGTGTCAAATGCTTTTCGAAAGTCTAGGTAGATAATATCCACAGCCTTTTGTCGCGGGCAGAGTGATTAATTTCACTTGTAATAGGGCAGCAGTGGAATATTTATTAATATAAAACAGTGATTTAACAAAGTCAGTAGTGAATGCGACAGTGTTTTACGAGATTCGATGCCAGGGCACACTTGGTTATTTACTGCACAGAGGCCAGGGTCAGACAAGCTGTCAGGGAGACCCTCCCGTTGAGTCACGAGGTTCAGAAAGGACCCCCTGGCTTTCTAAACTCCTTCTCAGAGAGGAGCCTAGGGGCGGCTGGATCCACTCCTAGTCCCAGACTTGGTCAACGGTTTGTGTCTAAAGGATTCTATATGCGCAATCAATCCTTATCTCACTCAGCTAAGATTTCAAAGTTTAGCATGCTATCAGTCACTTACCGAGAATCTGCTGCGGCAAGGAATCTCTCAGCCTCGAGGAGCAGAACCTTAAGCGAGCGTCCCCACTCAAGGGGAGATCCTGGCGTGCAGCCCGCTGCCGTGCAGGAGAGCTCAAAGGGCTCTTGGGCTGTCCGCTATTTATGGAGTAAGATAATTGACCTATAGTCATATTCCCATGGGAACAAGATGTCTAGGCCCCCACTCCAGACAGTGTTTTGACTGTGTTGCCAGGCATCTCCCACAGTTCAAGTGCAACTCATCACGACTCCCACTGATGGCCATGGCTTGAGCAGGAGCCGGGGGGGGGAAAAGGGGAAAAGGGGAAAAGGGAGGAGCACACCGCCACACTTTTCCCTCGTCCAATAATCTGGTCATCTTGCCGTAGAAGGAGATCAAGTTCGTCAGGCAGGACCTGCCTTTCCTAAACCCATGCTGACCAGGCCTGATCCCCTGCTTGTCCATTGTATGACTCGTAATGGCACTCAAGATGATCTGCCCCATGACCTTCCCTGCTCCCGAGGTCAGACTGACAGGCCTATAGTTTCCTGGATCCTCCTTTCTGCCTTTCTTGTAGATGGGTGCTACGTTTGCTACCCTCCAGGCCATTGGGACCTCCCCAGTTAGCCATGACTTCAGGTAGATCATGGAAAGCGACTTGGCGAGCACGTCTGGCAACTCTTTCAGCACTCTTGGATGTAACCCATCCGGTCCCATAGACTTGTGCGCATCCAAGCGGTGTAGCAGGTCACTGATCACTTCCTCTTTAATTGTGATGACAATCTCACCCACTCTAGATGATGGGGTGGCTGCCACCTGTGCAGCACAAGTGAGCTCTGCTTGCACATACAGACCCTGTGTGCATGCACCACACATGTGCCATGGTATGTGCATATCTGCTCCCCTGCCCTGGTGAAGGACCCCTGTGGCTCTGCCTGCCACCTTGTGCTGGTGGGGCCAGCCCTCCTGGGCTGGGATGTGGCTCCAGGGTCACCCCCTTGCCCAGCTTGTTTGCAGACAAACCTCCAAAATGGGGACAGTGAGGGGGAAATGCTTCTGGAGCTTGAAATACTTTTTTTTTTTGGGGGGGGGGGGGCGGTGGAATCCTGGAGGGGGTAGCCACTGAGTGTAGGAAGGCTTGCACTGAGGGACTTGTGTCTGCAAGATGTCTCAGAAGCTGTGGATGCTCATCCCATCCTTGGGCAGGAGGAGACTAGCCAGGGTCAATCAAGAAAGCATCACAGACAATACCCAATGCATACACATGTGTAGTTGGGCTGCGGGATCCCACTCTCCTTCCCTGGGGAGCGCACCCCAAACAGGCCAGTAAAACACTCGCACTTAGATACTGTAAGTCTGTGATGGACTCAGGGACACCTTATCTAGCCGCTTGAGAATCCTGGCCTGTTGTGGAAGAAGATCAAAGCACAGTGAGAAAGCTATGCCTGTTTGAACCCTTGAAATACCAACAAGAACAGGGAGTCTGCACGCGCTCTTGCTCACAAGGACTCTCTCGCTGCCAAGGACTCTTGCTAACAAGGACTCTCTCACTCTGCAGTGCCTACGTCCCCTGCCTGCATGCCTCTACCCAGGTGTTGCTTCGGAGGTCTGTGATGTATCGAGACTAAACTTGTTCTTTGCCTCTCATCTGTGGTTTTGTGGTTGTTCCTGCATCCTGCCTGCATCGGCTCACACAGCATGGAAGCTGGTCATCCCCATCCCATGTCCTTTGGGGCAAGTCTGGGCATAACCTCTCCAGGGGAGGCTCCTGCACCCCCCCAACAGTCTCTCTTGCCACAGGCACGCATGGTCGCTGCTGCCAACAACAATCTGTGTGAAGCCGCCAGTGCAGGGCCATGCCAGTGAGGAGAAGCTCATCTTGTCAGACAAGCAGGTGGTTGCCTTCACAGCACAGCCTGCAAGGTGAAGGCTGACCACAACTTGGAGGCCATGAAGTGGACCTCCAGGTGAGTCCCAGGCTGCCCTCCAGCCCCAGCTGCCTCCTCCCAGCCGCTTGAGAGGCGGGTGGGAGTGGGGTGAGGGCATGTGGGACTTCAGGATGGGGCCCTCCATAGCAGAGGTGTCTCCCCAAGGCTCATGCTCCCTGTCTGTGTATATCAGTGGGGAACTTGTTGAGGTGCAGGCTCCAGGTAGCTTGGACTTTACTGCTGCTGGGTGTACGTGTGATGCTGGGCTGCTGAGCCCAGGGGCATTCAGCACTGATGAAATGGCATGGACATGCCTGAAATGTGCACACTGGATCCCTGTCATTTGAAAGGTTAATGTTTGGGGGGCATGTTTTGTAGCACTCTTAATCCTCAGAGGCCATGGCACACAAGAGGTTAATGCTCACATGGTGGGGGGGTTAACATGGGGTCCTAGCGCTGGTCCCTCAGGGCAAAGGGCTGGGGAGGGTCAGCCAGCGGGGCTGCCCCCCAGTCCCTGCCCCACAGCTCAGATGGGAGCCAGAACCCGGGACCAGCGGTGCCTGAAATGATCATGAGTGGGTGGTAGTAGTGCAACAGCAAGCCATGTAAAGGAATCCCTGCCTGCAGCACTCAGCTTGCCTGGCCACCTCTCCTGCCTGCCAGCCTGGCCTGGGGCAGGGGTTCCTTCACACTCCCCCAAGCAGCAGTTGTGCCCTGGGGCTGGGACTTACACTGCCACTCCCCCTCTTCCCTGCTGCAGACTGCTGGCAATGCGGTGAAGAGAGCGTCGGACAATCTGGTGAAGGCAGCACAGAAGGCAGCTGCCTTCCAGGACCATGATGAGATGGTGGTGGTGAAGGAGAAGATGGTCTGGAGAATTGCACAGGTGAGGAGTGGGGCTGCTCTCATGGAGCAGGGGTGGCTCTGGCTACCACCGCAGCCTGTGTGCGCCCATCTCAGGAGCACGTCCTACCACCCACCGGCACAGGGCACATCTCTGGAGCCTCAAAAAAATGGTACAGGTGCACCCATCCCACCCAGTGCCAATTAAATACCATGGCTTCATCCCTGTCCTGCTACGTGTAGCAGCAGGCACAGCCAGTGACCATGCATGGTCCCAGGAGCGTAACACCCTGGCTTCTCATGGTGTAGTGCCTGTACCGTCCTAGTGTCCAGGACATGCGTGAAGGGCAGAGTATTTGGTAAGGGGTGAGAGCTGCCTGGTATGGGCTGCCACAGGTCTGAGCACTGCCTCCTGGCCATGGGCTTGCAGCTGAAACCCTCTGCAGGGCGTGTGGGGCTGAGCCCCGGGAGCTCTGCTGCTCCTCATTATCTCCAGAGGACCACAGTCCCACTGTAGGGACAGTAGCCCTCGTGCCTGGGGCCACACCAGCCTAGGGAGGCTGTGGTTGTGATGGGGGGGAAGCAGCAGCTGGAAAGCCTAGCTTGGGGCTCAGCATTGCCATGGTGGAGGCTCTGGCCATTCCCAGCGGAGGCAGTTGTGACCCTGGGGTGTTTGCTGTGCTCTCCCTGCAGATCATTGCTGCCCAGGAGGAAATGTTGCGCAAGGAGTGGGAGCTGGAGGAGGCGCGGAAGAAGCTGGCCATGATCTGGCAACAGCAGTACAAGTTCCTGCCCTGAGAGCTGTGGAATGAAGAGCAGAACTGAGCCTCACACCCTCCCACTGCTCACCACACAGACTGCCACCTGCCTGCTCCTATTTAAGACAATCTGAAGGGCTGCCTGGGCTGGACCAGAGCTCTGCCTGCACCCAGAGTGCTGGGACTAACCCAGCCCCTGCTCACTGCACCAGCAACTCCGCTTTGCTGCCCAGCCCACCTTCCCACATGTGCCCAGGGTACAGCCAGAGTGCCTGGAGGGGCCTGGCTGGGGTGGGAGCCAGGGCTGCACCCACTCAGGGCTCACCCACCAGCCCCAGGGTGGGGGGCCGGAGAGCTCCCCAGTGCAGGGGATGTTTCCGTGTACCTTCCTCATTCCTACTTGTGCTCCTTTCTTCTCTCTCCTTTGTGCAGGAGGGGAGAGGCGGGCAGCTTGCCCTCTCTGTGCTATGGGGTGCAGGGAGCAGTGTGGTCCCTCACTGAACTCTTGCATGGAGCCGCCTTTCAATTCCAGATGAATCTCCCTCCTTCTCTTTCTCTTTCTCCCCAGCTTCCCTGGGAAGCACCAAGCCCCCCTCCCGTGAGCATCTTCTTCAGCCTGGGCCCCTCCTGGAAGGGCTGGTGCACTGCCTCTACTCGGAGTGGGGCAATGTGAGCCCCTGGAGTTGCTCTTTGCTTTCCCACTGGGCCTTCCCCCCTCGTGGCCCCAGCCAGCTCTGCTCTCTTCCTCCTTCCCAAGTGCCTGCATCATTTTCCAAGATCTGCAGTATTTTTGTAACTTTTCCATTTCACAGAATCACGGAATCACGGAATCTTCAGAGTTGGAAGGGACCTCTAGAGATCATCTAGTCCAACTCCCCTGCCAGAGCAGGGTTGCCTAAAGCACATCCCTCAGGGCTGCATCCAGGCGGGTCTTGAAAATCTCCAGAGAAGGGGACTCCACAACCTCCCTGGGCAGCCTGTTCCAGTGCTCTGTCACCCTCACCGTAAAGAAGTTTTTCCCTGTATTTGAACGGAACTTCCTATGTTCTAGCTTGTGCCCATTGCCCCTTGTCCTGTCGCTGGGAACCATTGAAAAGAGCCTGGCTCCGTCCTCCTTAAACCCACCCTTTAGGTACTTGTAAACATTAATCAGGTCCCCCCTCAACCTTCTCTTCTCCAGGCTAAAGAGTCCCAGCTCTCTCAGCCTTTCCTCATAAGGGAGGTGCTCCAGTCCCACAATCATCTTGGTTGCCCTACGCTGGACTCGCTCCAGTAGTTCCCTGTCCCTCTTGAACTGGGGAGCCCAAAACTGGACACAGTACTCCAGTTGCGGCCTCACCAGTGCAGAGTAGAGGGGGAGAATGACCTCCCTCGACCTACTGGCCACAGTCTTCCCTATGCAGCCCAGGATGCCATTGGCCTTCTTGGCGACAAGGGCACACTGCTGGCTCATGGATAATTTGCTGTCTACCAGGACCCCCAGGTCCTTCTCCTCAGAGCTGCTTCCCAGCATGTCCGCCCCTAACCTATACTGGTGCTTGGCATTCTTCCTCCCCAGGTGGAGGACCTTACACTTGCTTTTGTTGAACCTCAGTAGGTTCTTCTTTGCCCAGCTCTCCAGCCTGTCCAGGTCACGCTGGATGGCAGCACGGCCCTCTGGAGTGTCGGCCACCCCTCCCAGCTTGGTATCATCAGCAAACTTGCTGAGGATACACTCTGTCCCCTCATCTAGGTCATTAATGAATATATTGAACAAAATTGGACCAAGTATTGACCCCTGAGGGACACCACTGTCTCAAGTATCAAGCCTGAAGCTTTCAACATTAAGCTTCCCCTATTAAACGTTGGAGGAAACCAGATTCCCCCTGAGGCTCTGGGCTGGGAGATGCTGATATCTCCTTGGAAAGATGCGTTTATCAATAAAATCTGATTGTCCTGCTTTCTCAGTGCCTGGCTATCAATGGGACCCCCAAGGAGAAAGGGGGAGCTGGTGGGCAGGGGGGCCATGGGCACCTGCCCTCCTGCTGGGGGGGCGGGAGGTGGGGCAGGAATTTTGTTGCTGGGGGATTTGGGCCTCAGTGGGGACCAGACAGGCTCCTGGCCATAGTCCTGCCACCAGCTGAAAATATCCCTGGGTAGGGTGCAGGTGGGGGCCCCCCTGGTCACCAGCAGCCCACTATTGGGAAGTGGCAGCGCTTGGCATGCAGCAGGGCTGGGAATGTGGCTGGAGCCAGATGCTGGCACTGAGCTCATGCCCCAAAATAGCCCCTGAGCATGTCCCCACCTGTTTCCACCCTGTCACTCAGCAAGGGTTTGGGGGGCACAAGAAGTGGCGGGGCAGGCAGGGATGCTGAGATGCTGTGGGGTGGAGCAGGGACATGGCTAGGCTGGCATGTGTCCCCCGTCTCTAGGACCTGTCCATGGCAGCATAAGCTACAACCATCATGAGCAGCGAAGGCAGCATCCCACATCACTGCCAGCGACCTGCTGTCGCCCCACAGGCACATATCCGGGGGTGCAGAGGAGCTGTCTTCCCTGGAACGCTTGCCCCTGGCTAGGGTCCAGGATGGATTTGTGGCTCTTGCAGGCATCTCAGTCCTCCCAGTTGTCCCCTGACAATCTGTGTTGGCCTGATCTGGCACTAGGCTCTCACCCAGGTACCAACCAGACATGGGGCCCCTCTGAGCAGCCAGCAAGGACAGTGAGTGGGTGATGCACGGCAGTGGCCCTGGCCTCATCTGGGCAGTCTGGGGCCACGGGAGCTCTGGCACCCCTGGCACGGGGCTGCAAGCACACACACACACACACACCCCACCGTGTCCTCCAGGATGGGGTACAGGCAAGGGGTGGTGGCACAAACACCAGGGGAGGGACATGGGGTGCGATTTGACCCAGTCCCCTAAATCTCCCCTGACAGAGTGAGGTGTTATTTTGGCAGGCAGGTTTGGGCGAGCACACGTGGGGGCTTGAAGCTGAGACGCTGCATTCATGAGGTACCAACACCTCCGTGGGGACCCAAATCCGGCTGAGCTGGAGGTGGACAGGGAAGCCACAGCCCAACTTCTCAGGGACCACAGGGATGGGGCATGACATTGAGGCATGGGTTGCACATGGGAAGTTCCTGTTAGACAGCAGGACAAGCCTTTCCCCAGGAGGGGTAGTCGGACCTTGGAGTGGGGCATGGAGTGGGGAGCCCCATCCTTGGAGATCTTAAGCCAGGGTGGGGCTGGGCATGGGGCAGCAATGGGAGGGATGTGCACCCACACCCCTCTGCATCCCCTTGTCCTGGAGGCCACCCCAGAGGATGGTTTTGAGGGCAGACCCAGGCACCTGGATGGCCCCAGCTGTGGTGCCGGTCAGGCATGACCCTGATGCCTGGAGCAAAGGGGAGTGGGCAGCAAGGGGGAACTGCTCCTTCAGGGGGGACATTTGAAGGCTGAAGCCCTGCCTTGCCCTTCCTAGCTGCTTACACCATGCGCATCATCATCTTTCCCCTGAGTGCTGAGCCCATGAAGTTGCTCTGGGCTGAAGCATCTCACAGAAAGCCATCCATCCTTGCCCAGGAATGAGGGGAGATGCATCTTCCCCCTCCCCTCAGAAGCCACATGCTGGCAGTTACTGACTCTCCTTGTCCAAATATGTGCCTAATTCATCAGTATTAATAGCTGTTCTCCAGAGTCCAGCAGTGGCTCTTCTGCTGCTTTCTCCATAGTGCCAGCAGCCTCGGATGCTCCCGTCCCTCCTATGCCCCCCTGCAACCCAGGGCTGAGGGCTCCTAGAAAGCCACTTGCTCCAGCTCTCAAAAACTTTTTGCTCCTCTCTGCTTGGAGCACTGGTGCCAAAAAGTTGTGTCAGGCAAGGGCTGGATGCAGTCCTGGGGCAATGGGCTGGGGGAGCCCGCGCACCCCTCCTGTCCCCATCCCAGCCTCCCCACATACTGCATGGCTCCTGCAACCCCTCTGCCAGCTCCTTCCAGTCCCCTCCCCAGTCCAGAGCCCTCCCTGCAGCTGGGAATGCACCAGAAGCATTTACAAGTGTTATTAAAGTGTGTGTTATTTTTGGAGGACCTGGGATCTGAAAGGTTTGCAATTTTTTTTGCCTGTGGAATACAGTTTATTTAGAGCAGAAAGACAGAGAAAGGTAGTGGGCAGCCCACGTACCCTGTGTCGCCCTGAAATGTCACCCTATGGGCTGTGCACGGGCCAGGTGTCCCTGTGGGTGCCAGGGACAGTGGCACCAAGGTGCAAGGCAGTGGGGAGATGGGTGCCAGGGAGCCTGTGCAGAGCCGAAGCTCTCCTGTCCTGCCATGACGCAGGAGCTGGACAGGGAGGCTAGAGGCTCAGCTCGCTTCTCTCCCGGAGGATTTTCCCCATGTGGCCAGCCCACAGTGTCCTCAAGTGCAATCACAGCCTGTGGGTGTCCGCGAGTGCAGTCAGCCTGTGAGTGTCCCCAAGACTACAGTGCCAGCCTGTGGGTGCCCCCAATTGCTGTGCCAGCCCCTGAGGGGCCCCCAAGCCAGTGCCAGGAAGCAGGGTCCCCCAGGCTCCAGGGTGCAGTGACAGGGTGTGCCTAAGACAGTGCCAGCCATGTGGTGTCTTCTAGCACAGGGACAGCTCTGGATGGAGCAGAAGCAGGTCTTAGGCCCTGGGGGTGGACTGCCGGTGGTGTCCCTGGGGCATGGTAACAGCACACTTCCAGCCCATGGACATCCCAAGTGCAGGGCCAGCCACGGGATGTCCCCCACAGTGGTGAGAGGCAACAGGTTGTCCCCCTAGCCCAGTGCCATCAGGGTGTCCCTGGGGAAGTACCACCAGAAATGCCCCTACTGAAGTACTCCGGGGTGTCCCTGGCACAGTGCCACCGGGATGTTCCTAGTGCAATATCCCCAGTGTCCCTAGTGCAATACCCCCAGGGTGTCCCCAGTCCAGTGCCCCCAGGGTACCCCTAGTGCAGTGATCCGGGGTGTCCCTAGCACAGTGTCACCAGTGTGCCCCTAGTGCAGTGTCCTGGGGTGTCCCTAGTGCAGTGCTCTGGAGTGTCCCTCACCCAGTGCCACCGGGATGTCCCTAGCACAGCAGTGTCCCTAGCACAGTGTCCTCGGGATATCCCTAGTGCAGTGCCCCTAGGTGTCCCTAGTGCATTGCCCTGGGGTGTCCCTCGCCCGGTGGTCCCCGTGGGTGCCCGGTGCCGGGGCTGCAGGGGTGCCCGCCGGGGGTGCCGCCCTCCCGTCCCGCTCGGCGCGACGGGGCCGGTGGCGAGCCTGTCCCTAAAAGGTGCTGGCGGGCAGCGGGGGAGGTGCCGGGGCAGCCCCCGCCCGGCGCGGCCCCTCCCCGGCTCTTAGGCGGTGCGGCGGGGCGTGGGCGCAGTGTCGGTGCTCCCGCCGCCCCCGGTGCTCCCGCCGCCCCCGGTGCTCCGCGCCCCGCCGCCACCATGGAGGCCATCAAGAAGAAGATGCAGATGCTGAAACTGGACAAGGAGAACGCCATCGACCGCGCCGAGCAGGCGGAGGCCGACAAGAAGCAGGCGGAGGACCGCTGCAAGCAGGTGGGTGTCCCACGGACCCCCCCGGCATTGCCTGGGGACCCCCGCCTTAAGGATGTCCAGCCCCGGGGACCCCATCCTGCTGGGTGTCCAGCCTGGGGACCTTCTGCCTAGAGGTGCTCAGCCCTGGGGACCCCATCTCGCTGGGTGTCTAGCCTGGGGACCCTTGTCCTAAGGGTGTTCTGCCCTGGGGACTTTGCCCCACTGGGTGTCCAGCTTGCAGATCCCAGCTCTAGGGGTGCTCAGCCCTTGGGATCTCACCCCACTGGGTGCCTGTACCTGGAGACTTCACCCTGCTGGGTGCCCATCCCCAGGGACCAGCACTCCAGCCTGTTGCCCCTGACCACTCATGTCAGTCCCCCCCAAACATGCTATGTCTCAGTGGGACACCACAGTGCCACCTCCCTGTCCTTCTGCCAGGGAGACCCTTGGGGACAGTGTACTCCCACCCTAGCCACAGAGATGGGAGCTTTCTTGGTGCCCTCTGGAGCTGTGTCCCCAAGTCAGGACTTCTACAGTCCCTTGCACGGGGAGGGAGCCCACCACCCCCTTACCCCCCGCTGGGCTCAGGGATGCTGGGGGCTGCTCTGGCCCTGGGAACCAAGGGCTCCCTAAGGACATGTGGCCCCAAAGTCGACAGAGTGAGCATGTCTGCATGCTCCTGCTGTGCTCCCAGCCTTGACCACCCCAGGAGGAGGATGGCCACCCCCTCCCTAGCCTTGTGGGCACTGCCATCACCCCTGACCCCCGCCCTCCATCCCTTCTCCAGCTGGAGGAGGAACAGCAGGGCCTACAGAAGAAGCTGAAGGGCACGGAGGATGAGGTGGAGAAGTACTCTGAGTCTGTCAAGGAGGCCCAGGAGAAGCTGGAGCAGGCAGAGAAGAAAGCTACAGACGTACGTAGGCATGCTAGCAACTCCTCCCTTGCACGGGTGCCAGACCTTGGGGGGGGTGAAGGAGGAGGGGGGCCTTATATGGAAAGTGTCCGTGGGGAAGACTGTCAGCATCCCATTTCTGGGATGCTGACACTGAACCTGGCTGAGATGCAGGGCAGGGACTGGCCGGATCCTGCTTGGGGTGCAGGGGCCAGGCAGGATGTGGCAGGCATTGCTCAGTCAGCTCTGGAGTTTTGTGGGCAGCTGCCTGCCTGGTTTCCCAAAGCTAATGGGGATGAGTGTCCCGAGCTGTGTCACTGGTCCCTGGGTATGTGCCTCCACAATGCTTGTAGAAAAAAAGTCTGCGGCACTTGCTAAACTGTCAGAAAAGCAAAGAAGAAATGGAAAAAACTCTTGCCCGTGGCCAGCTGCTGAGAGCTGGCTGTGAGGAAGGATGCTTGGGGTGTGTGGTGGGGGGCTCGGTCATTTTGGTGTCCAATGTGCCACCCTGTACCCTGGGAAGGGCAAGGCCAGGAAGAGTTTTATTTAGTGCCATGACTGATGTTTCTCCTAGGAAATGGATCCTGCCAGGGAGATGTTAGGAAGATGTTGAAATTGGCTTGTGCCTGGCCAGGGTGAAGGGTGGAACAGCCGTGTGTGGCCACAGAGCTGCTCAGGAACGGGGTATAATGACCTGCAGTGCCACACAGGGTATTTGACACCCTATAAATAAATCCTCCTTTTGATAGCCAGTTCTTCTTTGATGAAAACCAGCCCTGGAAACTGAAGGAGAAGCTAAAGGGGATCTGGTTGGACTGCAGTCAGCAGGGCATGGACAGTCTTTTTAGGATTGAGAACAAAAAATTCAATTCCAGATGGTTTATGGAGCTAAATGGGGGAGATGTGTCACATTTCTGAGGTGGCTGCCAAGGACAGGGGCAAGCAGACAAGGATGAGCAGCAGCAGCACAAGTCCCCGGGGCATCCTGGAGCCCCCAGGGAATGGCTGGGGGGGCTCCCCAGCATTGTTTGCTGACCCTACAGACCTGCCCCAGTTTAGTTAGATACTAAACCAAGTAGTTAAAACTGGAAGGGCACATTTATCCTGGTGTGGGGCAGGCACATCAAGCTGGGCAGAGCAGCTGCCATGTGTAGCGGGGGTCTGTACTGGTCTGACTGGATCCATGCTGGTGTGGGACAGGGCAAGCTCGGTGCGGGATCTGGCTGAGTGTGGATGGGATGTCCCTGGTGAGGGGCTTGGAGGAAGAGGCAAATGGTGGCACAGGGCAGACATCAGCCATGAGGTGCAGAGCAGTTTGCTGCTGGCAGCAGGCTGTGTGATGCTGTCCTGGGCAGGAAAGGTGCATTGCCATGCTCTTGATTCACAGCAACTCAGCAAGTCTGTGGGCTTTGACAAGGAGAGTCTTGTCCCAGCAGTTATAGGGGATGGGAGCCACCAACCCCTTCAGGGAAGGGCTGGATGGGGAGGCATGAAGGAGCACTCCTGCAGTGTCAGGGAGGGCAGGCTGGCTGCAGGCGGGTGTTTCCGGTAGGGCTGGGAGCCCATCACCAGCACAGCTGCCCCGGGGCCATGCCAAAGCCTGGACAGGCTGTGCCATGTGCAGGGCACCAGGAGTTGCCAGGTCCCCATGCCAGGGACCTGAATGTGCTGATAGCACTAAGTGCTGGGGCTGGTGTTACCTCTTCCCCAAGACAAGGTGCAGCGCTGCTCACAGCTTTGGTGGAGGAAGCGCAAAGTAGATCCCTGGAACCCACCCACCCACCTCCCCAGGGACCCTCATGCCTCTCTTGGCTGCCAGGACAGTGTGTGCCTGTGAGCACAGAGTGTCCCCATCCCTTGGCCAGGTCAGGGCCCATCACAGCGATCCAGACAGGCTCCTTCTCTCAGCAAAAATGTCAAAAAATGCTTTAAAAGAATAAATCTCACCCTGCTCTGGCACTGCCCTGCCTCTGGCATGGGGTGGCAGCGCATGAAGCCCACAGGGACTGCACTAAGGGATGCAAATGCAACTTTCCCAGGCACTTGGAGAGGGGTCAGATGGTGGCACAGACCAGAGAGCACGTGACCCCAGATTGGCAGCTCCACGGCACTGGCAGCCCCTTCCCAGCAGCTCTGTGAGACCACTGTGGCATCACCACCTCCTTGTCCCCAGAAGGGACAGCCCGTGGGACCCACAGCAAGATGCTGGCAGGCGCTGATGGACGTGGTGCAGCCAGGACAGCAGGTTTAGCAGGAGCAGCCCCCTCCAGCCCCCCACGTCCCAGCTGGTAACCTATCCCCAGCCACCACGCGGGGTGCAGCAGAGCTCAGGGAAACTCCGCAGTTCCCAGGCCATGATCCCAAAGGCTTCACCCAAGTTCCCGCCCTGGTTGCTCTCCCTGGCTGAGACTTTGCTCTTATTTGGCAATTCCCTGAGCTGGTGGGAGGGAACAGGGTTCTGCTGGGAAGTGACTGCATCCCTGGGTGGGGCCAGAGCAAGAGGCACTCAGCCCAGCCGGACTGCTGCCCCCAAACCTGCCCCCCAACCTACCCCCTACCCCTGCCCCTTTGCTGGCGACAACCTCGCTTTCTGCTCCGGGCCCTGTGTGCCAGCCTGGGAGTGCTCTCAGCACCCAGGCATCAGGCTGGGAGCGGGGCAGGACCAGCCAGGCCAGGGGACCCACAGCACCACCTATTCCGCTGCCACTTAGCAGGGGGACATGGGGCTGCAGGGCTCCGCCAGCAGTGTGGCTGGGTCCCCCCCAGGCCCCCTGACCCTGGAGCCAAGGGCAGCCGGTGGGGTCAGCCCGGGAATTGGTGTCCCTGGAGGCAGGTGTGCTGCTGGGGCTGCCCAGGAGCTGTCAGAGCTCCTTAAGGGAGGATTGAGTGCCACCAGCACCAGTCCCTCCTGATGGATATGCCCTGACCAGGATGCAGAGACAAGAGCTGGGAACTGGCCTCCCCTCTGGGGCAGAGCCCCCAGGGCAGCTGGGGGGTGCGGGGGGTCCCACGGGCCTCTGCGGGGCTGCTGGCCAGGTCCCCACTTGGGGAAAAAGATGCCAAGGGACTGAGTGGGATGGCTGCTGGGGACCTGACTGTGCCTGTGCGGACCCCCAGGGGGATGCCTGGGAGTGGGCTCTGCCCCATGGCCCCTATGGGGCAAAAGCCCATGACACCCCATGGCTCTGCAGCAGGAGGTGTGGGGGCAGAGCTTGGGGAGCACCTATGGGTACATTGCTCCCATGTCCATGGGTCTTGCAGGGGCCAGGCTCTGGCACCCCCACATTCCCTGTGCTTCTCTCCATCACTCTTAGGGGAGCTTGGTAGGACTGTACACCCCTGTCTGGGGGGGCACCATGTGCCCTGTCTTGGGGGGCTGTGTCCTGTATCCTAGGGGGCACCATGCACCCTGCCTGGGGGGGGGGGGAGGGGGAGGGGGGCGGGACAGTGTGCCCTGTCCAGAAGCCACTGTGCATCTTGCCTTTGGGGGGGTAGGGACAGTGATTCCTGCCTGGGGAGGACCATGTGTCCTGCCCAGGAGGGCACCCTATGTCCTACTGGGGGGGGACGGGGGGACGACTGTGCACCCGGCCTGATGGAGGACTGTCCCCTGCCGGGGGCGGGCACCGTGCACGCTGCCCTGGGGTCTGTGTGCGCTGCCCGGGGTAGCGGCGGCCTAGGTCGGTCCGTGGCAGGAGGAGGAGGAGGAAGAAGAGAAAGAGGAGGAAGAGAAGGAGGAGCAGGAAGAGCAGGAAGGGATGGAGGCAGGGCGGGCGGCAGGAACGGTTGCTGCCTGAGCGCTTCCTGCACGAGCCGGGCGGATCCCACAAAGGGCTCGGCGGCACGGCCTCCCTGCGCTCCTTGCCGGCTGCTTTGCGCCATGGCCGGCACCAGCTCCATCGATGCCGTTAAGAAGAAGATCCAGAACCTGCAGCAGGTGGCCGACGAGGCAGAGGAGCGCGCCGAGCACCTGCAGCGGGAGGCCGATGCCGAGCGGCAGGCCCGGGAGCGGGTAAGGCGCAGGGCGAGGGGGCTGCCGGGGGGGGACAACGGTGCGGCGGGGAGGGTGGCGCCCCGGCAGCTCCCTGGGATGCCCCACCGACTTCGGCAACGCCGCCGGCATCCTTCCCTGTGGGCTGGCCCCGGGCGCCCCCCCGCCCCGGTAGCCGGCCTGGCTGCCCCCGGGGCGGAGCACCAGGAGGTCCCGGAGGAGCTGGAGGGCGCTGCCATCCAGGTGCCGTGGCTGCGTCCCTGCCTCTGAGCTGCCTCCTCCAGTTGCCTCTTTCATGGGTCTTGCTAGGGATGTTCCGTGTCCTGGCTCTCCAGTGTGTCCCTTTGTGGGGACAAGCCACCCCTTTGCACTGCCGTGGGCCAAAATTTCCACTCTGTGGCAGTGGAACAGCATTTCCAGGCTGCAACTTGTTCCTGGTTTGGCTTTTTTATTGTTGTTGGAGACTGTGAGGTTTTTTTTATCTCTTTTTCCTATGCCCACTCCTTTAACATCCTCACCATATCGGGGGCAGCAGAGCTGGGTGCGGTACCTGGACTGTTGTCACTCAGGCTGTGTGTGGAGGAAACGGCTCTTTCCTGCAGCCGCAGATCGGTTCCCTGGTCACCAGGCGCTGCCAGAGAGCTCATGTTCCCGAGTGTCCATACGGGACGCTCTGACTCACTTTTGGGATGATTCTCGGGGAAAAAAGCTCTTGCCAGGGTGAGGCAGACACCACAAACAGAGCATCACCCAATGGGAGCCGGCCCCAGCTCCCCATTAGGTGTTTTGGCTGGGGATGAGCTCTCAGTGAGCCCAGAAAGAGGGTGTTCACAGGGTGGAGGTGGCTATTGTGCCAGCCATGGGGCTAGCCACCTACCTGGCACACTGATGGGCTGCCACGCTTGGAGCAGTGCCAGCTGCATCCGTCCCTACCCTGTCAGCTCGCCATGGAGGACCATGGGTGCTCAGCAGGGCCAAGCAGGGTGTCAGCCCCATGGTCCCCTTGCTTGGCCAATGTCCCCCAGTGCTGGAGCACGAGACTGGCCAGGACTGGGCACTGCAGCCAGCCAGGCCTGCTCCAGCCTGTGAATAAGCAAGAGACATTAATCCCCCGGGTTTGGCGCATGCCTCCCTGCATCTTGGTGCATGGGGCTGCTCCCAGTGGCAAGGTCTCATTGCTGCTCATCTCTTTGCATCTGGGGCTTTAATTCCCCACAAACTGCCCCGGTGGGGAGTGAGGCCAGGAGCTGCTGAAGCAGCGTTTCCCGGCGGTGGTGATGGAGCAGGCAGGGGGCCTTTACCAAATGGAAAGAGCGTGGGGCTAGGCATCAAGGGGCTGGTGGGGCCTAGGACCACTGCTCCCGGCCAGCCCTGACTCCTGACCCCATGCACGGGGAGCCTGGGGAAGCAGGGAGCCCCAGTCCCATGGGCCCTGGTGGCTGCAGCTTAGCTGGGCTCCAGCCTGCTGAGGATGACTTGCTCCATTGCCCCCAGTGCCTTGCTGTACATCAGCCAGGGGGAAGAGTTGGGGGGGGGGGCAGGGGGCTGCACTCAGCTTCTGGCTGCCCCATTGCACAGGGCTGGCGGGGGGTCCCCACAGAAGAGGTTCCCGGCTTGCTCCACCGCCTCTGTAAACAGGAAATCCACAAGCATCCTCAGTCTCCTTTTTGGGAGCAAAGCTGCACAGGACATTCCTCCCCCTTTACTCACTGCTCTGCAAACCCCAAATACCATCCCCGTGATGGTGCGACTGCTCCAGCCACCCTACCCTGGTGAACGCGCCTCGTCCCTCTCCAAGGCAGGAGCTGAAGGTGCAAGGAGGACACAGTGGAGGGGTTGCACAGGCCGGGCTCATTGCGTGGCTGGGAGGAGCCAGCATCAAACAGGGTGCTAGGGATGGAGAGAGACCCATTGTCCCTATAGAAAGGTGATGGGATGCGTGCCCCAGCCAGGCTTGTTGCATAGTGCCAAGGGGTGTTCTGGGTAGTGAATGCAAAAGTAACTGCCAAAAAAGCTTTTTATATCTCAAGATATATATATATATATGTCACATGGTGTGACTGAGGGGTTTCTGCTCCCCCAGGCTGAGGCTGAAGTGGCTTCTCTGAACCGCCGTATCCAGCTGGTGGAGGAGGAGCTTGACCGAGCCCAGGAGCGCCTGGCCACTGCCCTGCAGAAGCTGGAGGAGGCTGAGAAAGCGGCTGATGAGAGCGAGAGGTGTGATGGGGAGGGACAGTGAGGGTGGCGTTGGGTCACCCTTGATTGCAGGCAGCCCCCTTGGTTTCGCAGTGGGGTTTGGGGATTCCCCTTGTGAGAAATGCTCCTTATCCAATAACCACGGCTCAGGCAGTGATTGATACGAAGCACGTTTTATTTAAACATTCTTGCAAGAAGGGGTGACCTAGCAGGTAGGCACACCTGAGGTCCCAAAGTAACTTCTTTTTATTCCCTATCCCCGGCCGAAGTTTCCCTCCCCTGTTTCCCCACTGGCTAGGTACTCCAGGGTTTACAGCCTATCCGATTCGCCTAAAACTACTCCCGTTCGCTCCGCCTCTGTTTACTTCTCCCCATCACCCCTCCTAAACCCCTTACTTCACCTGTTTCTTTCTTCCCTGTTTTGGTATTATTGCCCATGGTTGCTGGTCTCAGTTAAACATTCATCCTCCCGTTAAACCACCGATCTGGCACGGACTGGTTTCTCCTTTGTCTAAGGGATGAGCATTCTTGCATGTCTCCTGATAAGCCTTTGTGTTGTTAATCATTCTCTAGCTACATCATTGCAGACTGGCCAAGTTGTTCCTCTGCAAAAACAATACTTAGATTTTTCTTACACCCTGAAGTGATCTTATGGGGTTTGCGTTGGTTTTCCTGCAGACCCGGAAGGGAAAGAGCAAAGCCTTGATGCAGAGAAGTCCCCCAGATATGGGCGTTCTTGGCACACTTTGAAATTTCCAGGGCACCCGTAAAATCCTGAAAAATTTGATCTGGTGCTTATACAAATATAAGTCTGTAACCAAAGCCAGAGGGTGCTCGGAGCCTGTTTTCTGCCCCCGAGCAGCTTCCTCTGCTTGAGAGCTGAGCAATGGCCTAGGAGGGGACTTCTGCACCTGGGAACCATGGTTGACCTTTGAGAATGAACCAGCCTCATTAAAAAAAAAGTTCTGCAGAGTGTGTTTCCCCATCCTCATGGCAAGCAGGTTTACTGGGCAGGAGCTGTGCAGGCAAGGGCACTCAAGTTGTATGGGAATGCTGGGACGTTTCACGGCATTCCTGACAGTTATGTGAGCTCTTCCCTCCATTGGCAAAGACCAGTTTGAGCAAAAGCATCTGAGCAAGAGGAGAAGAGTCTGCAGGAGTCCCTGCTGTGGGGGTTCGGTGACACCCTGCTTGTGAGCATCACACCTGAATGGGAAAATGCTTTGCTGCAGGATGTTTTCTAGCATTTCCTAAAGGTTGCTGGACTGTCAGGCTGCTTTTGTGGAGGTTGCGGCCAGTTCATCCTGGGCTGCACACATTTTTACCCCCCCAGACGATAGGTTCAGGACCTGCCTGGTTGAGAGGCACCATGGCCACATCTCGCTCTGGGACACGGCCCTGGGGTGGCCTTGGGGTCAGCTCTGCTTCTTTAATTGTGCGCAGGAGTATCCTTGGGGTACCACTGGTGTGACCCTACTGCATGAGGTGGCCAGCGAGTGCAGGTGTCCCAAGCCTCTGGAGCTGGAGGATGGCAGGGTCAGGGCACAGTGGGTGGGCAGGGTGTTGCAGGTGCCACATCGACCCACAGCAGTAACATCTTTTGGCTTGGGCTTTCCCCAGAGGTATGAAGGTCATTGAAAACAGGGCCATGAAGGACGAGGAGAAGATGGAGCTCCAGGAAATGCAGCTGAAGGAGGCGAAGCACATAGCGGAGGAGGCTGACCGCAAATATGAGGAGGTGCATGCCTGCGCCCGCATGCCCCTTCCCCCAGTGCTGATCCCCTGGTGGCACCCAGAGCTGCCTTCCCACAGCCCTGTGCCCCAAGCCAGGGCAAGTGCAGGGCTGATGCATGCCCCTTGCTGCCATTGACAGGTTGCCCGCAAGCTGGTTGTCCTTGAGGGAGAGCTGGAGCGCTCGGAGGAGAGAGCAGAGGTGGCGGAGAGGTGAGTAGGGCTCCCAGCGGGCAGCATGTGGGTGTCCCACACGGCCCTTGTCCTGAGTCCCGGGCAGCTGGGGGCAGTTGTGTGTCCATGTGGGGACGGGGACATCCCTCCCTGGGAACAGCAGGGTCTGCTGTTGGGGTGGTCCCTGGGCTCACAGGCTGGGAGCAGGGGGATGCCAGCCTGCCGGCAGCACATCCTTGACCCTGTTCTCTGCTGTTCCACCCCGGGGTGCCCCTCTTCCACCCCAGCCGAGTGAGACAATTGGAAGAAGAGCTGCGGACCATGGACCAGACTCTCAAATCCCTCATTGCCTCAGAGGAAGAGGTACTGGGGTAGGGGCACAGGGCAACACGCAGCAGCCCCCCTCTCTCTGTCACTGTCTCTTGAACCATGTGAGCCACCTCTCTCCTCTCTGCACCACTGCCTCTGCTGCCGACCTCCCCTCGCCTCTCTCTATGGTGGGCGCAGGCTGGGCATGCTCCTCCATCCTTCCATGCTTGCTCTCCTTCTTGGCAAGGCTGGCGGGAGCCCAGCCAGCAGCAATGCAAATGTGAGGAGGCATGAGGAATGGATGCGTCCTGGCAGCTTCCCCTCGTAGCAGCTCTGCTTCTTCTCCACCTGCGCTGCCTGAGTTTTCTCCTCTCTCAACTTGTTCTCTCTCTTTCTTCCTTCCTTCCTTCCTTCCTTCCCAATGTCCTCTCTTTCTGCTCCTCTCTCTCACCTGCCCCTTGGCCCTGCTCCCCTGCCTGGTGGCCCCTGCTCGGGATGTAGTAAATGTGGTGACCTAGAGGAAGAGCTGAAAATTGTCACCAACAACTTGAAGTCCCTGGAGGCACAGGCTGACAAGGTAGGACCCGGCGGGGCTGCTGGGGCTGGGCAGAGTGCGTAGAGTCTGGGGGTGCTGGGGTCCCCCACCAGGGCAAAGGATGACCAGAGGTGTCCTGTGGGGCTCATGGGTGCCCGTCTCTGTCTCTGTAGTATTCCACCAAGGAGGACAAGTATGAGGAGGAAATCAAGCTTCTAGGGGAAAAACTGAAGGAGGTAAGGGGGCTGGCACTGCATTGGTGCAGGCACGAGTTTGCCATCCCATGTGGGTTTTGACCCCGTTATGCCCGTGTCCTCTCACCCTTCCCCAAATTGCAGCCCTACAGCATGGCGGGTAGCTGAGTCTGGGATGCCCCTGTGGGGTCCTGCTACCCCAGAGAAGGTCCCTGTCCCATCTGGAGGGCTGGTGTTTGCATCTACAGGGAGCACAGCCCTGCTGGGGTGCATCTTACAGCCCCATGCTGCACTCTGCTCCTGCTCTGCTAGCCTCTGCCCTGCGTGGTGTCCTGCTCCCAGGACATGCGCTGGCAGGAGCTCATGCCCTGCGCACACTAACTTCAAGCCGTGTCTAATTTGGGGTCATCCATCTAGTGTTGGTTGCACGCGCAACCTGTGAAGTGTGTGGGCTCCTATGATGCCTCTGCTTTTGGTGGTCAGGACAGGCTGGGATAAACAGGAAGCCCAACACAAAGGCACTTTGTCCAGCTGCCTCCTTTGAGGGCAAGCTCTCATCTCTTCTGCTGGTTTAGGGCGTGGGGGTCCATGGGGCCTTTGTCCCTTGCCTTTCCTAGGGGAGGGCTCATGAGGGGAAAACAGGAGATGCAGACATAGCAGATTTGGGGTGCAGTGCAGCCTGCGCTGTCCCCATTGTGCCTTGCAGCTCACCCTTCACCCCTTGCATTCCCACAGGCTGAGACCCGGGCAGAGTTTGCAGAGCGGTCTGTGGCAAAGCTGGAGAAAACCATCGATGATCTAGAAGGTAAAATGTCCTCACTGGCCCTGTGTCCCTCTTTCCCAGGGAGCACTGGCCAGGATGTGCCCCCAGTGGGGCTGGACAGGGCTTGGCTGGGGTGAGGGGGTGGGCAGGGGTCCTGGGATGGGGGAGGCTGGATGTCGTGGTGTCTGGTGTGGGGGCACAGAGCTGCGGGGTCTGTGGCTCTGCCTTCAGGTGAGGAATAGGGCTGCATCCACACCACCTGTGCCCACACACTCCCGCTGCCCTCAGCCCCCCTGCTCACAGCCACTCTCTCTCTCTCCCCTGCCTGCCCTCCAACTTTACTCCACTGCCTGCCCCCCTGCCTGCCCCCCACCTACAGATGAAGTGTATGCGCAGAAGATGAAGTACAAAGCCATCAGCGAGGAGCTGGACAATGCGCTTAACGACATCACCTCCCTCTGAAACCCCCACTGGGCACCAGCACCGCCCCCCCCCCCCCCCACACATGCCTCACCCTTCCCCCCAGCTCAGCTCCTTGCCTGCCTGTCCATCCCACCACTCTCCCTGCCTGTTTGTCCCTTCTGTCCTTCCCAGCCTTTGGGACAGGAGCCGGACCAGGGTGTTCCTGCAATACCCCTCTTTGTGGGGAGACAAGGTGTAGGTGCTTAGGGGTGTTTGGCGGGGAAGGGGAGCAGCCCCCAGGACTCCCACATGCTGAGTGGATGGTGCCTACACAGTTGCAGGTCTGTGCTCTACCATTGCCTGGCAAGGAACAGAGCTGTGCACAGGAGCCCTTTGCTTCAGTAGCTTCCCCCTCGGCTCCCTGGCAGCACAAGCACCAGGGACCCCACAGCTCTTGTGCTGGGGGAACACCTGCCCCCCACATCCCCCCAGCAAAGCCCCCTGGTTCTGCTTGCTGAGCCTAGGGCTGGGGGGACCTGCACAGGGGAAGCAGCACTTCCACCGCCAAAACAGAGGGGAGGGCTTAGGCCTGGGGGACAGAGGGGAGGTCTGGCTGTGCAGGCAGCCTATCCCTAGGCAGGCAGCCCCCAGACCCCCACTCCTCCCTCACCCCTGCCTCCCTTCTGTCCTTTGCACATCACTTTTCAGTTTGCATTTCATGACTTTTCTGTTCTGTCCTTCTGAGTTACTAAGTTGGTCTCAATAAAGTATTCTCTCTCCTCCATTTCTTTGTTTCCTTCATGCTGCTCTGTCCCTCACCTTCTGCCTGTCTTGTGCAGGTGCCGGCAACTGGGTGGTAGGAGGTGGTTGCAGGCAGCTCATAGCCATGGGACCCCTGGGACGGCCACGGTTGAGCCCTGAGCAGCTCCCACGCTGCCAGGCTGAGTGGAATGGGGCCCTTTGTGCCTCTGCATGATCTTTGTGCCCAGGGCATGACCCCCACCACCCCCTGACTCTTGGACACAGCTTTCCTCATCTTGTGCCACCTTCTCCATGACTCTTGTCCTGAAATAGGGTTAGACCTGGTCCTGTCCATTCCCTGTTCCCACTCCCAGACATTGCCCACAAGCAGCAGTCTCAGCCCTGGCATCTCTCCTGCATCACCCTCACATGTCAAAGGGGCTGACCCTACCCTTCAACAGCAATCCCTGGCCCTAAATGGGTCCCTGATCCTCATCCTCCTCCTTCCTCAGCATCCTACCCTGCCTCACAACTCTGTCCCCGAATTGATGGACCCGCAGCCGCAGGACCAGCTGCCTCTTCCTGACAGCCCAGCTTGTTCCCCACTGCTGGCTGGGCAGCAGCAGGATTTCCAGTGAGGGCTTTGGGGAACGCAGTCTCTTTTCACTAACTTGCCTTTCTCTCTCTCTTCCCTCTGCTGCACTGACATCTCCGTTTTCTCTAGAGCGCTCCCAGCAGGAGACCAAGAAAAATCACATTCTCACTAACAAGCTGCGGTTCATCCTTACTGAACTTAACAACTGAGCTGCAGAGAACTCCCGGCCCCAGCCCAGCGTCCTACACCCGGGCTGCCACCAGCCCCATTCATTTCGGCAAGGCTGGCTCGGAGCTGGGAGCCCCTCCCCATTCCCCGCTGGGGTTAGGCGGTGCATGGAGTCTTGGTTTATTCTCCCGGGGGTAACCACCATGCTTGGGGGGGATGGGGAGCCCTCTGGAGCTGATCAGTTTTTCTAGGGAGATGAACAAGGGTTTTTGTGATGTCCTGGGATGCCCATGCAGTGATGGCTGTCCCCTGGCATCAGTATGGCCCTGCCAGGGAGAGATGCAGTGGCTTGTATCGCTGTCTTCCTCCTCTTGTCCCGGGAGTCGTCAGCCAGCCTCTTCCCCCTCACTATGCAGGGAAGATCCCCTTGGAGCAGGGTCCCTGCAGGGTGCTGGGATGGTTGGGACAGGAGCTGGGGACCTGGCAGCACCTGTTGCCCCAAACCTGGAGTGGGGGATGAGGAAAAGCCTGGCTGGGAGCACTGGGAGATGGGGCTGGATGGGCAGAGCTCTCGTCTCATCCCCATCTCTAGAGGAAAGGAGGATGCTTTTTGGAAGTAAGTGCTGGAGGAAGCTGCCTTGGCAGCAGGCTGCCCAGCAGAGCTCAAGAGCTCATCCCTGCAGCCTTGTTAGCTCTGCTCTTTCTCTGCTGTCCTCTCTGTCTGCCTTCCAAGGCTGCTGTCTCACTCTCTTCTTCACAAGAGCACTGCTGGGTCATGCAGCAGGCACTGGCCTCTTTTGTTGTCCAAGGGTTTGTGTGCGAGCCCACAGCCATGGTGGTGATGTCCCAGGGCAAGGTGTGCTGTGGGCAGAGCAGGGAGACAGGATTGTGCTGGTGGCTGGCTGGGGAGGGTTACCTATCAGCAGTATCCATGCTGCAGAGGGCCTGGCCATGGGCAACGGGGTGCCATGGGAGGATGGAAATGCTGAAGAATGGGGACTGCCTACCCTGAGTGACTGGCCCAGCTAGCCTGGCTGCCCCAGCAGATCCTGGGGTGGATAGACCCATCCCTGCTGGCGGTGGGGCTGCTTGCATGTACTCTGCTCCACAGGGATGCCCTGTGCAGCTGGAGGCTGGTGCCATACTGAAATGTCTGTGTGTGTGTGTCTGTGCTTGGTGTGGTGTGCGTGGGTCTGGCTGCACCTGGGTATGCTTGGGCTGTGTCTGTGTGTGTGGCTGGCTACGTGTCCCTTGTGTTCACAGAGAGTCTGGCCAGTGCCAAAGAAGAGAATGTGGGCATCCACCAGGTCCTGGACCAGACCTTGTTGGAGCTGAACAACCTCTGAGCTGCCCTGGGGAGCCCCCGTCCCTCTTCCCTACCCCACACGTACACCCCACTGTCACACTCAGGATGTCATCAGCTGAACTGCATCTTGGCTAAATCCACACACCCATTGAGAAGAGAAGCCCTGCAGCCTTACACCGTGGCTCAGGGATGTCTTGTCTGTGTACAGCCTGACTAGCTCTGTCCTGTCTTCGTGTCCAAATATTATAACAGTTTGACAATATGGATGGGTGTGCTTGGTCCTTGTGGGAAGCACAGGCACTGGGAGATGGTGGGGGGGGGTCTTTTGCCCAGTTCACACAAGGAGGCTCTGCAGGGTCTTGGGTCCAGGGCGGGTATGGCCAGAATAAGGATGTCCTCCATGGCTGTGGGGGGCTGGGAATGATAATGGATATGGTTTGGGCTGCATTCCCAGATCTCTGTCATCTCCTTGGGATGCACAGAAAACCTCCAAGTCTCAAGCTCAGTCCAAACTGACCATCCTCTTCAAATGCACAGTGATATGTCACAGACGTGTCCCTTTCCACAGCCGGCATGTTACCTGCCTGGCACTTGGGGAAGCCACAAGGTCTTTGATCTCTTCATGGAGTCTGCTTCGTGATTCATGTTCATGATGCCCTCTGAGCATGCACACAAGCGTGTGACCATGCATGCACACACTATTACTTACCGGGGTCTTCTCCAGGTCTGTGGTTAGCTGCTTACCCCATGTACTAGTTGAATTTTCTATTACCAGTCACTGAACGTCTGCCTGAGGGACAGCTGTATAAATGAGCAAATATTAATGGAGTAGGCAACCAATTTCCAAAGCATTTGGGAAGTTTTCTCCCGGCTTGCTGTGTTTTCTCCAACACAAAGAGAAGAATGGCAGGATGCGTCTCATCACCGTCACCAAAAAAGGCTGGATTTCCTGGAGATGCCCAAAGTCATGCTCTACTCCTGCCCTCTGCTTCAGGCCCCTCCATGATGTGCACCAAGCCCTGTTATCCTACACTACCTGGTGAATAGCCGTCTAAAAGCACAGCCTCATGCTGCCAGGAAACATAATTCATGCTGATCCCTTGCTGAGCCAGGCCATCACCCCAGTGAGCGGCCAGCAGAGATAGCTTTTGTTATCTGCTTTCCTTTATTTGCTGCACCTCTCAGCTCAGAAAAGGAGGGTGGTGAGATTGTATCTCTTTCCTGCCCAGGTGCTGCTGGCCTCCTGCCCTCCCCCTGGCCCAGCACCTCTGGTTTGTGGCTCCAAGACCTTCTCCTACAGGGAAAAGGGTTCCCCTCACACAGGGTATTCATTTTCTGGTTGTCCTCCTGGGGTGCAGGACTTGCTGTGAGCTGCAGCCTCCCTCCCTGGGACGTGCTGGAGGGGAAGGCTGGTGCACAGTTGTCCTGGCCATCACAGAATCACAGAATGGTAGGGGTTGGAAGGGACCTCTGGAGATCATCTAGACCAACCCCCCTGCCAGAGCAGGGTCACCTAGAGCAGGTTGCACAGGAACGCGTCCAGGCGGGTTTTGAATGTCTCCAGAGACGGAGACTCCACCACCTCCCTGGGCAGCCTGTGCCAGGGCTCTGCCACCCTCAAAGTAAAGAAGTTCCTCCTCATGTTGGGATGGAACTTCCTATGTTCAAGTTTGTGCCTGTTACCCCTTGTCCTGTTGCCGGGCACCACTGAGAAGAGCCTGGCCCCATCCTCCTGACACCCACCCTTTCAGTATTTATGAGCGTTGATAAGGTCCCCCCTCAGCTGTCTTTTTTCCAGACTGAAGAGACCCAAGTCCCTCAGCCTTTCTTCATAAGAGAGGTGCTCCAGTCCCCTCAGCATCTTGGTAGCCCTTTGCTGTCCCCTCTCCAGCAGTTCCCTGTCCTTCTTGAACCAGGGAGCCCAGAACTGGACACAGTACCCCAGATGCAGCCTCACCAGGGCAGAGTAGAGGGGGAGGATGACCTCCCTCCACCTGCTGGCCACACTCTTCTTGATGCACCCCAGGATGCCATTGACCTTCTTGGCCACGAGGGCACATTGCTGGCTCATGGTCATCCTGTGGTCCACCAGGACTCCCAGGTCTCTTTCCACCGAGCTGCTCTCCAGCAGGTCAGCCCCCAACCTGTCCTGGTGCAGGGGGTTATTCCTCCCCAGGTGCAGCACCCTACGCTTGCCCTTGTTGAATTTCAGAAGGTTCCTCTCTGCCCAACTCTCCAGCCTGGCCAGGTCTCTCTGGATGGTGGCACAGCCTTCTGCTGTGTCAGCCACCCCTCCCAGCTTTGTGTCATCAGCAAACTTGCTGAGGGTGCCCTCTATCCCCTCATCCAAGTCATTGATGAGTATATTGAAGAGGACTGGACCCAGTACTGACCCCTGGGGGACACCACTCGTCACTGACCTCCAACTAGACTCTGTGCCCCTAATCACGACCCTCCGAGCTCTGTCTTTCAGCCAGTTTTCAATCCCCCCCACTGTCCATTCATCTAACCCACACTTCCTAAGCTTCCCTATGAGGATGCTGTGGGAGATGGTGTCAAAAGCCTTGCTGAAGTCAAGGTAGACCACATCCACTGCCCTCCCCTCATCTCTCCATCCAGTCATGCCATCGTAGAAGGCTATCAGATTGGTCAGACATGATTTCCCCTTGGTGAATCCGTGTTGACTACTTCCGATAGCTTTCTTTTCCTCCACATGCCTTGAGATGATGCCCAGAACGAGCTGTTCCATCATCTTTCCAGGGATGGAGGTGAGGCTGACCGGCCTGTCGTTCCCCGGGTCCTCCTTCTTGCCCTTTTTGAAGACTGGAGTGACACCGGCTTTCCTCCAGTCCTCAGGCACCTCGCCTGTTCTCCAGGACCTTTCAAGGATGGTGGAGAGCGGCCCAGCAATGACTTCCGCCAGCTCCCTCAGCACTCTCGGGTGCATCCCATCGGGACCCATGGACTTGTGGATATCCAGTTGACTTAATTGATCTCTCACTTGATCCTCCTCAACCAAGGGGAAGTCTTCCTTCGTCCAGACTTTCCCCGTTACTTTCCCCAAAGCCTGGGACTCCTGAGGGCTGGGCCGAGCAGTAAAGACCGAAGCAAAGAAGGCATTCAGTAACTCCGCCTTCTCCGCATCCTGCGTTGCCATGGCTCCTGTCTCATTCAGCAGCGGGCCCACAACTTCTCTAGTTTTCCTTTTGCCTCCAATGTACTTGAAGAAGCCCTTCCTGTTGAGCTTGACATCCCTGGCCAGGTTTAATTCCAAGGCGGCCTTGGCTTTCCTCGTTTCGTCCCTGCATACTCTGGCGGCATTCTTGTAATCTTCCCAAGGGGTCAGTCCCTTCTTCCACTTACTGTAAACTTCCTTCTTCGAGCTGGCCCTGCACAAGGGCTGGGGGTCCTTGGGTCCTCCTTGCTTTTCCACAGCACATCATCTGAGCGATTCTGTTGTTTGGTCAAAGCACCTTCCAGGCAGGGGTTTGTCTGGCTGCAAAAGGGACAAGAGTGCAAAACCACCTCTTCTGCGGGAGCCTGTCCCAGTGAGCAGTGGGCCTACACTTCAAACAAGCCTGCCCTGCACTCCTATCAGGATGGGTCCCCTTTGTCCAGCCTCTGTGCACCCTTGCCTTCCTGCTAGGACAAAGAGCCCTTTCACACACAGTGTTTTTCCCTGTTAGCTGCCTAGCCTCCTGGTTTGGACCAGTCCATTTAACTTAACCATTTACACTATGCTGCAAGGGCCTTTTTTCCCCTCTGAACTTTCTGTGGTTTGGCAGGGAGATCCTGGCTGCTATTCCCAGGTGATGCTCTGCCCCAAAGATGTGAGGCTATCTTTCACGGTTGAGCAAAGCTTTGCATTTTCTCCATCCTCCCACCCATCTGCTTTCCCCCGGGATCCTGCAGAAAGATGCAGGCTGGGGGAAGCTCTGGGAGGCCTGGCAGCAGGGGAGCTTGACCTGGAGGCATGTCTCCCCACTCAGACCCACTCTGAGGACCACAGGGCCTGTCCTCTCCTCCCTCCCTCCCTCCCTCCCTCCCCTTGTACCTCTCCCTTTGAGTTTCAACCTTTGGATTTATCTTGGCCTGACAGGCTGAAAAATCTCCCCAAAGTGCTTTCAGCCCCGATGTGGGCTGCCACCCCTTTGATAAACCACCACATTAAACTCTGGCAGCCTCTCAGCTCTGCTCTCTTCTCCAGTTTTCTCATCGCTCTGGTGCCTCATCTCATCTCTGAATCCTTCCTGTTCAATATCCTTGAACAATGTGCTGGAGGGGAAGGCCCACACAAAGAGCATCACAGACACATTTTGATGAGACATGTTGAGCCATGCAGAGATGGACACAAACCACTGCCACCCCCCAGACCTTCCTTTGGGTGTGATTACCCCCCCATTTACAGCCCCAGACATCTGGGTGAGGGCAGGAAGAGATGTTGTGTCAAGCTGTGTGGGTTTTGCAGGGCTCTGGGTGATTTTGGAGCTGGTCAGGCCACATAAAGCCAAGTGCCACATGAAGCTGTCAGTATAATCAATATTACCAATTTATCAATCCCACCAGAGGACAATATAGCTGGAGGAAAATGCAGATAGTTATAACCACACAGCGCTGTCTTATGTCTGTATGAGTTACATACGCTCCATATGTAGCACTCAGTATCATGCCCCACATCGGGGCTGAGCTGCCTGAGCTGTGAGTGTGAAGTGGGCACTGTGGGAGGAGCAGTGTGGGGGGAGGGGGGCACATGGCCCCTGCCCTGCATGCTCGGGGTCTGCAGGGGGCCTGGGGGCAGTGCCAGAGGTCCCCTGCACCGAGGCAGGCCTGTGGCGGGGTGAAAGGCAGCTAGGGACCCTCGGGGACAGCCAGCACACCTTGCCCAAGCCTTGGGCACCCCTGGTTATCCCAGGTCCTAGGGGCCAGCGCAGGGCCCCCCTCACTGGGTAGCCCCTGCAAGGGCACCGGTGACAAGGCCAAGCTCCTGTGGGTGCAGGCCATGTCCCCTCCAGGGCCTTGCACCGCCCCCCCCTCCCCCGGGACAGACCTGAGCCCCCTGGTACAGGCTATGCCTCCTGGTGACAGGACCAAGTCCCCACCCCCAGTGCAGGCCATGCCCCCCAGGGACAGGATCAGGTCCCTAACTGGTGCAGGCCCTGCTCCCCCATCACAGGATCAGGTTCCCCCGATGCAGGCAATATCCTCTGTGACAGGCCCAGGTGTCCCGTCCCCCCACCCCCGTGACAGGCCTGAGCCCCCCAGGGCAGGCCATGCCTCCCCATGACAGGACCAGGTCCCATCCCTGTGACAAGCTTGAGCTTCCCAGTGCAGGCTGTGCCCCCCCCCATGACAGGTCCAGGTCCCCCCCCCCGGTAACCCGAATTCCTGGGTGCAGGCTGTGCCCTCCCATAACAGGCCCTAGCCCCGCCTCACTCCGGCTCAGACCCCGCTCCCGCCCAGCGCGGCCCTTCCGCGCCAGCGGCGCGCGCAGTCGGTGTGTGACGTCATGCGGCACCGGAAGGGCGGGAGGGGAGAGCTACCGGGTCCCGGTCGTGGTCGCCATGACGCTCGCCATCTTCTTTGGGTGCACCTTCATCGCCTTCGGGCCGGCGCTCGGCCTCTTTCTCTTCACCATCGCCCGAGACCCGCTCCGCATCATCATCCTTATCGCTGGGTCAGTCCCGCACCGGTACCCTTGCGGGAGGGGCACTTGTGCCACCATGGGTACTGGTGTGGGCGTGGAGGGGGCACTGGTACCGGTATCGGTACTGGTACAGCACCAGTATTGGGCGTGACAGGAACGTGGCTGGTACTGGCAGAGGCACAACGGGGGGACTAGCGCTGGTGCCGTTGTGGGTACGACAAGGGTACTGGTAACAGTGCTCATACCGGCGCTGTTGTGGGCACGACAGGGGCACCAGTACCAGGACTTGTACCGGTGCTGTTGCTTGCATGACAGGGCACCAGTACTGGTTCTCTTACTGGTACCATCGTGGGCACAACAGGGACACCAGTACTCATACCGGTGTGGTTGTGAGCATGACATGACAGGAGTACCAGTGCTAGTGCTCCTACCCTTGCGAATGTGACGGGGTACCAGTATCCATACTTGTACTGGTACCATTGCAGGTACAACAGGGGCACCAACACTCATACTGGTACTGTTGTGGGCACGACAGGGGCACCAGTACCAGTACTCATACTGGCACCATTCATTTCACAACAGGGGCTCCAGTACTGGTACCATTGTGGTCATCACATGGCATGGGCATGATGGAGAGGGACACTGGTATTGGTAATGGCATGGGGTCAGTAGAGCACTGGTACCAGTATCAGTACAGGGTCAATAGTGGTACTGACATGCACATAGCAGGAGCAGTGGTACCAGTACCACTGTGGGACCAGTAGGGTATGGTACTGGTACTGACATGGATATGAGCCTCGTACTGGTGTGGGCTTGGCAGGGACACTGGTGCCAGTTCTAGTTACCAGCAGAGGAGGAGTGCAGGCACAGCAGCGGCACCAGTACAGGCACCACCTGTCCAGCACTGGTGCCAGAACAGCACTGGTACTGGTAGGAGAGTGGGTAAGGCTGGGGCACTGCTGCCAGTGCCAGTACCAACACAGAAGGGTGCGGGTGTAGTGCCGATGGGCACGGGCATGGCACTGGTACCAGCACCAGTCCTGGCACAGCACCGGTGCCAGCAGGTGCTCTCTCTCTTGCAGGGCTTTCTTCTGGCTGGTGTCACTGCTGCTCTCCTCCCTCATCTGGTTTATTGCTGTTAAAGCCAGCGACCCCCAGGATGAGCCGTTGCAGAAGGGGCTCTTGATATTTGGGATAATGTTCTCTGTGCTGCTGCAGGAGGCCTTCCGCTTTCTCTACTACAAGCTCCTCAGGTAAGGGCATCTCCCACCCTGCTCCAGCACTGCCGGATGGTCCTTCTGTCCTCCCAGCTATGGCGGGTCTGGATTTCAGCTGGGAGCTCCTGGGTAGGGGGGGATGCAGAGCATGGCACTAAGCCGCCTCCATCCTCGCTGGGAGCATGCAAGTGGTACCTGTGTCAGTACGTTGACCTTGAGTGGGTCTCGGGTGGCAGAGCAGAGTAGCAGTAAGGTCTGGAGGACCCAGGGCTGAGGTGGCTGGTAGTGTCTCTGAATTTGAGACAGGTAGGCTGTGGGTTTGGGCTGCTGCAGGATGTGTAACATCCTCTCTGCCCCGCCATCTGGTGACTAGTGCCAGCAGTGCTCCCGCAGCTCAGATGGAAGCTGGGGATATGCCAGGTACCAGGAAACACCCGCTTTGCTGCATGGGGAATGGGGAAGGGTTAGGGATCTGCCTTCGTCTCCTGGAAAGTCTTGTTCCTTTCTTAGGGGCGGCTTTGTGTGGTTGGGGACAGCCTGAAAGTGGTTTTGGTGCTCTGCAGGGTGGCGCATCATTGCCGGCCCTGTGCTCAGTGCCCTGGCCAGCCCTGGGGCAAAGTCTAGGCACAGCCTCAGCAGCTCCTGGCCTCCCTGGCACCACCGGTCCAGAGTGTGGGGGCTTGTGCCACCTGCTGGGTGAGCACGTGCTGTACCCTGTACTGCTTTTGGACGGACGGACAGATGCTGTGCTGGGCCGGGCAGGCAGACAAGGGGAGGCAATACTGGAGTCAGCATCCCTCGTTGCTCCCTCAGCAGTACCCACTTTCCTAGCTGGCTAGGGGCTGGTGTGGGGCAAGGGGCTTGGGGAAGGCTGGGGGTGGTGGGTACACAGGCTCGCACCGTTCCCTGCGGCAGGCAGAGGGTAGCAGAGCTCCATGGAGTGGCCTCTAACACAAACCACTGTGTTTCATTGCCCTGCGGATCTCCAGCTGAAAACGCTGCTGTCCTCCCAGGGTTGCGGAGCCATCTGGCATCCTCCTCACCTGACACGCCTCTAGCTGATAAAACTTATGAAGCCCAGCTCTCTCAGTTTCTCCCCCAAAAAAAGTTTTCTATCTCTTTGAGCTCTTCCCTGTACCCTCTCCATTTTTTTCCCAACATCTTCTAAGAGTATAACTGCCAAGATCAGGTATACCCTCCTGGCATGTGCCTCCCATGCCGGTGCTGGGGCTGTTTTCTGTGCTGCTTGCTTTGCACCCGACATCCCACTCACCCCACCCCTGCTCTGCAGGGCTGGCTTGCACTTGTGTCCCTCTGTGGAAGCCTTTCTATGTGGCTTTGTGTAGTTTTCACATGTGGTTTGTCCAGTGGTTCAGGGTGGTCCCACAGATGCTCTCCACAGCAGGTGTTGCGGTTCAGTGATGGGGAAGTTACCAGGATGGTAGGATAGTGCAGAGTGAGACCCTGGCTCCCACCTACTCTGTCCTGGTGCTGCACCATGCCCTGGGAGGCAGCCAAGCTGTGTTGGCCTCCAGTGTGCTCTCCCCTCCGCAGGAAGGCCATCAAGGGGCTGGTGGCCCTCAGCGAGGACAGCTGCTCCCCCATTTCCATCCAGCAGACGGCATACGGTGAGTGCTGTGCAGAGCAGCCAGGCAGGGCTGGGCATGATGCCGGGGGAAAAGGGAGGTTTCTCACCTTGAAGCTGCCTGGGTCCCCCATGGGGCTGGGAGGTGCCTGGGGTGGCCCTGGGTAGCTCAGGACTTGACGGCATCTCTGTCCTGGCAGTGGCTGGCATGGGCTTTGGGCTCATGAGTGGCGCCTTCTCCATGATCAATCTCCTGGCAGACGCATTAGGGCCTGGCACTGTGGGCATCCACGGAGATTCACAGCTCTACTTCCTGACCTCAGGTGAGCGACTGGCACCCTTTGCCCACATCTCTGCCCCACCACAGAGGTGGCAGACCTGGGGCCTGGGGCTCAGCCTCCTGTGCTCTCCCTTCCGTGCTGCACCCTACTGCCACTCCCCATACCCTTCTGAGATGTTTGTGGTCCCTTGTCACATCTCTCTGTGCCAAACCCTTCTCTCTGTCCTGCGACACTCCCTGCTCCTCTCCCCCATCCCTCCCAATGCTTCCCAGTCTGACCCAGCAGTGCCCCTACTCCCCTTCCCTGACTCCTCTCCATCCCTCCCTGAGCCTGTGGGATGGGCCAGGGCAGGTGGCTCCCCGGTGATACTCCTCTGCTGCTTTCTGCAGCCTTTATGACCATGGTGCTGATTTTCCTTCACACCTTCTGGGGGATCCTCTTCTTCCATGGCTGTGAGCACCGGTGCTGGTGGGAGATCACAGCTGTCATCATCATGCACCTTACTGTTTCGGGGTCGGTGAGTAGCCAGGAGTGGAGCTCTGCACTGAGACCTATACTTGGGGATGGCTGTGGTGTGTGCTGGTCTCTGTGCTGGGGGTGCAACAGCCTTCAGCACTAGCGAAGCAGTTGGTTTTTGGGATTTGCAGCCGTCCCTGCATGGGACAGGCCCATCGCAAACTGAATGCCAAAGCTGGTGTCTCCTGTCCCATTCTGCTCATAGAGGTGGTGACACTTCCACCTGTCCTGGCCCTGTCCTCTCCTGCCTGCTCACCCCTTCCCTCTCCCACCTCTCTCCCCAGACGTTTTGCAACCCCCTGTACATGGGCAGCCTGGTGCCCTCCTACCTGCTGATGGCCACAGCTGCCACTTGGGCTTACCTGCTCTCAGGGGGCTCTGCCCAGAACCTGCGGCGCTTCCTGCTCTGTAAGTCCTGCTCCGTAATGGGGACAGGGGACCCTGCAAGTTCCTCTGTGTACCTGGACCGGTGCTGGGGCGGGGAGAGGGTGCCCCAGGGGCTGGAGCAATGGCATCATCCCCTTGGTTGACAGACTAGAGGAGATGGGGTTTGGGGCCATGGTCAGGTTATTGCCTCTCCTGGGGGAAGTGGATGGGGTAAGGAGTCTGGTGAAAACTGCCCCCCCCTTGCTTCCCACAGGTCTACGGAACGGACCCAGCCCTCAGCTGGAATCCTGAGGCCCCATGGGATGTTCCTGTCCCCAGCCACCCCTGCCCTCCCCTCTGTCCTGGCAGCAAGAGCAGCCATCACCTTCTCTTCAATATCTTTTCTCCTGGACTGGTGGACCCTGGCCAGTCCCAGTGGAGCAGGCACTGGGGTCTGGCTGCAGCAGCTAGCTGACTGGTGTGGCTGGGGCTGGCTCACTCCACCACCCCTTTAGGAGCCCCTAGAGAACAGCTCAGTTTTGGGGGACTTGGCTTTGCTGGCCCTGCTGTGAGCAGAGTCCCAGTTAGCTTGCCTGGGAAGGATGCTACCTTGGACTGCCAGAGACCTGAGCCCAAAGAAACCCATCACTTCTCCTGCCACAGAAGATGTGCTGTCTCCTGGTGGGGGAAACCTGTGCCTCCTTTTCACTTCAGGGTGGAGGAAGTAGCTTTGCAAAGTGCTGCCCAGCTCTGGTCCAGGGCTGACCACTATGGTGCTACTTTCTCTGCTTCTTGGCCCAGCCTCGCTGCCCTGGGAGCCACGGACCCCCACACTGGACTGCGGTAACTGCAGTGAGCTGGCATCTTAGCATGTGAAGGGATGGTGTGTTGTGATCAGCCACCACCCAAGGGGGCTGACAGCATCCAGGGCAGGAGGACAGAAGACAGTGCCATATAGAGGGTGGCTGAGGGCTTGGGGAGAGATGCAACCCTGCAACTGGTGCCAGCACAGCTTGGGGAGGGGGGTTCAGGGGTCTATGCCAGTGGATCATTGCCCTCTCCTGCCCTTGGAGGGGGATTTTCAGGCAGGCACCAGCCCTGATGCTGTGCCACAGGGCTGGGAGGGAGAAACTGCCATCAAGCTCAGAGAATTCCACAGTGGGCTTTTATACCAATAAAAAGAAGTACCATAGGTGAGTGGGGGGTGTGTGTATGTGCCACTGCTGGTGTGACCATGGGGGGTGTCTGGCAGTTGCAGACCCCAGTTGCCTGAAGGTCTTGCTCCTGCTCTGTCCATCCCTGGTTTTACCACTTTGAGGTGGAGGCTGCTGAGAGCGAGAGACCTGTAAGTTCCTTTCCTCTCCCAGGTCCAGCCCATTTCTCTGTTTTGTGGGGCTGTGGGGCTCCCCAGGGCTTGGCTCTGGCTGTGCTGGAGCTGCCAGGAAAGGTGGGAGGCAGCCATAGGTCAGGGACCACTCCAGCTATATCGGAGCTGGAGAGGAGCTGGTTGGGGGCCAGCAAGCAAGGAAGCTGTGGCTCTGCCAATGTTCAGCTCTGCCTTTCTCCAGCCCTACCAAGCCATGACTATGTTTTTCCAACACTTTGCACAAGTAAGAGGAGAATGAAGTCCTAGAGAGACAGAGGGCAGGGCCAGGCTGTGCAAGGAGCCCTGTGCTGCTTGCTCTAGAGCTCTGCCTGGGGCACAGAGGCTAATGTTGTCTCTGCCAGTCAGGAAGGGGTCCCTGTGCACCCCTCTGCTGTGGGTCCAGCTCCACCAATGCCTGTTCCTGTTCCTCAGTTTCAGATTAGGACTGCAGAGACATCTAGCACTATGGGAGGCTTTTAGATATTTTTTTAAATATATTTTAACTTTTTTTTTTAATAAAAATATCTGGTGAGGCCAGATGCTGCCCCAGGCAAACAGTCCACACGGGCAGCCTCTGTGGCCAAGGGATGCTGGAGCACTGTCCCTCCCTCAGCCTGGGTCAGGAGTGAGGGGAGGTGGGGTGGGGCAGGCTGAACCAGCAGGGCCAGGACCCCCACAGAGGCATGAGGCTCACATGGTGGTGGTGTTGGTGGCTGCCGTGTAGATGACCTTGGATTTGGTCAGTGAGTCGAGCCTGGTGGGGGAGGAAGGGGGGTGTGTGTGTTGTTAGAGCAGGCAGGGGGGTCCCTGCCAACCCATGTTGCTGCCTGAGAGACCATCCTTAAACCCCCTTCCCATGCCCCTGACTGACCCCTACCACCCCCTGGGGCCCCTCCTCCTGCAGCTCCCCATAGTCGCTCACCATGTGTTCTGACTCTGGTGCTTGTAGCTGTACAGCAGGAAGGCCAGCGCCATGATGGCAAAGAGCAGCCTGAAGAGCATGGCCATCACATTCCCTGCAAGCAACCCGAGCACAAGCATGTTACATTGGGGACAGTCCCCTGCAGCTACTGGACGAGGGAGACGGGGCAAAGCTGGAAAAGGCTGGTGGTCTAAAGGTAGAGGGGACATGAAGGCAGCAGCCTCAGCTGAGCACGCTTACCTGCTTGAAATTAAGAGCTGGAGTGTCCTGCAAGAGACAAAGACAAGAGTATGCCCATAAGAGCCAGTTGTGCAGATGCTAGGGCAGCCCCGCATCCCTACCATGGCTGCCTACCCCCTGGCTCAGCACACAGCTGCCAGGGCCTTCCCTTCCTAGGCAGGTACGCCCCCTGGCCGCCTTCCCCTCCTTCGGGCCAGCCCCTCACCTACTTGCTGCTGCTGAGCTGTCAGAGAGACAGCGCAACCAAGAGGTTGCCCGAGGTGGTTGGGGGAGGGAAATGTCAAGCCTGCAGAGTTTCAGGCCATGCTGCCAAAGCAGGGCTGCCTGCAAGATTCCCCATCACCTGCGAGCGAACAGGGGAGAGCTGCCCTCTGCATCCCCAGCAGTTTGAAAGCCTGGCCCCAACACCCCACCAAGAGCATTAAATGAAAGCCTCACTGAGTCCAGCCAGAAACTCCCTTACCACAGCTACCACTGTGACTGCACCAAGCCCTGCAGGAGACCCTGGAGAGGGGCATGGGGTGAGCCTGGCAGGCAGTGACCACAGGGACAGCTGCCTGTGGCAAGATGGTGAGCAACTACTTGGGAGGAGGCAGCTGGCTGTTGCCAGCCCCCATTGCCCCAGCCTTATTGCTTCTGCAATACCAAGGACAAAATAGTTCCTAGAAACCAATCTTCCCCATGCATGGCAAGACAAGTGCAGAAATGGGGCAGAGAGGCACCCCAAGAGCAGCGCTGCCACAAGTCACCTGCTGGGCAGGGCTAACCCATGCAAATGCTGCATTTCCTAAAGAGATGCAAAGCCTCAACTCCTGCTCCTTGCCCTGTCCCTGCATCCCCATGGTTGGGTACAGCCTGAGCACATTCATATGCTCCTTACCAGAAGGCAGCTGTTTCGCCAAAAGGAGGGTGGTCTGGAAACTTGCCAGCACCCATCACCTGTGCAGGTCCCACACCAGCCGGAAATTGTTCTGCAGAGGTTTGCTGTCATCATTCCTCAGGTTTGTCACCAGCACTGACATCTGGAAGGAGAGCAACATGAGCAAAGCAGGGTGCATCCCGCCTTTGGGAGCTAGGGGACTGACGCGCATGGTGTATGCTTGCGGGGAGAGGCTGGGCAAGACTGAGTATGGAGCTCATTGCCCCGATGGACCTGGTCATGAGAGAGCAGCATGCTCTGGTTGAAGACCATCTGCTTCACCATCTGGTAGTGGGAAGGGGTGGTCAGAGAGCCACTGTAGTGGAAATAGAGTTTCATATTGGCAGGCAGCAGGCCTGTGATGTTGAATCCAGGCACCAAGATTTCCTTGCCTGAGAGAAGAAACACCATGGGAGCAAGAGTTGGGCAACCCCTTGGAGGACCAGCACGGAGATCATGGGAACAGACCTGTCCTGGAGCATCCCCTCAGCCCAGCCTGGCACCATTTGTGCAGCAGGGTGGACCCTGGCACCCAGTGTGCTGGAGAAAGGGCAGTAGGTTTGCCCTGGAGGCAGGGGAAAGCACACGTGTGCAGAGGGCACCTTGGAAAGTTGTTTCTGTGCAAGCTGTGCAATGCTTCCCTTCTCACATATGCACAGCAAACACCTGCTGCAGCCTCTCTGCCATGCAGTGGGTTTCTTTGCTGGGCTGCAGCTCCTGAGACAAATACTAGGTGGGACAGGGCCTTACCTTCTCTTTGGATTTTGTACAGATGCTCAAGTATTTCCTGATAGTATGGGTTCTCCCTTGTCCCAACCTGCAACACGGAGACCCCACAGAAATGACAAGCACAGGGGCTGAATGGAGACCAGGTGGTGATGGCAGTAGCAGCAGGGAGGAATCGCTCCCTGCAAGGTGCACCCTGTCCCAGTGACCCCTTCCTTCCATCCATCAGGGCTGCCCTGCCCTCTGGTACTGCCCTCTCTCCCTCCGCAGGTACATTTGCACCCTTGCCTGTCCCCAAAACTGTGCCTGACACTGTATCCCCCAGTCGCACTCCCCCCAGCACTGCTCCTACCCCTTCTTGCCCAGGGCTGAGCTATGAGACTCACCTCCAAGAAAGCTCCCAGTACAGCCAGACCATCCAGGTGGACCATTGCCTCCTTAAAGCTGTCATAATTGGTGTTGTAATGGACCATGTGGATCTGGAAGAGAAACATGCAACCCTGATGCAGGATGGACACCTCCAGGAGGTGCTAACCCCCATGGGGCTCTAGCCTGCCAGAGCAAGGTCTGGGAGAGACATGCACCCATGCTGAGCACCCCTCCTAGGAAGGGAATATGCTAGTGGGACCAAGAAAGCATGCCACTGCAAAGCAGCAAGTATGAAGGGCTGCCCACAGGAACTTCCCTGGTCACAGAAAGTAAACCAGTACTCTGCCCTAGATACCAGGGGGTTGTACCACAGAGCTGGACTCAGTTTGAGGACAGCACTAGTGAAGAAGGAATAAAACCAGATGGGATCTGTAGAGCAGGAAGACCATGTACAGAGTAAACAGTCCCTGCAGCTGCCTGGGAAGCTGACTCCCCCAGCCTGGGGACTGCTGTGGCTCCTGCTCCATCAGCCCAAGACTGGGCTGCAGCACAGAGACAGGTTGCACTGCTCACACATGGCCAGCCCCAGCCCACCTGCAGGCAGAGCATCCTGTTTCCTCACCTCTGCACTGCAGGCTGCAGCATGAATTTGGCTCTTGTTTTGTGCACTTGGCACCAGAGTGTGGGCTCCTACACTGAACTCTGCTGCTACAGAGCTGCCCAGGGAGCAGGGATCCTGGCCAAGTAGTTACAGCATTCATCTAGTGACAACCAGGACCATGGGCTAGTCTTTAATCACTGTTCATCATGATACAGAAGAGATACACCGTGTAGGTGTCCCGTGCAGGGACATCTTCAACTAGATCAGGCTGCTCAGAGCTCTATCCAACCTGACCTTGAATGTTTGCAGGGATGGGGCATCTACCACCTCTCTGGGCAATGGTGGCTTCAAGCTCCTCCTGTTTGTCGCCCGTGCTGCATGCTAGGCTGTCAGCCATGCCACCTTCTTAGAGGAATATCCCTTAATTCCTTTGGGGTATTTCACTGGTGTATCCCTCTTAGCTCCTATTACCTCAGGAGCCCCTGGTTCTTCTCTGTAAGACTTCAGGTGTGCTGCACGTCTCAGAGCAACAGGCTGCAGGCCCTCGCTTGCACTCTGTCCCTCTGTGTGAGCTGATGCAGGCAGGACGCAGGAACAACCACACACCACGGATGAAAGGCAAAGAACAAGTTTAATCTCGATACCTCACAGACCAGGGAATCTCTGAAGCAACACCCGGGCAGAGGCACACAAGCAGGGACCGCGGGCACCACGGCGCGAGAGAGAGTTCTTGTTAGCAAGAGTCCTTGGCAGCGAGAGAGTCCTCGTGAGCAAGAGCGCGTGCAGACTCCCTGTTCTCTCTGGTATTTCAAGGGTTCAAGCAGGCCTAGTTTTCCCACTGTGCTTTGATCTTCTTCCACAACGGGCCAGGATTCTCAAGCGGCTAGATAAGGTGTCCCTGAGTCCATCACAGACTTACAGTATCTAAGTGCAAGTGTTTTCCTTGCAAGCACCCGAGACTGAATAACAATTAGTGTGATATATGTGTTTCCCAGCACCCCAGGTGAGAGTCACTTGAGCGTATTTACAGTCCTCCTCGCAATCTTCCATTGCTTTCCCACACCCTCTAACCATTTCTTGTCATCCCACAGCTTGTCATGGGCAAGCCTGATATTGCCCCCCTTGCCCCTCAAGCCTAGTTTAAAGCTCTGTCAATGAGCCCTGCTAGCTCATGAGCAAAGACCCTCTTCCCCCTTTGAGAAAGGTGAAACCCATCTGACGCCAGCAGGCCTGGTGCTGTGTAGGCCATCCCATTATCAAAAAACCCAAAATTGTGTGTGACACCAGCCATGGAGTCATGTATTAATAGACTGGGCTCATCTGTTTCTTCCAATGTCGCTGCCCGCAACTGGGAGGAGAGATGAAAAAGTAACCTGTTGTGGCGGTGTGCTCTCCCCCTTTCCCCTCCCGGCTCCTGCTCAAGCCATGGCCACCAGTGGGAGTCGTGATGAGTTGCACTTGAACTGTGGGAGATGCCTGGCAACACAGTCAAAACACTGTCTGGAGTGGGGGCCTAGACATCTTGTTCCCATGGGAATATGACTATAGGTCAATTATCTTACTCCATAAATAGCGGACAGCCCAAGAGCCCTTTGAGCTCTCCTGCACGGCAGCGGGCTGCACGCCAGGATCTCCCCTTGAGTGGGGACGCTCGCTTAAGGTTCTGCTCCTCGAGGCTGAGAGATTCCTTGCCGCAGCAGATTCTCGGTAAGTGACTGATAGCATGCTAAACTTTGAAATCTTAGCTGAGTGAGATAAGGATTGATTGCGCATATAGAATCCTTTAGACACAAACCGTTGACCAAGTCTGGGACTAGGAGTGGATCCAGCCGCACCTAGGCTCCTCTCTGAGAAGGAGTTTAGAAAGCCAGGGGGTCCTTTCTGAACCTCGTGACTCAACGGGAGGGTCTCCCTGAGAGCTTGTCTGACCCTGGCCTCTGTGCAGTAAATAACCAAGTGTGCCCTGGCATCGAATCTCGTAAAACACTGTCGCATTCACTACTGACTTTGTTAAATCGCTGTTTTATATTAATAAATATTCCACTGCTGCTCTATTACAAGTGAAGTTAATCACTCCGCCCGCGACACCTGTGCTCCAGATTCCCTTACCAACCATCTCAGGGACCTGAAGTCTCTTTTGATTACCCTTGGACTACATGTTGCGACTTCATCACCACCCACATAGAAGAGCAATAGACTCATAGAATCGTCTAGGTTGGAAGGGACCTTTAAGATCATCGAGTCCAACCATTAACCTAACACTGACAAACCCACCACTAAACCATGTCCCTCAGCATCACATCTACCTGTCTTTTAAATACCTCCAGGGATGATCCCTGCTGGTCATGCTCATGTGCAGCCCTGTCTCACCCTGGCCCCTCCCTTACAGATCCATCCCCCCCAGGAAGCATCCACAGGTTCCCAGGGACAGGACGTGTGGAGGACAGTCCCTGGGGCAGGTCCTCAGAAGACCTAGCAGGGACTCACTGCCTGCCTCAGACAACTCCAGTCTACCCGTCTCTGCCTGAATGAGCCACTTTTTCCCCTTCTCCCTAGGGAAGGGGACAAGGTGCTTTTAGGACCCGATTCATCTGACTTATTTTAGACATTAGCATGAGACAAATTACGTCATGGAAGAGTCTGTTTTCTTCACTGACTAAGCAGAGACCCCCGGGTGACTTGCTCAGATAAAGAAAACAACAATGGAATAAATCCTGTTCTGAGATCTTGTTTTCCCACAAATAGAGGCTAACCAAGACAAAGCAGGGGAGAGGGGCAGCTAGTATTAAAGAACAGCAGAATTAACTATAGTGGGAAGTATTTCCCAAGAGACTTTTCAAAAGAGGCTTTTCATCAGCACACAAGAGAGGCATTGGCTTTGTCTGGGATGCTTTAGCAAGAGGAATGACGGCACAAAAAGACAAGATTTTGGAGAAAGCAGCAGCTGAAAGGGTCACACTGGAGCTGAGTTCCCTGGAAATTCAGAAGTGATGCTGAGGCACCTTCAGCTCCATTGGCACAGTGGTGGTTTTGATAGCTTGGCTGAGAGGGAGAGGCATAAGAGAAACAGGGGTTTTGGGAAGTAACCTTGTGCATGTCTGGAAAAAACAGGTCTGTTCAAGCCGTCCTGCTATCTCTAAGGGCAGAAGAAAAGCTTTGTTCTACCCACCCCTTCCAACCCATGTGGGACCAGAGACCTCAGATACTAGTGTTAGTCACTTGCCAGTGGTGTGCCTTGGGTACGGTGACCGGCACACTGGGAGGGCAGCTCAGTGGGAGCTGGGAAGAGGGAGATTGTGATGAGTTTGCTGTGTCTGGAAATCATAGAATCATAGAATGTGTTGGGTTGGAAGGGACCTTTAAAGGTCATCTAGTCCAACCCCCCTGCAGTCAGCAGGGACATCTTCAACTAGAGCAGGTTGCTCAGAGCCTCATCCAGCCTGGCCTTGAATGTCTCCAGGGATGGGGCCTCCACCACCTCTCTGGGCAACCTGTTCCAGTGTCTCACCACCCTCAGTGTAAAGAACTTCTTCCTAATGTCTGATCTAAACCTGCCCTGCTCTAGTTTAAACCCATTGCCCCTCGGCCTATCCCGACATGCCCTTGCAAACAGCCCCTCCCCATCTCTCCTGTAGGCCCCCTTCAGGGACTGGAAGGCCGCTATAAGGTCTCCCCGGAGCCTTCTCTTCCCCAGGCTGAACAACCCCAACTCTCTCAGCCTGTCCTCATAGGAGAGGGGCTCCAGCCCTCTGATCATCCTCATGGCCCTCCTCTGGACCCGCTCCAACAGGTCCATGTCCTTCTTGTGCTGAGGGCTCCAGAGCTGGATACAGTACTCCAGGTGGGGTCTCACCAGAGCAGAGTAGAGGGGCAGAATCACCTCCCTCGATCTGCTGGCCACGCTGCTTCTGATGCAGCCCAGGATGCAATTGGCCTTCTGGGCTGCGAGTGCACACTGTTGGCTCATGTCCAGCTTTTCATCCACCAGTACCCCCAAGTCCTTTTCCGCAAGGCTAATCTCTATCGCATCATCCCCCGGCCTGTATTGATAATGAGGATTGTCCTGACCCAAGTGTAGGACCTTGCACTTGGCCTTGTTGAACTTCACAAGGTTTGCACAGGCCCACCTCTCTAGCTTGTCCAGGTCCCTCTGAATGACATCCCGCCCCTCCGGCACGTCGACTGCGCCACTCAGCTTGGTGTAATCAGCAAACTTGCTGAGGGTGCACTTGATGCCACTGTCTGTATCATTGATGAAGATGTTGAACAGCACCGGTCCCAGTACAGATCCCTGAGGGACACCACTTGTCACCCCTCTCCATCTGGACACAGAGCCATTGACCGCTACCCTCTGGATGCGACCATCCAGCCAGTTCCTTATCCAATAATGGGTAATGGTCCGAGGGCCATACCAGGCTAGGAAGTTCCTTAGTGATGTCCTTAACCCGGGCTCCAGGGAGGCAGCAGACTTCCCTAAGAGAAGGGTCTGACCAGCATATTGGACCCTCTGTTCCCCTGAGAAGGGAGTCACCTACAACTATTACCCATCTTGTCTTCCTCGTGGAGGTAGTTGTGATGCAAGGGGTTGGCCTTTCTGACCTTGGCAGCACCTCTGGTGAGGATGGACTGCCATCTGCATCGTTATCCATTGACTGGCCTTCTACATCCAGAGCCTCGTACCTGTTGTACAGAGGCACCTGGGAAGGGGAGGTGGGCAAGGAGGGGGTTTGCCTGTCATCCCCAGCGTGGACTTGCCTCCATTCACTCCTCTCCTTTAAGCTACTGCCTTCAGCCTGTCGGGGGGAGGGTACAAGATCCCCTTGATCTAGGCTTTTTTTTTCTGGTGGCTGTTCCTGTTTCTGTCTCAGGGAGGGCAGAGCATGGTTCCACTAGTTTATCTCCTTCTCAGACTCCCTGATGCTCCTTAACCTTACTACTTCTTCTCATAGCTGTGCCACCAGGCTGAGCAGATCATCCACCTGGTCACACCTCACACAGCTGTTCTCACTACTGCCATCCGTTACCAGCAAAAGGCTCTGGCACTCCTTGCAGCCCAAGACCTGGATGGCTGCATGTTTTTGTGGGAGCTCTGTCTGTGTTGCCACATTCATTCTGGCAAGGACATAGCTTTCTGACGGGTGGATACCATAGCTGTTCTCCTTCTGAGAGGGTGATGACCACCAACTGAACTCACCTCTTGAGCTGGTAGAGTGACAACACCCTTTCTGCATGCCCTTCCATGCAAACTGCCACACCACGCCACTATTCACATCGCTCCTGGGTGCTAGCACTCCCTAGGCTGCTTTTTTTTATAGGCGTGGGGGTGGTCGCGGTTGCTCTGGCAACGCCCAGGCCTCCTCAGCATCTCCCGCGAGAGCTGCTGGCTACTGGCGCGTCTTTCCGCTGTCCTGGCCTTTCGCTGCCTCAGGAAACCCCCTGTGTGCCGAGATCTGCCTCTCCGCTGCGGATCAAGCCGGCTGTGGAGCAGCTCTCCTTGGCGTCTTTCTTGTGTACTACATCCTCCAGGCTGCCCAGCACCCTGGAAGTGGGCTTCTCCATGCTTCCCATCATCTTGGAGATGTCTGCTCACCTCCTTTAGCAACAACCAAGGCTTCTGGCACCATAGAGTATTACTGATACCTCCCCTGAGCCATCACCACCATATCCTTCTCATACTCCCACACTGTCCAAACTCAGGCCTTATCCTACAGCTGTGGTTGCTTCCCACAGGGAATCAAGTGTCAAAATTTCACCTTCACAAGTTCTGGCTACTCAGTCCACTCCTTCCAGTGTCTAACCATCCCTCAAACTAGTAATTTCAAATATGTATTTTCCAAAGCGGCTGCTGTTGTCATTCATCACAGTATGGACATTGCCAAAAGCTTCAAGCAATAGATTTCCCTAAAACAAGTAAACAAGTAGGACAAGCACTCTTCAAATTAAGTGATCCAATTGTTGTGGTTTGGACCAGACTGGCCACTGAAATGAACGACAGATGCTCTCCCCCACCTCTCTCTCCAAGGAGAGGAGGGAGAGAGAGAGAGACTTATGAGTTTAGAAGGAACTAAACTACTTTAATGAAAATATTAGTAAAATAATAAAAAGAAAATAATGAAATAGATACAATATATACAAAACCACATCAAGCTCCCAGGATGACAATCACATCACCATAGGTCTTATCACTCTGAGAGCGAACAGTGTCTGAACAATATGCTATTAATTTCAGAGAGTTAGGAGAGGCTTAGCTGCAAAGTAAAATTACTGAACAGATAAGAGCCTCTCTGCATACCATTCCTTGGCATAAAATATAAATAATCAGGTCTTATGTCTCTGGGAGCAAACAGTGTCTCGCAATATGCTATTAATTTCAGAGAGTTAGGAGAGGCTTAGCTGCAAAGTAAAATTACTGAACAGATAAGAGCCTCTCTGCATACCATTCCTTGGCATAAAATATAAATAATCAGGTCTTATGTCTCTGGGAGCAAACAGTGTCTCGCAATATGCTGTTAATTTCAGAGAGTTCAGTTAGAAGAGGCTTAGTTTGAATTACCAACAGTACTGGAGATGACCTTTCCCTGAAACTTTGGAGGGGAGAGCCCAGTGAGAGCTCGCTGGCAGCAACCCAGATCCCCGTAAGGGCTGTCCCCACCTCTTCCTGGCTCCGGCATGCCCCAGCCCAGTCCGGTTGCCTACCCAGACCTCACCTGATGACCCGCTGGCCCGGGAGCTCAGCATGGCATGGTAGGCCCAGTCAGCTATGGCAAAGATACGGGGCGGCAGTGTGCCCATTTTGTGGCGCTGGTACCGCTCAGAGACCTGGGGGGAACTGGTGGCAGATGGTGAAGGGGCTGGGGGGCAGTGGAGCCCAGCTGACAGGGGCCCGCTAGAACTCACCTCTCTCCTGTACAGTAGCAGGGGCTGGAAGGGGGTTCATGGTGATGAGGATGTCTCCAATGTCAGTCTGGCAGTGAGGAGAGAGCCCGTCAGCCAAGCGCACCCCCACTGCTCTCCACCCCAGCCCCTGGCTCCGCTGCACTCATGTAGACCTGCTTCCGCAGGAACTGCTCCCACAAGCCGCTCAGTAGCTCTGCCTCGTCCAGCTCCACCAGTCGCCCAGCAGCCCCAGACTGCAGGCAATGCTCCCCCAGCGACAACATGCCGGACCGCTCCCAGCACCGCTGGCTGCTCACCCTTCCCTTCCCGACCCAGCCCCACTCAGACCCGGGACTGCCTGCTAAGGGGAGGGGTGGGGCACTGTCCTCCTGGAGGTCCTGCCTTGGGTCAGCACCGAGCCACCTCTCGGCAGAAGGGTTGAACTGCTGTGGTGGTAAGCCAGTTTAAAGCAGTCAGCAGAAGGGGAGAGCAGATAAGAGCTACTCTGAGGTTGCATGGAGGCCTTGAGGCCTCCAAGGCTGAGCCTTGCTGCAGCCTCATCCACAGCAGTCACTGTCCTTGGAGGTGGGATGTGGAGCTGTGTGGCCCTTGGATCTGAACCACGAGGCGGTTAAGACTTCAGAGACATATCAAGAGTGGCTATGCTATGATAATGAAGGGAAATTTTTGGAGGATATTAAAAATAGAAAATCTAGAAATGTCACAGGGAATATTGCTAACAGGGCATCATAAAGTAGTTAACCGTACAGAACGTATTCAGTAGTTTCTATTCTGAGTCTGAGAAGAAAGAAGCAAGCTGGTATGCTGCTGTCATCTGTAGATGAAGTATTTTCTAGTCTACCCACGGGTTTGAGGAACCCACAACAATTTATTGTCGTTCAGACAATCATTCTATCACGTGATGACTCCTCCCCACCCGGGAAGGGGAACTGGGAAAAACAAGGAAGGAGAAAAAACATGAGGAGGCACTTCTTTACTTTGAGGGTGGCAGAGCCCTGGCACAGGCTGCCCAGGGAGGCGGTGGAGTCTCCGTCTCTGGAGACATTCAAAACCCGCCTGGACGCGTTCCTGTGCAACCTGCTCTAGGTGACCCTGCTCTGGCAGGGGGGTTGGTCTAGATGATCTCCAGAGGTCCCTTCCAACCCCTACCATTCTGTGATTCTGTGATGGCCAGGACAACCGTGCACCAGCCTTCCCCTCCAGCACGTCCCAGGGAGGGAGGCTGCAGCTCACAGCAAGTCCTGCACCCCAGGAGGACAACCAGAAAATGAATACCCTGTGTGAGGGGAACCCTTTTCCCTGTAGGAGAAGGTCTTGGAGCCACAAACCAGAGGTGCTGGGCCAGGGGGAGGGCAGGAGGCCAGCAGCACCTGGGCAGGAAAGAGATACAATCTCACCACCCTCCTTTTCTGAGCTGAGAGGTGCAGCAAATAAAGGAAAGCAGATAACAAAAGCTATCTCTGCTGGCCGCTCACTGGGGTGATGGCCTGGCTCAGCAAGGGATCAGCATGAATTCTGTGTGAAATATTAATAATAAAATAAAAAGAAAATAATGAAATAGGTACAGTATATAGAAAACCGTATCAAGCTCCCAGGATGAAGTCACCGACAGGCACTGGGAAAGTCCCAGACTGGACTCGGTGACAGATGGGAACTGGATTCCAGATCTGGAGTCAGGAATGCATGGATCGGGGCTCTTCAGGATTGGTTACCTTTCCGTATATCAGCCCTGAGACTGCCATGAGTGACTTGTCCCTGCTTTTTATGTCCGGAGCAAACACCATGAAGAGCAGAGGGCTCGCTGGGAGAGAAACCGCAGCTGGACAGCAAAGGAACTGCTGGAAACCGAACACAAATACCTTGAGCAGCTGGATTTGGTGGTCAGTATCACACATCTTTAATTTCTCACCGTAATTCATTAAACAGAAGTAGTACTGTGCGAGATAAGTGTCCTAAAGAGAGAATTACCAAATTTAAAGTTCTTTAACATCATTCAATTTTTTTCTTTCAATACAGCTAACACCTCACTACTTAAGATTACTCCATAGTCTTAATTTGTGAACCTTGGGAGGGAGGAAGGAACCCAACATGTCTATTTTTTTTCACTGAGAAGCTACAGCTAGGACTTTCAAGTACAAATCAAAGACTACACTAGCAATTTAAGTTTATTATCTCACAGTAGTTATATCCCTCTCTGAAAAGTTCTGCTACTATCCCTTTTTGTTCTAAGAGGGTAATACAGAGATTTCTTGCAACCCTACATCTGAGGCTGAGATGTCTACCAAGCTCTTGGTAGAGACTACTATTATTCCTGTCCACATTGCCTCCTTATTATAACATAAGTCCCTTTGGTACTGCCTCTTTTAAAACTTATCTCAGTGCTTCCATCCAAATTTGCATTCAGCACTTTTGAAACAGCAAAAATAACCTGGTTTTTTCACTGAATTTCCAGCACTGAGAGGCAGCACACTGGCTTCTAGAACACACTTTAGCTCTGTCACAGTGTAGTGGAGGTGCTGCCCCAGAGAGTAGGGCTGTTGGACCAGAAGCTGTAACAAACCCAGTCTTTGCTAGAGTAAATTATTAATTCATGTGTACAGGAATATAATTCAAACAGAAGCAAACTCACTTTCTGAATAGAGTTTATTTACACAGAGAATATCAACCACTGGGGCTCCCAGCTTGATTTCCTTCTCTTGCTGAGTGTCTATTTAAACCACAGGAAGAAGCAAATAAACCTTGAGCTTGTGCCCCCATCATGACACAAGGCTGGGAATCAACCTTCAGACCTCATGGGACATCTTCCAGTCCTATGCTTGGGGAAAGCAAACTCACTGACTGGTGCATGGGCAGCTCACACCAAGCCCTGTCCCTGTGCATGCATGGGGCCTCCCTCAAGGCAGAGGGGGATGCCTAGACAGGGGTACCCTAAGGGGCCTGCGGGGCTGCAGCCTGCTGCATGTCCTCCACAGTAGCCCATCAGGAGCTGGTTGAACAGCATCTTCTCGGTGTCGTGGCACGGGCAGATGAGCGGCAGGAAGGGCTTCCCCTTGAGCTCAATGACAGACATCTTGGCGTGGTCAAGGCCATCCCAGTTGGGGATCTGCAGCAGGCGGGTGTAGCTGCCAGAGTGGGGCTGGAACTGGGATGCCAGCACCTTGAACAGCTTGTGGATGAGGTCCTTCTTCTGTGGGACAGCACTCTCAGCTCCAGCACTGGGGCCATGGGGGAGCGACAAGGGAGCCAGAAGGATATTTACTGTCAGCCAAAAAACCACCACGTGCAGGGTGTGCTTGTTGGTGTCCCCCAGCTTGGCATAGTCAATGAGTTGTGAGGAGGAAGGAGGGCAGAGATGTTAGGGTCTCTCTGCCGGAAATCCCCTCCCACCCGGCTGGACCTCTCACCTGCTCCGCTGTCCTGGTTTGAAGTAGAACAGAACCAACTTTCTGTTCAGTAATTTTACTTCTTAGCTAGGCCTCTTCTAACTCTCTGAAATTAACAGCATGTTGTGCTGAGAACCATTCGTTCTCAGAGTGAGAAGACCAATGTTTACAATTAGTGCCGGGGAATGGTACGCAGAGAGGCTCTTGCTTATACTTATTGCTGTAACAACCAAGGTCAGCTGATTTCGTTATTTGCCCCATTGGAAACTGAAAATCGTAGAGGGGTCCCACCTGTGGGGAGGAGCGGACAGGACAGGTGGCCCAAAACTGACCAACAGGGGTATTCCATCCCATCTGCCCCATGCTCAGTATAAAAGCTGAGAGATCAAAGGGTCAGCCCTCTTTCTTCAGTGGCTGACGTCCGAGGAGGACCTTGTCTGTTCATCTGCCTTTGATCCTGATCCATGACTTCCTGACTCCATCTGTGGAATCCAGTTCCCACCCGTCGCTGAGTCCAGCCTGGGACTTCCCCAGTGCCTGCCGGTGACATCATCCTGGGAGCTTAATACGGTTTTGTATATACTGTATCTATTATATTTTTTTTATTTTATTATTAATACTTCATTAAAGTAGTTTAGTTCCTTCTAAACTCGTAAATCTCTCTATCTCTCCTCCTCCTCTCTGTGTGCGAGAGGCTGGGGGAGAGCATCTGTCATCCGCCATTGGCCAATTTGGCCAAAACCACGACACAGCTCATCTACCTTTTGATCCACAGTCCAATAAACTCGGTTATCCCTCTGCTCCTCCTGGCTGGAGGCAGGGCCCCCCAATGTTGAGAACAACATCAACAATTAGAAGATGAGTTCCTGCAAGGACTAGAGCATCGCTTACCATGGACTGGAGCAGCCATCCTCCTGCAGAAATTCTTTCTTCCATCTGCTTTACCTTGCAACTCAAGCACCCGTTCCTGCAGGGCCAGAGTAGGTTTTTTATCCCAATTACTCATGTCTTCGCCGTAGTTGCAGAGGCAAAGCCACAGGAAATCTTGGAGCGGGTCCTGTTTCCCTTGAGTTGGTTTTGTAGGAGGGCGTTTTTTCTTAGTGACTGCAACCTGGGTCTGTTCAGGGGAAGAGTGGGATTCTTTCCCCTTCTCAGACAGTTTTTCAAGCAGTTAATGAAGTTTATCAGTTTTCTCATTTTGCTCAGCTATTGTCTTAGTCATTTTCTCCACTGTCTCAGCAATGGTCTTAGTTTGATCAGCCATTGTCTTGGTTTGCTCAGCCATTTTCTCCACGGCTGCTACAGTGAGGGTATGAGAGAGACAGTCTTCATACTGTCACACCTTGTTAGCCACCTCATTTACAGTTGGTGTATCAGTACCAGATCCTCCTCAGACCATGGGTGACAATGTGTGGGAATAATTTGATGGTGCACTCTGCACAAACTTTCTTAACAGAGATCATTTGCATGGCATTTCATCAGGGCCAGTTCCCTCAGGTACTTGATACCTTTTTCCATGCTGGTCCATTTACTTGGACAGCATTCGATATCATCCTTAAAGGGATATCTGCCCTTTACGGCTGACACCAGTTGCCTCCAGAGACTAAGGATGTCTGCCTGTCTCCCAATCACTTTATCAATCCCTCCATCTTTGGACAGGTTTCCCAACTGCTTAGCTTCTCTGCCATCTAAATCTATGGTATCAGCTCCATTGTCCCAGCATCGGAGCAACCAGGAGGCAAGTGTCTCACCTTCATGACAACTAAAGTCCTTCCTTATATTTTGCAAATCCTTCATAGAAAAGGATTTAATGATTATCTCTGCATCTGAGTCCTCATCCTGTGTTAATGTGGGCTGAGAAGGACCCTCTCCTGGATCTGATTTAACAGGACCCTTTCCTTTATCTGCTTTAGCAGGACCTTTTCCTTTATCTACATGAGAAGGACCCTCTCCCATGCTGTCTGGCTTGGGCTGGTCTCTGTTGTCAGAGGCAGGGGAACGAGCTGACTTTTTCTGTTTCCTGGTCACCGGGGCAACCTGTGCCGGTTCTGCTGGAGTTTGAGTGGCAGCAGCGCTGGTTGTCGGAGCAGCCGGAGCAGTGACCGTGCTCCTTGTCGGGGCTGGAGCAGCCGGTGCCGCTGCGGGCGGGGAGGGGCTGGCGATACAGGCGTGGTGGGGGCAGGCGGCGGGGTAACTTTGACCGCAGGCTGCGGAGTGACCGCGGACGGCATGGGCCGGGGCTGGTGCTGTGGCTTTCGCCGGTACGGGCAGAGGCGTAGCCGGTGGGGGGCAGCCGATATGGGCCTGGCCGATGTCGGGGCCTGTGAGTGGGTAACCGATGCCGCTCGGGCTGGTGTCGGGACCGATGCCGTTGTTTGTGTCTGTGTTGTGGCTTTCAGTGGGGGGGTTGTCTGTATTTCTCCTGTAGCTTTCGGCGGGGGGGGTTGTTTGGATTTCTTCTATCTTTGACTTCGGCTGTGGGGTTTGAGTAGCACTATCACATGTCACATGATACTCACTCCTGCACTGATATTTAACAATAAACCACCCCTGCAACGCATTCAGGAAACCCAACAACAAAATCACATATGACTGAAAGTAACATTCACTCTCTAAACAGCCCGAAGGTTTTTCATCCCCTGATTCTGTTAGTGTCACTTTGTCAAAATCATCAGGTAAGACCAAGAGTGTAATTAGTAAAAGAATCCATCACATGATGCCTGAGATATGCAGGTAGAACCATTATCCAAGCAATTATTTTATACATCTGAAGGCAAATCCACACCAACATAACACGCTTAGACCACCACATCCAAACACAAAGAAATAGACCATGCAATATATTCGACCAGTTAAACCCCATTGCATCAATTAACTTCATACAAAGCTCTCTAAAGGCACAATATAAGATTTCGCGTAAGAACGACATGATGTGAGCTGTCTGTTCTCCCTGAACAAGCTGGAATTCAAACTATTCAGACAGTCTATCAGAGCTCTGTTCGAGCCCCATGTTGGGCTCCAATAAATCTGTCGTGGTTTTGGACAAATTGGCCAATGGCCGGCAACAGATGCTCTCCCCCCACCTCTTGCACACAGAGAGGAGGAGGAGAGATAAAGAGATTCACAAGTTTAGAAGGACCTGATACTTTAATGAAATATTAATAATGAAATATAAAGGAAATAATGAAATAGATACAGTATGTACAAAACCGTATCAGGCTCCCAGGATGACGTCACCAGCAGGCACTGGGGAAGTCCCAGGCTGGACTCAGAGACGGGTGGGAACTGGATTCCAGAGCTGGAGTCAGGAACACATGGATCGGGATCAAAGGCAGACGAACAGACAGGGTCCTCCTCGGACGTCAGCCATTGAAGAAAAGAGAGATGACTGTGGAATAAATACTAAATTGGCTAAAAATACAAAAGTACAGCATTGTTCACACATTAAGGAAAAGTATAAAATCAAGAGGCTTCTGAGGTAGAAAACAGCCGCAGCTGGCATGAAGAATACACCACCTGTGGTTCCCTGATAAGCTACATGAGGTATGGGACGGGATGCAATTATTCCGCGGCTTTACCTTATGATGTATAGCGGATACGGGAATGGGATGGTACCATGAAACACATAAGCTGCCAATTAGCTGCCCGCTCGATACTCGGAGCCAACATTTTGTCAAATTTTGATGAAATGCTGTCCTTTGTGTGAACTTTGCTCATTATAATGTCATTATAACACCGAAACACACCTCCATCCCGAAGGCTACCCGCCTCCAAGGTGCGACCACTCCTCCTTGAGTCTGCGCCCTGAATTTCTCGTAAACTATACCTTTAATTGTGAAGCGAGAAAAATTTACACGGATCATGATAAAAGTATGTATGACTAAAGTCACTCAAACTCCACCTTGAAGATAACAAACAGTATAAAAATAGCCCGAGAGAGGGGGGATACCCGGGGAAGACACCATCGCGAAGAATTCCATCACTGACTTCTGGGATCAGTCGACGGGCTGAGCCTCTCCTCCCCCTCATAGGGACGCCTTTGGGTAAGACTTAGATTATACCGAGTGCTTCCCCGGGAAACTTAGAAATTTCTCTAGAGATTCTCTATCCTACATTTATAGCCAGGCTGTATCGTTTATAACTTTGTCGCGCGTTTTGTATATGTAACAATCCTTTCATTTGCACGTGCTTTGCAGACAGTGTATTTATCACCGGCAATCCTAAGAACCTGTATATCTGTTGTTCAAATAAACTGCACTGTTTCAGTAGCTAGTCGTTTCGGTTTCTCACTGAACGCGACCAAAGACTCGAGAGTGGCCGTGCTAGTTCATGAGCACGACTAGACTGAAGGTGCAGTCCACTATTAGTGTATCCAAATCGTAACAGTTTCATACATATTAAACGCGACTGGGCTGATAGTGGTGAATTGGGCATCGCTCAGAATTTAAACCTACCGCACCTGGCCTCCCACCTCGGTGAGGAGTGTTAGAACGCAAGGGGGTTTATTTTCTGCCAAAATCGCTTTGCCCCTTTCACGCAACAGAATTTTGGCGTAGTCGGCAGGATTGCCATGGATAAACTGCTGCAAAAATATGATTGTGCCCCTTCCCAGGCTGGGAAGGAGTGGGCCCATAAATTTTGGAAGGATGAAGCTGGGAAGCAGCTCTGAGGAGAAGGACCTGGGGGTCCTGGTAGACAGCAAATTATCCATGAGCCAGCAGTGTGCCCTTGTCGCCAAGAAGGCCAATGGCATCCTGGGCTGCATAGGGAAGACTGTGGCCAGTAGGTCGAGGGAGGTCATTCTCCCCCTCTACTCTGCACTGGTGAGGCCGCAACTGGAGTACTGTGTCCAGTTCTGGGCTCCCCAGTTCAAGAGGGACAGGGAACTACTGGAGCGAGTCCAGCGAAGGGCAACCAAGATGATTATGGGACTGGAGCACCTCCCTTATGAGGAAAGGCTGAAAGAGCTGGGACTCTTTAGCCTGGAGAAGAGAAGGTTGAGGGGGGACCTGATTAATGTTTACAAGTATCTAAAGGGTGGGTTTAAGGAGGACGGAGCCAGGCTCTTTTCAATGGTTCCCAGCGACAGGACAAGGGGCAATGGGCACAAGCTAGAACATAGGAAGTTCCGTTCAAATACACGGAAAAACTTCTTTACGGTGAGGGTGACAGAGCACTGGAACAGGCTGCCCAGGGAGGTTGTGGAGTCCCCTTCTCTGGAGATTTTCAAGACCCGCCTGGATGCAGCCCTGAGGGATGTGCTTTAGGCAACCCTGCTCTGGCAGGGGAGTTGGACTAGATGATCTCTAGAGGTCCCTTCCAACTCTGAAGATTCCGTGATTCCGTGATTCCGTGATTCCGTGAAGAGAAAGTGGTGGAACGTATTGAAGAGTGTCGGGCTTCGCTAAAGCTCAGAGCGGGGAAAGGCAAAGGTGTGATCTGTGCGGTGTTAGGCGCCTGTTTATCTCGTGCACAACAAGAAGCTAGGGAAACCCCTGCTCCTAATCTGATTTCTGCTGTAGAATATGCAACTCTGAAATCGGAAAATGAGGTGTTGAAGTCATCACTAGCTTTTCAGAAGGAGACGGGAGAAAAATTAAGAACTCAAGTTGATAAGCTTGTGAGTGAGAATGAATGTTTAGGAAACCGTAATGCTCGACTCGGGAATGAAAATCTCCAACTTAAAGGTGAAAATCAGCAACTTAAAATGTTATTGGAAAGGGTGACTGGGCTCTTAGATAAAATGCAGCCCTCGACCCAGGTCCAACAAATTCCTAAGTTAATGTGTTATCCAAATTCCAGAACCCAGACCGGAGATTTTTGGTCTAATAGCGAGGATGAGGAAGAAGATGAGGAGGGAAGGACTTTTACTGTGAAATCCCGAGTCTTTCCTTTACGGCCTCTGATTAAAACTGAAACCACAGTTGATGAGGATGATGATGAAGTCCGCAACACTGTGCGTACTATTCCGTGGACGCCAACAGAGTTAGCAAAAATAAGGGAAAAATATTCGAGGCGGCCAGAAGAATCGGCTGTTGAGTATGTGTGGCGAGTTTCTTCTGAAGGAGGAGATAGAATTATGTCGAGTGAGGAAGAAGCAGGAGACTCTTGGGGACCAGGAGTGTTTTTAACTACAACGGATGGGGATCATAATTATTCCCTAACCGCTCGAGCAGCCTTTTGGGCAGGGGGTATGGATCCACGAGAGAGGGGGGAGCCGTTAGAGATTAGAGCTACAGGCTACTCTGATCTGTTTGCGGCTGTACGGAAAGCAGCTTGTCTGCAAGCCATGTATGACAGAGAGGAATTTCGGAAATCCCCAATGTCAGCCGCTATCGACCCCGATCGATTAGCCCCTCTCATCCGTGGTCTTCCCGATTGCCTGAAACCGTTCGTTGTCCGCACTCAAGATCGCATACGAGAGGCTCGGGATGCTCGTGGGCGGGGCCGGCGTCGCTACATGCCCACCTGGAATGAATATGTACAGGAAATAGACCAATACGGGCGCCGAATGGGCTGGGCCAGCCTAACTAGCGAGAAATCCTCCGAACACCCCCGAAAGGTTCGCCAAGTCCGAACTCACACTCAAAACCCCAAACCGGTGGAAAGGTTTAAGCCTGATAAGGACCGGAACGAGTTGTGGCGTAAAGCCCTACAATTAGGGGTACCCCGACAATTCTTGCACGGTGTCCCTACGGGAGATCTCCGTACGCTGGTCCAATCTCTAACTAGAAAGAATAATTCGGCTGGGGAGAAAAGTTTAACAAGAGAATCCCCAAGCCATGAGAAAATTGTGCCTTCTGCACCGGAGCGTAATTTGATTGATTTGTCAGAGTCCCAGTCAAAAAACTCCTATCCCCGGGGAGGGCAGTGAGCCACCCTGTCCGGCGGGTACTAGCTCTCATCAATGGCTCTCTCATAAAGACTCCGAACCTATTATTGCCATTCCTGTCGGACCCTGGAGGATGTCGGTAAACTTTATTATTGATACTGGAGCCCGAATGTCTGCAATCACTAACGAAACGGCACAACTTCTAGGTATAAATCCCACCAGACGCAGAGTCAACTTCGCAGGAATTGATGGTGTGGTAAAAACATGCCCCGTTGCAAAAATTAACCTCTGGTTGCCGGGAGAGCAGCGAATGACTAGGGCGGAAGTGTTAGTGGGTGCCTCGCGTACTAACCTCCTAGGATTTGACGTGCTGCGTGGGCGAATGTGGAAATTCCCAGATGGAACTGTGTGGAGTTTTGCAGGACGCGAAAAAGGAACAGACACAGTGAAACTGAGTCTATTGGAAACTTCCATACCTTTGCCTCCCTCTAAAATCACTAACGTCTGGCAGTACCCACTGCCTGCAGCTGCACTTGCAGGAGCAGACGGGGTGGTATCAGATTTAGAAAAAAGAGACATCGTTAAGAGGACTCACTCGCCTTATAATTCACCGGTGTGGCCGGTAAAGAAACCAACCGGGCAATGGCGTTTCACAGTAGATTACCGAAAGTTGAACGCCAACACTGCACCCCTGACCGCTGCGGTTCCGAATATCGTGGAAATTGTGACAATGATACAAGGAGCTGCCCATCCTTGGAGGGCTGCCTTAGATGTTAAAGACATGTTTTTTATGATTCCCCTCCTTGAGCAGGACAAAGTGCGGTTTGCATTCACGTGGAAAGGAGTCCAATATACCTTTAACCGACTTCCACAAGGATACAAACATTCCCCCACCATTGCTCATAATGCTTTAGCTAAAGTGCTATCAGAGATTCCTGTTTCACAGGGATGTACGGTATACCAATATATTGATGACATCCTAATAGGGGGAGAGAACCAAGAAAGTGTACAAGACATGATGCAAAACATCCGAAAAACATTACTCGATTTAGGATTGGAAATTCCAGACTCAAAGTGTCAGGGACCCGCACAGGAAGTTAAATTCCTGGGGGTCTGGTGGATTAAGGGAGCTGCTTCTGTCCCTCAGGATACCCTGGAAAAAATAGAGCATGGACAGAATCCATCCAGCGTGAAGGAGTTACAGCAAGTTCTGGGAACTTTAAGTTATTGGCGTAAACACATCCCTGGCTTTTCCAACATTGCTCGCCCCCTTTATAGTTTGCTCAAAAAGGGTAAATCCTGGGAGTGGACTGAACAACATACTAATGCTCTGGAATTGCTAATAAAGGAGCTAAGGTTCTTCCAACAGCTTGGTCCTATACATCCAACTGACCCTGTCCATGTAGAATGGGGGTTCAGTGAACATGGTTCCCATTGTAATTTATGGCAGAAGGGACCAGCAGGACCGGAGAGACCATTAGAATTTAGCTCTCACTCCTTCAATGATACTGAGAGCAGATATTCAGACCTGGAGAAGGGTTTACTGTCCCTAGTGCGAGCGTTGCAACGAACAGAGCAGATAAGAAGAGAACAGAGTGTGATCATTCGGGGACCTTTCCGCCTCCTAGATGTGGTCCGTAAAGGGACAACACCACCAGCCGGCATTGCCCAGAAACCCACAGTTCGAAAGTGGTATGCTTATTTAGAAGGCGTTAATGAAATCATGCCAGTCTCTGAAGGCAGTGTTAAAGTATCCAAGCTCCAAAAGGATATAGATGGTGCCCTATTGTTCCAATCCCCACCAAATAGACCATCTCCGATCCAAGAAGCACCTCCTCTGAAGGAAGGCAGTGATATTACAGGAGTGTGGTTTACTGATGCGTCATCTCACCGTGAGAACAATAAGTGGAAATACAAGGCCGTAGCACTGGAAGTAGCGACGGGAGAAAGAGTGATTGAAACAGGGGAGGGTAGTGCACAAGTAGGGGAACTCAGAGCCGTCCTACTAGCTGCACAACATGGGGCCACCTCCATTTACACTGACTCATATGCTGTTTTTAAAGGAGCCACTGAATGGATAGGTCACTGGGCAGCCAACGATTGGCAGGTGAATAGAGTCCCGATTTGGGAGACAGATAGCTGGAAGCAACTGTTGGAAATAGGAGGACAGAGAACATTGCACATTGGTTGGGTAAAAGGCCATGATCGTTCGAGCTCGATCACTGCTCAGTTCAACCAACAGGTAGATAGCCTCACGCGGCTGCAGCAAATTGACACTGTAGACGATGGTCGGGAATGGGAACGCTTACTCGAATGGTTACATGTTAAGCGTGGCCACACAGGCCATGCTGACCTGTATCAGGAAGGTCTAGCCTGGGGGTGGCCTGTGTCGGTTAAGCTGTGTGAACAAGTAACAAGTTTCACACAACACTGACCCTTTGATCCCTCAGCTTTTATACTGAGCACGGGGCAGATGGGATGGAATACCCTGTTGGTCAGTTTTGGGTCACCTGTCCTGTCTGTTCCTCCCCGCAGGTGGGACCCCTCTACGCTTTTCTGCTTCTGACCCTCCAATGGGGCAAATAACAAAGTTAGCTGACCTTGGTTGTTATAGTGATAAGTATAAGCAAGAGCCTCTCTGCGTACCATTCCTTGGTACTAATTGTAAACATTGGTCTTCTCACTCTGAGAACAAACCGTTCTCAGCACAACATGCTGTTAATTTCAGAGAGTTAGAAGAGGCCTAGCTAAGAAGTAAAATTACTGAACAGAAAGTTGGTTCTGTTTTACCTCAAACCAGGGGCCCTCCTCAGACATCAGTCATTGAAGAAGCATTCCTTTGAACAATTATACTTAGCCAATTATATCAATAGGAAGCTGTGCACTCCCAGTAGTGGACAACAGATGTCGGACACTGCGAGTGCAATGGCTTTGGGAGGAAGGGAAGGTCTCAGGGGTCTGGCACCAGGGCAAGGAGTTCTCTGGACCGCCACCATCAAGAGAGAGAGAGAACTACGCAGCAAACTTTCTAATTTATATTGAACGTGATTTCATGATATGAAATAATCCTGTTGGCCAGCCTGGGTCAAGTGCCCAGGCCTTGCTCCTCCTCATCCCTGCACCTGGCAAGGCTCAAAAACACCAAGACCTTGAATCCCAAATAGCCTAGCCTCTAAAGACTAGAGTCTTCTAAAAGTGGAGTTCTCCCAAGCATTAGAAGATAAATTATTCCTGTGTCACTCAACCCAGGACAAGGGCACACAGTAAGCTCACTACCCTGGACTTCAGGAGAGCAGACTTTGGTCTCTTCAGGGATCTGCTTGGTAGAGTACTCTGGGGTAAAGCCCTGGAGGGAAGAGGGGCCCAAGAAAGCTGGTTAACAGTCAAAGATCAACTCCTCCAAGCTCAGGAGCGATGTATCCCAATAAAGAGGAATTTGAGCAAAAACACCAGGAGGCCTGCATGGATGAACAAGGAACTCCTGGACAAACTCAAACTCAAAAAGGAAGCCTACAGAGGGTGGAAGCATGGACAGGTAGCTTGGGAGGAATGCAGAGAAATTGTCTGAACAGCCAGGGATCAGGTTAGGAAAGCTAAAGACTTATAGAATTAAATCTGGCCAGGGTCGTCAAGGGCAACAAGAAAAGCTTCTATAGGTATGTCGGTGACAAAAGGAATACTAGGGAAAACGTGGTCCCTCTCCGGAAGGAAATGGGAGATCTGGTCACCTGGGACATGGAGAAGGCTGAGGTACTCAACGAATTTTTTTGCCTCAATCTTCACTGGTAAGGGCTCTAGCCACACTACTCAGGTTGCAGAAAGCAAAGGCAGGGACTGGGAGAATGAGGAACTTCTCCTATAGGAGAAGACCAGGTTTGAGGACATCTAGGGAACCTGAAGGTGCACACGTCCATGGGACCTCATGAGATTCATCCGTGGATCCTGAGGGAACTGTCGGATGAAGTTGCTAAGCCACTATCCATCTTATTTGAGAAGTTGTGGCGGTCTGGTGAAGTTCCCGCTGACTGGAAAAGGGGAAACAACCCCCATTTTTAAAAAGGGAAAGAAGGAAGATCCGAGGAACTACAGGCAGGCCAGTCAGTGTCACCTCTGTGCCTGGCAAGATCATGGAGCAGATCCTCCTGGAAATTCTGCTAAGGCACATGGAAAATAAGGAGGTGATTGGTGACAGCCAACATGGCTTCACTAAGGGGAAATGGTGCCTGACAAATTTGGTGGCCTTCTACAATGGTTCTACAGTGTCAGTAGATAAGGGGAGAGCAACCGACGTCATCTACCTGGACTTGTGCAAAGCATTTGACACTGTCTCGCATGACATCCTGGTCTCTAAATTGGAGAGACATGGATTTGACCAATGGACCACTCGGTGGATAAGGAACTGGCTGGACGGTCGCACTCAAAGAGTTGTCGTCAATGGCTTGATGTCAAAATGGCGAGCAGTGACAAGTGGTGTTCCTCAGGGGTCGGTACTAGGACCGGTACTATTTAACACCTTTGTTGGCGACGTGGAAGTTGGGATTGAGTGCACCCTCAGCAAGTTTGCCGACAACACCAAGCTGAGTGGTGTGGTCGACACGCCAGAGGGAAGGGATGCCATCCAGAGGGACCTGGACAGGCTGGAGAGGTGGGCCTGTGGAAACCTCATGAAGTTCAACCAGGCCAAGTGCAGCGTCCTGCACCTGGGTTGGGGCAATCCCATGCACAAATATAGGCTGGGCGGAGAATGGCTTGAGAGCAGCCCTGAGGAGAAGGACTTGGGGGTGTTGGTGGATGAGAAGCTCAACACGAGTCGGCAATGCACACTTGCAGCCCAGAAGGCCAACCGCATCCTGGGCTGCATCAAAAGAACTGTGGCCGGCAGGTCGAGGGAGGTGATTCTGCCCCTCTACTCCACTCTCGTGAGATCCCACCTGGAGTACTGCGTCCAGCTCTGGGCCCCCAACATAAGAAGGACATGGACCTGTTGGAATGGGTCCAGAGGAGGGCCACAAAGATGATCAGAGGGCTGGAGCCCCTCTCCTATGAGGACAGGCTGAGAGAGTTGGGGGTTGTTCAGCCTGGAGAGGAGAAGGCTCCGGGGAGACCTTATAGCAGCTTTCTGATATCTGAAGAGTGCCTACAAGAAACCTGGCGAGGGACTTCTTACAAGGGCATGCAGTGATAGGAGAAGGGGTAATAGCTTCAAACTGGAAGAGGGTAGATTTAGATAAGATATTAGTAAGAAATTTTTCACTATGAAGGTGGCGAGGCACTGGAACAGGTTGCCCAGGGAAGTTGTGGAGGCCACATCCCTGGAAATATTCAAGACCAAGCTGGACGGGGCTTTGAGCAGCCTGGTCTAGTGGGAGGTGTCCCTGCCCACGGCAGGGGGGTTGGAACTAGAAGATCTTTAAGGTCCCTTCCAACCCAAACCATTCTATGATTCTGTTCTATGAATCAATGTTGTTAAAGCATGAATCCAAATGTTCATAGAATTGTTTAGCTTGAAAAAGACCTTTAAGATCATTGTGTCCAACTGTTAACCTGATGCTGCTATGTACACCACAAAAGCATGTCCTTAAGAACCACATCTACGTGTCTTTTAAATAACTCCAGGGATGGTGCCTCAACCGCTTCCCTGGGAAGTGGTTAACAACCCTTTTGGTGAAGAAATTTTTCCTAATATCCAATCTAAAGTTCCCCTGGTGCAACTTGAGGCTGTTTCCTCTTGTCCTATTACCTGTTACTTGGGAGAAGAGACCGACCCCCACCTCTCTACAGCCTCCTTTCAGGTAGTTGTAGAGAGCGAGAAGGTCTCCCCTCAGCCTCCTTTTCTCCAGGCTAAACACCCCCAGCTCCCTCAGCTGCTTCTCATAAGACTTATTCTCCAGGCCCCTCACCAGCTCCTTTGCCCTTCTCTGGACCCGCTCCAGCACCTCAAGGTCTTTCCTGTGGTGAGGGGTCCAAAACTGGACACAGTACTCGAGGTGGGGCCTCACCAGTGCCAAGTACAGGGGGACAATCACTTCCCTAGTCCAACTCACCATGCTCTTCCTGATACAGGCCAGGATGCTGTCGGCCTTCTTGGCCACCTGGGCACACTGCTGGCTCATACTCAGCTGGCAGTCAACCAACACCCCCAGGTCCTTTTCTGCCGGGCAGCTCTCCAGCCACTCCGCCCCAAGCCTGTAGCGCTGCATGGGGTTGAGTGTGACCCAAGTGCAGGACCCGGCACTTGGCCGTGTTGAACCTCCTACCATTGGCCTCGGCCCATCGATCCAGCCTGTCCAGATCCCTCTGTAGAGCCTTCCTACCCTCAAGCAGATCAACACTCCCACCCAACTTGGTGTCATCTGCAAACTTACTGAGGGTGCGCTCAATCCCCTCCTCCAGATCATTGATAAAGATATTAAAGAGAACCTGCCTCGATACCGAGCCCTGAGGAACACCACTCGAGACCGGCCGCCAACTGGATTGGACTCCATTCACCACCACTCTCTGGGCCCGGCCCTCCAGCCAGTTTTTAACCCAGCAAAGAGTACTCCCGTCCAAGCCATGGGCAGCCAGTTTCTCCAGGAGGATGCTGTGGGAAACGGTGACAAAGGCTTTACTAAAGTCCAGGCAAACAACATCCACGGCCTTTCCCTCGTCAAGTCAAGTCCCTCGTTGGTCAATCAGGACCTGCCTTTCATAAACCCGTGCTGACTGGGCCTGACCACCTGGTTGTCCTGTATGTGCCGTGTGATGGCACTCAGGATGGTCTGCTCCATAACCTTCCCAGGCACCGAGGTCAGACTGACAGGCCTGTAGTTCCCTGGATTCTCCTTCTGGCCCTTCTTGTGGATGGGCGTCACATTTGCTAGCCTCCAATCAACTGGGACCTCCCCGGTTAGCCAGGACTGCTGGTAAATGATGGAGAGTGGCTTGGTGAGCACTTCCGCCAGCTCCCTCAGTACCCTTGGGTAGATCCCATCCACCTGAAAAATCAATAATGGATAATCATCCGAGGGCGGTACCAAGGTAGGAAGCTTTCTCTTCACATCTTTAACCTAGGCCCCAGGGAGGCAGCAGACTTCCCTAAGAAGTGGGTCCGTTCTGCATATTGGGCCTTCTGTTCCCCTCAGGAAAGAGTCTCCTATGACAATGACTTGTCCTTTTTTTCTTTATGGAAGCAGTTTTGATGCAGTGCATAGGCCAACTTAACCTCGTTGTGTGAAATTCTGTTGCGTGAAAAGGGGCCAAGCGGTTTTGGCAGAAAATAAACCCCCTTGCGTTCTAACACTCCTCACCGAGGTGGGAGGCCAGGTGCGGTAGGTTTAAATTCTGAGCGATGCCCAATTCACCACTATCAGCCCAGTCGCGTTTAATATGTATGAAACTGTTACGATTTGGATACACTAATAGTGGACTGCACCTTCAGTCTAGTCGTGCTCATGAACTAGCACGGCCACTCTCGAGTCTTTGGTCGCGTTCAGTGAGAAACCGAAACGACTAGCTACTGAAACAGTGCAGTTTATTTGAACAACAGGTATACAGGTTCTTAGGATTGCCGGTGATAAATACACTGTCTGCAAAGCACGTGCAAATAAAGATATTGCTAAGTACACAAAACGCGTGACAAAATTATAAACGGTACAGCCTGGCTATGAATGTAGGATAGAGAGTCTCTAGAGACATTTCTAAGTCCCCGAGAAAGCACTCGGTGTAATCTAAGTCTTACCCAAAGGCGTCCCTATGCGGGGGGAAGAAAGGCTCAGCCCATCGACTGATCCCGGAAATCGGCGATGGAATTCTTCGCGATGGCGTCTTCCCTGGCATCCCCTCTCTCTCGGGCTGTTTTTATACTTTTTTTTATCTTCAAAGTGGAGTTTGAGTGACTTTAGTCATACGCACTTTTATTATGATTAATGTACTCAAGGAGGAGTGGTCGCACCTCGGGGGCGGGTAGCCTCCGGGATGGAGGTGTGTTTTGGTACGTCGTGGTGAGCAAAGTTCGCACAAAGGACAGCATTTCATCAACATTTGACAAAATGTTGGCTCGGGTAGCGTGTAGGCCGCTTATGTGTTCCGTAGTACCATCTCGTCCCCATATCTGCTCTTCGTCACAAGGGAAGGCCATGGAACAAGCGCGTTCCGTTCCATCCCTCGTGTAGTTTCGCAAACAGCCTTGTACAGGGAATCGCAGATGTGGCATTCTTTGTGTGCCAGCTGTGGCTGTATTCTACCTCAGAAGCCTCTTGATTTTATGACTTTCCTTAATGTGTGAACAATGCTGTACTTTTGTATTCTTGGCCAATTTAGTAATTATTCCACACCTCGGTGACACCTCCAAGCTAGATGAACCATCATCCTCATCACTGTTCGGTTCCACTTGCAGAGCCTCATACCTATTATGCAAGGGCACCTGGGAAGGTGAAGTAGTCACAGAGGAGATGTGCCTGCTGCACCAAGCAGGAACTTGTTGCCATTGCCCCCTATCCCTTAAGTCACTCCGTTCAGCCAGGCGGAGAGAGGATGCGGAATCCTCCGTATCATGCATCCTGTCTGCCTGCCGGGCCTCCCAAGGAAGGTAGGGTGCGATTCCAGTAGTCTATCTCTCTCTTGGACTCCCTGATACTCCTCAACCTACTCACCTCCTTCCTGAGCTCTGTCACTAGGTGGAGGAGTTCCTTTACCTGGGCATGCCTCCCACAGGTGTGCTCATTACTGCCATCTGGTACTGGCATAAGAGTAGGGCACACCCTGCAGCCTGACACCTGGGTGGCAGCATGTTCTCGTTGGAGCTCTGTCTGGGAAGCTCTGTCAGTCGCGGTGGGTGCAGAGCTTAGAGAGGCCATGGCTTTCTGCCAGGTGGATACCATTGTTCCCTGGCTGAGCTGTCAGAGCTTCAGTGCCCTTCCTGCATGCCCTTCTGCGTGAGCTGCTGTGCCACATCCTGTTTGCCTGCCCTGTTAACTGCTGTGCAAGCTGCCATGCCATGCCATGCCATGCTTGCTCGTTGTGCGAACCGCTGCGCCACACCCTTGCTGATGCACCACGCCCTGTTTGCCTGCCCTGTTTACCGCCATGCAAACTGCCATGCCACACCCTATTTGCAGTGCTCCCTAGGGGCTTCTTTTATATGGGGGGGGGGATTGGCTGACGTTGCTCCAGGTCTTGTCAGCCGCTGTCGCTTGAGCTCTTGGCTGCTCTCTTGGCTCCCCCTGAGGTTCCCCTGGTTCAGGAACGCCTCCCCGTGCACCCTGCTAAAGCACTCTGCTGCAGATGGCGCCAGCACCGGAGCTGCTCGCCTCAGCGACTGAGTTTTCTGTTATGTTGTGTAGATTTTATTTTTTATGAGAGGGAAGCTAGATGCATCCTATTAATTAGCTGTTAATGTTCCTTTGTTGCATCTGATCTGACTCTTGCCTCCTCAGCCCACGTTGAGACCTTTAGCAATAACGGTTTTCTTGGCAAAGACAAGATCTTATTTCTTGGGAATCGGGTCCTTTGGCTCAGTTAGGAAAGGCAGCAAACCAAAGCTTTTGAATTTAAGGAACTCCTCCAAAGGTGTCTTGTTTTTCACTTGGTGATGTCTTAGCCAGGGAACATGTGTCTTTTGGGTTTGGTAATCCATGTGAGATCCTGTTAGTCAACAAGGTTTGTTTGAAGAAAAATGGGCAATTAAGTGGGGAGGCATTGGTTTCACCTGCCTACTGCAAAGGGCTGTTTGATGTCCTCTGTCGTGCTTTGGGCTGGTACTTGCACTTTTGGCAATTGGCACCTGCTGTTCTTTAACCCTCAGCAGTCCCACCACAGAAGGGTCATCTGAAAGGCCAGGTAAGGCAGACAGCTGTGTAATGTCCTCAGTCTCTACAGCTGCTATACCAAAAGCCCACCCATACCCTTTTGGGTCTTTGAAATACCCTCTCTTGAGGTAGTCTATGCCAAGGATGCACGGAGTATCATCTGGGCCAGTCACAATGGGGTGCTTCTCCCATTTATTCCCATTCAGGCTCACTTCAGCCTCCAGTACAGTCAGTTCTTGAGACCCACCTGTCACTCCAGAAATAGTGACAGATTCTGTCCCTTTATGATTCGATGGCAATAGGGTACACTGCGCACCAGTGTCCACCAGGGCTTTATACTTTTGCGGCTCTAATGTGCCAGGCCATGGAATCCACACAGTCCAATAAACTCAGTTGTCCCTCTCCTCCTCCTGGCTGGACGCAGGGCCCCCCTAATGTTGAGAACAACATCGACAATTAGCAGATGAGTTCCTACCCGGACCAGAGAACCGCTCCCTGTGGACTGGAGCAGCCATCCTCCTGGAAGAATTACGGAATCACGGAATCTTCAGAGTTGGAAGGGACCTCTAGAGATCATCTAGTCCAACTCCCCTGCCAGAGCAGGGTTGCCTAAAGCACATCCCTCGGGGCTGCATCCAGGCGGGTCTTGAAAATCTCCAGAGAAGGGGACTCCACAACCTCCCTGGGCAGCCCGTTCCAGTGCTCTGTCACCCTCACCGTAAAGAAGTTTTTCCCTGTATTTGAACGGAACTTCCTATGTTCTAGCTTGTGCCCATTGCCCCTTGTCCTGTCGCTGGGAACCATTGAAAAGAGCCTGGCTCCGTCCTCCTTAAACCCACCCTTTGTAAACCCACCCACTTGTAAACATTAATCAGGTCCCCCCTCAACCTTCTCTTCTCCAGGCTAAAGAGTCCCAGCTCTTTCAGCCTTTCCTCATAAGGGAGGTGCTCCAGTCCCATAATCATCTTGGTTGCCCTACGCTGGACTCGCTCCAGTAGTTCCCTGTCCCTCTTGAACTGGGGAGCCCAGAACTGGACACAGTACTCCAGTTGCGGCCTCACCAGTGCAGAGTAGAGGGGGAGAATGACCTCCCTCGACCTACTGGCCACAGTCTTCCCTATGCAGCCCAGGATGCCATTGGCCTTCTTGGCGACAAGGGCACACTGCTGGCTCATGGATAATTTGCTGTCTACCAGGACCCCCAGGTCCTTCTCCTCAGAGCTGCTTCCCAGCATGTCCGCCCCTAACCTATACTGGTGTTTGGCATTCTTCCTTCCCAGGTGCAGGACCCTACACTTGCTTTTGTTGAACCTCAGTAGGTTCTTCTCTGCCCAGCTCTCCAGCCTGTCCAGGTCACGCTGGATGGCAGCACGGCCCTCTGGAGTGTCGGCCACCCCTCCCAGCTTGGTATCATCAGCAAACTTGCTGAGGATACACTCTGTCCCCTCATCCAGGTCATTAATGACTATATTGAACAAAATTGGTCCAAGTATTGACCCCTGAGGGACACCACTGGTTACAGGCCTCCAACTGGACTCTGTGCCGCTGATCACAACCCTCTGGGTTCTGTCACTCAGCCAGCTCTCGATCCACCTCACTGTCACCTCGTCTAGCCCATACTTCCTCAGCTTCCTAATGAGGATGTTATGGGGGACAGTGTCAAAAGCCTTGCTAAGGTCAAGGTAGATGACATCTACGGCTCTCCCCTCATCCAGCCAACCCGTTATAACATCATAGAAAGCTATCAGATTGGTCAGGCATGATTTGCCCTTGGTAAATCCATGCTGACCACTTCCAATAACTTCCTGTTCCTCAACGTGTTTGGAGACGACATCCAGAATGAGTCGCTCCATTACCTTCCCAGGGACAGAGGTGAAACTAACTGGCCTGTAGTTCCCTGGGTCCTCCTTCTTGCCTTTTTTGAAGATTGGAGTGATGTCAGCCCTCCTCCAGTCCTCAGGCACCTCTCCTGTTCCCCATGACCTTGCAAAGACAATGGAGAGCGGTCTAGCGATAACATCTGCCAGCTCTCTCAGCACTCGCGGGTGCATCCCGTCAGGGCCCATGGATTTATGAATGTCCAGCTTGGCCAAGTGGTCTCTGACCCGGTCCTCCTCAACTAAGGGAAAATCTTCCTCTCTCCAGACCTTCCCCCTTGCCTCCAGGGTATGGGATGCGTGAGGGACGGCTTTATCAGTGAAGACCGAAGAAAAGAAGGCATTCAGTAACTCTGCCTTCTCTGTGTCTTCCACCACTAGGGCACCCGTCTCATTCATCAGTGGACCTATATTTTCCCTAGTTTTCCTTTTTCTGTTGATATACTGGAAAAATCTCTTCTTGTTGTCTTTAACTGCAGTGGCCAAGCTGAGTTCTGATTGAGCTTTGGCCCTTCTAATCTTCCCCCTGCATAGCTTTGTTATATCTTGATAATCCTCATAAGTTGCTAAGCCCCTTTTCCAGAGAATGTAAGCCTTCCTTTTTTTCCTGAGGTCCAGCCAAAGCTCTCTATTTAGCCAGGCTGGCCTTCTTCCCCATCGGCTCGTCTTTCGGGACATGGGGATGGCCTTCTCCTGTGCTTCTAAGAGCACCTGCTTGAAGTATGACCAGCTTTCCTGGGCACCTTTGCTCTTCAAAACTGCCTCCCAAGGGACACTCTCAACCATGCTCCTAAACAGGATAAAGTCTGCCCTTCGGAAATCCAAGGTGGCAGTTTTGCTGGCTCCCCGCCTCCCTTCACCAAGAATTGAAAACTCTATCATTTCATGGTCACTCTGCCCAAGACGACCTCCAACCTTTACATCCCCACAAGACCTTCTCTCACAAGAATTCTTTCTTCCATCTGCTTTACCTTGCAACTCACTCACTCGTGCCTGTAGGGTCTTTTGTCCCACTTACTCTCCATAGTCACAGAGGCACAACCACAGGATATCTCATAGTGTGTTGTCCTGGTTTGAGATAGAACAGAACCAACTTTCTGTTCAGTAATTTTACTTCTTAGCTAGGCCTCTTCTAACTCTCTGAAATTAACAGCATGTTGTGCCGAGAACGGTTTGTTCTCAGAGTGAGAAGACCAATGTTTACGGTTTGTGCCAAGGAACGGTACGCAGAGAGGCTCTTGCTTAGACTTATTGCTATAACAACCCAGGTCAGCTAATTTCGTTAGTTGCCCCATTGGAGGGTCGGAAGCAGAAAAGCGTAGAGGGGTCCCACCTGCGGGGAGGAGCGGACAGGACAGGTGACCCAAAACTGACCAACAGGGTATTCCATCCCATCTGCCCCATGCTCAGTATAAAAGCTGAGGGAGCAAAGGGTCGACTCTTTCTTCAATGGCCAGCATCCGAGGAGGACCCTGTCTGTTTGTCTGCCTTTGATCCCGATCCATGCGTTCCTGAATCCAGATCCGGAATCCAGTTCCCACCCGTCGCTGAGTCCAGTCTGGGACTTCCCCAGCGCCTGCCGGTGACGCGATCATTATCCTTGGAGCTTAATACGGTTTTGTATATATTGTATATATTTCATTTTTAAATTATTTTATTAATTTAGTAATATTTATTTATTAATGTTTAATTCTGATCCATACTGTGATTGACTGGATAACTTCTTTAGCTGCATACCTTGGGCGTTACGTAATGGATTCTGTTTTTACCTTGGGAAAGTTTACTTCGCCCTTTACTGCTCATGCCTAATTGTCACCATCAGAGCTAGGGGACAGATGCCTTTTGAATTTCCGAATTGATGGTTGCTTTTTATTTCTGGGTTGCTGTGGCTGCTGAAGTGTTTGTTATTGTTGTGCTGGGTAGCAATTTGTTCAGATTATCCACTGTGTATGACTTCCATTAGCACAGCAATGAAATACTGTGTGTTTTGATGTTCTGGTTATGTATGTATAACCAGGATTACCCCGTCCCAGGTGGAGAATCCAGCACTCGCTCTTGTTAAATTTCATGCGGTTGGTGATTGCCCAGCTCTCCAGTCTATCCAGATCTCTCTGTAAGGCCTCTCTACCCTCGAGGGAGGCCACAGCTCCTCCTAATTTAGTACCATCAGCAAACTTAATTAATGTACATTTGATTCCTGCATCCAGATCATTTATAAAAACATTAAAGAGCACTGGCCCTAAAATTGAGCCCTGGGGAACCCCACTGGTGACTAGCTGCCAGCCTGATGTAACCCCATTTACTATAACTCGGAGCCCTACCCATCAGCCAATTGCTCACCCATCATATTATGGACTTGTCGAGCTGTGTGCTTGTTGTAGTAAAATTGATATTAACTATAAAAATGAAATGTAACGTGTAATCGAAGCAACCAAGGGAACCTGCTGCTGCTGCTAAAAGTCCTCTATACGGCCTCATCCCTATTTGATCATTTATAGAGAAATAGTTACTAGACATGATTTATCTAAGATTAGATTAAGGAACTAACTACTAGACAATGTAGCTTTGTTAATAAGCAGGATATTTCTATCAAGAGAGTGATGAACTGTAGGCCTGGTCAGCAAACCGAAAAAACCACCTGGAACTGCCCAGATTAGAGGAGAAGTAGGTAAAAGGTAATTTCGGCAGGGGGAGATCGCGACCACGGACTCATTGACCACCTACCCAAATGATACCACCTACTCAAAAGAGAACAATGGAAGAAGAAAACAGAGTCTGCGCGCTAATTTACATAGGAAGCAAAGAAATCTTGACCAATCATTGAAGAGAATAACAATGAATATGTATTAATTGTTAGAATATGTAATAATCAGTGTATAAAAAGGGAAATTTTTGAAACTAAGGTGTGCTCCCGTTTTGGGACAAGCACCCGATTTCTGCGCATTAATGGAATAAACTTGGAAATACTGCTGCCCTGTGTGTTATTGGCTTGCACACTGGGTAAAGAACCCAGATTTGGGACAACATGCTGGACATTTTGTCCAGAAGGATACCGTGAGAGACAGTATCAAAAGCTTTGCTAAAATTCCCCCAAACCACATCTACTGGCTTCCCTTGGTCAACTAGATGGGTGACCTTGTCATAAAAGGAAATTAAGTTAGTTAAGCAGGACTTTCCCCTCATGAACCCATGCTGGCTATGACCAATGGCTGCATTGTCTCTCAAGTGTTTTTCAATAACTCCCAGAATAACCTTCTCCATAATTTTACCAGGCACTGAAGTGAGACTGACGGGCCTGTAATTACCAGGGTCTTCCTTATTCCCCTTCTTGAAAATTGGGACAACAGTTGCCAGCTTCCAGTCAACTGAGACCTCTCCAGACTCCCAAGACCATTGAAAAATAATGGAGAGAGATCCCGTGTTAACATCGGCCAGCTCTTTCAGTACCCTGGGATGAATCCCATCAGGCCCCATAGACTTATGCGCCATCCAGCTGGAGCAGCAAGTCTCAAACAAGTTCAGGGTCAGCTGGGAGTTTATCATTCCCCCAATCACGGTCTTCCAACACAGGGCTCTGGGGTTCCCAGGGCCCATCATCGGTGTTAAAAACAGAGGTGAAAAAGGTCTTAAACATCTCCGCTTTGTCTGTGTCCCTATTTGTGAGGTGACCGACCTCATCAAGCAACAGACCAATGTTATCTCTGATCCTCCCTTTGCTGTTAACATATTTAAAAAAGCCCTTTTTTCTGTCCTTCATAGTGCTGGCCAGCTTGAACTCTAATCGAGCTTTGGCTGCACGAATTTTCTCCTTACAGTGGCAAACGGCATCTCTGTAGTCCTCCCATGTCATCCATCCTTGCTTCCAATATCCATACACTTTCCTTTTCCACCTAAGTTCTAGAAGATCCCTGCTCAGCCAAGCCAGCTTTATGCCCCGCTTGCTTGACTTCTGACACTTTGGAATTGCCTGCTCCCACACTCTCAAGAGATGGATCTTAAGAAGTGACCAGCATTCACGGACCCCTATACCTTCAAAAGCACATTCACAGGGGACCTTACTAACTAGCTCCTTCAGCAGCCTGAAGTCTGCTCTCCCCATATCCAGGGTTGAAGTTTTGCTGGCAGTTTTTTCCTATTGCCAACGATTTGAAATTCAACTATGTCATGGTCACTGTGACCAAGACAGCCACCCATCACCACTTCGCCCACGAGTCCCTTTACAACAAGGGACTTTACAACAATTTGTTGTTTACAAACAACAAATCTAGGAGGACACCTTTCCTAGTTGGCTCCCTTAGTACCTGCACCAAGAAGTTATCTTCAACGTGCTTCAGGAATTTCCTGGACCTGTTTGTGTCTGCTGTATGATATTCCCAGTTGATGTCTGGGAAGTTAAAATCACCTATAAGGACAAGGGCAGCAGATCTAGAGATATCCCTTAATTCCTCGGCAGAAGGGTGCCCCAATATTTGTGCCGGGGAGTCCTTTCAACCAGGGTGGTGTGTGACGATGCATGCCTTTACCTGCTTCTGTGTTAATCGATTCAATCCTGACCAGTCGCTGGCCTGGATACCTGCAGTCACCTTTTGGGTGGCAACATCAATCCTTGCTCAGAGGCTGGGTCAGGTCAAGGGACTGTGGGAAGCTCCTTCCTGGGCCCTCAGGGAGGAGAAATCAATGAATAACTGCACTGTTGTCGTGGTGTGATGGAGGTGTGAGGGGTCCCAGGGATGTCCTTAGGCAGAAAAGTTGTGGGATGCTATCCTGACATGGAATGGAAGATGAGAGTTTGCAATCTCCATTAGTTTTTTGATTAAAAAAATAAATTAGTATCTATTTTTTGCCCTCTGCTGTCATGTCCCACGTTGGATTGCAAATGTGTTACATTTGGCAACATCTTATGAAGTTGCAACTTAGGGCAAATCCTGACCCATTTTGGCTGCAGCAGCAGCTTGGGGGGCTGATTTGCTGCTGGGAAAAGCCGGTAATGCGAATAGATGCAGAAGGCAGTCCCATCTGTTCTCCTGACTGTTAAAATAATGTTCGCTTTCGGGGCTGCTGCTGGGGGCTGTCCTGCCCACCCGAAGCAGTTTCTGGGGTTGCAGCCTCTGTCATGGCCTGCTGAAGGGATGATCATATCTTTGTAGCTGGTGGAGTGGTTACAGCAGGCTGCAAAATCTGTGTTAAATACAGAAACTTCACTGTGTACAAAGTGTTGGTTGGGAAGTTAAAATCATCTGCAAACACTAGTCCATTGGCCCTCTGAGGAGGGCACGTCTGTCTTGTTTGTGTTGCAAAACCGAGTGAAAATTAGGAAATTTTTATGGTTGTTGCCATGCATGTTTATTAATTCTTTTCCCTTTTGGCCTTGTCCAAACTCACTGTGGTAAAAACAGAAAGTGACAATGTAATTAGAAGCTGATTTATAATGTGAGCATCCAAGGAAAGAGGCAGATGTACTACAGACAGGCACATATATATCTGGCATTGCCCAGCTCCTGCCTTTGCAAACTATTTTGTTGCAGTTTCCTGGCTGTAGTTCCTATATTTGTTTGAGTGATGGGGTTTGGGGGCATGAAGTGTCGGTGGGGGTGTCATCCTGGGGGTGGTTGTCACCCAGGCGGGGGTAATTTGCTCTACCCAGGTTGGTGCCAGCCTCAGCAAGTTGGTAGTGGCTCTTGTTTTGCCGGTGATCTGCCTCTGCCTGGAAATCCTGAGAGCAGACGAGCTGGCTCAGAGCTGAGCATTCGCAAGCAAAATGCTTGAATTCAGAGAGATGCGCTTGTCTGGGCAAAAATATAACCCCAGCCCCATCGCTGGGGAGCTCGGATGGGAAATGTTTGTGCTCATGGGGAACTGTAAAACTGAATGAGTATCAGCACGATATGCTTGTTTTAGAGAGGGTGAGTCCTTTATTCTGGCCAAACGTCAAGAATATCAAAGATGATGCCCCATCCCTGGAAACATTAAAGGTCAGGCTGGGCGGGGCTCTGAGCAACCTGATCTAGTAGAAGATGCCCCTGCTCATTGCAGGACGGTTTGGACTAGATGACCTCTACAAGTCCCTTCCAACCCAAACTATTCTATGATTCTATGTATTTAGGCAGTGGGAGAGAAAGGGTTTGGTGGGACTGACTGAAACTGTTGAGCAAGAGAGACTGTGCTTTGTGTGGGGTTATTATGGTTAGAAACCTGTCGCAGCATGCAGAGGAAGCACAGTTCAGCAGGCCCGTAGTCAGAGCTGAAAGCAGTTCATCCTTGGAATTTACTGTATGCACAACCTGTCCTCACAACCAAGAACAAAGTAGCAATGTTAAATAGTTAAATAAACCTCCTGTCCCCACAGGTGATGGTCCTCAAAAGACAAAAATGTCCTTTGTAAGAGTGGCTGCAAGTTAAATGAAGCGTTGATGGCCTCACTGGAGGGGCAGGGGGCTGGAGGCTGGGTTAGCTTGGTCAGGTGCAGTCCATGAACACAGCAATGGGTAATGGCATCACATGGGGCTCATTGAGGGCCTCACCATGATGAACACACTTGTGCAAAATTCACTCCTTTTCCCTTTTTCCTCGGGCCTCCTGCATCCTGAAATTCATCCTAAAGTCACAAAAAGTAAACTACGTGGGGGTGCGTTTGTGTGTACAAGTTTAGACTCTTTTTTCCCTTTATTAAGGTTTTTTACAGTGCTGTCAGATCACATTTTCAGACTTTTCCCCTGCACTGAAGGAGGGTTAGGGTTTCTTTTTTTGGTGTTAGTAGAGAGCTGAATTTCTCATCTGAGGATGCTGAATGACAGGCATTGCTCCCCCTTTGTAAGGAGGGAGCAGCTGCTGAAGTAGCTACTGTTTTCAGTATTAGGAAGAATCCTGGAAAATACCCAAAACCAAGTGGTCTTTTGAAGGCAAATAGCCCGTGTTGCTAAAATCGGCCCCTTCAAATAAATCTGAGTGCCGTGAACTTTTCCTTCCATATCTGCCCCCAAGCAGCTGTGGGGTTATTTGAAGCCTGGCCCCTCACTGTTAATAGGGCTCCTCAAGTAAGCTTGCAAAAGCATTGGAAATAAGTCTCTTCTACCCCAGCATACCACTTCCTGCTGTAAAATAGACTTGATTGATTAAATTTTCTAGCTCTCACTTTCAAAACCTTTGTTTCTCAGTGGAAAGAGGTACTTTAGCAATTACAACTAATGTTGAAACCTGAAGAATGTGGTTTGCCAAAACAATGTTGCGGAGATTATTTTTATTTTTTTTCATTTAAAATATCATTGCAAAATTTTGCTGCTGGAATAAAAGCTCTGGGATGCGTTGTTTTATCTCTTTCCTTTTGGGCATTTGTAATAATTTCTGCATAGGGAAAAATAGGAAATTTTATCCCAAAGGGGTGACCTCACAAGGCAGGAATAGCCTGGGCATGAGTGGGGACAGAGGAACAAACCACTATTAGGTAGAGGTAAAGGGCTCCCCACATCCTCACAGCTCCGGGCTGGGGAGGAAAGGCACCAAAGGCTGCATTAAGGGCAGGGATCTGGCTTGGGTAGGGCAGATCTGGGAAGTCCCCGGGGAGGGGTGCCTTGGGCTGAGCTGGCCAGGTCAGCCCACCAGACCTGTACCATGTCAGTGTGGCTCCAAGCCTGAGCAAACAAGCCCTGCTGCTAGCACTGCCCTGCGGCATCGGCGCTGGCTGGGGTCACGATCCAACCCCTGTGGGCTTGCAGACCTTCCACCAGGCAGCTTTGCATGAAGGGTTCATCACATTCACCTGTGGAATTTTTGGTGGCACCCTCCCTGGGTGCTGTATCTGTGCAAAAATCCTGGATTATGATAAAGAATATCTCCCATGCTGAACTTCTCATTCAATTTTGAGTACAAACCATTTCTCTCAGGTTAAATCTACTCCCAGTTGTCACTGCTGCCTAGTGTGATTGGAAAATGGGGGCAGAATTAGATAAAAGATTTGCAGGGAGGAAGAGGGAAGGATGCGAGCTGTATGTTTAGAAAGAAGTTGTTTTAGAGGGGGTGTGATCCTAAAATAGCCTGGACAAAATGTGGAGAGCCCTGGAAATACAGTGGTGAGGTATGAAATACAGTGGCAAGATTTGGGCACTCAGGGTGAACATTCTCTATATACTTTGTATATGGGTCATATGTGGATGGCTTTTGACCCCTTCCTTGTTTCTTAATGTGAGGCACATGTGCTTTACAGTTGGGTGATTTATTTAATGTTTTGCAAACGTGAACTTGTTTGGCCTTCCTGGTATAGAGCAAGTCTTATACCTTGGGAGGAACAGTGCAGAGAAGGAAAGTTGCTGCCATGCGAGACTGAAGATTTTCAAACAAATAGCACTCAATGCAAATCAATCTGTAATAAAATAAAATAAAATCTTTATTTTGACATATTCTCTCAGTTTGAAAGTCAAAGTTCCTTCCAGTGCCTCTTTGTTCACATTTCTGAGATTTGTTGTCTAATTCAGTAGTATCGTTTTAAAAAAAAGCCAAACATCTGAACTAATGATAACAAGGTGCATCTCTGCGATTAACAGTAGCAGTGAAAACACTTTGAAAACACTGCAATTTACTGCAACTACTGCAAAAAGTAAACAGAAATTTATTTGTATTTCAGTGTGTGTGCTGGGCATGCCTGCAAGCAATTCTTGTATGGTTGGGTCCTTGCACTTCTTGTGAAACAGAAAATCATGCATGGACCTAATAGATGATAGCCCCGGTCTTTGCAAACTTCCTTCGGATTAATACATTGGAGAATACTCATTAGGGGTGTGGAGCAATTACCCCATGTCTGCATTAGGCAGTAGTGTAGCCCAAAGGGGAGTGGGTCTGTAGGATGAAACTGTTGTGCTGAGACCTGACCTCCACACTATGGTTATTTTTGGGGTTACTTTGGATTAGCTCTAGTGTAGTCCCATGGACTGAACGTTGATGGACATTCAGCTGGAGCATACGGCACAGCAACTGGAGTGCATTGAGCGTGCTCCTGGCACACATCTGCCACTTGAATTTCATCTAAGAACCTGGTGGGAGCTTGGAGACTGCCTGGCCATGCAAACTGAAGCACAGAAACAGGGAAAATGAGATTTGCTTCAAAACTGTGCTCTTGCTTTGTACTAAAGTGCTACACCAGACAAACCCTGTTGATGGCAACCCTTGATCATGGGGGCATTGGAAGGGACAGTGGCTAGCAGGCTCCCTGTAGATTGAACATCCCACTTCCTTTGCAGTTTTTGGCCATTTTTTCCCCTCTGTCCATCCTGCAGTGACAAGGCTGTAGAATAACTGCCCCATGCCACATCAGAGTCGAGTAAAGCCTTGCCTGAGGAGGGCAGGCAAACCCAAATCAAGACATTTTGGAAAATATATTTGGTAAAGATGGAGTAAGGGGAAAATTTCTCTGTTGTTGGCAGCAGTAGTGTTTGGATATGGATGTGGATTTAGGGGGATGACTGCACTCATTCACCCCTGTGTTGCAGCTGCATTACTAAGAGGCATGAAGCAACTGAGTGTGTCTAGCCTTGCCCTGTCCTCCAGGGGAGGGCACATCCACCTCTGGGCTCCAAAAGGAAGATGAGTTGACACCTTCTTTAGCAAAAGCGTAGAGGAGGTGTAAAACTTGACCTCTCTCCAAGTCCTCAAGAAGACAGCAATTGCATAGAGAGCAATCGGGAATAAAGAGAAATTGCATAGGACAGAGCTTGTCCAAACAAAAAGCTTCTGGTCCTTGTATCACCTGGAGCTTCAAGAGCGTGCCTTCAAAAGGGCAGGAAATCTGAACACCATTAACACAGCATGGATCAAGGAATAATTGCAGGTGCTAGTGCCCAGTTGTAACTTGATCTTATTTTGTGTTGCAGCAAAGGTAGAAAGCTAGCATTTATAATTTTTAAACTGATAACTAGACATTTTAAATTGCTCAGTTTTCTCGTAACTGGAAATGATATTTGTGAGCAAGGCCATGTATCCAGCTAAATGTCTGTTTGCAGCAAAGCTATGAACTAACAAATTGGAGCATTCAATGCCATGATGGTTTGACTGGATTAGACCACTTCTGTTTGTATGCTCTGCCGCTAACCAAGGAACAAATAGAATTTGTCTCCTTAATACCCATTAGTCTGTCTCTAGGATCCAAACCCAAAAAATACTATGTACATCTGTCTCTTGGGACTTTTATATGCAGTTGTGGGAGTTGCATGTTTAGTAAGATCTGATCCTTTGTAAAGCTCAAGTCCAAAAATCTCTGTGGTCTAAATGCCATGTCACTCTTCTGTTCTGCTAGGACAGCCAATAAATCAGCAAATCCCAAGGGATTTTATGTTGTTCCTTGGGGACAGATGACTGCAATTGTATAATCTGTTGGGTTTGGAATGTCTGTCAGAGCTTGGGGGGTTCCCTAGGCATGGAGGAACTGTGCAGCTACTCAAGTCATCCTCTTCAGATGTTTGTTCTGGGAGGGGAGGAGGCTCAGTGTGGCCATTCACATCATTCATCCATATGCTGGGTGTTTTGGAGGTCTGCTTGTCACTCTCCCAAAGCCCTCGATATGCTTCTGAGGTATCTCTACAACATGCAGGGCAAAAACTGTGTTTTTTTCGCTGTGCCAGCATAATTGCAATGATTTAGTTTGCCTTATTTCCACACCTGTGATGGGGATGCGATTCAGCTGGGCTTCGTTGTCTGCGGTCAATTTTAGAAACTGGAGGTATGAATGCCATTCAGTCAAAGCAAGCCAGTAATTTCTATCTGCACTATGTGTGCAACTCCCTTCCCTCGGGCTGTGGCTGCACACACTCTCTCAACCGTACATAGGTTGGGACTGACGGTGGGAGCGGAAGCATGGTCCCCTGCCACCACCAGCCTCTTCTTCTCCTGTTCCCTGTCTGTGCAAGAGCGGGTGCGCTGCTGCAAACCAGATCAGAGCGCTGGGCTGGGTTTAAACTCCCCATCTTGAGATCTGAGTTTTTGAATGTTTGCTTTTGTGTCAATTTAAAGCTGAATCGGTTCCCTCATCAGGTTCTTTTGTACTGTTGCCCAAATGATTGTGCCAGCACCCAAATAGGATACAAGGTGGGAGCAAAGCTGTGACATTGTTTGGTGTTGGCTCATCCCAGATTTAAGGTGTTTGTGAAACTGTAATACGTAAAGCTAATGGCTTCACCACCTTAGACCTTACAGCAATTCTGTGGGATAAGACATGCTGTTGGCCCTGGGTTTTTTTGTGTGGAAAGACTTGCCTGGGGTGCTGCAAGGGATCTGTAGCATAGCAAGGGAAAAGGGATTCCAGTTCTCCCAAATTCAAAGCTGTTGGTCTTAAATTCTTGCTGGTTTGGTTTCTCTGCTGAACAGTGAAGATCAGACCTTGCCCTGTCTGTTTGCTGCTACTGTTGCTTCTCTGGGATGTTGTTGGTGGTGTTGCAGCCAGGCTGCAAGCAGCTCGAGCATTGCTGTGGTGAGCATGAACACAGTGTGATGCTCAAAGCTACAGGCAGTTTTAATCTGGCAGAGGATTGGATCTGATCAGCACCAAATATGCTTGTACTGGCTTATAAAAGGCCACAGAAATATACCTTGAAATTTAACTTCCAAATTTGTTAGTCCTTCAAGATTTCAGTAGGTCTAGTTGCATTGCTTGCTATAAATTTAATGGTGAAAAATATGCCTCAGACAAAGTGACAAAAACTGGATTCAGTTTCATTCTCCAGAAAGCCACCACTTTGTCTATCCTGAGAAAAACCCGTTATGGCTTAGAGACCCACAGCCAATGTGAGATTCTAGGAGGTGCTGCTTAACCTTGGCCACAAGCTGAGAGCTGAGGATTGCTCATCCTCAAAAGGGAGGTGGGAGCCTTCTTATGTACCCCGGGCAGTTTGAGTGCACTCCCTGGATGTTATTAGTCTCTTAGCTCCATGACTGACTTTTCCTATGCCGTTTCTTCCTTTCCCCCTGCTTATTAAGGCAGGTGGAGAACATTGCGTTCCTTGCACGTGTCATCGCCTGCAGAGCCCTGGACAGGAAAGGGCTTGTCGGTCATGAGATACTGGATCAGGAACTGCCTGGCTCGTTCCTGGTGGGCTGTAGCTCTGTGCCCACAAGAGTACGTTGAAGTAACAGCCGAGTTTACCAACGCCATTGCTCTCTGCTGAGGTAAATTATGGTTGGAGAGCTTAGTCCTCTGGGGAGGTGGAAGAGAGGGCTGGCAGCAGGGTGTCCCTGCAGCCCCAAGGAGGTGAAACCTCTTGCAAGCTTGGCTGCAGCAAGGTTTGCCTGAGACTTTGGAGCTTGGTGTTTTCCTTTGACTGCATGCATTAATGCAGACTTGAATCCTGCCTGAAGACATGGCAATCTGTGAAAAGTACCCCCTGGTGCTTGCCAAAATCTGCCCTCAATGGGCTGGGTTTTCTCGCATGGTGAGGGCAGTGAGGTGAGGTTTCATGAGGAGCCATGTGTCCTTCCACCAGTCACTATCTGTTAGTCATTAATTTGTCCTGCCTTACCCGAAAAGCAAGTTAGCTCATTCGCTGGTGTCATGGAGAGGTGGTTTGTTAATTTAATTTTAAATTTCAGTTTTGGGTCACCTGTCCTGTCCGCTCCTCCCCGCAGGTGGGACCCCTCTATGCTTTTCCGTTTCCAACCCTCCAATGGGGCAAATAACAAAATTAGCTGACCTTGGTTGTTACAGCAATAAGTATAAGCAAGAGCCTCTCTGCGTACCGTTCCTTGGCACTAATTGTAAACATTGGTCTTCTCACTCTGAGAACAAACCGTTCTCGGCACAACATGCTGTTAATTTCAGAGAGTTAGAAGAGGCCTAGCTAAGAAGTAAAATTACTGACCAGAAAGTTGGTTCTGTTTTACCTCAAACTAGGACAGAAAGGCATGGATTTGATGGATGGACCGCTCGGTGGATAAGGAACTGGCTAGATGGCCATACTCAAAGGGTTGCAGTCAATGGCTCAATGTCCAAGTGAATGCAGTCAATGGCTCAATGTCTCCTCTGTGCCCTGGTGAGCTGTATGACAGGCTGGCTGATGGGATGTCAGTGATGCTCTGTGTGTAGCATTTCCAAAGTACTTTCTGATCTATCAGGATGAAAGGTTCTGGAGAAATGCTAAATATTATTATTAGTGTAAAATAAACAGTCTTCCTCAATATTTCTCATCCTAAAGTGAATCCAGATGTTTTCTTATGGCTGCTGGGCCTGCTTTGTTTTTTCTGTTGCTCGGTGCGACTGTCTGTATTTGTTCAAGTGAGATGGGATGTGACAGAGAGCTTATCACAACATGCTCTTGTCAAGCCTGTAAACCTTTTATATTTACACACACACAAATATATATATATATAAAAAAATGACTGACTCTAAAATACCATTTCCGAGTCCAACACTTCACACATGTGCCAAGGAACTTGAAATAAATTCAGCTAGTTTATCAGTTTATATGATCGCAGCAATCAGTTCAGCTGTGTAGGGGAGAAATGGGATTTGGCTGCATAACTCAAAATAGCATCTGAAGGAAGTGGATGCATCCTTCTCTTCATAGCTCTGACACAAAAAGAGTATTAAATGCCACCAGTTGCATTTTCCAACCTGTGGTTGAGCTTTGCAAGAGATAACTTTCCAGCACTGTTTCAAGTGTAAGATAATTTTTTCCCTGCTTTTAAGGATTATTAACATTTTCATGGTTTCTCTCCTACAGAGAACAAGTCTGTCCCACTGCTTAAGGGTGGCATTTTATACAGGCTGGGGTTTTATCAGAGCTGGTGCCAGCGTGAGATCAAAGCAGCAGTAGCAGCCAGGTGGTCCTTCCTTCTGAGCGTGCAAATGGGAAATGTTTCCAAGCCGATGTTTCAGTGATGTTTTAGACCCTGCTTGGGGAGATGACACTGTAGCGTGTCAGGGGACTCACAGCTGTGCTGAGGGGACTTAACACTACCTTGCAAAGACTGGCAAATACAGAAAGCATGGATGAGTGTTTTGCTAGTAAAATCTTTTGGTTTAGTAACTAATATTAATAGTTGTATTATCAGCTGGTAAAATCTCTTGCATTTTTAAAATCAGTGATAATAGGATTTGTTATGTGTTGTCATTCGCTGGCACTAGGAGTAGCTGCCCAAGGTTTTTAGCTGGTATATGAGATCCAGGGCTTTCGCCAAATCCTACTCCATACCCTGCGAACCAAAATGGGGAATAGGAAGTTAAAAATCTGTTGTGATTTACAGTCTCAGTTTTCAATAAATTTTGATCAATCAAAGCCGCATTAGGGATATTTTTACTCCATGTACCTTCTCCATCCAAGCTGAAGACCATGTTCAAACTAAGTGACAACTTGGAGGTTGCAGCTGATTCCTCATGTCTGTACCAAGAGCCACATACACATATCAGCTCTGATCCTGCCCTGACTGAAACACAGTTGGTGTATTGATTGCTAAAATCTCTGTGAATGCTTTACAGGGACCAAATCTAAAAAAAGGCACGTCTGCATTGCACACATTAAACCCCCTGAGAAGTTGAATTTTGGGTCCTGTCTAGCTTTTGCCCAGTTTTCTGCAGTCTAGAGGCTGTATAAATACATTTTATTGAATCCATTTCTTTATTCCCTTCTGGCACGGGATGCTTCTGGATTGATAGAAAGTAATTAAAAATCTATGCATCTATTACTGCTCACTGTAACCCTGCTCCAAACTGTAGGGATGGTTTTCTGTGGACAGTGGATAGAAAAGAAACCCAACACACCCCTTCTTTCTTCCCTTTTCATAGCTCTACACTTTATGAACAGAATAAATCTGCTGCAAGTGGAGGTGAAATAGTAAATTATTTTTTCCTCTATAAAATGACTAAATTTGGATATATGCTAAGTTCCTTCTCATTCCACTTGATTCCTAAATGAAGTAGTTGATTAATGCATGCACTTGGCTACTGGCACTCAAAAATACATCAGTGATTAGTTCAGAGATAGAGATCGGTGTTTTAAAAAAACCCACATATGTGCACCTGCATGAAAACGAGTCAGGCAGAACTGACTGCATAAAAACAAGGTGAGCAGCACCTATGTAAACCACAGGATTATGGGAAGAGGAGCTGCTTTTCTGTTTCTGTGTGCCAGGAGAAGCAATGCTATCAGGCTTATGTATGATGGATTGGAGTGCAGTGGTATTGCTGCAAGCAAAAGTCATGAATTTTAATCAACCAACCTTACTGTCTGCCTTGAAATTTGAGTTGAAAGATAAATGTGAAAAACAGGCAGCCCATATTGTTTCTGGAACAAAACTGCCCCTTTTCTGTTGATTAAAAGAATTTTTCTTTTAACTTGATAATAAAAAATACTTCCATCTTAGTTCTGGATTTTTTTTTTTGCTAACCCTTCAGGTCCTGCCAGCCCGGGGGTGCCTGGCTGAGCTGAGTGTCACCTCGTGGACACCCAGACAGCTGACTTTGGCTGCAGAGACTTTCCAGCCAGCGGGACTGCAGACATGAGGAATCAGCTGCAACCTCCAAGTTGTCACTTAGTTTGAACATGGTCTTCAGCTTGGATGGAGAAGGTACATGGAGTAAAAATATCCCTAATGCGGCTTTGATTGATCAAAATTTATTGAAAACTGAGACTGTAAATCACAACAGATTTTTAACTTCCTATTCCCCATTTTGGTTCGCAGGGTATGGAGTAGGATTTGGCGAAAGCCCTGGATCTCATATACCAGCTAAAAACCTTGGGCAGCTACTCCTAGTGCCAGCGAATGACAACACATAACAAATCCTATTATCACTGATTTTAAAAATGCAAGAGATTTTACCAGCTGATAATACAACTATTAATATTAGTTACTAAACCAAAAGATTTTACTAGCAAAACACTCATCCATGCTTTCTGTATTTGCCAGTCTTTGCAAGGTAGTGTTAAGTCCCCTCAGCACAGCTGTGAGTCCCCTGACACGCTACAGTGTCATCTCCCCAAGCAGGGTCTAAAACATCACTGAAACATCGGCTTGGAAACATTTCCCATTTGCACGCTCAGAAGGAAGGACCACCTGGCTGCTACTGCTGCTTTGATCTCACGCTGGCACCAGCTCTGATAAAACCCCAGCCTGTATAAAATGCCACCCTTAAGCAGTGGGACAGACTTGTTCTCTGTAGGAGAGAAACCATGAAAATGTTAATAATCCTTAAAAGCAGGGAAAAAATTATCTTACACTTGAAACAGTGCTGGAAAGTTATCTCTTGCAAAGCTCAACCACAGGTTGGAAAATGCAACTGGTGGCATTTAATACTCTTTTTGTGTCAGAGCTATGAAGAGAAGGATGCATCCACTTCCTTCAGATGCTATTTTGAGTTATGCAGCCAAATCCCATTTCTCCCCTACACAGCTGAACTGATTGCTGCGATCATATAAACTGATAAACTAGCTGAATTTATTTCAAGTTCCTTGGCACATGTGTGAAGTGTTGGACTCGGAAATGGTATTTTAGAGTCAGTCATTTTTTTATATATATATATATTTGTGTGTGTGTAAATATAAAAGGTTTACAGGCTTGACAAGAGCATGTTGTGATAAGCTCTCTGTCACATCCCATCTCACTTGAACAAATACAGACAGTCGCACCGAGCAACAGAAAAAACAAAGCAGGCCCAGCAGCCATAAGAAAACATCTGGATTCACTTTAGGATGAGAAATATTGAGGAAGACTGTTTATTTTACACTAATAATAATATTTAGCATTTCTCCAGAACCTTTCATCCTGATAGATCAGAAAGTACTTTGGAAATGCTACACACAGAGCATCACTGACATCCCATCAGCCAGCCTGTCATACAGCTCACCAGGGCACAGAGGAGACATTGAGCCATTGACTGCATTCACTTGGACATTGAGCCATTGACTGCAACCCTTTGAGTATGGCCATCTAGCCAGTTCCTTATCCACCGAGCGGTCCATCCATCAAATCCATGCCTTTCTGTCCTAGTTTGAGGTAAAACAGAACCAACTTTCTGGTCAGTAATTTTACTTCTTAGCTAGGCCTCTTCTAACTCTCTGAAATTAACAGCATGTTGTGCCGAGAACGGTTTGTTCTCAGAGTGAGAAGACCAATGTTTACAATTAGTGCCAAGGAACGGTACGCAGAGAGGCTCTTGCTTATACTTATTGCTGTAACAACCAAGGTCAGCTAATTTTGTTATTTGCCCCATTGGAGGGTTGGAAACGGAAAAGCATAGAGGGGTCCCACCTGCGGGGAGGAGCGGACAGGACAGGTGACCCAAAACTGAAATTTAAAATTAAATTAACAAACCACCTCTCCATGACACCAGCGAATGAGCTAACTTGCTTTTCGGGTAAGGCAGGACAAATTAATGACTAACAGATAGTGACTGGTGGAAGGACACATGGCTCCTCATGAAACCTCACCTCACTGCCCTCACCATGCGAGAAAACCCAGCCCATTGAGGGCAGATTTTGGCAAGCACCAGGGGGTACTTTTCACAGATTGCCATGTCTTCAGGCAGGATTCAAGTCTGCATTAATGCATGCAGTCAAAGGAAAACACCAAGCTCCAAAGTCTCAGGCAAACCTTGCTGCAGCCAAGCTTGCAAGAGGTTTCACCTCCTTGGGGCTGCAGGGACACCCTGCTGCCAGCCCTCTCTTCCACCTCCCCAGAGGACTAAGCTCTCCAACCATAATTTACCTCAGCAGAGAGCAATGGCGTTGGTAAACTCGGCTGTTACTTCAACGTACTCTTGTGGGCACAGAGCTACAGCCCACCAGGAACGAGCCAGGCAGTTCCTGATCCAGTATCTCATGACCGACAAGCCCTTTCCTGTCCAGGGCTCTGCAGGCGATGACACGTGCAAGGAACGCAATGTTCTCCACCTGCCTTAATAAGCAGGGGGAAAGGAAGAAACGGCATAGGAAAAGTCAGTCATGGAGCTAAGAGACTAATAACATCCAGGGAGTGCACTCAAACTGCCCGGGGTACATAAGAAGGCTCCCACCTCCCTTTTGAGGATGAGCAATCCTCAGCTCTCAGCTTGTGGCCAAGGTTAAGCAGCACCTCCTAGAATCTCACATTGGCTGTGGGTCTCTAAGCCATAACGGGTTTTTCTCAGGATAGACAAAGTGGTGGCTTTCTGGAGAATGAAACTGAATCCAGTTTTTGTCACTTTGTCTGAGGCATATTTTTCACCATTAAATTTATAGCAAGCAATGCAACTAGACCTACTGAAATCTTGAAGGACTAACAAATTTGGAAGTTAAATTTCAAGGTATATTTCTGTGGCCTTTTATAAGCCAGTACAAGCATATTTGGTGCTGATCAGATCCAATCCTCTGCCAGATTAAAACTGCCTGTAGCTTTGAGCATCACACTGTGTTCATGCTCACCACAGCAATGCTCGAGCTGCTTGCAGCCTGGCTGCAACACCACCAACAACATCCCAGAGAAGCAACAGTAGCAGCAAACAGACAGGGCAAGGTCTGATCTTCACTGTTCAGCAGAGAAACCAAACCAGCAAGAATTTAAGACCAACAGCTTTGAATTTGGGAGAACTGGAATCCCTTTTCCCTTGCTATGCTACAGATCCCTTGCAGCACCCCAGGCAAGTCTTTCCACACAAAAAACACCCAGGGCCAACAGCATGTCTTATCCCACAGAATTGCTGTAAGGTCTAAGGTGGTGAAGCCATTAGCTTTACGTATTACAGTTTCACAAACACCTTAAATCTGGGATGAGCCAACACCAAACAATGTCACAGCTTTGCTCCCACCTTGTATCCTATTTGGGTGCTGGCACAATCATTTGGGCAACAGTACAAAAGAACCTGATGAGGGAACCGATTCAGCTTTAAATTGACACAAAAGCAAACATTCAAAAACTCAGATCTCAAGATGGGGAGTTTAAACCCAGCCCAGCGCTCTGATCTGGTTTGCAGCAGCGCACCCGCTCTTGCACAGACAGGGAACAGGAGAAGAAGAGGCTGGTGGTGGCAGGGGACCATGCTTCCGCTCCCACCGTCAGTCCCAACCTATGTACGGTTGAGAGAGTGTGTGCAGCCACAGCCCGAGGGAAGGGAGGTTGCACACATAGTGCAGATAGAAATTACTGGCTTGCTTTGACTGAATGGCATTCATACCTCCAGTTTCTAAAATTGACCGCAGACAACGAAGCCCAGCTGAATCGCATCCCCATCACAGGTGTGGAAATAAGGCAAACTAAATCATTGCAATTATGCTGGCACAGCGAAAAAAACACAGTTTTTGCCCTGCATGTTGTAGAGATACCTCAGAAGCATATCGAGGGCTTTGGGAGAGTGACAAGCAGACCTCCAAAACACCCAGCATATGGATGAATGATGTGAATGGCCACACTGAGCCTCCTCCCCTCCCAGAACAAACATCTGAAGAGGATGACTTGAGTAGCTGCACAGTTCCTCCATGCCTAGGGAACCCCCCAAGCTCTGACAGACATTCCAAACCCAACAGATTATACAATTGCAGTCATCTGTCCCCAAGGAACAACATAAAATCCCTTGGGATTTGCTGATTTATTGGCTGTCCTAGCAGAACAGAAGAGTGACATGGCATTTAGACCACAGAGATTTTTGGACTTGAGCTTTACAAAGGATCAGATCTTACTAAACATGCAACTCCCACAACTGCATATAAAAGTCCCAAGAGACAGATGTACATAGTATTTTTTGGGTTTGGATCCTAGAGACAGACTAATGGGTATTAAGGAGACAAATTCTATTTGTTCCTTGGTTAGCGGCAGAGCATACAAACAGAAGTGGTCTAATCCAGTCAAACCATCATGGCATTGAATGCTCCAATTTGTTAGTTCATAGCTTTGCTGCAAACAGACATTTAGCTGGATACATGGCCTTGCTCACAAATATCATTTCCAGTTACGAGAAAAACTGAGCAATTTAAAATGTCTAGTTATCAGTTTAAAAATTATAAATGCTAGCTTTCTACCTTTGCTGCAACACAAAATAAGATCAAGTTACAACTGGGCACTAGCACCTGCAATTATTCCTTGATCCATGCTGTGTTAATGGTGTTCAGATTTCCTGCCCTTTTGAAGGCACGCTCTTGAAGCTCCAGGTGATACAAGGACCAGAAGCTTTTTGTTTGGACAAGCTCTGTCCTATGCAATTTCTCTTTATTCCCGATTGCTCTCTATGCAATTGCTGTCTTCTTGAGGACTTGGAGAGAGGTCAAGTTTTACACCTCCTCTACGCTTTTGCTAAAGAAGGTGTCAACTCATCTTCCTTTTGGAGCCCAGAGGTGGATGTGCCCTCCCCTGGAGGACAGGGCAAGGCTAGACACACTCAGTTGCTTCATGCCTCTTAGTAATGCAGCTGCAACACAGGGGTGAATGAGTGCAGTCATCCCCTAAATCCACATCCATATCCAAACACTACTGCTGCCAACAACAGAGAAATTTTCCCCTTACTCCATCTTTACCAAATATATTTTCCAAAATGTCTTGATTTGGGTTTGCCTGCCCTCCTCAGGCAAGGCTTTACTCGACTCTGATGTGGCATGGGGCAGTTATTCTACAGCCTTGTCACTGCAGGATGGACAGAGGGGAAAAAATGGCCAAAAACTGCAAAGGAAGTGGGATGTTCAATCTACAGGGAGCCTGCTAGCCACTGTCCCTTCCAATGCCCCCATGATCAAGGGTTGCCATCAACAGGGTTTGTCTGGTGTAGCACTTTAGTACAAAGCAAGAGCACAGTTTTGAAGCAAATCTCATTTTCCCTGTTTCTGTGCTTCAGTTTGCATGGCCAGGCAGTCTCCAAGCTCCCACCAGGTTCTTAGATGAAATTCAAGTGGCAGATGTGTGCCAGGAGCACGCTCAATGCACTCCAGTTGCTGTGCCGTATGCTCCAGCTGAATGTCCATCAACGTTCAGTCCATGGGACTACACTAGAGCTAATCCAAAGTAACCCCAAAAATAACCATAGTGTGGAGGTCAGGTCTCAGCACAACAGTTTCATCCTACAGACCCACTCCCCTTTGGGCTACACTACTGCCTAATGCAGACATGGGGTAATTGCTCCACACCCCTAATGAGTATTCTCCAATGTATTAATCCGAAGGAAGTTTGCAAAGACCGGGGCTATCATCTATTAGGTCCATGCATGATTTTCTGTTTCACAAGAAGTGCAAGGACCCAACCATACAAGAATTGCTTGCAGGCATGCCCAGCACACACACTGAAATACAAATAAATTTCTGTTTACTTTTTGCAGTAGTTGCAGTAAATTGCAGTGTTTTCAAAGTGTTTTCACTGCTACTGTTAATCGCAGAGATGCACCTTGTTATCATTAGTTCAGATGTTTGGCTTTTTTTTAAAACGATACTACTGAATTAGACAACAAATCTCAGAAATGTGAACAAAGAGGCACTGGAAGGAACTTTGACTTTC